>NC_069382.1:131603785-132261285 GCF_027475565.1 Acinonyx jubatus | reverse complement strand
ATATTATGTATTTCTTTGTAAGAAAAAAGGAAATGAGTTAATACCTTTAATGTTACCAGAATATCATTAGTTTTCTCACCTCACACCAAATATAAATGAAAATAGTCACCAGTAGTACAGTATGGGTGCCATACATTAGAAAACTCACTGTAACTAAAGACAGAAGAAGACATATCCATTCATTTATTCATTCATTTCTTCACTCATTTCATGTTTAAATTTTGATTTCCTCATGTGTTTCTGGCATGTGCTAGGTGCTGGGGATACATTTATGAGATTACACTAGTGGTTCATTAATGTACCTGCACTAATGGGGCTTATAATTTGATGTTGCAGATAGATGTAAGTAAATGCATGTAAAATTATAGCTGTGCTGGGAAGAGAAGTTCCTGAGGCTATGGAAACACTTAATAGGAGAATTTGACCTTAACTGGGCAGTCAAGAATGTATTCATTAAGGGAATGATATTTAAGTTCAAGTCTTAATGAGTAAGATTTAACTTGTAGAGATGGGGTAGCAAGGGGACATTTGTGGTGGTGGTGGTGGACTGTTGAAACAGAGGAACAGTATATGAGAACATGCTGTGGTGGGAGTAACTAGAAGTAAGCCCATATAGCAGGGATAGGATAAAATGATGTGAGAAGAGTTTGGAAAGCTGTGATAATTAGAGGCTATCATGACAAAGTATAGGGTTTCCATATTCTAAAGTTCACACTATCTGTAGATGGGGAAATGTCTACAAGGAGGCTACATTCAGGAAGGTTTCAGAGGCCTTGAAATGTGGAAGGAGGGTTAAACCAAAGAGGTGATAGGTGAGATGAAAAGAAGTGGATTGACTCCTGGTCATGTAAAGAATGAAAGTCAAGAGGGCCTGAGAAAGGATTAGATGGCAGTTAGGAGGGGGAGACTTGTAGCTACTGTGATCAGATTCTCTACTCTGAGAAACAGAGCATTGCAAGAGGACCAGTTTTGCAAAGTCAGGTAATCAGTTATTTTACTAGAAGGTAATGGGCTAGACCTGCTGAATCAATTAGGTAGCCATATAATTTCCATCTTCAAAGTCAAAGCTTACATTAGAACAAGCATCTTTTATTAACTTGCCACCTGAGCAAAAAAGAGACTCATTTTCCTTTCCCAGTATCCTAAGAACTGTGAAAAAGGTGGTATGCATCTTTGCAAATCCTGGTAAGGCAGCTCAGTAAATATCATGTCCATTGGGCAGAATGCTATCTGTAGAGCACGATGTTGCCTTAGACTACAAAAGCGGATGATGTCAAAATGACTGGAACTTGACGTTTCCTGTTTTCCAGTAACAGGCTTAGATGACTCATCAGGCTTGAATGAGATGCTTTGAACTGTGGTGACTACAATGATGCTGTCTTCTGCATGTCAAAGTGGGAAGCTCTTCCTTAGACTGTCCTTTCTATTGCCTGCCATAGAAATTTCCAGTGGTTCAATACTTGGAAGAAAACTATGGCTATATCTTTTAGAAAAAAAAAGATCCAGATGAGACAGATCACTGATAAATTACCCATAGTTAGTAAACATGAAAATACCTTTATTAATATTGAGCAAGCTTGAAATGATATGATTGGAATAACCCTTCAAAACCAGCAACTGGGGACTTGGTGAGATAAATGCTATTTGTACATTGGAACACTAAGAAGCCATTAAAATGTTCTTATAGATGATTAACTAATAAGAAAGAAAAAATGTTCATGATATTTTTAGTTAAAAAGCTGTATGTTTTACCCCACTTTAATATTTTTATTTTATTCAGATATATGTCTAGGGCCATTCATACATATATAGAAAGAACCAAAGCTAAAAATATTTATGCTGAAGTATTGACAGTAGTTGTTTGTATATATTAGGATATGTGAGTGATTTTTATTTTATTCTTTTTCATGTACAGATTTTCATATTCTTTGTGATGACTACATACTATTTTTACCATAAGATAAAGTTATAGAGAGATTTTTTTTGCCTATAAAGTTGGAAAATATTTTTAATAATCAAATATTGACAAACCTTCAAGGAAATATATTGTTAAAAGACTTTAATCAGGGCACCTGGGTGGCTCAGTCGGTTGAGCATCCGACTTCGGCTCAGGTCACGATCTCACGGTTTGTGGGTTCCAGCCCCACGTCAGGCTCTGTGCTAGCAGCTCGGAGCCTGGAGCCTTCTTCAAATTCTGTGTCTCCCTCTCTCTCTGCTCCTCTCTGGTTCATGCTTTGTCTCTCTCTCCTTCAAAAAAAAAAAAAACATTTAAAAAAAAAGACTTTAATCTAAAATAACCCTCCCGGATGTAAGGTTTACAACATACCTCAAAAACTTAAACTGTATATTCTTTGGCCATTAATTCTACAAAAGGGGATTTATTCTAAGAAAAATAATCAGATAACTTTACAAATATTTATTTGCATGATATTTTCATGGCTTTATTTAATAACAGTACATAGGAACAATAAAATATCTACAAATAAGGGAATGGCTAGATAAATTATATTGTATTCATACAAAAAGAGCTATATGTAGTAATTTTGATGTATGTTATAAGAATACTCAATGACATGGAAAATGCATATATTCATTGTTAAATTTCTAACAAGCAGGTATGAAATAGTATGTACACTAAAATCTCAACTATATAAAACATATACATGCATATCATGGAAATGAAAACATATGCAGAGACACGTTACAGTTATTTTTCTGAACAGTGAAATTGCATCCATGCAGGAAACTTATGATTTCTTCTATGTTTTTCTGTACATTTCTAAATTTCTACAAGGAGTGTGCAGTAATTTAACAACAACAAAAATGTTTCACCCTGAAAATATTAATGGGGAAATAGGGATGGGGATGTCCAGTAACTAAGGTGTTTATGGGGATTTCAATACATTCCTTCTGGAATTATAAGTTATTTATGGTGCTGACCTCATTTTCTTATTCTCCTTGGAACCTCTTCAGGAACCACCTGCCTTTCTACTCCTCTCACTGGAGTTCTTTCAAAGATTTTCAGTCACGTGGGAAAGCATAACACTTTTGTGGTGGGTAGCATTCTCGATTATTCAGATTCAGATGCAACAAAATTTATTGAGAACATACTGTGTACCAAGTATCTTCACTCTTTGGGGGCATTGCATCAGGCCACAAAGGAGCACTTAGGATTTCTGTAGAAAGAGTTTAAGATACAGATTTCTAAGATCAAAGTTTGCATTCAGAATCTACCACCAATTAGTTTTACAACGAGAAAATCACATTCTTCTGAGCCCTTATATTCACTCAGTTATTCATTATTCATTCATTCATTCAACACACATTGACAAATTCTGACAGGCACTATTCCAAGCCCCAAGGATAGACCACTAAACAAAACAAAATCTCTCTCATTCTGGCAGACTGGAACTGAAAATATATAAATACATAAATATGTCATGTGCCAGATGGAGTTAAATGCTTCAATGAAAACTTAAATCAGCGAGGGGATAAGGAAGGGCTGGAGGGCAGGGTGGAAGATGGTTGTTTTTATAAAGTTGCCGAAGAAAGACTGATAAGGTGACATTTGAGAAACTCTTGGAGGATATGAGACACCCTAATAGCAAATGTCTTATTTCCTTCCCCGGGTTGTTAGAAGAGCTATGTGAAAGGGCTTTGCAAACACAGAAGGGAATCTTCAATACTATGCAGCTTAGTTCTATTTGCCTTTGGTAAGAGAGGACCTGAGTTCACTTCCCTCTACCTGAGAGAATTCTCCCTTTGGAGATGGGGTAGGCATTATAAATAGATGGATGTGAGAAATAGAATCTCTCTCAGGGCCAGAATGGTCAGTTTCCATTCTGCCTAAGTGGTACTAATGAAATATAGATCATAACATTCTCTACAGAGAGCTGTATACTCTCCATCAAAGCCCCTTTAAGTCTCTTATTTTGATCATAAAGATTCTCCAAAAAAAAAAAAAAAAGAAAGAAAGAAAAAGAAAAAAAAAGAATAGTGAGAAATGGCAGGAAAAAAAAAGAAAGAAAGAAAATAATCCACACATTCTAACAGTTCACTGGTTTCAGGTCAGCAAATATCACTAAAAAATGCCATACCATCTGTGGTCTCTGTGCTCTTTCCCTAAAATATTTATTAGTAAATTTAGTTCCTTCTTACCTCTCCTAGGTATCTCTCTGTTGATTTGTCTATATTCACATATGACCCAGGCACTCTGAGATGAATTTCAAATTATAAGGAAGGAAAAGAAAAGTTTTCAAAAACCGTCAAACATTAATTTTGATCCTTCCGCATTAGGCCCAGTGTGATGGCCACACTATGCCAAGTTTGTCGGGATTTGAGTCTTGTGCTTTCCTTCAGGTGTTGATGGGGCTCGAGCGAGGTGGAATATGAGAGTGCGTGATGCTTGGTGCTGGCTGCAGACCAACTCAAAGCTCTGGGGCTCGGTGTTTATACAGGTGTGCCTCTTACTGTCAATGGGTCTGCAGTTATATAAAGGAAGCTATAAAATGTGTCAGGGTAGGGGAAAGCTAGGAATGAAATGAAAATGTCTGACCTCTATTTAAAGATGTCTTCTATATAAGGTCCTTTTTTGGTCTTTAACAGATGCTATCGTGTTGTTTATAATGAATGGGCAGAAGCACATTGTTCTAGTATATACTCAAAAAAATGAACTGAATTTAAGCAGGAAGAAAGGAAGGAAGAAAGGAGAAATGAAGGAAGGCGGCAGGAAGGGAAAGAACAGAGGAGGGAGGTAGGAGGTTGTTGTAATATGTAACACTTTAGGACATGAATCAGTCATGTTAATGAGGAATTTTTAAAGGTATGCTAATTACTTAATGTTTCTCTATTTTTGTCAATAGAAGCAACAAAGTTGAGGGCTACAGTTAGTGCAGATAGCTGAACAGTTTCTAATATGCTGACCACTCCCTCTGTCCCCTGCACTCATGTCACATATATAACCTCATCTGTGAAACCTCTTGTGTTTATTAGTTACATATAAACATGTACACAGTAATATTCGTCTCTGTAGTTATATACTAACTCTAGCACCTGGTTGACAGTACTCACTAAATATTCTTTTATATGAATTCATTAACGTAATCAAACCAGAGGATTTTCTTTAGTGTTAAGAGATAGATTCTGGAGCCATATTGCTTAATTTGAACACTCACTCCTCCACCTACTACCCATGCGACCTTCAACCTGTTATTTAACCTTTCTGTGGTTCAAATTTACCATCTGGAAACTAAGAATAAAAATATTACTGGCAGCAAAGGATTGTTGTGATGATTACATTCTTTATACATCCACCTCACCGCGGGCAGACTTGGTTTTAACTTCTGTAAACATCCATTAATCTGGCAGTGGCAGAACTTCATGAAAATGAAATAAATCACAATGTCCACGTCGATATCTATCTCTTTTTCTTGATGTAATTCTTTTGAGAGTCACATATTTTCATTTGAATAAGCAGTTCATTCTGTTTTAGGGCTGAATAATTTGTAGTGATTATAAATAATTTCATAAGAATATATCACAAAATATTATACATTCTCTTAATGGCAGACCATTGGTTTAGTTTCAGTGTGGGGTGTTATGAACATAAAGATATTGTAAAAATTAAAAGTGATTATTTATATACAATGCTTAGAAAAGTGTTTAGCATGTAATAGGTGCTAGAATAATATTTGCTCTTATTTAATTGTATTTAATGAGGAATTGAATAAGTCCTCACTCTGAAATGAAACCCTACACAATTTTCTATTTTGTTACACATAGACTAAATGAAATCACTAGCAGATGCTGGGTGGTGCTATCAACTGAGTTTGTGAACACCATTCGCCAGCAGGAACAATGATGTTATTTCTGTTCTAATCTAGAACATTTGTGTTGTGACCGTCCAGTTGATCCTCCCCTATGTGCCCTGCAATCTTCTGGGAGAGAAGTGTCACATTGTTTCAGGACTCAGTTTTTGTCACTGCTTCTACAAATGCTTTGAGTTCAGTGTCAGTCCAATACATGTCAACTTCTAAGGCAACTTTATTTCCCTCTTAACATGCTCTATAAAATACATGCTCTTACTTAAAAAAAATTAAGCTGGGAATGTTTTCAAGTCTTTTCTCACATTAGTACATCTTTGTGTGTGTGTGTGTGTGCGTGTGTGTTGTGTTCTGTCACTCTTGTTCACATTACAACAATGATGATGGTGCCCCAACACCTTCCGGTTTTGAAGGATGACAAAATTTTCGATTGGGTTATGAACTGAAAAAAAGATTCTTCATCACTTAGCACTATGGCACTTTCAGCGTAAATGCCATCAAACTGCATCTGGTCTGCAGTAACTTACCTTATTCCTAGCAACTTCACAACACATATTTCTAGAGTGCTTTTTGGTTGGGGCATAAAACAATTTAATGAGCATTGTCTACCCGTGTGAGCACCTTGAGGGCATGGGCCAAATCTGAGTCAAGTTATTATTGTTCAGGACCAGCAGTGTTTATATCAGTGTGTTTAACTGAAGGTAACAGAATGCTATGCTTTTAGGCATGTATTCCTTAGATTATTGAGCCAAACTGATATATTTTAGTGGGTTTGGATCAGTATCAGCCACAGAAGTAGATCAGATGCAAAGGTTCTGAGATGGGTGAAGCTGAATTGAAATAATATTAGAAATCGATCTCTCAAATTGGTTTCCAGCCTCTTAGGGACAAAAGTGGCATACTTGCTCCCCATAGTGATTGTTACTACCATGGTGAACAGAGGTTCCCATTTTCAAAGGTCTTGTGTTTGTTATAGCGCCCAAGATTCCCATTAACATTCATCAGGAGTCTTTTACTGTCTCTTTCGCTGTATCTGCAGACCCTCTACAGCCATGCCCCCAAAACGGTGGCTCTTATTTTCCCTTGGAGACTTAAGACTGCATGGGGTGAAAGCATGAAATTTGAAATCAGTGACACCTGGATTTGTCCTAGCTGTTAGTGTGGTGTTCTATGGGCACGAGAGAAATTGAGAAAAACTGCCTTTTGGCATCAGTTTATTCATCTAAAAAGTGTAATAATACTAGGAAAGAGGATGCTATTTATTAAAGAAAAGTGGAAATAGAAAAAAGTGAATCCATTTAAAGAAGGACCCAACTTTATAATAAGTAATAAACAAACACATTTTATTAGGTTCTTGTCTTTAAAATACAGAGTTATGCAAATAAGTGTATTTCATCTAAAATAGAACAAGTCATAATTGCAACCATGTGCTACTACTGTGTGATAAATTGGGAATAATATTTGAATGGGAACTAATCTTATAAGTCAGTGTATAAGTGAATATTTTGTATTGTCAAAGTCTTCATTGTCTAATGTGACCTTCTAAATATAGGGAGTTGGAAAATAAATTTCCAAACGAAAAAAAAATCACCTAGGGGCACTTGGGTGGCTCAGTGGTTAAGCATCTGACTTGGCTCAGGTCATGATCTCGCAGTTAGTGAGTTAGAGCCCCATGTTGGACTCTGTGCTGACAGCTGGGAGCCTGGAGCTTGCTTCGAATTCTGTGTTCCCCTCCCTCTCTTCCCCTTCCCCGACTTGTACTCTGTCTGTCTCTCTCCCTCTCTCTCTCAAAAACAAAAACAAAAACAAAAACAAAAACAAAAATACCTCACCTAAAGTTATTGTTTGCATAAACTGATATGCACAAAACACACTTGCCATAGAGTTGGGTGAATTAAAGTCCTTGTATAATAATTAGCATGTGTCTCCACTGGATGCCAAGGCAATTATCCACCTAAGAAAAATAGCCTCAAAAACTGCATTTAGAAATTATTTTTAGCTCTTCTCTTAAAAACATTTTTGGGGTGCCTGGGTGACTCAGTCAGTTGAGCATATGACCTTGGCTCAGGCCATGATCTCAGGGTTCATAGGTTTGAGCCCTGCGTTGGACTCTGTGCTGAGCGCTCAGAGTCTGGAGCCTGCTTCAGATTCTGTTTCCCCTCCCCTGCTCACACTCGGTGTCCTCTCTCTTTCTCTCTCTCTCTCTCTCTCAAAAGTAAATAAACATTAAAAAATTTTTAATTAAAAAAAACATTTTTTTCAGCTTATGCAGATGTTTGGATTTATTCATTAGCACTCTAAAAATTAGTAAGTCATTACCTGAACTATTTACTGGTGGTCTCCATCCTGCCACATACCCGTCCTTCTGTGACCCGATTCCATCCTCTCAGGATGTTCTTTCCTAAGGAAAACAGTGCAGGCACATGAGTCTCAGAAAACGCAGAGTGAGATGTCTGATGAAATGTCTGAAGAAAACATATACTGCCTACTTGTTGAAAGTTGATGAGGGTATGCAGGAAACAGGTGAGCACAACTTGCTTCCTTTCAAACTCTCACCTTGTTTTGCGTGGCACACACATCGTTTCTTTCTTCATTCAGGTATTTCATTATAATCCCCTACATGACCTGTATTTTCTCCAGATTCCGTTGTAGTGCTAGTGTTGTAATTGATTGCACGCACTGGCAAGATACCCTTAAAAAATAACTGGTGAAGGTAATTAGGATTATATTTCTTCTTTGGTGGTTACTCAGGCGAATAGATGGATAAACTGGGTTCTCTTTCATTACTTTCATACACACACACACACACACACACACACACACACACACACACACTATGCAAGTGGCAGTATGCTAATTTCTAGACCCTTTTCTGCAGTTGTGAAATTGCATTTTAAGACCAAAGTACAACAAGATGATACAAGTAGCAAAATGCAATATTCAGTCTTTAGATAGTACCTTATTTTTCTCTTGTATGAAGAACCAGTCTGAAGCTATACACTGAGAGGAATGTTTTTTTTCTTTTCTGTTGAATATTATGTTTAGTTTTAATTATGAAAGATTTCAGAAACTCCGAAAAGTAAGTCAATTTAAAAGATAACCATGTATGCACCACCTACGTTGAACAGAATTAACCTTTTGCCATGTTTTTTTCGGATAGCATTTTTGTAAAGGAATAAAATGTTACAATACAGCAAAAGCCCATCCTTTCCCTCCTTTTCATGTTAGAGTTAACTACCCTGCTAAAGTCAGTGTGCCTAATGTCCATGCATGTTTTTGCATATTTTTACATACATGTGTGTGCATAAAAACATACACTAGGCTCATATTAAAAATTTATAAATAAACATTATAAAAAAAGTTTAATAAGTCCCTGAAACTCCTTTCATGACTTGTTTTTATCATTTTGCCTTATTATTTGAAAGTTTTATCCATGTTGATGCATTTACTATCCAGTTCATTAATTTAAACTTTTTTATAATATTCCATTGCATGAATCCAGTCCTCATATAATATAAGAGACCTTAAACTTACTGAATGTCTCCAGTGTCAGGCATTATGATAGATATTTACATATATATTTGTGGTTTTATTTTTGCTGTCAGGTCATACATTAATTGGATGATGTTTTACTGACTGACAAAGCTGGAAATGAGAAACTTTTATTTTCCTGTCCAATACAAAACGCAGCATTTCTGGGCTCACTATACATCCTTTTAGTTCTGTTTGCAAACCAGTCAGTTGTTTGCTGAGCTTGCCTGTTTACTTTAGCACCATGGCAAATTCATGTACCAGAAGATTGCTCATTCTTTTGATATTCTAGCTGGAAACCTGCTTGCCTAAGTTTACAAGTACATTAGGTATATTTTCTGTCCCCACATTATCACAGGAAACATTTTTACCGAATATTTTACCACTACATGAAATGGTTCCCTATTTTTCTAGCTTCCAATTATAGTTAATTGTCACTCACCATCTGACCTGAAAGTCACTGCTACATATATTAGGCTTTTGGCACATTAGTACCTTAATTCTAGGTACCAATTTCTTTATCACTTATCTTTTGCCACAGTAATGCATAACAAACTATAATGATATTCAGCATCTTATAACAGTCGTCAACGATTGTTTTCACATTGGATTTTCACAATTGGAGTCTGGCTGCTCCAGGTTGGGCTTGGTTAGGCTGGATTGTAAGCCACAGATTGAATCCAGATTTGTTCCACTTGCCTTTTCTCTTCCTGTGACTATGGGCTAATGGAGGATTGACTTTTTCTTGGTAATTGCAGAAGGCAAACCTCAATACTACAAGCACATATTAAGCATCTGTTTGCAACATGTTTATAATATCCCACTGTTTAAAGTCTAAGGTCAAGAATCACGAGAGGGTACTCAGAATTGCAAGGCAAAGAAAGAGGAGTAAAGAAGTAAGAAAAATAACGCAATTGGGGCGCCTAGGTGGTTCAGTAAGTTAAGCATCTGACTCTTGATTCCAGCTCAGGTCATGATCTCATGGTTTGTGAATTCAAGCCCCACATTGGGCTCTATGCTGACAGCAGGGAGCCTGCTTGGGATTCTGTGTCTCCCTGCCTCTCTGCCCCTCCCCCGCTTGTGCTGTCTTTCTTTCTCTCAAAGTAAATAAATAAACTTTAAAAACAAATAATGCAGTAGTCTACAAGAAGTAAGAATAATTTATTTTTGTTAGTTGACTCCTATGTGCTAGACATTGCTGTAAGGGCTTTACATACATAAGCTCACATGATTCTCATATCTCCATCATGAGATGTATATTGTTATTTCCATTTTACCAGCAAGGAAACTAAGACTCAGAAGAGTTACCTGCTTATCTCAGTAAGTAACCAAACCAGGAATTTCATCCAGGTCATTAGGTCTCCAAATATATGCTCTTTCTTCCAAAAACCATACGACTTCTATTAAAATACTCCAAATTTCAATGTAAAAATTTAGACACATATAACCATAGAATTTTAAATAAATTATACTATTAATCAGTGTCTTATTGTGTCCTTCAGAATCACTTTATCCTCACTGCCTTTCTTGTGAGAAACAGAAGAGATAAAGCATCATTATCAATTTGGGGCAAAAAAAAAAAAAAAAAAGAAAAGGAAAGAAAAGAAAAGAAAAGAAAAAAAAAAGACCAAACTTACAGTCAGAATAAGAAGTCTGAGTTTTTGTTTTCTTCCTTTTTTTTAAGCATATAATTATTTCCTTTAGAAAACTTCAGGTGCAGGGGCCCCTGGGTGGCTCAGTTGGTTAAGTGTCCAACTTAGGCTCAGGTCATGATCTCATAAGTTCCTGAGTTCAAGACCTGCATTGGGCTTGCAGCTGGGGCTATCAGCATGGAGCCCCCTTTGGATCCTCTGTCTCCCTCTCTGTCTGCTCTTCCCCCACTCACCCATACACATTCTCTCTCCTTATCTCTCAAAAATAAACATTAAAAAAGGGAAAACTTCAGTGGCAAAATGTATAATCAGATTACATCAGTGAAACTGAGGGAAAGCGGTAAAGAAGTCTGCCATCTCTGTTCGAAACAATGTCTACCAGAAGAAAACAAAATAATCTCAGGCCCCAGAATGTCTTCTTTACTCCACGGAAGTAAAGTGATGAAAGGTAAGCGGGTGGCATCTCACTACTACCACTTACTAGTTGTGTGACTTTGGGAGTCTATATAATATCTCTGGGTTTAATTTCCTTATCCATACAATGGGGGAAAGGATATCTACCTTAAAAGTTATAAAAATTAAATTGAGTGCTTATCAGGGGAAGGAATTTGGGATCATGTTTAGAGGAATTGCCTTAGGTATACACATGTATCTTTGATACAGAGAGAAAAGTGATTTCCTTTGCAATGACTAATTTAAGCTTTATATTTTTGACTTTTAAAAGTTTATATGAATATTTGTTCATAGAACTTAGAGTTCCAAAGGAAGTGAAGCTATTGAAAAAAAGCAGTGCTTTAAATCTTTAGCCATGTTTCTTATCATTGATTAATTTGCATCCAAATGACTGTGATGAGCCCAGCCCAGTGATTTTTGCCATATTAATTAATAATTTGTTGAAGTTGTTATGTGATTTATGTGGACACTGGAAATCTTCACTCATTCACCAAGAATTGAACAACCTGGTAATAAAGGCAGAGTGTTAAGCTTTCTTAGGGGATATGAAATTAGTAAGGTGTTATCACTTCCTCAAAAGGATTTTAATCTGAGAAGGGAAATAAGAACAAAACTAAGCAACTGTTAAAAAGAGTGGAAGGCTGGGGTGCCTGGGTGGCTCAGTCAGTTGAGCAGCCGACTTCAGCTCGGGTCATGATCTCACGATTTGTGGGTTTGAGCCCCGTGTGGGGCTCTGTGCTGACAGACCAGAGCCTAGAGCCTGCTTCCATTCTGTGTCTCCCTCTCTCTCTGCCCCTTTCCTGCTTGCACTCTGTCTCTATCAAAAATAAATAAACAGGAGCTGGGCAGTGAGCTGCGCTCTGGGACTCAGAGGACACAGTGGCTAACCGCCGGAGGCAGGAGTCGGCATGGGATGAGATGACTCATTCTGGGGAAGAAAGCTCTCATGTCATGAAGACAACCATGCAGCTTTACAGAGTGATCCAGATAGTGAGGAAATGAGGTCTCCTGCAACTTGCAAGCCATAAATTAGGGAAAAAGGGACCTGGGAAGATGGCGGCATAGGAACATGCTGGGCTCACTTCGTCCAGCTGATCACTTAGATTCCACCGACATCTGCCTAAATAACCCAGAAAACCACCAGAAGACTAGCAGAATGGACTCTCTGGAGCCAAGCTTAGATGAGAGGCCCATGGAAGGACATAGGAAGGGCGGAGAGGCGGTGTGTGCTACACGGACTGGCAGGAGGGATCTGGGGCAGTGCAGGGGCAGCCCCATGGGCAAGGCACACCACCCGAAGTCTGGCTTGCAAAAGCAGAAGGGCCGGACTCTGTGAGCTCTGACAGCCAACGGGACTTAACATCTGGAATGTTAAAAGTCAACAGCTCTGCTCTCGGAGAGTGGAGAGGGTGAGAAGACATGGGGAGGGAGAGTTGTTGAGCCCCAAAAGGACAGAGTTCAGCTCCGCAAGGGAAATGTGATGGCAAGTGCCATCTCCCTCTCTCATCTCCCAGCCAAAATCCCAAAGGGAACCAGTTCCCATCACGGAACGTGCAAACACCTAAAGCTGTGCTTCTGTGGATCCATCCCTCCGACAGGCCTGCCTCCCTCCTGATGCTGCAGGGTCCCTCCCACAGGGGACCACTGATGGCAAAGCGACCTAAGCCTACCCATCCTGCCCCTCTGCACCTTGAGGATCCACCCCGGCTAATATGCACTTGGCCAGATCCCATTGAACCAGTACTACAAGCCTGGCAGTGTGCAAGTAGCCCAGACAGGGGCCACACCACTCCAGTGAGTCCTGCCCCTGGGAAAAGGAAAGATAAGGTACACACCAGTCTGACCATGGCCCCAGCAGTGAGCTGGGGGCAGACATCACATCTGACTGCAGCCCCGCCCACCAACACAAGTGACCCCGGACAGCACAGGGGAAGTGCCCTCCAGTTTGGAGCTACCACAGGGACTACTCCAAATGATGAAATGGAAGAACTCTCAAAAGAAACTCCAGGAAGTAGCGACAGCTAATGAATTGATCAAAAATGATTTAAGCAATATAACGGAACAAGAATTTATAATAATAGTCATAAAATTAATCGCTGGGCTTGAAAAAAGCATAGAGGACAGCAGAGTATCTATTACTAGAGAGATCAAGGGACTAAGAAATAGTCATGAGGAGCTAAAAATGCTATAAATGAGGTGCAAAATAAAATGGAGGCAGCCATAGCAAGGATTGAAGAGGCAGAGGAGAGAATAGGTGAATTAGAAGATAAAATTATGGAAAAGGAGGAAGCTGAGAAAAAGAGAATTAAAAAAATCCAGGAGTATGAGGGGAGAATTAGAGAACTAAGTGATGCAATCAAACAGAACAATATCTGTATCATAGGAATTTCAGAAGAAGAAGAGAGAAAGGGGCTGAATTTGTACTTGAACAAATCATAGCTGAGAACTTCCCTGATCTAGGGAAGGAAAAATGCATTGAAATATAAGAGGCACAGAGAGCTCCCTTCAGACGTAACTTGAATTGATCTTCTGCATGACATATCGTAGTGAAACTGGCAAAATACAAGGATAAAGGGAAAATTCTGAAGCAGCTAGGGATAAACACACTCTAACTTACAAAGGTAGACACATAAGAATAGTAGCAGACCTATCTACTGAAACTTGGCAGGCCAGAAAGGAATGGCAGGAAATCTTCAATGTGATGAGCAGATACAATATGCAGCCAAGAATCCTTTATCCAGCATGTCTGTCATTCAGAATAGAAGGAGAGATAAAAGTTTTCCCAAACAAACAAAAACTGAAGGAATTCATCACCACTAAACCAGCCATACAAGAGATCCTAAGGGGTATTCTGTGAGTGAAATGTTGCAAGGACCACAAAGTACCAGAGACATCACTACAAGAATGAAACCTACAGACATCACAATGACTCTAAACCCATATCTTTCTATAATAAAACTGAACGTAAATGGAATAACTGTGCCAACCAAAAGACATAGGATATCAGAATGGAAAAAAAACAAGACCCATGTATTTGCTGTCTACAAGAAAATCATTTTAGACCTGAGGACACCTTCATATTGAAAGTGAGGGGATGGAAACTATCTATCGTGCTACTGAAAATCAAAAGAAAGCTGGAGTAGCCATACTTATATCAGACAAACTAGACTTTAAATTAAAGGCTGTAACAAGAGATGAAGAAGGGCATTATATAATAATTACAGGGTCTATCCATCAGGAAGAGCTAACAATTATAAATGTCTATGTGCTGAATAAGGGAGCTCCCAAATATATAAAATAATTAATCACAAACATAAGCAACCTTATTGACAAGAATGTGGTAATTGCAGGGGACTTTAATACCCCACTTACAAAAATTGATAAATCATCTAGACACAGGATCAATAAAGAAACAAGGTCTGTGAATGATACATTGGATCAGATGGACTTGAGAGATATATTTAGAACTCTGCATCCCAAAGTCACAGAATATACTTTCTTCTTGAGTGCACATGGAACATTCTCCAAGATAGATCACATACTGGGTCACAAAACAGACCTTCATAAGTGTAAAAGAATTGAGATCATAGCATGCACACTTTCAGACCACAATGCTATGAAACTTGAAATCAACCACAGGAAAAAGTCTGGAAAACCTCCAAAAGCATGGAGGTTAAAGAACACCCTACTAAGAATGAGTGGGTCAACCAGGCAATTAGAGAAGAAATTAAAAAGTATATGGAAACAAATGAAAATGAAAATACAACAAATGCTTTGGGATGCAGTGAAGGCAGTCCTGAGAGGAAAATGCATTGCAATCCAGGCCTATCTCAAGAAACAAGAAAAATCCCAAATACAAAATCTAACAGCACACCTAAAGGAAATAGAGGCAGAACAGCAAAGACACCACAAACTCAGCAGAAGAAGAGAAATAATAAAGATCAGAGCAGAAATAAACAATATAGAATCTAAAAATCTGTAGAGCAGATCAATGAAACCAAGAGTTGGTTTTTTGAAAAAATAAACAAAATTGATAAACCTCTAGCCAGGCTTCTCAAAAAAATAAAAGGGAGATGACCCAAATAGATAAAATCATGAATGAAAATGGAATTATCACCACCAATCCCTCAGAAATACAAGCAATTATCAGGGAATACTATGAAAAATTATCTGCCAACAAACTGGACAAACTGGAAGAAATGGACAAATTCCTAAGCACCCACACATTTCCAAAACTCAAACAGGAAGAAATAGAAAACTTGAACAGACCCATAACCAGCGAAGAAATGGCATCAGTTATCAAAAATCTCCTAACAAATAAGAGTCCTGTACCTGGGGACTCTTCCCTGGGGAATTCTACCAGATATTTAAAGCAGAGATAATACCTATACTTCTCAAGCTGTTCCAAAAAAATAGAAAGGGAAGGAAAACTTCAGCCTCATTTTGTGGAGCCCGCATTACTTTGATTCCCAAACCAGAAAGAGACCCAGCAAAAAAAGAGAACTACAGGCCAATATCCCTGATGAATATGGATGCAAAAATTCTCAATAAGATAGGAGCAAATTGAATTTAACAGCATATAAGAAAAATTATTTACCATGATCAAGTGGGATTCATTCCTGGGCTACAAAGCGGGTTCAACATTCACAAATAAATCAATGTGATATATCATATTAATAAAAGAAAAGATAAGAACCATATGATCCTGTCAATCAATGCAGAAAAAGCATTTGACAAAATTCAGCATCCTCTCTTAGTAAAAGCCCTCGAGAAAGTTGGGATAGAAGGAATGTACTTACAAATCATAAAAGCCATTTATGAAAAGCCCACAGCTGATATCCTCTTCAATGGGGAAAAACTGAGAGCTTTCCCCCTGAGATCAGGAACACAACAGGGATATCCACTCTCACCACTGTTGTTTAACATAGTATTGGAAGTTCTAGCATCAACAATCATACAACAAAAGGAAATCAAAGGCATCAAAATTGGCAAAGATGAAGTCAACCTTTCACTTTTTGCAGATGACATGATACTATACATGGAAAACCCAACAGACTCCAACAAAAGTCTGCTAGAACTGATACATGAATTCAGCAAAGTCGCAGAATACAAAATCACTGTACAGAAATCAGTTGCATTCTTATATACTAATAATGAAGCAACAGAAAGACAAATAAAGAAACTGATCCCATTCACAACTGCACCAAGAATCATAAAATACCTAGGAATAAACCTAACCAAAAATGTAAAAGATCTGTATGCTGAAAACTATAGAAAGTTTATTAAGGAAATTGAGGAAGATACAAAGAAATGGAAAAACATTCCATGCTCATGGATTGGAAGAATAAATATTGTTAAAATGTCAATACTACCCAAAGCGATCTACACATTCAATGCAATCCCAATCAAAATTGCACCAGCATTCTTCTCAAAGGTAGAACAAGCAATCCTAAAATTTGAATGGAGTCACAAAAGACCCCGAATAGTCAAAGTAATATTGAAGAAGACCAAAGCAGGAGGCATCACAATCCAAGACTTTAGCCTCTACTACAAAGCTGTAATCATCAAGGCAGCATGGTACTGACACAAAAACAGACACATAAGTCAAAGGAATAGAATAGAAACCCCACAATTAGACCCACAAAAGTATGGCCAATTGATCTTTGACAAAGCAGGAAAGAATATCCAATGGAAAAAAGACAGTCTCTTTAATAAATGGTGCTTAGAGAACTGGACAGCAACATGCAGAAGAATGAAACTAGACCACTTTCTTACACTATTCACAAAAATAAACTCAAAATGGATGAAGGACCTGAATGTGAGACAGGAAACCATTAAAACCCTAGAGGAGAAAGCAGGAAAAAAACTCTGACCTCAGTCGCAGCAATTTCTTACTTGACACATCTCCAAAGTCAAGGGAATGAAAAGCAAAAATGAACTATTGGGACCTCATCAAGATAAAAAGCTTCTGCACTGCAAAGGAAACAATCAACAAAACTAAAAAGCAACCAACGGAATGGGAAAAGATATTTGGAAATGGCATATCAGGCTAAGGGCTAGTATCCAAAATCTATAAAGAATTCACCAAACCCCTCACCCAAAAAACAAATAATCCAGTGAAGAAATGGGCAGAAAACATGAATAGACACTTCTCTAAAGAAGACATCCAGATGGCCAACAGACAATGAAAAGATTCTCAACGTTGCTCCTCATCAGGGAAATACAAATCAAAACCACACTCAGATATCATGTCACGCCAGTCAGAGTGGCTAAAATGAACAAATCAGGAGACTGTACATGCCGGAGAGGATGTGGAGAAACGGGAACCCTCTTGCACTGTTGGTGGGAATGCAAACTGGTGCAGCCACTCTGGAAAACAGTGTGGAGGTTCCTCAAAAAATTAAAAATAGATCTACCGTATGACCCAGCAATAGCACTGCTAGGAATTTACCCAAGGGATACAGGAATGCTGATGCATAGGGGCACTTGTACCCCAATGTTTATAGCAGCATTTTCAACAATAACCAAATTATGGAAAGAGCCTAAATGTCCATCAACTGATGAATGGATAAAGAAATTGTGGTTTATATACACTATGGAATACTACTTGGCAATGACAAAGAATGAAATATGGCCTTTTGTAGCAACGTGGATGGAACTGGAGAGTGTTATGCTAAGTGAAATATTTCTTACAGAGAAAGACAGATACTGTATGTTTTCATTCTTATGTGGATCCTGAGAAACTTAACAGAAGACCATGGGGGAGGGGAGGGAAAAAAAAGAGAGGGAAGGAGCCAAACCGTAAGAGACTCTTAAAAAACTGAGAATAAACTGAGGGTTGATGGGCGGTGGGAGGGAGGGTAAAGTGGGTGATAGGCATTGAGGAGGGCACCTGTTGGGATGAGCACTGGGTGTTGTATGGAAACCAATTTGACAATAAATTTCATATAAATAAATAAATAAACAAACAAACAAACATTAAAAAAATTTTTAAATTAGAAAAAAAAAGAGTGTAAGGCCATATGTGATTTCTCATAAAATAATTACTGATAAAATTATGTAGTTCCAAAGAGTGCCATTACTGTAAATATTTTGATCAAAAAATTTCTCAGAGGGGAGATGGCAGAATTTTGATAGGAAAGGCAAATTTTCATTATTCCAGGGAGACAAATTACATGTTATAAATAAGGAAGCACAAGGACATATGCTTATGGAACTGGAGTGTGGAAAACTCATACAAATAATCAGAGGGATCTGATCACATTAAATAATAGTTCATTAGCTGTATATTGTTTCCCTTGTTTTGGTGCAGGAGGTCAATTAACATATAATATGTAGAGGCTTTTGAGATTAATTTCATGTGCCACAGAACTCCCGAACACTACGCATCCTATATAATCTAGTAGACTACCAGATTGATACCCATATACCTATTCTTGCCTTGAAAAAATGAGATCCAACCCAGGTGGCCAGAACTGTATTGTACTTTTGGATTAGCTCCCGTGGTAAGCATTGAATAAAAAACATCAGACTCAATATTAAAATTGTTGCAACTTTTGAGAAAATGATAGAGCTACTCTAATACAGACTGTTTGGAAATTAAAAAAAATGTTTACTATGCATTTTGAAAAGTATATATATGTAAAATTTATTTTTAATCCAATGAAATATTTTATGAGGAGACATAAAAGTATGCAGGAAAATCATAGAAACTTAACTGGTATTCTAGAAATGATGAGGGGTATTCCATTATATTCTTTTGAGAAACAGAAAAAATGAGACAAAATGAATGAGGAAATTCAATGCAAGCCACTTCATAACTATGTGATACAGTAAAGTAGAGAAAAAGAAACTGGAGACATTAAAGTCTATGTAGGGGAGGTGGAGGTGAAATGGGATATGATAGGAAAAGATTAGGAAAATGTCTGTTTCAGTCGAGTTCATCAGTTTATTTTGTGAAGGCAGACATATTTTATTGACTGAAATGTGAAGCAGCTGAACATATATCATTCAATCTCTTAAAAAGGGAGGTAAACCACCTTGTAGAAGGAGACAAATAACTATATGACAAACTACCATGAGGACTTTTTAGGTTGAAGAATGTTTCACAGTCACACTATCTGTATCCATACTCCCTAAATCTTGACCCAGTGTTGACCAGCTTTATTCCATTAAACCCTAGGAGGTTGAACTGTATTACTTCCAGAATAGCCCTAATTTTCTCAGGGCCATCCATTCTGAGCCAGGCAGGAGCCAAAATGCATGTGGATTGTGAGCCTAAGCACCAACCGTGGAGCAAATTATACACATTTGATCCATTACTCTCCATTATACAATCCTTCAGGGTGAATTTTCCATGCCTTTAAAGCACTTAAATGTCACATTAACTTCTTTTGATAACATCTTATATAATTCTGTCATTCTTAAAAATCGTCCATTGATCTTGTGATTAAACTAGGCTATAAAAGAATCACATAGATACTTATTAATAGGTGGCCCTCCTTCCCCATCACAGCATTGTTTTTATTGAATATAATTTGATTTGATGCCCTATGCCTATATGTAGAAACATTATAAGATGAAGGCCTATGAAAACTAACTTGTCACTATATTTATTGTAAGGGTGTTGTGTATCATATTTCCATTTTTTTCTTAAGATAACCCAGAGAAGCAATTTGTCTTCAATGTCATTAAGAGAAAAGGATGTGCTTTTCCCTGACACTAGGTGTACATTTGTTTTATGAACACTCTCCATTTTTCACATTTCATTTTGTTTTTCTTCCCTCATTTTCTGTTCCCCTCAGTTTTATTGCTTTTAAGTTATTGATTTTACTCTGTAATATTTTTTTTATCTGTAAAACATGTCTTGGTTGAAACTCTTCTTAAAATGAAGATAAAAATTAATTAATTTTAAGAGCAATTCCTGCAACAAATATTAGTCACTGAGAGATTTCCTTCATATTCACCAGTGGCAAATGTAACTCACTATGCAGTTTACCTGAACAGAAGTAACTAAAGCCCCCCAGGGTACCATTTTGCTTGCCTAGTCTGCATTTCGGGGTGCCAGAATCTTTTCCGCAGTTCAGAGTTGACTTTAGACATGACATTGCTCATATACATTTTTAAAATTGCTAGATGTTAGTTTGATATCAAAACTATTAATTGAGAATATTAAACTCATGATGTAGAATTAACTATGTTGTAATTATGAAAATTTTAAGCAAATAACACCTTGTAGAGAGCAGATTGTGATTACAGTGCTTCTGATATTGCTAATTAATATATAATGTGGAAATCTTCACAAAGAATTAGTGAAAATCTTAGTTGACAAGGTCTATTTCATTAGTCACTGACTGGGCTTTTTAATAATTTTTTAAAATATTTATTTATTTGAAGAGAGAGAAGAGAGAAAGTAAAGAGAGGGAGAGAGAAAACACAAGTGGGGGAGGGGCAGAAAGCGAGAGGAGAGAGAGAATCCCAAACAGCCTCCACACTTAGCATGGAGCCTGATTCAGGTCTTGATCTCACAAACTGTGAGATCATGACCTGAGCTGAAATAAAAAGTTGGATGCTTAACCATCTGAGCCACCCAGGTGCCTCTAGTCACTAAGTGTTTTTAATTTGTGTAAACATGCAAAAATATGGCTCATTAAGAGTATTCTTTATATTATTTATCTAGGAAAAGTAATTAATAGAGTGTCTATTCAAGACAATGTCTTTGGCTGGGTTTTGGACTAAATCTAGCTTGTTTGTGTATATGTGTTTCTCGGATGCTGGAAGGATGCATATTTTTAAAAAACTTATGTGCCTCAAAGCAGATCAGACTCATGGAGAACTCAGAGTTTTAATAACCACAAACTGGTACCTTCAAAGGAAGAGAAACTTTTATGCCTTTTCTGCATCACTGAGTCCCTCATCTCATTTTCCGGCCTGAAACCAAAGGCATGAAACTATATTAATCCTTCAGCTGAGAGGCATATTTAAAATAAAGGATTTGATGTTATCTTAGCAACAGCTTTCTTGACATTTCCAAGCAGCTAATATTGTGATCAGAATGGCTGACAGGCAGTTATGTAAAGCCTGGTCTGTGTGTCGCGAAGAACTTGTGGATTCTAGCTTCACTGAAATTTTTGTTTTTGCCATGTCTGACCTTTGAAAGAAAACATTAATCTTAACAGTTTGCCATGACTTCTTATTATGAGTCTCTTTATCATATTTTAGATATTTCTGATGTTCGAAGTCTCAAAATATTAGCACCAATTCCCTTCTTGTTGGTCCTGAGTTTGTATAAATTATAAGGCCTGGAAAAATAGATACAGAAGGGATTAAGTTACTTTTTTTTGTACTGTGTCCTCTATTTCCGGTTTTGCAAAGGCTATCTCCTTTGCATATTTGTATTTTCACTCTTTTCCAGGAACAAATTGAAGTGTTTTTCTCTAAATTTCATATTCTAAGAAAAAAATTTGCCTTTATTCACATTGTCATAGGAAAGCATAACAGTATTCATGTATGTATATATTTATATTAAATACAGCCACTTAAATACAACTATTAAAATATTTTTGTATGGCTATATGTTAAATATATCTAAATGTTAAATATATCTGTATACCCAGATATAGATTTTATACAGAGATAGACTTACATGTGGATATGCAGCTATATTTAACATTTTAAAGCAAAAATTTAAATGTCCAAAAGAGTATAGAGTGGAATATCTTCCTCCTATTTCTTCTTTTTTTTTTAATTTTTAAATGTGTATTTATTTTTGAGAGAGATAGAGACAGAGCATTAGCGGGAGAGGGACACAGAGAGGGAGACACAGAATCCAAAGCAGCCTCCAGGCTCTGAGCTGTCAGCACAGAGCCCAGTGCAGGGCTCAAACTCACTACCATGAGATCATGACCCCAGCGAAAGTGGGACACTTAACTGAATGACCAAGAAGACTCCCTTCTTCCTAATACTGTTCCTCAGGCACCCGTTGCTTTTGCAGAGACAACCTTAGTTACTATTCAAGAGATAATTAATGCACACACAGACACCCACAAGTATTTTTCCTCTTTTTTATAAAGATGCAGCAAATTACAGACTTTATTTATTTTTTAATATTTATTTATTTTTGAGTGAGGGCGGGGGGAGAAAAGAGAGCGGGAGAGAGGGAAAGAGTCCTAAGTAGGTTCCACACTGTCCATGCAGCGTCGGACACAGGGCTCCATCTCACATACCATGATCTGAGCAAAGTCAGACGATTAACCAACTGAGCCACCCAGATTTTATTCTTTGTCTTGTTTTTCTTTCTTATAAAAATATATCTTTGAATACACACACGCACACAAGTACTTCATCATCACTTTCATAGCTGCTGCGTAGTATTATATTTTGTGGATATACCCCAATTGATAGGCATTTTGATTGTTTCCAGCCTTCTGCTAGCCCAAATAATACTTATGTAACATATTGCATGTGTATAACTTCTCAATAAGATAAATTCATAAACATGAAAAATGATTTTTAATTATGGAAATATTTGTGAATTGTCACCTATGGTGATTTTGCTAATTTATACCACCACTAGTAATGTAGAAATTGGTTTTTTTCATTCACGCCCCCTCCAACATTGTGTGTTGGCAAACTATTTTTTTTTTTTTTGCAATCTTCTGAGGAAATACTTTAAGATATTTACATTGACAGTGCTTATACTATCCCCTCCACACACACGTGTGTGTGTGTGTGTGTGTGTGTGTGTGTCCACACGCACATATGAAAGATACAGGTATTGGTGGAGTTTGTAGAATTGAAATTTTCAATCATTTCATTTTTTAGAATAGCCTATATAGTTTTTAAACAATTTTTTAAAGTTGATTTATTTATTATTGAGAGAGAGAGAGAGAACAAGCTGGGGAGAGGCAGAGAGAGAGGAGACATAGAATCCGAAGCAGGCTCCAGGCTCTGATCTGTCAGCACAGAGTCTGATGTGGGACCCAAGCCCACAGACCCACAGACCGTGAGATCATGACCTGAGCCAAAGTCAGACGCTCAAGTGACTGAGCCACCCAGGCACCTGAATAGGTTATATATTTTGCATCATACTTGGGAAGGCCTTCCACACTCAGATTATTAAAACAAGTTTCTCATGCTTTCCTGTAGTACTTTTATGTCTTATTTTTCACTTTAACTTCAGTGATCCATCTGGCATTTGTTTTCATGTAAATTGTAATGTCAATATCCTAGTTACTTTTGCATGTTGCTATTTCTTTATAAATTATAGTTAAACTTGTCTAATTGAGGGAAAAATCCCATGACTTTTTTATAGGAGATAATTTAAAATTCTGAATTAGTGAAAATTGACATCTATATGATATTTATAATTTTAATCAAGATATATGTTCTAGTTCCTTTGGTATCTCCAAGTAATATTTTAATGTTTTGTTCAAATAGATTTTCCACATTTCAGGAAAAATTTAATGTATGTATGTCTTTCTTTTGCACATTTATGGAAGAGGGTCTTTTTTTAACCATTACTGGTGATTATTTATATACATAGATACTATTGATTCTTTTAATTAATTTTGTAACTAGCTGCCTTTATATAAACCTTTTTCATTTTCCATACATTTTCAGTTGGTTTCCTTGGATATTATAGGTAACCAATCATATCTCTCATAATTTTACCTTCCCCACATAGTTAGCACCAGCTAGCTTCTAAAATAAGCAGTAAATCTCAGTGGCTTAACAAAATAAAGTTTTATTTTACAATATGGGCCAATGCAGTCTGATGGGGTGGGGTGACCATACCCAAAGAGTATTCTAAGGAGATAGGTATCTTCTCTCTTCTATTTCTATCGTTTTAAGACAAAGGTTGTCAAAATTTGTTTCCATACAGGGCCAGACAGTGAATATTTTAAGCTTTGTTGACCATATAGTCTCTCTTGCAACTATTCAACTGTTGTTATAGCTTGAAAGCAGCCATAGACAATACGTAAATGAATAAGCATGGCTGTGCAATAAAAATTAATTTGCAATTTAGGCAGCAAGCCAGATTTGGCCCATGAATCATGGTTGGCCAACTACTCTTCTTAGGCCTCAGGATTCTGTATTGGATTCTTTGTATCCAGCTGTGGGTGTGGGAGGAAAGAACCAGGATCACTTGGAATGTTTTCATTAAATAGACTTGGGATTAGTTCACCTCACTTTTGTCCATATTCTACCTGTACAACTCAATTATATGGACTTGCCTATTGGGAAATTTAGTTTATATAGTGCCCTAGAAAAGCAAAAAACAGATATGGTGATCATCTGACTAGTTTCCACTATTACCGATGCTTGAAAACCTTTAGAAGAATAATTTATCTCTTTTGTATAATTCAATGGGCTACCATTGCCAGAAAGAGTGAAACAACAGTGATGATAGTGAAGATCCTTTTCTTTGTCCTTGACCTTAATGGCCTTCTAGAATTTGTCATTAATCTGAATGATTAGTTTTAAGACTACGAAAGATGAATTTTATCATGTTATGAAAGATTTATGTTCTTTGTATTTGTATCCCACAACAAATTTGCATACCTGTTATTCACAGAAGGATCTGTGTTGGTAAGGACCATGAACTAAGAATAGATTTTATATTTGTAAAGGGTTACAAAAATAGCCAAAGAAAGTGCAACAGAGACTGTATGTGAATCACAAAGCCTAAATATTTGCTGTCTGATTCTTTACAGAAAAAGTGTGTCCAGTCTTGCTCTGGAACAGGGCTACTCAAAGTGATCAGAGATTAGCAGAATTAGCGATACCTAGAACTTCACCAGTGAACATTTTAAGCCAGTGTTGTGGGCACTCCCTGTGCAACATAGTGTATTTAGCAGCATCTCTGGGTTCTATCTACCTTGTCATTAGCACCCTCCCACATAGTAACTATAATAACACATGTCTCCAAACATTGACAGATGTCCCCTGGTGAGCAAAAGCCTCACCTGCTGAGAACCACAGATCCAGAAACTTGTTAGAAATACAAATTCATGGCCTCATCCCAGAAATACTGAATTAGACTTTCTGGTCTAGTCCGTGTTTTAATAAGCTCTTATTTATACTAAATGTGTAACGATGATTCTTATTTACACTAAAGTTTGTTAACTACCACTCCAGAGTAGTTTAAAGAACTTTGGAATCATCTGTTTTCTGAAAAGTTTGGTACAATTACCTGTATAACCATGGTGTGCTGTTTGTACAGGGTAATATGCTGATAGCATCCTTCATATTTTTCATGTAAATTGATCGGTTTAGATTTTTTATTTTTTTGGTGACCTTTAATAAGTCATATTATCTAAAATATTAATCATTTCATCCATGTTTTAAAATGCATTTCACAGAGTTGAGCTAAATAATTTCACATGAATTTTTTAAAACTTTATTTAGTTAATGGCTTATAATTTTATTGATATTTTCAATAGTAATTTCTGATATTTTCATTAATTTTTTTGTTTTGCTCTTGTATCTCAACCTGTATTTTTATCAATTTCTCCATTTGGTTTTCCTTGGGCTTTTGGTTTTTCCTTTTCAAAGTTCTTTATATATAATTGTTAATTTAAATTTTAGCTTAATATGAATATTTACAGTATGAATATTCTTCCAGGCTCTATCAGGTATCTCCCCAGGAGCTTTGCTAAGTAAATATTCTAATGACAATATGTTTTGTATATATTCTAAAATTTAAGTTTTGATTTTGTCTTTGACTCATGTCTTAGAAGAGAAAGTTATTAATTTTCAGATTTTTAGCTCTTTTGTCTCATTGTCTTCTTCATTTCTAGTTTTATTAGATGGTTACAAGAAAATTCTACCTATGCTGATTCTACTCTTTTGAAATATATTGAGGGTTTCATACAGTTGATTTTGTGTGTGCATGTGTGTGTTTTAAATCCTTCTCTCAGATTCAACATATAATTGGGTTTCCCTTTGTTTTCCAATTTCTTTTATTTTTAATTTTTTTTAACATTTATTTACTATTGAGAGACAGAGAGATACAGAGCATGAGCAGGAATGGGGCAAAGAGAGGAGGAGACACAGAATACGAAGCCAGCTCCAGGCCCTGAGCTGCCAGCACAGAGCCCAGTGCGGGGCTTGAACTCACAAGCTGCAAGATCATGACCTGAGCCGAAGTCAGCCACTTAACTGAATGAGCCACCCAGGCACCCCTCCAATTTCTTTTATATATAATTGTTGAGTTTAGCCCTATAATATATTGATATGATTGATATGAAAATTCTGTTGTGTCCTTTGACTCAATGCTTTTAGTTTGTGTAAGATATTTTTTCTTTTCTATTCTTTTCTTTTTAGAGAGAGAAAGAGAGAGAGAGAGAGGAGGGAGAGAGAGAATGAGTGGGGGAAGGGCAGAGGGTGGGGGGTTGGACAGAGGATCTGAAGTGGCTCTATACATTGCCAGCAGTGAGCCTGATGCAGGGCTCAAACTCAAGAACCATGAGATCATGATCTGAGCTGAAATTGGATGTTCAACCGAGCCACCCAGGTGCCCCGGATATTTTTTCAATATTTTGTTTTGTGGGCTTGTGTATCCTTTGTTTTGCATGTTTCTTCTGATAATATGGACATTGTTAGTTTCATGTGTGAAGCTACCTTTAAACTAGTAATTTATATAAAATCCTTAATTGTCTATATTTTACACAAATATCTGTTTACTCCCTAGAAGGAGGAATGATTATGTTAGCATATTTCTCTCATCACTACCCTCCCTTCTCCACACTCAATTCAGTTGAAGTGTTGTATTTCTTAATGTATATGTGGTTTTTTTAATTTTTTTATGTGTATTTATTTTTGAGAGCAAGAGAGACAGAGTGTGAGTGGGGGAGGGGCAGAGAGAGAGGGAGACAGAATCTGAAGCAGGCTCCAGGCTCTGAGCTGTCAGCACAGAGTCTGACATGGGTTTTGAACCCATGGATCATGAGATCATGACCTGAGCTGAAGTCGGATGCTTAACCAACTGAGCCACCCAGGCACCCCAGCTACATGTGCTTTTAAATAAGCTGAAATGTCTCTAATTAATCACCTTTAAATGATACAGTTTTTCAACTAGCTGTAAGAAAAAGTAACTTTACATTAAAATTTTTTCCAAACTTCTGCCCATTTTATTAGATTATTATAGTGCCAGGATAAAGACCATTTATAAAAGTTTTATAACCCTACTCCCTACATGTTTTAGTTAAATAGATTCAGTATTCACTTCTAATCATTTTGCCATAGTTTCCCATTCTTTCCTGTTTGGCAAAAACCATTATTCACATCACTTCTTCAAGATGAGCTCATAGCAATATTTCTTGGTTTTGCTTGTTCAAAAATATCAGTGGAAAATTATTGGATCATACTTTATGTCTTTGAGGTCTTCACAGCCATTTTTTCCCACTACTTTCTAATGTTGAATATTGTGGTAGATACAACTAAGATTAGACTGAATTTTAGGTGCGTAAAAATGTTGTGATTGTACTGCATGGCCACCCAAAGAATTTTTTCCTTACCTAACAATAATGTAACTAAGATACACCTCACTGTGAAATGGTTTTGGTATATGTCTTTTGTACCCATTGAACCAATTCTTCTTTTAGTTCTAGAATATTTAATTTATATTTTAATATTTTCTGTGTTCCTTTGTCTGATTTCCATAACTGTCATTTGTATAAAACCCATTTTACCTCTTTCTTTTAAAATTTTTCTTATATCTTTTCCATTGTACCTGTGTTTTATAATTTAGTCTGCTTTGATTTTTCCAGTGTTCTTTTTTTTCCTTCCAGTTCTTTCCTGAGTTTTATCAGCTTGTGATTCAACTGTTTTTGCTTTTCACCATCTGTATGCTGATCTATTATATAGCCATTTGCCCGTATAAAACTTTGGCTTATATTACTATTTAAAATACTAAGAAAATACATACTGGGAGACAATTAGCAGTTTCTTCCACAAGGAAAGATTGGCCTTCCAGAGAGAATATTTTTTCTTGTTTTAAGCTATATGACATGTAACTGGGGAAATAGGAACATGTATTGCTTGAAGAACTGCCAGTATTTTATTGTTGAAAGAATAAAGAGAGATGTTTGTGGCAGGAGGCATTTTCTTGTGGTCTCTGGTGCAAGGCCTGAGAATTCTATCTCGCTGGATTTTACATAGTAACAGAAACCAAGGTAGGTTGTTAATGGAAATGCAAAATGAAATATTCCTGCCATCCCACTATGTTTTTACACCTTTTATATCATATATATATATATATATATATATATATATATATATATATATATATACATACATACAGTGGGGGGTTAGGATTTGATTTTCTGCAAACAGGTATGCAGCCCAGCTTCCACGTCTACATTAATTAATAGCAAATTAATGTCTAATGTCAATGTCCAGTAAAATGTTTGACTCTCCAAGCTCCATTTAGTTTTGCAATTCCAATTACCCGGTGCTATATATTTCTTCATGGCATGAGGGTATCATTTGCAGGTTTATAAATGTTTTTTCAATATCAGGAGATAAAATTAGATTGTGTTTTCCCTGGTAAGGTAACAGATGTTCTAGGACACTAATTACCCTACAAACAGTATCATTTACCTAGAATATATTAAGCTCATTAAACATTTTTCCTCTTGGTTTTGTTACAATGGATAGCATTTTTGCTTTTTTTTATATGTGTGTTTGGCTCAAGGGAAATAATAATGAGCACACTGTTGTCTAGCCTCTACTGTTTTGAGCTCCTAGTGAAACTTGGCTATTAAAATGCTTAGTAGATGTCTACATACAGTGTTACCACACTCCCATATGGAAATCTTGGCACTTCTCTTACTAACAGTTCATCTGAATGGCTGCCTGTGTTTTTCTTTGCTTTTCTCACTGTCTGGCATTTATTTGGCTGTCTCTCTGAGTCTCTTTTCCTCTTGATGTGTATCCTTTTGGTTATTTGTCAGTCTAATTATAAATTGCACACATAGAGAAGGCATATGCTTTGTATGATATTTTACTCTTTCTTGGATTATATTGAAATTGTTTAGAAAGTTACCCAGTATAAATGATTTTGACAAATTAGCATGTAATTTAGTCTTTCTGTAACCAGTATTTATTCAATATCTTCTATTAGGATAGAATGTGCTATCATGTATTTATATTGGGCAATTTCTTATAACTCTAGGCATCTGCAAGATCCTAAAATTTTAATGTAGGCTGCTCCTTGAACTGACCTCAGTTTATTTTGCCTTATGTAAAATATACAATTTCTTGCCAAGAAGTTCTTCTAGCAGAGAGGTATTTACAACCACTGACTATCTTACCTGTTTACCTTATTCCCTCTCACTCACCGAGATCCAGGAAATTAGAAGGCAGTTTTAGATTAAACCTTACATTTTTATCCTCCTTTTAATTATAATTATAAATAAATAGCTCAAAACAGATATTTTTAGAATGGATGTAATTTTTACGTGTTTCCTAAAATATTTTGAGAGACTGTTTCTTCCTGTAAAAATTAAGCTCTGAAGTTTAGCTTAGCTCAGCAACTGGATGCCTCTGATTTTGGCCCCTGTGAATCAGCGTGATTTTCCCTTGTCAAATAAATATTTCTTTGATTTTTTATTGTAGATAGGTCCTTAACTGTTTCCCCAGCTACACTCTGCAGGAATATGCCCCTTCTGAAAATACTGATTATGGTTTTTACAATTTCTTCTATGTAAATAACGTGACATGACACTTGAATGTAATTATGTAAATTATTTTTGCATATAATAATTACAGTCAAATCTAATTAAGAAATGAAAAAATTTCTCAAATAGTTTGCTCCCCTTTCAGTCAATGAGTTAGTGTTACATGTTGATGTACTTGATATACAGTGGGGAACTAAAAAGATACCTTGTCTCAATATTAACACTTTTGTTCTAATAATGAATGAGCTCTATTGACTATTCTGTAGAGTTCCTTAGTTCAGTAAACTTGTTCTGTCTCTAATTATCACTAATATTCCTCAATATTCCATTTTTAATTTCATCTTGGAGGCAAATTAAGATCATACTAATAGTCAAATATAAGTTTTCTCTGGCTCAGCTCTTTTTCAATTTTCAGGAGCTTAAGAATCTTTAAATATGTCCAAAAAAACTAGTAACTGATTTCAGAAGATGTCTACTATGTGCTCAGTGAATTATATACCCTTTGGCTTTTAAATAAATTCTGTGAAGTTTTTTCTCTCTCACATCCCTCATTACTTTATTCCTACATCAGTTATTTCCAGTGTTCATAACAGGTGTTATTGTTCATATTTGCTTAAGCACCAGTGTCATTACCAATATCCACATGTGTTTCTTTTTCTTTTTCTTCAAAGGTTTTATTTAAATTCAAGTTAATTAACATATAGCGTAGTACTGGTTTCAGGGGTAGAATTTAGTGACCCATCACTTGCATATAACACCCAGTGTTCATCACAAGTGCTCTTCTTAATGCCTATCACCCATTTAGCCCATTTCCCCAACAACGCCCCTCTAGCAGCCCTCAGTTTTTTTTCTGTATTTAAGAGTCTCTTATGGCTCACCTCCCTCTCTGTTTTTTTTATCTTATTTGCCTGTATTTTTAAATGAACTCATCTTCCAATCGGGTAGAGAACCTCATCTGTACTTAGTTTAAAAATAAATATTTCAAAACATTCTATGGTTGTCAGCTATATTTCTAGTACCTAGATGAGTTTATGATTTTTTTCATGAAGTTTTGTCATAGTGAGTACACGAACTACTTTTTAACCAGTCTTCTTCCATATCTGTACTTCTGGGTTTAAAGGTTGTTGAGGAAAATGAAGAACCATGAAGACTTTACCAACTAAAAAAAGCACGGTGTCAAACTACACTTGAACCTTTCCCAATATTCAGCAACAATTTTATTCATTTAAGTCATTGAATTTTATTTGTAGAGACATTATCAGGTCTTTTTCAAGTAATCTTCACCCTTTTTAATTTCCCAAGCCTGCTTATTGGTTCTCCACTCGGGCAGATGATTTTGCTAATTTCTAAAGTATACTTTCTCTAGAGGCTACATGGACTTTCCTCTTTTCGTTTATTTCTACCTTTTTGTCTTTTCATCCATTTCATCCTTCTTTCTATGCTTAAGGAAGTAGCTCAGAAGACCTTGCTAATACATTCATTCCAACCCCTCAAATATCTGGTGACCTAGTTAGTGAATGAAGACTTTCAGAAGTGCTGATAATTATTTACCTTTTGTTATACCTCTCTCCTTTGGTGCATCAAATCAAAATTGTCAGACTAAGGGTTTATTATCATTGTCTCCTTTATTTATAAACCACTTTCTCTTTATTTCAGTGAAAACTGCCTTCTGAATCTGTTGAATTTCTCTCTCCTTCTAAATGAATCCCATGAGTTTTTCTCACTGTATTCTTCTTGAACTTCATACATCATTTGGCATGATTGTCCATCAGTCTTCCTTCCTTGATTTCCATCATATTACACTTTCCTTGTTTTCTCATGGACTATCTCTCTGTCCTCTTTCTTCAAGTTCCTTTGCCAGCTGTGAGTATTTCCGAGGGCATAGGCCTTAGCCTTCGCTATTTGTCTCTGTAGATGCTTTCCTACAGTAAATTAATAATATAAACTTCATCACAAAATAATATCTCCAGTCTCAACTTCATATCGATATTCAAACACCAGAGTCCCCTGACACTCGAATATTCCACTATTACTCTAAATTCTAAAGTGTCCAATCCAATATAATAACTAAGACTTTAATAACTAATATCTATAGAGCATATATTTTCTAGCTCTATGGATCTTAGCTATTAAACCTCTCTGTGTTTCAGTTTCTTCATTCTTATATCTTCATTATTATATATTATATAATCACTATTAACCATCATTATTACTCCTTCACACAAAATTGCCAGTTAAACTAGGGTGTTCTTATTCCCACCCACTGAAAATGCAGTGGAAAGACTCACTTCTATTCTTCTATTAAAACTCTTTCCTCACTCTTCAATTGTCAGTCCTACCCAGTCATCTGTGACCCACTGTGAGTTTGAATTTCTCCATGAAGTCTCCTGATAAATCCAAGGCCAAGTAGTTTCTCCCTTTTTACGTCACTTTTTACAGTAATAATGTGCACTGATTTGATGTATATATTTTTGCAAACCAAACTGTAAACTCTTTGTGCCAAGATCCATACTCCTATTATCTTTCCCTCAGTGTTTTGTTATCTACACATGGTAAGCATTTTGTAAATAACTTTTTGAAAAAAGGAATGAATGAATTTCTTTAGAGTGTCACGTTGCCCCCAAAGTGTCACATTCAATGGACAGTGGTTTTCCTGCATAGATAAATGTGTAAACAATATTGAGTCTGGAGCCAAGTTCAACTAGAAGAATGTATAAGCTACATTAATTGAATGCTTGAGTTGCATAAGTAGCCAGTGTCACCTAGAAGTCAGTATTTTTTGTTTGTTTGTTTAGTTCTAAGGATGTCACTCCGAATCAATAATACTCATAAGGTATCTGAAACTGGAATATGTTTCCCTGGATCAAAACCATGGTATAACTGTAGGTATAACTACAATTATAGTCCCACCCTACTAACAAACAAACTGATGAGCCAACGTCAGAGCAAAGAATATAATCCAAGTTTTTTCATATCAACTTTCTAGTCTCTACAACCCCAAATTTTGGCAAAAAATAAGTGCGGGGATCATGAACAAAAGTGTTCATTTGATCATGAACAAAAGTGCCCTCAAAGTGTTCCTCAATAATAGAATCCAACGATCTAGATATGGATTGTCAATAGCCATACATGTTAACCACTAACCACATGTGGCTATTGAGGACTTAAAATATCCTCGAATGTCTAAGTTGAGAGGTGCTCTAAGTGTAAAAGACACTCAATTTCAAACATTTTCTATTGAAAAAAAGAATGTAAAGTATCTTATTAATATTTTCAACATATAATCATATTAAAATGAGAATATTTTGAATCTATTAGATTAAATAAAATGTATACTTAAAATTGGTTTCACCTGTTTTCTTTTTCTTTTTACTTATGTAGCTACTAGATAATGTCAGGTTGAATATTTGGCTCACATGTTTCTATTGAACAGTGCTGTTTTAGATCCCAGACATTGAGGCTGTTCACTAAAATAGGAACGTGTGTAATACAGAAGACTATTATTAAGATCTAGGACTGTGATTTGCATTCTTATGAGGCTTTAGCTAACATCTACACTCTCTTTGCATCATCTCCTGAGCAGGAACTTCACCTGTACCACACACCATCTCAGTGGGAGCACACTCCTGTTCCAGTCTCTGTTCTCAGGAATCAGCACCAGGCAGCCCAGGAGTGTGGCACAGCTTTGTAGTAACTTGTCTCATCTCCGCCCACTTCTCTCCAGCCATCATGGTCTTGCACGTGCAGAATTCTAGCTCAGCCCTGATTGAAGACCCACGGCAGTGATTAAATAGAGGAATAATTTTGTGTTAGTCTTCTGGTCCTTTATTTTAGATCCAAATACCACTTTTAATGATACTTACTAGACTTGTACATGTTATATGATATAACTTCTTCTGAGTAATCAGATTCTGCTTGACTTAGCGGTTTTAGTTCAGCTGTTCCAACGAATTTAGAGAAGAGCCTGTTGCAATTTAATATTCTTCTTTCTTAACACCTTTTGGCACCACTTGAAAAACTAAAGAGATGCATTCTTCAATTGACATGTGACTTCTCCAAAACCCTCTCTTGGTTATGGGAAGAGAAATTCCATAAGTAATAGTAGCTTGTTTTAAACCTGAAGAAAACTCAATGATTCTAAATTTAGCAAAGAGGGCTATGAGTTCTTGTTCTTTTTTCCCCTTTAGTATTAACATCAATTTTAATTTCATTTGTGTGTGTGTGTGTGCACATGTGTGCACATGTGAGTTTTTGCTCATACGATGTGTGAGGCACCATGTTAAACTAGATCAGTGAGGAGTCTCCCAGAAGCTTCATTTTTAACTTAGATTACAATTTACATTTAGTTACTAGAGTATATATCAGGGACAGATATGGGATATCCTCTGCCCATCTGATATTTATTATTATTTTTTTATAAAATATTTTTTAACATTTATTTATTTTTGGGAGACAGGAAGATAGAGTGCAAGCAGGGGAGGGGCAGAGAGAGAGGGAGACACAGAATCTGAAGCAGGCTCCAGGCTCCGAGCTGTCAGCACAGAGCCAAACGCGGGGCTAGAACCCATGAAGCGCGGGATCAGACACCTAACTGACTGAGCCCCCCAGGCGCCCCTGATATTTATTATTAAAACCCCTCTTCAACTCTTAAAAACTGAGAGTAAACTGAGGGTTGTTGGAGGGTGGGAGGGGAAAGTGGGTGATGGGCATTGAGGAAGGCACCTGTGGGGATGAGCACTGGGTGTTGTATGGAAACCAATTTGACAATAAATTTCATATTAAAAAAATAAAAATAAAACCCTCTTCTTTGTGAGGATAAATATTTCCTTTAAGGAGAGATTAGTGATAAAAAACACTAGTGAATTATGACGCACCTGGGTGGCTCAGTCGGTTGAGTGTCCAACTTCAGCTCAGGTCATGATCTTGCGGTCTGTGAGTTTGAGCCCCGCATTGGGCTCTGTGCTGACAGCTCAGAGCCTGGAATCTGCTTCAGATTCTGTGTCTCCCTCTCTCTCTGACCCTCCCCCGTTCATGCTCTATCTCTCTCTGTCTCAAAAATAAATAAACATTCAAGAAAACACTAGTGAATTAAAGGCAAGAACCTAGTGCTGTTGTTTCATTTCATTAGGCATTGAATTTAGTCACTAACATACTCTTATGTTCTAACTTTCAGAGTCTCCTTACCTCTTCTTACTTAGACCTTCTGTTATTCTGTGGGGACATGAAGTGGAAGAAGGAAGGTAGATTATTTTTTAGATAGCTGCTTCTAATATCTAATGGAATGGTGATATAGCTTATTGATTCAATGGCATACATTTCTATTCTTGCTGATTATTCCTCAAGTTGTCCTGAAGTCACCCAAAACAGGGGAATGTATTCCATGGAATTGAAAATCAGATATGACCACTATTAATCACAATGGTGGGTATAAACTATCTCTCACTTGGCTACTTTAGGAGAGATTGACTACCAAAAATTCAATAGTATTTTTTACTTCAGTAAATTCTAGAATCTCAGTGCATTTTAAGGGCCTATATCCATATGGCTAGTGTTATCCTGAGTATTTACATTGAAAAAAAAAAGTCTTGCTATCCCTAATTAATAACAAGACCCATATTTTATTTTTTTAAATGTTTATTTATTTATTTTGAAAGAGAGAGAGAGTGCAAGGGGAGGGGCAGAGAGAGAATCCTAAGCAGGCTCCGTGCTGTCAGAGCAGAGCCCAATGTGGGGCTCGAACTCACAAACTGTGAGATCATGACCTGACCTGAAATTAGGAGTCAGATGCTTAACCAACTTGAGGCACCTAGGTGCCCCAAACCTATATTTTAAAGCATTATACCTCAAGATTTTAATGTTGACTGTAAGATTTTCATGATATAGTTTTTAAAAAAATATTTAGAGACAGAAAGAGTGAACCAGGAAAGGGAGGTGGGGAGAAAGAGAGAGAGAGAGAGAGAGAGAGAGAGAGAGAGAGAATCCCAAGCAGTCTTCATGCTCAGCAAAGAGCCCAACACAGGGATCCATCCTGGAATCATGACCTGAGCCGAAATCAAGAGTTGGATTCTCAACTGACAAAGACACTCAGGCTCACCCATGGTATACTTTTATGTTTATTTAACAAACATTTATTAAGCCCCTATCAATTCTAAGACAATCCTAGGCTTCATACTGTTTTTGAAGGTCAATGAGATATAGTATTAGTTCTCAGAGAATTTATAATCTAGTTGATACTAATTTTCTTCAACTCAGTAAGAGAGTGATGGTTATTTGCAATGTGATTGTCGTCTCTTTTTATATTCGCTACCTCTTTAAATGCATTTCTTTTTGTGTTTGCATAAATATAGTCAGGATTTGATTTTCTGGCACAATCAGGAGGCCACAGAGTATCTTATATCAGTTGAGAGATAATTAAAAATTAATTATATTGATTGAATTACAGAAACAATTTTTGCTTCTATAGACAGATGCAAGGTAAGTCAAGAATGCAGCACTCAAATAGGGGAATTACTTGAAACACAGATGAAACTGAATCATTTCTTGGTTTGCTTTCCATGCTCTTGGGGAATCTTCTTTTCTATTTATATAGCATTCTTTTGCAGATGAATGCAAAAGATGTGCCATTTTAGCTTCATGTTCTGTATTAGTTTTCTAGGGCTGCCGTAACAAAGTTCCACAGACTGTGCAGCTAAAACAACACACGTTTATTTTCTCAGACTTTAGCAGCCTAGAAGTCCAAGATCAAAGTATCAATGGAGTTGATTCCTTCTGAGGTTTTGTGAGAGAAAATCTGTTCCAGACCTCTCTCCTTGGCTTGTAGCTGGTCATCTGCTCACTGTGTTTTTACACCATCTTCCCTCTATATGTTTCTATGTCCAAATTTCTTCTTTTTATAAGAATACCACTCATATTGGATTAGGGCCCACCCTAATGACAGTCTTTTAACTTAATAACTTCTGTGAAGAGTCTCCAACTACAGTCATAATTTGAGGTACTGGGACTTACGACTTTAGAAGGATTTTGGGGAGGTTGGGGGGGGGCACAATTGAGCTCATAATGTATTCCGTAAGTGGTTGTTGAGCTAAAAGAAGTAACCTCAGTTTTTACTTATGTTTTTGATTCCTGTTACATCCCAGATTGCATTGTAATTGAGTTAAGAAACAAAAATTTAGCAAAATAAACTGATAAATGCCAATTTCTCCCTCCCTCCCCTTCTCTCTCTTCCTCTTCCTTTTCCCTTTTCTTCTTCTTGGAGGTGTTACTGATATCAAGCAAAGTAACAATGCAAATCATCTCAGAGAGTAAATGGAGCTTGCATACACATTGACACACTTCTCTAAAGTCAAACTGAAATCCTGCTGCTTCTTTAACTTGTCACCCAGCCCTCAATGAGTACTTCCTCCTCTAAACATTTATAACAGTTTTGGTTTTAACCAGACTGTTTTTTTCCTTTCAACTATATAGTTAAATTCCACCAAAAATAGAATTATATTTTTATATGTCTTACATATAAATATTTATTCATCCATTGAACACAAAAATCTTTTTTTAAAACCTTTTTTTTCATGTTTATTTATTTTGGAAAGAAAGAGAGACAGAGCATTAACGGGGGAGAGGCAGGTAGACAGGGAGACACAGAATCCAAAGCAGGCTCCAGGCTCTGAGCTGTCAGCACAAAGTCCCACATGGGGCTCAAACTCACAAACGGCGAGATCATGACCTGAGCCAAAGTCGGATGCTTAACTGACTGAGCCACCCAGGTGCCCTGAACACAAAAAAATTCTTGAACAGTTGATATTGAACAGAAACTGTTGATCAAGGTTGAAGAATATCAAACTAAATGAGGTATGGCCTCTTCCCCTCATAAGCCCCAAAACTGATAAAGAGAAATGTAAATGAAATTAATACTGAGAATAATTAGAATAAAATATGCACTACTAAAATCCAGCTTTTCTCACCTCCATGTATTGCCACTCCGCTAATGGTCAAGATGCACAGTACTTCTATGATGCTAAGTTCAATGGTCAATTTTCCTTCCCTACGTTACTAGAACTGTGAGCAAAATGTGATGCAATTGATACATTTTCTTCACTTGGCATTCAGGTCACACAGTCTCTTGGTTTTCCTTTATCTCACTTAGTTTTTCAGCCCTCTTTGCTAATTCTCTCTTTATCCTCACTTGATCATCTAGTTACATAATGTGTGAAGGCCTTGCAAATCAGTCTTTGGTACTTTTTTATTCTCTGTTTGCCTGTTTACTCCCTGTATTTATTGTGATCCAGGCTCATGATTTTCATTGCTTATATGTGATGATGACTCCCAAATATATATTTCTAGTCCATTCTTTTCTCCTGCACCTCCAGACTCACTTATTCAACTGTTTCCAGTAGTCTCTTTGATGACTAATATATATCTCAAATTCAGCATGCCCCAAATTGAATTACTGCTCTTACCGTTAAATCTGCTTCATCCACAGCCTTCCTCAATATTGTTAATGACCGTTCCATCCTTCCTAGTTGTTCAGACCAAAGACTTTGGAGTCATGCTTGGCTGTTCTCATTCCCTCATATTTCATATATCTCACACCCAATCTGTTAAATATATTCAAAACATTTCCAAAACTTTATCATTTTTTACACCTCTACTGCTACTGGCCTACTCTCACTCACTATCATTTCTTACCTAAATTATTTCAAAATCCTCTTTGCTTATCTCCCTGCTTCTGTTCTTGTCTTGTCAGCCATATATTTTTAACATAATAGCCAGAAAAACCTCCTAAAACTTAGTAAGTCAGGCCATGTCACTTCATTGCTTAAAATCTTGCAGTGTTCTTTCTGATACATAGAAGAGAAGACATAGCCTTCGCAGTGGCCTTCAAGACCCTTCACCATCTGGCCCTAGGTATCTCTCGGTCTGTGTCCCCCACTTCTTTCTCCCTTGATCACTTCCCCACCCAGGGACTAAAACTCCAGTCATAATCACACCTGTGACTTTTGCAGTAGTTCTTCTGTCTTCCTCAGATGTCTTTCTTCCAGATAGCTTCATGGTTAACTCTCTTTCCTTCATTAAGTATTTTCTCAAATATCACTTTCTCAAGAAGGCTTATCTGGATCACGCTACTTAAAATTGCAAACTGCCCTCTCCTCCACACTTCAAATACCTTTTAACCTGGTATTCTTCTTTTGTGTGTGTGTGTGTGTGTGTGTGTGTGTGTGTGTGTATAGATATAGATATAGATATATTTCTTTTTTTTGTTGTTTACAGTGTTTATTAACTTCTAAGAAACTATAAAGTTTACTGTTACGATAGTTACTCTGTGTGGCCTATTTCTCCCACAACAGTACAAGTTTATGAGAGAAGAGATTTTTGTCTTATTATCAGAAGAGTGTCTGATTGATAGTAGGCCCTCAGTAGATAGTTGCTGTAGGAAAGGACAAGCGAATGAATTAACCAATGTAAACTCCCATTGTTATTTGTAGGGGTATATGCAGAGTGTTACTGGCAGCTACTGGTTTGAATCTCCCAAGTAAGTTTGGGAAAGCTTAGCTTGAGGGCTGCTTTAATTTCTTTAACTATGTTATTAAATCTTAGATTGGAAGTTAGTCTAAGTCAGAGATGATACCTGTTGACTTTACTCTTGGTGCAGCCTATGAGGGGAAAGCTGGCTATTTGAAAAATACCTGCAATAGTATATCTTGGTTGAGAGCAAGAGCTCTGGAGCCATCCTGGTCCAAAACAATCTACTGTCTTACTAGTTATGTGAAGGGCAAGTGACTTAAACTTTGCTGTCTCAGTTTCCTTACCTAGAAAATGGTGAAACTAAGAGTACCTGCCTGACTTTGCTCTTATGAAGATTAAATCAATAAAGAGTTTAGAACAAGGCTTGGCACATAGGAACCAGTATAATCATCAGATATTAGTATAATTACTACCTTGGGGAGGTAGCTTTGTTCATAATGGAAAGAACATCACATTAAGTTTAAGACTGAAATTTAAGTCTGACTTCATCGCTAGCTAGTTGCATGGGGTTAAGAGTCATTTAATTACTCTGCCTGTATTTGAAAACGAAAGAGTAGTACCAGAATACATTTAAGACCTCTACTGTCTCTAAAAGCCCATAATTCTTTGATAATGATGATGATGGCATATTTTCTTAAAAACATTTATGAAATGCATAACTCATTTCTGTAGGATATTTATTCTCTAGATAATTTAGAGATGACTAAACTGGTTGCATTTATTCTTAGGCTAATCCTTATTTGGTATTAAAATAATTATTGGGATTGCAAGGATAACATGGGCTTCAAGAAATACTAATTAATGATGATGGCATATGTGTATGACATATCACAGATAAACAGTATAAGCTTTTGAATAATATATACAAGCGCCTACTTTTGCTGTTTTGTGGTGAACTTTTCTTTAAAGGAATACTACCGACCTGTGTGTAGCATTAGTTTTAGTCTACATGACAATTATATATGGACTTTGCGAGATCTAGCAAAATCCTATTAAATTGTCAGAGTTCAGTTTGATAAATAGAAACTCATGTGCTTGCTAACTATATAGATGGTGGCAAGAGAAAAGAACAACTCATTTCCTGAATTTTTTGTAAAGATCAGGTCTTATAATGACAATCATGAAAGTGATCTGTTACTTTAAAAAAATGATCATTAAAAGTAAGAGTAGACTAGATGATAAAATTACATTTACTCAGATTTCTCTTGGATAAATTCTGGCTATGGTCAGTGGACATCTGCTTTATTTTTATGCTTTAGTATTTGTTTTCTTTCAGTTTGTAGCTTAATGTAAAAATCCCAGATAGTTTAATAACAAAGAGTCTATCATTTAAAAAAATGCCTTAATCAAAATTTCCATATAACAAAATTATTTTCATGTTTTGTCATTGGCACATTTAATTCAAACACTATTTCATATAGTAAACTTCCGGGGACAATAGGACAGAATCATGATGGTTTTGGTAATGGAATTTGGTCCTAAGCCTCTCTTTTTTTTTTTTCTTTAGGCTCGAATTTTTATTTTTATTTTTTAAATCTTGATTGCATTTGATATTTATATTGCTTTACGGCCAAGAATGAGAGAGTCTGTGTGATAATCAAGGGGAATAGTGGAGAGCAGCTTTTGGTTGTAAAGAAACTGAATCAAAGATAGAAAATATGAACGTTTACCCTAATGCTGGAAAATCCTCTTCGAGTATGAATACAGTCTTTGTGTAAGGTCCAACTGACTTTTAAAAAGCCGGTGTGCAGATGCCTGACCCTGCGAAATGGGCATCACACCCACATCATGCTGTCTTGTGCTAAATGCCCTTACTCAGCAAGCTGTGTTTCAACCCTGAAAAAGAAGCTCAACTTGGAGGGAAAATTTGACTCCCAGTAAATATTTTTCACATAAGTATTTTTTATAGTGTGGATTTTGAGGTCCACAAGAGGAAATTGATAATCCAACTGAGAGTTTTTTGAAGACTCTATGTAAGATTTTAAATGGCTTTGAGATTATTAGTCTAATTCTATGGAGATTTCAAAATACATTATGAATCTGTGTTACAGAATAATGTCTTAATTTTTCATTGTTTCTATAATAGATAGCGAACTATAAATGTTACTTGTATCTCATTAAACAAATATTTTAAAAGGTTTTCCTTTAGATTATGCAGTCATTAAGATGTCAAAAAATGATATACTACAAATACCTACCTTTTGTTCAGTTTTCCATTCCTTTTGATACTATTAGTTTGAAAGAAGTCTGTACCATTATTTCTTACACTAGTACAATTTAGAGGCACAATTTATATTTATCTTTACCTCAAAAGTCCTTTTTCAAAGATTCGCTATTTTAGGATTAAATAATTATACATACATAAACCTTCATTGTATAAACTATATGAAAATGTCACTATTTGACTCATTTATAATTTTTTAATATCATAAATTTTTTGTAATCTCTGATTTATTTGTCTCATATGTTTCTGCAAAAATATAAAGGAACCAGGTGGACAGTGATCTGGCCATGGTGCCATGTCGTTTAGAGTCTAGTTGAGGAAATGAGAGTGTTTGTTCTATTTGTAATTTTATTTCAATTCAGCCCATATTTGTTAAAAAATATACCATTAGTAAAGCTTTGTATTTAGATTTATGCAGCATAATAGGATGAAAAAGACATTGCACCTGCCACTTAAATATTCATAATTTAATGGAAGAGATTGACTGGCATAAAAAGTCAGCAGTTGGGTTCAGAATATAAAGGGAACAGAGATGAATTATAACTGGTATTATAGAATTGGAAAGAAATAGTTTGATAATAGTATTAAAGCTAGAAGTTTATATTTGCAGGACATTTCTCTAATAAAATAAGTGGGGAGACAGGCAATCCAGTTAGGTCCAAGGGCACAAGGTTAGGTGTGCAAGGTAAGAGGTAACAGCAAAATTTGATTTAATTATTATAATTAATATTTTATGAAGTATATTTTCTTTGCAGAATATTCTACTTAATTATTGTGATGAATTTGTGAAACCAAATATGAACAAATCATAGCAAAATAGCAAATTGATCAAAATTATCCAACATTTTCCTGCCTTTTATTTTTTGGTGTCCCTCAGCTGAGTTTGGCACCTAACAGCCTTGTGTCCTAGGACATTCAGCTGTGGTGACCCACACCTGTAGTCTAGTCACCATGGTATAGTATCAAGTATGCACATTTGAGAGTCAACCACCTGGAGAGGATGTCCGGTCTCTATTGCTCATAAGTGAGTGATATTGAACAGGTTATTTAAACATTTGTCACTTTATTATTTTCACATCTAAAACTAATAGGAAAGAACACTTACCTCAAAGAATAAAATGCAATAATGGACATAAAAATGAGCCATAATCATAATAACTACACAGAAGTTGATGAAGGTGCAGCCCACTGCCATGGTGGTGGTAGTGCCATGGTGAGGCACTGAATCCCTGGATGTCACATGTCACTGATTTTTGCTCAGATATCATCTTCTCAGTGAACCTGATCAGACCAACCTTTTAAAAATTGCAGTCCGCTCCCTGCAACCATACTCTGTCCATTGCTGTTTTATTTTTGTTCGTGAACTTACCACCTTCTGTCCTACTATACATTTTATTTAATTTCATATCTGTTTTCCCCAACTAGAATTTAAACTCTGTTGTGAAGGAAAGGATTTTATTCTACTTTTGTTCACTGCTCTATCACTAATGCTTAAGCAAAGTGATCACCATTGTTTGAATATTGTTTTATTGGATGAGAGCATACATGTCCCTAAGTAAGTCAGGTAGCCTAGTCAGCTAATACACTTCATGTGACTTGTTCATACCTATCCTAGGCAAAAATATGTATGCACTTACAGATTATCTCCAGAAACAAAACCTTAACCCAGTTATTCTAAAGGTAGAAGACCCCGATCCCATGCCATGTTGGAGAAGGGGTAGGTAAAGTTTTGTCAGTTGTATCTTACAGAGGTCCTGCTTAGAAGTCCCAAGCTGAGGTACCTTTCTTTCTGTATCTATCTATGCATTCTGGCATCTTGCTGTCTAGTGCATACTATTCTTAGATATTCAATCATACCTATAAAAGTGAGTTTAATATATTGTGAACAGAGTTTGAAGTATGTGGGCATCTGGTACTTAAAACCACTTTAGAAACAAATGAAAAGATTGACACAGATAAAAAGAATTGCAGTTTGTGTTCTTTGAGAGCACAGATGACAGGCGTATGTAAATATATGTTGTATATTGGAGTTTTGCAAATAGATACACCAGATTCACCCCACCCAAAACCAATGACGGAGAAGGCACCGCAAGGCAGTCAAGGCCAAAGATGCAACATTTCCATTTATTATCATAAATTCTGAAACCAAAAACATAATAAAAACTATTGTTTGTGTCCTCTGAGTTCTTAATAGGAAGATTTTCAGTCAAGATATAGCTTGTGACTTATGAACTAAAAATTAAAAAAAATATGTCTCAGCTTATGAAATTTCTGCTGGTGTGATATATTTTAATTATTTTGAAAAATAGCTTTATTTTTCTTTCTAGAAAGCTGGTCACCCTTATCCTCCTGGAACTTAATTATTGAGCCTTGGGGAACTTCCCAATGTCTGCCACCTAATTTTCTTGTGTAAAACATGTTGGTATTTTAACAGTACACTCAGTTAAAATGTCCTAAAATAGAACATATTAAAATTTTGCATTTAAAAATATTACCAATTAAAAATTAACCTTCCTAAAAGGAGGTTACAACTGGATCACATATGTGCATTCAGAACCTTGGATTATGGGAAAAAATGATAAGTTGACATTTTATTTCTGAAAGTACAATGCTAAAAAATGGCTACTAATAAACTAGGTAATTGTCTGGCAGATACATTGGAAAAGCCTTTTTGTGTGAAGCATTTTAATTCCGTAGTGTTTACTAAACATCTAACCTATGACTGGAACTCTGCATGTTATGAGAACAAAGTCCTCAGTCACAGAATGGCTTTGTTCAGCAGTCAGCTCCCCTTGTCTTGGTGATCTCATTTAGCATAGGAACCAGGTATTTTGTTTTAAAATCCACTATCATATTTAATGTTTATAACAGACGTGTGGGAGTATATATGACCATTTTAGAGATAAGTAAACAGTCTCAGAAGTATTTATTTATTTATTTATTTATTTATTTATTTATTTATTTATTTTCATTTGAGAGAGAGAGAAAGTACGTGGGAGTGAGGGAGAGGGGCTGAGGGAGAGAGAGACAAGATCTTAAGCAGGCTTCATATTTAGCACAGAGCCTGGTGGTGGGCTTCATCCCACGATGCTGGGATCATGACCTGAGCTGAAATCAAGAGTCAGATGCTCAACTGACTGAGCCACCCAGGCGCCCACAAGTGTTCAATATTTAGATGAAAGTCTCACCGCTGCAAGTAGGACAACCAGAAACCCAACCCAGGCATTTGGACTCCAAGTCTAGGGTTTATTTCACTATTCTACAGCCTCCTTTCTTTATGACTTGGTATTCTTCCTGGCATTTAATATAATGTAAAGTCTTCTTTGTCACTTGGTATCCAGATTGCTTTAACTCAGAGTTAAGAAGTCATTGAGTCATATGATGGTCTGTCATAGATGTGTCTGATCCATAGAGATGGCTATTGAGACTTATTCTCAAAATTCAATATTCTCTGATTGTGAACAAGACCAGTCCAACAAAACCAGAACAAATTTCCTGACAGAGTCCATTTATCTTTCTTTCTTCATCATTCATTAGACAAGCAATAAAGTGTGTATGGACTATCTCCCAGCACTGTGTGATGTCTTGCATAGATTCAGCAGTCCTGATGTTGTTATTTAATCAATAATTTCCTTATATTTCTTTGATACTCATTAGAGTTCATAATGCCTTTAAATGTTAGGCATTGTTTTCCTCTTTTTACAGGTGAGAAAATTGAGGCATGGAGATAGAAAGGTAGTCATAGAAGGTCATGTGGGTAATAAAGGAGAAAAAAAGAAAAAAAAATCCAGACTTCTTAACTCCAAATCTTACAGTCTTTCCACTACACTAACTTCCATGTTTCTTACTTACACAATCAAAGACATTGCACAGTTCTGATATATAGTGTAAATATTAGAAGTATAATGACTTTCCACAATGTTATCAGCAGTGATTCGGGATAAAAGAATCCATATTTTTCCCTGAAAGGTTGTGCTGTGAAATATACTGTTACTAATGAAGCAAAAGATGGTGGATTTTAGAAGTGAACCATTTAGAAGAATAATAAATACTACTTCTGGTTATTTAGTGTCACTGTCACCAATGGAAGCCAGGACAGACTTAGCCACACTTAGAAAAATTAGTTAAGCAATTTTCATATGAAATCATCAGAACACAAAAGTATTACCTCAATTATTTCATTCTTCTGTATTTTAAATAGTGAGTATATATTTAGCATTGTTGTTAACAGCAGACTACTGGGTTTGACAGCCCATTCACTAGCTGAATGAAAACTTTACCAACAATCTCTGAGCTTCTAGTTTTCTCATATGTAAAATGGGGACAATAAGAGTGCCTATCTTGTTGGGCTGGAGTGACTGATCTGTATATCAGTTGATGACTTAATATGTGTCAAATACTAAAACAATGCCTGGCCCTATATAAGCCATATCTGTATATGCCCTTGCTACTGTTATACTATTGTAATCTGATAATCATTAGTTTTAATACTATACACACGCAATATGGAAATATAGCCATGAGTAAGAAGTAGGCCCTATATTCTAAATACTTAATATCCAACTAAGGAGGTAAATTCTGTGTCAGAAAAGACTGATGAAGGAAATGGGGTTTTAATCAAGAAAGGGAACACTGAGAATAATTAGGGATCTGTGAAAGTGTTCACCTCAAGGAGACCATTTCTGGAAATAAATACAATATTCCTAGATTAAGCTTCTTATTTAAGTGCAAATTGAGCATTAGGAATTAGATATGAAGTTATAAATTCCCTCAGAGGGTCTAATTAAGTATAAGGTTCTAGAATAACATGATTCTTTGGGCTGACTTTAGATAGGGTGACCATTAACCACCTAAAGGTTAAGCAGAAGCTAGCCTTGTAGGAACATGTATGTGAGGAGAATATTCTAGCAGAAGCTATCCTTGTAGGAACATCTATGTGAGGAGAATATTCTAGGTGGAAGGAACAACATATGCAAAAGCTCTGAGGTAACAACAACAACAAAAAAAGTTAGTGGAGTTGGAGCAAGAGGGAGAGTGGAAGAAGAAGATGTGGAGTGAAGCAGATGTTGGATCATATAGGTTCTTGGGTGTTTCTGAAAAGAGTTTGGGTCTTCTTTAAGTGTAATGGAAAGATATTAAAAGGTTTAAAGCAAGAGTGGCCTCTTACTGAGTAGAGAAGACTTAGGGAATGGGGAAAGGTAAGAGGGTGTGTATGTGTGTTTTCTAATAACCATACTCTTTAATTTGAACTGCTGATTGACCATGAAGAGTTAAAAAAACCTAGCTCACCCTACTTAAACTTTATACTGGGAGATGTCACTATCTAGGCAATTTCAAATTAGACACAATAACATAAAGAAAGCAAGCCTATTTGAAGATGTATGAGAATCTTGCACTGAGTTTCACCTGCTGGAGGTGATGGATTAAGCTAATGCTCCTAGCAGAGTGGATTACAGAACACAAAGAAGTAGAAACAGATGGAGCATGGCCCTCCCTGTCATGAGCCTACAGAGTAAAAGGAGTAAGGAAACCCTCTTTTTTCCACAGATTTACAAACAATACAAAAAATAAATGTTCTAAGATGGTACAAATGCAGATATTATTCCCTTGTGTCAATTACATAAAGCATGCCTAATTATAAAGAATGCTAATTCTTATTAAAGAATCACAGGAACAAGTAATTCACTTAGTTCAGGATATGTAGTTTTGAGTAATATTAACGACTGAGTAAAGGCCCGGGGCAGGAGATACCTATTGGTGGTGGCTGCAGTGTGGGAGTTCTTCGGAGGTTCTGAGCTCTTCTCATGTGAGCTAGACTCAATATCACCTTGGGAGAAGACCGGTAGGGAGACTAATTCATCAGTCCAGGGGTGGAAAATGTGGACTGATTAACAAAAGTTTTTGTAGTAGAAATGACAGGAACTGCTGATGGATTGAGTTAGATATAAGATTTGAGGGCCACAAAAGAATTAAGAAAACTCCAAAGTTTTTCCAGATTTTTCCTTTGCTGTGTTCACCTACATGGAAAAGGCATGCAAATTTCTGATTCAGTTCAGTTTTTAATAATTGTAAAAATTATATAGCATTAAGGTGTAATTTGAAAAATTCCTCATGATACCAGTGTTTCATTTTAAAATTTTCCTTTCTAGCCTTTATCCCAAAGTAGTTTTCATAACTGGGAATATAGTATTTCCATACTTGAATTTTTCTGTTTTCACTTAATAATAGGTCATAAGGGTTTTACATCACTTGTATATAATTTAATATTTTGATGACTGCATGCATATGTATTCTATTAAGTTCTTGTCTTTAATTAAATTAATCATCCTCCATTATTAGTTATTTCACTGAGTAATAAAAAATATTGACTAAACCAGACCTGGTTTTTAAAAGCATGCTTTGATCTTTCAAAATTAGACACAATATTAACAGGTGAATGTAGAGATGTGAAAATATTTTTTAAAAAAATTTGGAAAATGAAGAATTTAATGTCTTTCTCAAAAAACTCATGTCTTAACCTAGCTTATAGTCTGAGAATTTTTAAATGCTGGCAAAACTGGTCTATTGTTTTGCTAGCTCACTTCAACAAATTTTTTTAGTGTTAGAGCAAAACATAACTTTATACTACATGTTATATTACAGTGAAAAAAATGACCAATGTTCATATAGAGATGTTTAAAATGTTCTACATTTGTTATTTAATAATAAGTTAATGAGTGATTAGATGATTTTGACATGTTTACTTTGTAGTATCTTTATTGAAATGTCAATTTAACCAAAGTGATAGTTATAGTACTCCACGTAACAAAATAGAATTACTAATCAGGGACAGTTGTACTATCTTATTATCCCGCAACATTACTTTATTGATTCAGCCTATGAACTGGGATATAATGCAGAACGTGAAATTGTATTTTTTGATGAAATCCATGAGAAGTTGATCCATCACTACAATATAAATTAGGGTTTTCAATATTATTAATTTAGCATTCCCATTTTTTGTGTTTCTTGTGCCTAGAATTTTAAAGGCAAACATATTTTAAAGCATAGCAAAAATTCTCATGTCTGCAGAAGTATTTAATGATGATGAAGATGAAGAAAGAGAAATTTTAAGCTTTGTATTACATATTTGCTGAGTTATTCTAGCACTAGTTCTTGAGATATGAGCGATAAATCTCCTTTCCTCCAATCGATAATGTAAAACAAATGGAAGAAAAGATTTGCCACTGTTTGAGTCCGCAGAAACTGTAGACTTTGGGAAGGCCAAGTGGAGGTGGTATGTTTGGTGCACTTTCATTATATAGAGCAATTGTTGCACAGTTGGTCTTTTTTTTTTAAAGTTATGTATGTATGTATGTATGTATGTATGTATTCATTTAGAGAAAGAGAGAAAGTGTATGCGTACGCAAGGCGGGAAGGGGCAAAGAGGGAAGGGAGAGAGAGAATCCCCAGCTGACTTCATGCTGTCAGCAACAGAGCCTGAGGAAGCTGGAAACCAGGAAAGATGAGATCATGACCTGAGCCAAAATAGCCAGACACTTAACCGACTGAGCCACCCAGACACCCCTGGTCTGTCTTGACTGGCTGGGTAGAGTAAAGGAGGAACTTTGAAATAATTCATACACTTATGTGATGATTATAATCAGGATTTTTGTTTGTTTCTTTTTCCTTTAAACTTGGGCATAAGTTTGTTTCCTTTGTTACTTTTTGTTTTTGTATTGATTTGTTTTAAATGTTAATTTTGCCTCAAGATGTTAAGAGCTCTTGAGATATATTATAAACATATAATAGTAATTTTTTTTTCCTAAAATGATATTCATAATGGTGAACCTGTGACTTTAAGACAAGGCTAAATTATGTCCCGAGGCAGAGGGAAGTCTGATAAAATTTCCAAACAAAAAATGATAATACACAATGAAACATTACTATGTTTAAATGTGTGACTTTGATTACACAGAACTGAATAAAACAAGAACTCATCACTGTTGTAGATATAGAAGTCATCTTATAGTTTCTGCTTATGAATAATGACAGAATCATTAGAGGACTTACTATACTAATTAGGAATATTTGATACAGAGGCCTAGAGAAGTCCCTTTATGTATTATGTGGTAGAGAAACTTAGAAAAATCTAAACAAGGTGAAAGTTACTTTGAGTAGGTGTAGGCGCTCTAGATTTGCACTTTCCAAAACAGTAGCTACTGGCCATATGTGGCTATTTAAACATAATTTAAATCAAATGAAACTAAGAATTCAGTTCTCCAGTTGCATTCTCTGTATTTCAAATACTCAGTAGCAACATATGCTTAGTGACTCCTCCATTGGACAGTACAGATCATAGACTATTTCCACCATGGTAAGACATTCTATTGGACACTGCGGTTCTAGGTGCAACTTACACATATTTCATCATCTTTTCTTTTTATTAATAATGATAATTATCTAGAAGTAGAGCTAACATTTTGGTACTGGAGTATATATCAGAAAATGTATATTTTAACATACATCTTTTTTTGTGGATAGTTAAAAAATCCTATAATGTAGCTCTTATTACTCTACTTTACATATGAGAAAACTTGACCAGGATGGAAAAGATAGTAGTTGATAGAGATGGGATTTATGCCCAGGCCTCTCATACTATATATCATGATCTTTCTTATACATACCCTTTTTAAAATAAAAATAAAATGCCACTGAGCCACTGAGCCACTCAGGTGCCCCATGAATAAAATTACTCATGGACTCATGAATAAATATCAACATTGTTATACACATTTGAAAATAGAAAATCTGAAGCTATTTATGCAACTGATGGAAATCTATATTCTACAGAATGAGGGCAGGAGGATGGGGAGGCACTTGGCTACAGATCCTTATCATAGCTATTGACACTTTCAAATGTATATTATTCTATAGTCAGATTCATGACAACAGGTATTCTATAATGTTATCTAATGGGTACATGTATATGTGTGTACTTTGTATGTTACCTTAGTATTAATAACTGAAAATGGGAGCACATACATTTTGAATATAAGAAAAAATTGTATACGTTATAATTTATTCAGAGTAAGTACTAATTAAACTGAATATGTAGAACATTAGCTATATTTTCATATGGTACTCTATTTTTAATTTTTCCTGTCATTTATTGGCACAGAAGAGTTTGTCATTCAATTAAAAATGCTCATTCTTAAAATGTTTCTTATATTTTGGATATTTTTCATTAAAAACATATAACTTTTTGGCATATTTTTTAGGCCTATGTGGACTTATGAACATTCTTTCCTTTAACATGGTATTCAAACTAGGTTATGTACAGTCAGATTGCAAGAGCTATCTTTGTTCAGGGTCATAGGGTGATAAATACCTTCACAATTAGTTAAGTATTTTCCATGAATATTCCTGTATCTGATGGACATTTTATCAGGTTTATTATACAATCATATTATTTTAGTATTGTTATTGAGTAATGTCCTTTAGGGACTTGCTACTGCAAAATAACTTTTATATGAAGAATTGAGTAGGAAATTTTAATTTTTATTTATTTTAATAACTTATTCAGTCTAAAAATTGCCAAAGGAATTTCTTATGCATAACTATTTAAAACATTTTTTTAATGCTTTATTTTTATTTTTGAGAGAGACAGAGAGAGAGAGACAGAGAGAGACACTAGGAGAGGGTAAGAGAGAGAGGGAGACACAGAATCTGAAGCAGGATCCAGGTTCTGAGCTGTCAGCCCAGAGCCCGATTGATGCAGGGCTCAAACTCATGAACTGAAAGGTCATACATGACCTGAGCCGATGTTGGACACTTAACCCACTGAGCCACTGAGCCACTCAGGTGCCTCTTTTTAATTTTCTTTTAATGTTTATTTATTTTTGAAAGAGAGAAAGAAATACAGAGAGTGAGCAGGGGAGGGTCAGAGAGAGAGGGAGACACAGAATCTGAAGCCAGCTCCAGGCTCCAAGCTGTCAGCACAGAGCCTAATGCAGGGCTGGAACCCACAAACCGTGAGATCATTACCTGAGATGAAGTCAGATGCTTAACTGAGCCATCCAGGCGCCCCTCTTAAGCATAACTCTTGATCATAAATATAGAAGCTTTAAAGTGGAAGGTTGGTTAGACAATGACTTGAGAGATTAAGTGTAACATACACTTAAAGAAAATAGGCATTTGAAATTTTTATCAGAATAAAAACAGTTTCACTCAGCAGCTAATGAGAAGTCACCTTTTATTGAGTTGCTTTCCAATAGAATAAATATGCTCTTTCCTTAACTGGTGGATGAATTTAAGTTGCAAATTGCAGCTTTAGAATTTGCCTACAGGTATTGAAACCTGCATCAACTCTTAAAATCCTATATTATTGAGTCAAAGGATATATTGTGAATTGTTTACTTTTAGTAAGAGAAAGTGGTGACCATAAACCCAAAACTACTTAATATCCTGTGGAGACAGTTCTGAAATGTATTAAAAAACACTATCTGTTATAAAATAAGAACAACAAATAATTTGTATAACCACTGAATTTGAAACTGTAATTAAAAATTTAAGTGACATTTTAAGGGAGTGAGAATTTTTTATTTTGCCTTAAATATTGCAGTATAAAAATCCTTCAACACATAAAACAACAGAAAGGTAGACAGTATTTTAGAGTCAATTAGTTTGTTTCATACCAATGATTTAATAAGCTTATCTTTAATAATCAGCTGGGTTTTTTTGGTTTTTTTATTTTTATTTTTTTTAGTGATAGAGACAGAGCATAAGCTGGGGGTGTGGGGGCAGAGAGAGAGGAAGACACAGAATCTGAAGCAGGCTCCAGGCTCTGAGCTGTCAGCACAGAGCCCAACATGGAACTCAAACTCATGCACCTCAAGATCATGACCTGAGCTGAAGTCAGACCCTTAACTGAGCCACCCAGGTGCCCCAATCAGCTTTTTTTTTTTTTTAATGCAAGTGTGATAATCATGGCTTGTGGCCATACTTATCCAAAGCTATCATCTGAGTTTCACACAATAATGGCCTAACAGTACTAGTCTTTAAAAAACCTTGCTCCTTTCATAGTTCATTAAGACTTATTCTTGGCCAGAGTATATATAGGTTGGTGAAAAAGTTTACAACAATAAATGTAGAGTAGTACAAAATAGGGTCAGAATCAAGAGGCTCTGAGTAATTCAAATCTAACATTTCAGTGGTGCTTTGGAATAGTTTTCTATTGGAGAAAACAAAGAATTTTTGTCTTGTTTTTATTTTATTCTTTGGTTTTAGACATGACTATTGCTAATTTTGTTTTCTCCTTAGCCTTCTCATCTCTGTCTGGGCTATGGCTAAATTTCTTCAGCTTTCCAAGCCTCAACTTATGTTGCTATACAGTTGGGAGAAGAATTTCTTGAAACTTATTCGTGATTGTATTTTAATAAAGTGCTGTCAGGCATACACTGAAACCTTTGGAGGGAAGGTAATGCATTCTAAGTGGCCTACTTTGCTCTCCCCTTTGAATTCCATAAGATTTAGAGTTCTCTAAGGAAAGGAGGAATGCCTTCTTTCTCTTTTAAGCCTTTCTTCTCAGAACTTTTGTGCTGAAAATTAACAGTGCATCTTTAATATCTAGTCAGCAATGAAATTTTCAGTTAACTCTTTAAGGAAATATGGGGAGTAAAAATGGTCAAAGCAGAGTAATCTTTAGAAAACTTCATGTTCGCCCGCTCACCCAAGGGGACAGAATGTTAGGCAAATTAATGACATTCCCCTCCAGGCATTTTCTTGAGGTAATAGATACTCATTTGGTTGACCCAGTACCAGTACTTCCGGGGTAATGATAACTATGAAGAGGTTTTACAAAATATCACAGCTCTGGTTAGTCTCCATTTACAATTGCTTTTTCATTGGTTAATTTGTCAAAACTTTCTTTTTGCCACCAACAAAAGAAGAAGCACAGTATTTTTCCTCTCCACTGCTCTTGTGTAAATTGTTTAGAGAATTCATTTTCCATAAATAAAATAGTTAAAGTGGTCACTTGTTCCAGTGAAAACTGCTGTTATCAACCTGTTGTTCGTGGAACAAAAGTAGAAGCATTTATATAAATATTATTCAAACCCCAAGTTATTATAGTGAAATACCACTCTGATACAGAATTCAGCCCACAATAAGCACAGAATAAATACCTGCTTTGCATTGATTATCTGAATGTAAAAGTATCTCATTATGTGAGAATGAATTTGGCGTAGCACCATAACATTTAGACTAATTTTCCCAGAACTGTCTTTATAGTAGTATTAGCGTGTTCTCACACAGTTTAGTCATAAATATGGGCCATGGGGAATCTTTGAAGCCATTTTTTTCTCTGTAGCTGGCCAAGGCTTAGAGCTCCTATTAACAGGCTCAGTGAGGAGAGTGTTGGCAAGCATACGTGGGAAAGACAGTCTCGCCCTACCAGTGAGGTAAGCAGAGAAATTCAAGCCCTCTAGCCTCTCATATTTGACACCGACAAAGAGAAATCAGTAGTAAAACTAATTAAAAATAAATACATTCCCTCATAAACAAACTACATGAAAAATTAAACTGTTCTCGAATGCTTTCAACCTTTAAGCAATTGAAGATATTTTCTGAGTGGTTATTTTGATTTAGAAAGAGGAAAACAGGAAAAGAAAGGTCCCAAGGTAGACAAGTTGGCTGAGGTGGCCCAAGACAACAGAAGGGAAAAAGCTTCCTATAAGAAAATGAAGTTTGATTTCTTAAATTATAAAATGAATTACTTGGCAAAATCAGGTGTTGCACTTTGCACATAGTTGTTTGAGGTTTAAAAACTGATGTAGGTTGAATCAAGTAATGAAGACATTTTGTGGCTCTAGATGGTGTTAGGAAATATTAAGGTTCAATTTTGACTCAATTTTTGCTAGAGATATATTTAATTTTAACTGACAAGCATGAGAAAATCTGAAAACATTTCCTTAGACTTCTGTAAGTATGAAGGCCATAATTCGTATCATGTTGCTTGCCAAATTCAGGAATAATGTAAGAAAAGTTATTCTGAGATTTCAAAATAGTTTCAAATATTTGAAAATATACTAATCACAAGAATGATATTTACATTTTAATTCTCCAAGTTGAATAACCAAATGTAAATAAAGGGTTTTGAAAATCCCAAAAAGTCCCTTTGAGAATCTCCAATAGTTATCCTAGAGAGGCTTTAGGATAAATATTGGTGAAATCAATATATTTGGAGTAAGAGCCTCTTAATAATGTGCCAGGACCAGTTCTTGGCCCTGTGGATAAATCGGTGAAAAAAGTAGACAGAAAATGCTCTCATCATGGAGCACACAACCTAGTGGGTAAAACAAGACAATAAACAAAATAAATGAGTAAATGATACAGTCAGATAATAGGTACTTTGGAGAAAAATAAACCAGAGAAAGGGACAGAGAATGGGAACTGGAGGGAAGTGCCATTTTAAATCCAGTTGTCAGGGATGGCCTCCCTGAGGGAGTGCAGTTGGAGCACAGATGTGAGGGAATGAGACTGCCAAGCAGAGAAAACAATAGGTACAAAGGCCCTGAGGCAGAATCCCACCTGAAGTATACCAGGAAGAACAAGGAGGTGATTGGAGTAGAATGAGACGGCATCAGAAAAGCCATTTTAAGGACTTTGGCTTTTACTCTTTGTGAGATAAAAAACCATTGGAAGATTTTGTGTAAGGGAAGTTCATAACGTTTTAACAGTATCTGTATGGTTGGTGTGTTGGAAATAGAATGAAATGGTCAAGGGTGGAAGCAAGAAGACAGATTAGGAGGCCCTTGAGGTAATCCACGATTTGGATGATGGCAGCTTTGGATCAAGGTGGGGACAGTAGAAGTGCGCAAAATGCTTATACCAGTGTTTTGAAGCAGATCCAATAGGAGTTGCTAGGAGATTTATGTGGGATGCAAGGAGATCCAAGTCAGTTATGACTCCAAGGCAGTGGTCCTCAACTGGGGATGATTTTCCTTTCGGGGAACATATGGCAATGTCTGGAGGCATATTGGGTTGTCACAACTGGAGAGGGTGCTATATGTATCTACTGGATGGAGCCCAGATCCTGCTTGACCTCCTGTGATGCACAGGATAGTTCTCTCCAACTAAGGATTACTAGGCCCCAATGTCAACAATGCTGAGAAATGTTGACTAATGTTGAGAAACTGGACTCAGAATTTTGGCTTGAGCAACTGGAAAGATAGAGTTGGCAGGAACAGAATGAGGAGGCTGCTAATGAAATAGTTTGGGAAAGGGAAATCAGGAATTCTGTCTCTTTGACGTACCTGTTAGATTTTCAAGAGATCAATTTCACATATTACAATGCTATAAAGTAAGAATGAGATTATAATTCATCCATTTTGAAATTATTCTTAAGTGGTTCCTTGAGAAATTAAATCCCTATGGCATAGAAATAATGCCTCCAACTATGCCCGTGTCTGAAATAAGGCTTAGTGTAGGTTCCAAAATTTCAGATATATAAGAAAAGTGTGAATATAGTGGCTGTATTGGTTTTCTCCCTGCTGGTTCTAGTATACTGTTTGAAGTGATATAATTCTAATCTCAGAAAATTCTATTTTATCATGTTGATAAACACATTTTGTAGCTAAAGAGGTTGTAATTAATGTTTTTCCTAATACATTATAGCTCTTATATCTTTTGACTAGTCTGATTTTTGTGAAGGGGAAATGTTCATGCTAGAAAGACTCTGGATAATGAGAGATTATGCAAAAAGGGATTTTCCCCCTTTACATGTTTTCCCTCTTTTTTAATGTTTATTTATTCTTGAGAGAGAGAGAGAGAATGAGCAGGGGGGAGGGTCCAGGGACAAAGGATCTGAAGCAGGCTCCACACTGACAGCAGTGAGCCTGCCTGACATGGAGCTTGCTTGCCACAACCCACATGGGGCTGGAACTCAGGAACTGTGACATAACCTGAGCCTAAGTCGGAAGCTTAGCCGATTGAGCCACCCAGGGGCCCCTGTTTTCCCTATTTTGGATCCAGGGCTAGTAGCACACATTTCCCCAAGCAGCATCCCTGATAGCTTAGAAGATATCCTTTTGATGCCATCCCTAAAAATAATTGGTTTCTTTTCACCTATTAGTCCTTTAAAATAGCTTCCTTTTTCATTTAGATCCGGAATGCTTGCAGCTGAAAAAAGCAGCTACAAGGGCAGTAAGACTTGTTGCTAAGGGAAGTTGGCCTTATTACTTGTCAGCTGAGCTTGGTAGGTTATGTGGAAAAACGGAATGTGCTTAAACTAAGATTTTGAAGTCTTTCAACTTTGCAGTTGAATGCCTAAAATTGAATTTCTTAATTAACTTCTAAGTTGCGACTGTCCCTCTCATTCTCTCCCTACATGCATTCCTTTCTCTAGGGGAAGCAGCTATTCAGTGAATACCTTAGACCTGCCCAACAGCCATGAAGCAAGGAAAATGTAGATGCTAGCGATTTAATTCAGTCTCACACTTTAGTTAACACTGCTCAGTGTTTCCCACTTTTTTGTTTCCAAATGTCAAATTTTCTCTTGAAATACGGTGTTAAATTAGTTTTAAAACACATCGCCCATATAAACATAACAAAACAGCCAAAACGATTAATTCACAGCTACTGGTCTCAATAACCCAGATGTCCAAGGCTGCAAGCAATGAAATGGTGAGACTCAGTGAGTTAATTTCAAAGAAAACCTGTACATGGGGATTCTTTAGAAAGCTGTTGGTGGACATAATCCTCCGTGTTATTTTTATAGTTTCAGTTTCTAGTCCATTAGGTATTTTGAGAGTTTCGGTTCATCTTCGCTTCCACCACTTTTATTGAGACTTCAAAAATAGAAACAGTCACAGACAAATGCTATGATGCATGTGGCTTCTAGTCTCTTATTTCTTATTACAGTACCTAAACTCAGACATTGGTTCAGAAACATTACAGAGATGATTGATGCATGTTACAAACCTAGAAAAGCCATTAGGAACATGCATGGATTTTGCTTTAAACATGTTTTATAACAAAATTGATGTATGGGCACATCTTTTTGAAATAGAATATAGTGAATAGATAATATCAAAAATATGAAATGCAGATTGTGACTCCTTAATAATAAACAAAGAAGTAGTACAGTTAACTAATTGAGTAGTCGGGGAGTGACTTTCTAAAGAACCAAGGAAGGAGCAGGGGAACCCAATTTCTAGACTCTTCTGGGTTAACTTTTTCTCTGGTGGCCAAAAAAAAAAAAATGGCCCATGGCTCTAATTAATCTATTACAGCTTGCTTATTAAGTCATCATATGGTCATCCTTTGTTTTGTTTCTCTAGACTTGCAAATTTTCAAAATCAACAAGGTATATGAAAGTTTGATTTAATTTATTAAGTATACAGGTTCTGCCTAATTTGCCATTTATTTTCTATTCTTCCCTTAACATCCATTAATTATCTTATTGAATTCTATATCAGCAAGCTAATTGTGTGTTTCTAAAGAATTCCAATGTCCTAAAGAATCAGATTACCATAAAAGGCACATAAAAATCTGCTAGAAAGAAAAGAGTTTCTTAAATTACCTGTTGGCTTTCTGTCTGACTTGAGGTTTACAGTTGTTTAACCTTTTTTCCCTCATGTGAATCTAGAAACAAAGAAAAGGAAATGCACTTAAAATGAAGTTAGAGTTTGGAACACCTAAATATTATCTGTAGTTAAGGGTAAATAAATAAATGCAAAGGTTTTCTTAAGTGGTTGAGTAACATAAATCCTCAAAGTCTTTTAAAAATGAAAAAAAATCACACACCTCAAGGCTTATTTAAATGCTGGTTGGGTTGATCTCTTGAGATGCCCTTCAGTTTTGTGGCACTCTTTGACAGCCTGATTAAAGATACAAGAGTCAGAGCATAATAAATTTCTTATTAAAGTATACTTGACTCGTTTTCTTTTCAGTGTTTTAGTTAATTTACCCCAATCCTTTGTTCATAGACTTTCACTAGACTTGTAGTTTCTGATTTTCTCTGTCCTCAGATCAAAGACCATTAAAACAAAACAGAACATGCCATACAGTTTTCATTCATTCATTCATTCATTCACTCATTCATTCATTCATTCATCTATTCCACAACTAGCGACTTAAAACTTACCACGTGTGGGCACTGAGCAAGCTACTGTAGCTACTAAGAAAACAAAATATTCTGCCTACAAGGAGCTGATTTTCATGAGAAAATGAAAGAAGGCAGGGAAGTTGATGGACAATTACAGTGCATTTGCAAAGTGCTATATAAATACAGGCCAGTACAGGTTACTATAGTAGCATATACAAGGGGCTAATGGCATCTTCCCAGAAGAAATAACCTCTAATCTGAGATCAAAAAGTGAATGGGGGTTAGCTAGAAAGAGAGACATGGTGACCGTCCTTGCAAAGAGCCTGGGGTTTTTAGTATCTTGCTCTATCTGAGCTTGAAAGGGGAAGCCTCAGGAAACAAAGCTGTGGGTGTAGGAAGGTGGTCCTTTGTGATGGACCTCAGGGACCAATCCACATTAAAGAGGTAGAACTTGATCCAGAGAACAGTGGGTTTAAAGGTTTAAACTGTAAACTAAAATGTTGGATAGACATCAGAAGGATTACTCTGGCTCTAGTTTTGGAAGAAACAAGGAAGGGACAAAGACCAAAGTGAAGGTGGTTAGGCTGGTGAAGTAATCAAGGAGAGAGATGTCAGTGATGTAAACTAAGGTCTGAACCAATGCTGAAAGTAGATAGACTTAGACTTTACATGTAGTGGTAGAATTTCTAACATTCTCATGTATATTCTGCCTTTCTTATTATTCTCTTAGCTGCTATTTTATCACTAAGTGACAGGATTTACTCTGGAATGCTTGGTGGTCACAGCTTTTGGCTCAGTGACCGTGTTTCTTATTCATGGTTGGGTGCACAAAATCTAGGAACATCAAGTCTTCAAAATCTACCTGTTATCCTGTCTCCCTGATTGGAATTGCCTCAAAATTCAATCTTCACTTCTAAGGCAGATTGTCTAGAGAGACAACATGATCTTACTTAACTGAGGAAGTCTGGCCCTAATGTGATGTTCCAATACCCTGTAAGCCTGATTTGGATTTCAGAGCCATACTGTCAATGTATTATGGCAGCACATCTAGTTAAAAATTCATAGCATACATTATTTGAAGAATGGGGGATACCTGCAGGTAAACAGACCCATCCTATTCTCTCTGAGGCAGTCACACTTTACAGTTTGCTAGACATTATATGAGAAGAGGAAGTTGGAAAGAGAAGTGCACTGACAGTGTTGGCAGGAGGAAGTACTATTACAAAAAAGAAAAGACCACCCAAATGCAAAACTACAAGATTTGTAGAAAACAGGACGAAATCTTGTGACTCTGGATAAGGCAAACATTTTTTTAGATACAACACAAACAAGGGTGCCAGGGTGGCTCAGTTGGTTTAGTGTTCGACTCTTGACTTTGGCTCAGATCATGATCTCCCGGTTCGTGGGATCAAGCCTTGAGCTGGGCTCTGTGCTGACAGTGTGGAGCCTGCTTGGAATTCTCTTTCTCTCCCTCTCTCTTCCCTTCCCCTGCTTGTGGGCACACTTGCTCTCTTTTTCTGTCTCTCAAAATAAATAAACTTTAAGAAAAAAAACCTAAAAAAAGACACAAACAGTACAAATGATACAATATTTAAAAATGATGATACAAAAACAAATGATACAATATTTAAATTAAAAAAATTTTTAAAACAAAATTTTATTCATGAAAATTAAACACCTTTGCTACTTGAACATCACTGTTAAGAAAATAACAAGAGAAACCATAAACTGGAAAAAAATAATGGCAGGACATGTATCTGATAAATGATTTTTTTATCCAGGATATATAAAGAACTTTTACAGCTTATTAAGACAGGCAACTCAATAACAAAAGAAAAGAAAGAAAAGAAAAGAAAAGAAAAAAGACCACCAATTAAAAAAATGTATAATGTCTGTGTGTATGTAATGTATGTAATATATACATACTTCTCTGTGTATGTATGTAATTTACGTGGGATAAATTGTTAGAACTGCAACTTAACCATGGTGTTTGGAATTATGAAATCTTAATAAGTGCTGTGTTAAGCCAATTCAAATAAAAACACTGCAGGTCATCAATACTGCAAACATAGAAATATATAACTTGGATAAAGAGATCAAAAAAGGTAGACTGCATTGGCCCTGTACTTTCAAACATATAGAATACAGGGCTTTTTCTGTGCAATACATGCAAAGTTTCAATCTAATCATATATTTTAGTGGACTAAACTCTCCATAGGAGGTAATGATAGAAAAATATTTTAATGCATCTACTCCTGCACATAAGGATATTATAATGAAAAGCACAATTAACTATGTAAATATTTTCAGTAATTAAGGAAAAAGATACTCAATATGTTGGTGAGCTAGGTTCTCCAATTGTATAGAAAAATATGTCAACACCCTTGAGTGGAGCCTCAGGACATATCCCCAGAATACTGACTCTTGGAGAGGGCCGGGAAAAGTAGAAGGAGGAGAGAATGGATGTGAAGCTATGGAAAGTGATTTTTGTCTGGGTTGGGATGGGGTGGCTGCAAGTTATGACTCTATCCCAAGAAAGACTTCTTCTATTTGAATATTCTGTAACTCAGCCACTTTTTTTTTAACCAATAAGCTTCTAAGTTTATTTGGCTGCATCAAGCAGCTGAATATGGACTACAGTGCAGAATGGTTCCAGCAGAGAGAGGGAAGAAGATTGGTGAAAATTCTCTGAGGACGCCTTCTTAGTATCCTCCCAATCTTTAGAGGAGGATAGAGTGATTCTATTTGACATTTACTTGACATAAATTGTTAGAATTGCAACTTGCCCATGGTGTTTGGAATCGTGAAATCTTAATAAGTGCTATGTTAGCCAATTCAAATAAAACCACTCCCAAATTACCAACATTGCAAACAAAGGAGAAAGCAATAGGGAATATTAAATTAATACCTTCTTAGTCTCCCACATAATTTATATGCTGAACCCAACCAACTAAGCAGATGAAAACTTGAACTCTCTTTCTTCTTTCTTCCACCCCATGTCTCTTTTCTTGAGGAGTGGTGTCACCAAAGGAGAAAGTGCAGAGAGAATGTATTTTTAGGTCACCAATTTCTAGTGATTTAATTTCCATATTTTCTTAAATCTACTTGCCTAGCTTCTTGCTATGTCCTAACTCAGGACTTCATTCCTTCTTGTCTGAATGTCTGCGTTGCCTCTGAAACCACTCCTTGCCTAGAATCTCCCTTTATCACGTGCAAAATTACCTTCACACTCCTCACAAAGGGATCTACCAACACTCAAGCTGATTATGGTTTTCTCATACTCACAAATCTTCATTGGTTCCTAGGAGCCTAGAGTAGTTCTAAAGCAGAGATAGGCAACATGATTTGTGGGTGTTTGAGAAAATATAGATGAAAGGTTTTATCCCAAACCAATGAAACTGAAATCTCTTGGGTTAGGGCCAAGGTGAGTGTTTGAAAAAGGAACTGTAGGTCATACACAGTTAAGAACAAATGTTCTACAAGATAAAATCTAAATTACTTTGTATGGTATAGAGTGCCCTTCATTATTTGCCCCATCTTAGACATTCTCAGATGACATCCTATATTTTGTTTCATCAGTTCTGAACTCCTTTCAGTTTGGGGAACACATTTTTCTTTCATTCCTCGGTGGCTTTGCATTTGATGTTACCTTTTACTAGACTGCCCTTGGTCAAATCATCCTACCTCTCTTTCTTGCTTTGGTTTCTCTAAGTCTTTCTGCCCTTCTTAGCAAGAATTAAATGATCCGTTTTCTGTATGCCTGCTATATTTTGTCCATTGGTCAATTATAAAAATCACCATATTACCTTTGTTTGCCCCTTCTCCCCTAAGAAATAAAAAACAATATTCAGATTTCCATATTCCAATAACTTGGCTTCAAGTAGACAGTGAAATAAATATTTGTCAAATTAAATATGAGTAAACTAATGAATGTGTAAGTGAGTAGAAGTGATTCAACAAAGCTTGTGGATGAGGAAACTGGGAGCTATAAATAAACAGAGGCTTTTGATGCAGCCTTTTATGTTGGAGCTGTGGGTATAGGACATCCATTTCTGCTAAGAAGACACTTCTTTTTCTTCTGAAGTGTTAAAAATACACTTTTTACATACTCCACTATAGTTGAGCCTTGAACAACAGGATTAGAACCATGCAGGTACATGTATACATGGATTTTTAAAATAAATACAGTATAATACTATAAATGTATTTTCTTTTATAGATTTCTTAATAACAATTTCTTTTCTCTAGCTTACTTTATTCTAAGAATACAATATATATAACATATATAGCACAAAGTACATGTTAATCCACTGTTTACATTATCAGTAAGTCTTCTGATCAATAGCAGGCTATTAGTAGTTCAGTTTGAGGGAGTCAAAGTTATATGCAAATTTTTGACTTTGTGGGGGATCAGCACCCCAAGCCCCTCATTGTTAAAGGGTCAACTGTATATTTATGCAATTGAAAAGGGAGCTTTCTATAGAACTTTTCTTACTCTGACTTCTAAATATGGGAAATTATAGTTGGAGACTAGGATTGCCCAGGTAAAAACAAATACCTACTGATGTCTCTACTAAAAGGGTGAATATGCTGCAAATCTAGCCCTGAAAAAATGCAGAAAAGTCTCTTGAGAAAGGGCCAAGACACCTCAAGAGATCCAGGATCAGACATAAATGCTTTTCCCCATTTAAGAAGTAGAGTTACTAACTTTCAACATATTCTGTCCTATTGGTGCCCAAGCTTTGTAGTGAAACTTTAACCTATGAAAATATGAATGAGTTTAATATGCACACAGCACAGTTTTCCATTCCTAATGAGGAAACAGGCTCAGAAAACTTTTTGCCCATCAGGAGCCATTCTGCTGTTTTTCTGATGTGTTTTATGTGTATGAATGAATCTAAAACCATGTGGCTTGAATTTCTTTTAAAAATACTTAGCCTTGTGCATAAAAAGAAAGAGCACTGGGCATAAATCTGATTGGAGTTGGAATGAACTAGAGAGAGGAGATGTTTAATTAAGCCATATTGTGGCAAGATGAAATCTTTCAATTTCTGCTTACAAAACTCTCTTGTTTGTGAATTTTCTTTTAACTTGTACTTCCTTTTAGTCTGGCCTTCCTTTAGAAATGTGCAAATCATTTCTCAACTGGGACTTCCTCACTGGGACTTCATAACTTTGTTTTAGTCATAGCATGGTTTATACACAGATGTCACAATGGAGACACCAAATGGGAGTGACTGTATTTGAGTATCCTCCCCCACTTAATCCCACCCATGCCACCCTTGGTTAGAGTTGCAGAAGTAGATCTTGGCGTGAGTTAAGGTAGAATCCTTCCCATCATCAACCTGATTATTGTTCTGTATCAGCTGGGAAATCTTGACTATCCAGTCAGCTGACCCATCTGTCATAGCAGTGAGTTTTGGTGCCAAACAAATAAGAAAGGCAGACTCCTGGCTCCAGTTGGGCTCTGGTGGTCCAGGAAGAAATGGCTGTGTGGATTTCTCCAACCAAGGAAACATTTGCTGTGGAGTGTCAGTCAGGATGAGGGAAAGCTTTATTTAAAGACATTTGGAAAGTGGAAGTGGAAAATACTAAATTCTAGCATTCAGAGGCTAGCTGTTCTTCTTTGTGTAATTAAATATCTCCCCTGCTGAGTACTTATTTTCATTATGTCTGATAGTTTGATGTTCTGCAACCATAATGGTGTAATAGCATGCTATCTTTACTAATATATTGAATTTATGTCTTCCTTTCTCTAAGGGCACTTGTAGACATTCAGTTCTTTTCTTCTTTCTGGACTTAGAGGAATGTGAGCCTCACCCTTAGGAAGCTAGCCAGTGGCTGGTGCATGGTTTTGAACAGTCCAAGGCAGAGAAGAGATTTTCCTTTAATAAGATAAGGATGAGCTTGTACAAAGAACATGTGCAATGTGTAGCAGCTGCAGTGCCCTCTGCCCTTCCTTTTGCTCAAACTCTACCGCCCTTTAGTGGTCTGGGTTCAAAGATTCCCTATTGCAGACTTGTACATGTGCTGTTCTTATTTGGGACAATTCTTCATCCCCCTTCAGAATGGTACAGAGAGCCCTTAAGACATTCCTGCACACCTATAGGCAGGTTCCATTTAACAGATGAACACAGTTTATTGTATAATTCTTAAAATTTGATACTGTTTCATATTCATTTTAGAGCTAAATTTTAGTTACTTTCAATAATTTTATTTTAATTACTTCACGGTGTGGCAAAACTTCTCTGTGTACTTTTTTTCCTTCCTTCTGCTTCTCAGCCAGTGTTTCTTTCTCTGGCTTTCTCTGTTCTAAGAATGCAATTTCCAGGATGAGTGTGAAAGAGAAAGAAGAAAGAAATCTCCAAATCACACAGGGAGAGCTGGAAAAGTGCTTATAAAACATTGCAGTATGACTATTTCACTTTACCAGTGGGGCCATCTAAGCACTGAGAAACTTTCTTGTCTTGTGTCACTCTGAGAATTGATGGCTGAACTTGGTCTAGTGCACTTAGTCACTTAAAGTAGGGTCTTTGCCCTTACAACTGCAGGAGCCCAATTTTGGTTTAGAATCCCCAAATTTGATTTCCTGGTCTGGCAATGCACTTAAAAAAAACACACATGTTAATTGACTTATGTAGAAAAGACTTAAATGTTTATGAAATCATACTTTGTTGCATAGCTTATATTTAATGGAAATAATAATGTTGTAAGAAATCTGCACCAACTGAATCTGAAATAATCTGATGTTCTTGTTAATGCCCAGAATCTCATGATGTCTTATCCTTGCCTGGGCTCCAAGCCTACCCAAGAAGTTAGTGGCATCTGGACTAAATCTGCAGTCTACTGATCAAGCCATGGTTCTCTATCTTTTGCATTCATCAGAACTGTCTGGAGACCTAGTTCAGTAGGTCTGGTGTAAAGCCCAAAAATGTGCATTTCTAAAACTGTTCCTAGATACTGTTGGTACTGTGGGACTAGTGATCACACTTTTATGAACCATTGCTCCAACAAAAATAGTAGATTTCATTTATGTTACCTTCAGCCTAATTAAAAGGGATTAAGTAGGCAAATGCAACTATCTTGCTGAACAGCCCCTTGTAGTACTAAACTCAGACGATTTGTACCACTTCTTAAAGAAGATTACATGATATGTGCCGTTTTATCATTTATCCCAGAATAATACAAAATCTCTTTCACCGATATATGGTTGTAACAATAATACTGTGTCTTCCATTATACTTTATTAAACAAATGCATATAGTATACCTTAAGTAAGTCAACCTCCCTTTAAGGTTGTCATGGCCAGTGCCATTTTGCACATTTTATAGTTGAAAAAGCTGAGCCTCATCTAAGACCACAAAGGATTTAAAATCACAACAGCTAGTAAGCGAAGAGATGGCAGGGATTAGAACCCAGTTTTTCTGACTCCAAAGTCCTATGTTCTTCTGACAGCCTCCTAGTGAAAATTGGTGAGCTAATGGTACCTTTCATTGTCATGTAAAATGTGTAAATCTGCATAATGTTGGCTACACAGGATATATAGGATTAACCCTGTAAACCTTGAAGTACTTACTCAAACTCCAACATTCTTATAACCATCCTGAAATGACCTAAGGATCTGCCTGGAGGTAGACTTTTTGTTACTGTTTGAGAATTCCTCATGGATGATGGAGACAAAAACAAAGCCAAAAATAGCCAAAAAAATGTGCATCTCACCAATTAGAGTTGTACAGATTATTCACAGGTGCTAAGAGGGTAGCCATAACTGTAATCAGAGACGCTGAAAAGTCTTCATGAAGTTTATTCTTGAGCATTGCTTTGAAAAAGATACATGATGTGGTTCATGGTAGAGGAAAGGGCAATTCTGGGGAGGGGATAAAAAGGAAAGAAAGGTTAGTAAGCCTCCTTCTTAGGCAGAAGTGAAGAAGACTGAAAACTGCATGTAGCAGAAAGATAAGGGCAATTATGCACTAGAGGCCAGTTAAAAAACCAAGATGTACATGCCCTTGAAATACTCAGCTAAGACGATAGTGGATATAATCAGGGCTCCCCTAATGCAAGTGACGTGAGAGTCCAAATTAGATATGCAAGTTGTATCATCTCCCCTTAGGGTCCTCTCTGGGTGTTTTCTATAGGAAAGTGTGCTTAAAAGGAGATTTGGCATGCATCTTGCAGTTGTTGGGCAGTGACATTGGCAGGTCAGGATGACCAGAAAGTAGCTGCCAGAATGTTACATTGGTTTAATGCATGTGAAACTCCAGACACTGCACTGACCAAAAGAATCTGGGAAGTTCTGTGACAGATGGAACCATTTCTGAATATTCTTCAAGAGAAAATGTCCTGTAATATTTAAAGTTGATGAGACCAACGTTTGCCAAATGGCAGATGCTGCCAGTAGAAACTTCCAGCTTCTGGATAAGTGATGGCAGTGAGCCTATGGAGTTACTGCAATTATCTAAAGACTCAATAATGACTCTGAAGTATGTACTTTGCTTCACTTAACATTATGTTGAGCTTGAATTGGCTTGTGGCTCACCTCGTTTGATGAAGCAAACCTGCCTCAATGTTTGGACATGCCTCTGATGTTTACATGCTCCTGTCTACCCAAAGTCATCACACAGGACGGGTAGAGCCAATGCTATTCACACATAATTATGTTTGCTTTGAAATGCATATTGGGCTTCCACTCTGAACCTCAGAAACTGGGGTGATTATTCTGCATACAGTCCCCATTTCGTGGCCCTATTTCTCCCACTGTTAGGTAAAAGCTGCCTGGAAGACCCCAAAACTAAAATGGAGAAGTCATGAAAAGAGTTTCCTAAGTTACGAATAATTGATGATGAGTATAAAATTGATGGTAAGTTTTCATTGCATAATTTGATTGATATGGCAGTTATCATAGCAGCCTTGAACAGAATGCTCTTGTGAACAAGATAATTTATCTCACTGAGTCTGTTTCTGCATAAATATTTTAAAATGAAAGGCATAATAAATCTGTCCATAGCATACACACAGTGGGCTGCCAAGCCTGCCACCTGTTTAAGGTTTTAATGAACCGTTTTGCATTCAACAAAAAGCCATATCAAATTAATGTTGACATGTTGCTTTGCTTTTGCCTTTCGTATTCCAGGAACTCTGAGAGATCATTTTGTAAAATCCTATAAATGGAGCAACACTGATCTTTTTATCAGAGTTCAGCAGCCACTGTTAGGCAAGCTCCCCCAGAATTCACATTTACATCTGCAGCTTAATTGGGGCTTGGAGTTTGGGAGTTGGGGGCAGGGTTAAAAGTGTTGGGCGAATGGAGAGTCAGAACCCAGTGACAATGGAAAGAAACAACACAGGGCAAGGAGTCAAGAAACGTAAATGTTTGTGTTGGTGCTCCTACTGTTATCTGGTGGCCTTTTGGCTCCTGAGGATCCATTGTTGGAATGCATAGCGCGTGGACTAGGTCTGGAGCTGGGGAGAACGGAGAGAAGGGCTAAGAGTAAGATGAGACAGAGCAGTGCTGAGCAGGGCAGGCATGCCTATTCATCTCTAAAAATCTTGCTGAGACAGCCAGAACAATGTCATCTCATTCCCTAAACATACTGCCCTTTAATTCTGTCCAAAGAAGAAGCTGTTTTGAAGTAAAATAACATGTTAAGGAAAGGGTTTTCGTATTTCCTATTCCAGTGTCATTATGAAACACAGGTGCCAGCAGATCTTGAAAAATGGCAATGCGTATAGGAAGCACACGGAGAGCCACTGCCTCCTTGAGTCCAGAAGGGAGGCTTCAGCCTCACAGGGTGAAGTACCTTTCCTGGGCAGAGCAGAGCACTCCCATTGGGGCAGAAGAGTGCTTTCCTGCAGGCTTTTTACAACAAGCAGCTTCGCTCCTGAGCAGCGTGGATATCCTCAGTCAAGAAGCTTTGATTAAATAAAGGCCATTAGCAAAAGATGCACGTACAGGTCATTGCTTTGCCTTCTGCTCCGGTCTTCTCTCTTCATCCCCCTCACAACATCTTAATGAGATTTTAATCCTCCATTTTTATGTTAGCATGATTATACACAGAGATTTATCTTGTACTCCTGACCTTGGCAGACAGTCCACACTTCACATGCATATTTGAGGGGTGAAGGGGATTCAAGTTTGCCACCCAACCTAGTTAGGTACTCAGCCTGTACCTCCCTGCTGTCCCTTAGGGTGACAGCCAGGCAACGATGGGCTTAATTAGCCTATTTCACATTCAGAATATATTTTCCAGCTAGCCTTTGGATCTGGCAGCTCACTAAGGATGTATCTATCCCTGCTGCTGCTGTTGCTGCTGCTGCTGTTGATGGTGAAGTGAGTTTTTAAGCATGAACAGTTGTGAGTCCTCTGATAATATTTCACTGCTAAAATCCTGCTGATCTTTTCATTTCTTTTAATAGTGATCTGTCAAAAGGAATAAAGTCCAGGTTTACTAGCCAACAAGTGATGCCATGGGTACACACATCTGTTTAAGTTAGGGATACACTTTTTATCTAACGTCAGGAAAATGATCATGAGTCAACCATGTGCTGGTATTATGTGTTATTTTTCAATTTCGTAGGCTGTCTTCTACTAAGTTATTTTAAAAGGGTTATTTTCATGTGAAAAACAAGGGGCGCCTGGGTGGCTCAGTCAGTTAAGCATCTGACGCTTGGTTTTTGCTCAGGTCATGATCTCACAGTTCATGAGATGGAGCCCTGTGTCTCAAGCTTGCTTGGGATATTGTCTCTCCCCTCTCTCCGCTCCTCCCCCCACTTGAGCATGCGTGCTCTCTTTCTCAATATAAATAGGCTTAAAAAAAAACACTTAAAAACATTATCAAAGCTCAACATAATCAGCCAGAGATCTTGGGTCCAATGCCAGAATTTGTTTTTATGTATAATACCTTCAAAAAATTTTTAAAGTATAATAAAAGGCACAAACAAAATATTAAAATAAGAGCCAAATAATGAAAGCAATTGAAGAAGTACAATTAACAAAAGCTTAGGCCCCTAGCCGTGATTCTAGATACTCAGAGTTGAAAAGAATTGTAAAGTTAGGCTGTATCAATTTCTCAGACTACAAATTCAGTGTAAAGTAAAACGTAACTATATTTTTTACCTAACTAGTTTTATAGATTAATCTGAATTGCAAATTCTTATTCTGACTGATAATCAAAACACAATTCATGCAATTGTTAGCCATTTTCAGGTATACAATCACTTGAGACAGGAATTTTCTTTTCCCTCCCTGGCTCCAGAATGTACACTGTGTTCTAGAGAGTACATGGCACTGTAACATCTGAAGAGGTATCCAGACCCCGTTGGCATCCACTACAATGGGGATCATTGCTTCAGAGAAATCGCATCTGCATACTTATATCTGTTAAGATACTGTCCTGGGTTTTACTGGTCTCTGGTCCTCAGCCCACAGATTTTCTATCTTATTCACCTACATATCAAACCCTGTCCATTCTCAGCTAACTCCAGCGCCTCCTTTTGAGACATGTGAATATTTAACTGCTCTTCCATGCTCCCTGGAGTCCCATACTCTACACCATGCTGGGATGCACCATCCTGGAATGGTGCATGAGAAACCCTGGTATTTGCTTTCCAGAAAAAGTGACCTCAAGCCTCAGCACACAGATGTCAGAACACAAGGTCCTTTCTCCAAGATTCTCACCAGTGTCTGTCTCTCTGGCTTCTCCTTCAAATCTTCTCTTCCATTAAAGGTCCTAGTTTATATTCTGTTTTTTGTTTGTTTTGTTTTTTAACATAGTTGAAAGTGGAAATAAGAAGCAGATAAGAAGACATAAGTTGGTTTTGCCTAATTGAACTTTCTGTCATATTCTTGGTCTGAGGCTTTTGTGCTTTGCTCTTCATTTGTAGTTTTTCCTCTGATTTTACTCCCCTCCAAGGAGATGAAAATGTCCTTCCAGTGGCCCAAATGTGGCATGGTCATCCAGTGAGGAAGTATAGGAAAAGTATATCATCAATACCTATATCATCCAGTCACATTTATATCCCATGCTATAAATCTGGTTAACAAGAGCATTACCCAGACTCTCTGGACTGTTTAAACAGTCCCATTGAGCAGAAACAACTGACATCTAATAGTTTACTTTTCTGCTCTTGAACAGCTCTCATTTTAAAGAAACCTATCTTTTATTACTGAAATATATCTTCCCTGCCTGCTCCTTTTCTCCCTACATACCTATCTATGGCCCAAATTCTAATTAGCTTTCTAATTAAGAAAGAGTTTTAAAAAGCTATGCCTACCACCCAATGCATAGTCAATCGTTCATTAAATGTTATACTGCCAAAGTAAACTACAGATTTGGAAAGATATTCCTAAGTTGAAACCAATTGATGCTGAGAGCTAAAAACATACCAAAGAAGCTTTACATGCTTTCTCTCATTCAAAGTTTGATGGCACTAGTCTGTGAGCTCCTGGGGATGGGATCCATGGCTTCATCATTCCAATGCATAGTACCCTTCTCCTAGTATATATTCACACAGTATTTGAAATTTGTGAGATAAATGCCTTTACATGTTTCAGAGTGAACTGAGATTCAGAGGGGTTTATTGACTAACCCAGAGTTACATAGCAGTAAGTGGCAGAGATGAAATAAAAATTGAAGTATTCTGAAGTCAAGCCCATGTACAATATTATTGTCCATTTTTATGGATGGATACAAGACTGCATATGTCATGAGTTAGGACTTACATTTTCTTTTGCAAGCTTCTCAGTCCTCTCTAGCAAGAATAAAAACATTTTGGTGATGAACCTTTTTAAAAATATATTTTCCTAATGATTTTTCTGAAGATAAAGTGGCAAATATTATAGGGAGGACTTTTAGAGCATATCTTGTTGAAAGGATCATCCCAGCATCCAGGAGTGGATCTTACATGAACATACCAGAGCTTTTATATAAGAAATACCACAGAATTTTCTCTAAGTCCAGCGGGTCAGCCTTCAAATATGTAGAAAAGCTCCTAGATCATTTTAAGACTTGAAACTAAAAATTCTGTCCTAACCCTTCCCAAATCTTGCTTTCTGAGAATGTCTAACCCCATTTTTAAAAAATGAGACAATGAGATTAAATAAGAATGTGTGTATTGTATTATAAGAAGCCATTCAGCCCAGCTGACTCCAGTATGAGCAACTTGACAGTACTATGACTCAAGTCTAATTTGAGGTCCCCAGTGAACAGAGATTTCTGGTTTTGTTTCAGATGCCAGCAGTTTTTCTCCTTGTTCCTTTCTCCAAGAAACACCACAAACCTAACCACATAATGAACAGCATTTGATACAATTAAACATGATGTAAGTTCAAGAAAGCCTTTGCTAACTCAGATGACATTCATCAATCCACTTCCCTCCCAGGGTTCCATCCTTTTTGGAACATCGGAGTCAGTCAGTAGGAGATAACAGCTGCACGGAGCTCTCTAAATGCATCTGGAAATCACAACCTCACCCCAGAGAGTGCCCGATTTTGCTAGAAAGGTGCCAAAGAATTTATATGTATGAAACTTAAGTGCAGAAATTCAGAAAAATCTGTGTATTCGTATTTCCTATGCAAAATAACAACAGGTTAACAGTCCTTACATGATCTTCATGGAGGAAATTGAATTGTTCAAGTTAGCAGTTGTAGATCAGCCTTATTAACATGTGTCTTACAATCATGCATTTAATTACATCTAATTAGTACTTTCAATTCAAAACCAAAATGCTTTCTTATGGAAAGAGAGGGAAAAATAAATATTATAGGTAAGACTTACTGTGCACTTACTATGTGTTGGGTGCAGTTCAGAAAATGATTTATATGAAGTACGTATTATAATCCTTAAAACACTCCCTGGAATGTAGGTACCACTATTGGCCTCACTTTATAGATGGAGAAACTGAGGCAACGTTAAGATACCTGCCCAAGGTCAGGAAATAGTATAAATAGTATAGAGCCCGATTCAAATCAATCAGCCTGACTCAGGTCTGTGCTCTTAACCACCATGTTACACACTGCTCTAAAAAGGATCTATTCCAAGAAGCATTCACCAAGCTGAGTTGGACCCCTAAGTGACCCCTAAGTACCAGTACCAGGAGTCCCCTGACACTACATTAAACACAAAAGTGTATAGGGGTGCCTAGGTGGCTCAGTCAATTAAACGTCTGACTTCGACTCAGGTCATGATCTCATGGCTCATGGGTTCGATCTCTGTGTCAGACTCTGTGCTGACAGCTCAGAGCTGGGAGCCTGCTTCATATTCTATGTCTCCCTCTCTCTCTGCCCCTCCCGCTTGTGCTGTCAAAATAAAGAAACATTAAAAAAAGCATACAGAAATGTAACAGTCACAGGTAGACAAGAATTCCTGATTACTTATATCATGTGGCCTCACAGGTATCCCAGCAGAGTGCTTTAATTTGAAAATCATATGCTTATTTACTGAATTACCAGAAAGCTTAATATCTAACTTGAATGACAATAGAAAGTGTTTTGTGTTGCCTCAGACTTCTGCATTTTTCACAAAGTGGAGGCAATGAGGCTTCATCCTGTGAACTCTATGGAATAAACAGGAAAATCAAAGACCGCCATCCTGACTCTTCCAGCTCCGGTGTCTTTCTCACATGACCATAATACAGACCAACCTGCACTACTTTGGGAAAAAAACAAGAAGAAAGATGCTGGAGATGTTTTGGAAATGCAGAATCATCAGTTTAGCCTCCAGAAACAGAATTCAAGAAGTTGTCTTTCAAGGAATACAGAAGTCCAGGGCTGGAGTTGAATAATCCAGAGAAAAATATTCCTGCCATTTTATGTGGTTCTATGAACCTTGCCTGCATAGCACATTTACTTTCTCTTGACAGACCTTCGGAAGCAGGCGCTGTGAGAACTACATTATCTTAACAGTATTGGACTTTGGACAAAGAGACAGGGTAGAGAGAACTTCTCCTTCAGAGACTACTTCCTCAAGATGCAGTATCATTGCTCCTGTTTCTCACCAATGCAGCCAGTGCATCTCATGCTAATCCAATATATTAAACACTTTTAAAGACGTATAACGTGTATTTGATGATGAATTTCCCATTGCCAGACATGATCTCTCTGCCCTCTCTTCCTGCTACATTCCAAGAAATGAGGGAAAATGACAGGTTTCTGTATCTATGCTGATCCTTAGATTAAGGTGCAAAGATTGGATGAGCCAAATTTCTCACTTCCCCTGACTTCATTACCAGTTCTTATCTCCTTCAATTTTGTGTGTGTGTTGGTCGGGGGAGGGGATGGAAAAGAGAGAGAGAGGGAGAGAGAGAAAGAGAGAGAGAGAGAGAGAGAGAGAGGTGATAGGAGGCAAGGAGTCTTGATAATAATAAAAGGACAGTTCTTATAACTTGGGGTGTGTTGAGGAGAATGGCAGAAGAGGGAATGTATATTATTTCCATTAAAAAAGTTCCCATCTGTCAACACATAATTACATAAATTCTCTCACACATTATAATGGTATAGAATGATGAAATTCTATCCCAGTCTGTGAAGGTAAGCTTAGCTTATTGTTATAGAGAAAACTGCTCTTAAAAACCTCATTTTATAGATGGATCTATACAAAGACTCAGACCATGATCGTTCAATTGTTTGATCTTTTATTTGCTCATTTAACTCTTCACTCACTTACTTATTAAGAAAAAGTATTTGAGCTAATTTATATAAAAACATGGCTTCTATTAGATTAGGTATCCTGGGTTATTTTTAAATATTTTGAATTTGTTATACTTTGTAATATTAAAATACATTACCTTGTTAAATATATTTTAATGTGATTTAAAAAGCATATAACACGAGATCTACTCTCAACAAATTTTGAAATGTACAGTACAGTATTTTTAACTATATATACAATGTTGTATGGTTGATTCTAGAACTTTCTCATTTTGCATAGGTGAAACTCTGTACCCATTTAACAGCAACTCTCCATTTCACCTCCCCCCCAACCTCTGCAAACCACCATTCTACTTTCTGCTTCTGTGAATTCGATTACTTCAGATACCTCATATAAGTGGACTCATGCAATATTTGTCCTCCAGTGACTGGCTTATTTCACTTACTGTGATGTCCTCAAGTTTCATCCATGTCCTGGCATATGACAAGATTTCCTTCTTTTTTAAGGCTGAATAATATCCTATTGTGTGAGTGCACTATATTTTCTTTATCCATTCATCCATCAATGGACATGTAGATTGTTTTCACCCCTTGGCTGTTATAGATAATGCTTCAGTGAATATGGGAGTACAAATATATCTCTGAGATCCTATTTTCAATTCTTTTGGATAGATACCCAGAAGCGTGATTACTGGATCATATGGTAGTTCAATTTTTAATTTTTTAGGAACCTCCATACTGTTTTCCAGAGTGACTATGCCATTTTCCATTCCTACCAACAGTGTACACATGTTCCAATTTCTCTACAACCTCAATACTTTTTATTATTTTTTTCTTTTTTTAAATAATGGCCATCCTGACAGGTATGAGGTGATAGAAGGTGATAGCTCATTGTGGTATTGATTTCTACTTCCCGGATGATTAGTGACAAAACATAGTCTTTGATTGACTTCTTTTGCTTAAGAAACAAAACAAATGAGCAAAGGGACAAAAAGAAAAAGAAGTGGCCAACTGAGAAATAGACTCTTAACTACAGAGAACAAACTGATGTTCTCTTAACTACAGAGAACAAACCAGAAGACAGGTGGGTTGGGGAATGGGTTAAATAGGTGATGGGGATTAAAGGGAGCACTTGCTGTGATGAGCACTGGGTGTTGTATGAAGGTGTTGGCTCACTGTGTTGTACCCCTGAAGCTAGTTTTATACTGTATATTAACTAACTGGAATTTAAATAAAGACTTTAAAAAAAAGAAAAATACACTATCAGATTATAATCTAAACACTTACTAAATTCAGAGTGTGAAGTAAATATGCTCTATTATCAAACCTCTTTTAGGTAACAAACATGCATAAACTTAGGAACTTGTACTTTTCCAGAGCAAGTCATGACAAAGAGTTGTTCACCAGGAAAATTGAGTGTCTGATGATTGCTTATATTGATGTGACTTCATGAAAGCTCCCAATTTAACTTCTAGAGAGGTCTAGCATTGGAAAGTTTCTTCATAATATCTTGCAACAATATTTATAGGCTATAAACCAATGTGTATGAGAAAGATGTTCTCTCCTATTTCTCTTTGTGAAGAATGCCTTGCATGCATTAAATAAGTTCCAACACCTGGTTGCTTATTGAAAAAGAAAGCCTAACGTGAAGTCCAACTGTACTTGTGAAATTTGAACACACTTCTATTCCCTAGTATCCTAAACTATAAGAATTCACTGGTGTGTGGAGTACTTTAAAAAAGGAGAATAAGATTTTTACTAAAATTTTATATATATATATATATATATACATATATATATATATATATAATATATATTATATCAGTCAATTAGTCTTTTCTGCTTCAGACTTTTGGCCAACACATATGGGCCTTACAAATATTTTCAGAGAGATTTCCAACAGAAAGTAAGGAAAAGAACCCTTTCCTGATGTAGAAATCTTTCCACTAATCTTTTTGCATCTTTATCAGGTGTTGCCCCTTGTCCATGTAGAGATAGAATTGGGGGAAAGGGCCATAAGTTCGTCAACTTCTAGAAAAATTTTCCAGCCTCTAATTAGATAGATGGATGATAGAAAGGTAGGTAAATGAATTGTTTGATTAATAATTTCAATTAAAGGGGCGCCTGGGTGGCTCAGTCGGTTAAGCATGCGACTTCGGCTGAGGTCATGATCTCATGGTTTGTGAGTTCAAGCCCCACATCAGACTCTGTGCTGACAGCTCAGAGCCTGGAGCCTGCTTCAGATTCTGTCTCTCTCTCTCTCTCTCTCTCTCTCTCTCTCTCTCTCTCTCACCCTCCCCTGCTCATGCTCTGTCTCTCTCTGTCTCAAAAATAAATGAAAAACAATTAAAAATAATTTTAATTAAAAGGTTTGTTTAAGGAGAAATGAGTAGGCAGTAGGCAGAAGTTTTGAGATTTTCCAGAGGGCATTTAGTGTGGGGAACAGATTAGACTGGTGCAGTAATTGATTGATTGATTTTTTTTTTTTTATTTGTACATAGCTCTTACTTTTCTTTAAGTTCTGGGAAACTATAGGATTGCTCAAATGGGAGAGGGTCACTGGATGTTAATACAGGAGGGACTTGGACATCAACTAGGTAGTGGCAGAAGATAGGATTTGGAGTCAGGCTGGCAATGGAACAATCAGAGCTTCCCTGACTCTATTGTCAACCATACGTAAGCTCCAGCAGAACAGGACCTCATCTGCCTTTCTCACCATGGTGTGAGTACAATTGCTTTTGGAATGAAAATTTTTGTACCAAAGATGATAGATAGAACTACTCGTATTAACTTTTGTAATTGGTAAAGGACTAGAAAATGTTTGTACTGTTTGTAAACATGGTGAAAAAGTTCTGTTGACCTTAAACTCTCTCTCTGACTTTCTCTTTCTCACTCTCTCACCACAGATGCATGCATGTGGGTGTGTGTGTTTTACATAACAAATGCATAGATGCATAAATACATTTACATACACCACGTAACAATGCATTTTTCAGTTTAGCTGTAGCCTATGTAGGCTACAAAGAAAGAGTATGTTAGACAAGTATATGTAAATTTTAGAGAGTTTTCCTTCCTTTCCTAATTATATAGATGGATCTTCATCTTAATATTAGAATTAAATTATGATTCTTGTCTTAAATAAATCTCCTCAAGTAATGAGCTTAGCCCCACACAGTGGTCTAGTTTTATACAAGGTATTAAAGGTAAATAACTAAATACAAATGCAACATTGAGCTCAGTTTAGGAAACAACAATGAATGTGAAGGTAGAAAAGATATGCCTAAAACTCTAAAGTGTATTATTTTAAGTCCAAACTACAGGTTTTTGTTTAAGATTTTAGTAGAATTCAACCCCCAAACGTCATCTATGTTATGAACTCTGAGTATTATATATGTAGTTTTGAGCTTACTCTGTACTTTTCATTGTGAAAAGTAAAATGAAAGAAATTTTGTTTCCTGCATTTTTCCATCCCTATGTAAAAAATTAAATGATGCTGACACAAGACTGCTAGTTCTCTGCCACTCTTAAAAGACCATGGCTCATGTTCTCTTAGGCCATGGAATATGCAACAAAAAAAAAAAGGTTTGTCTTCATCTGAGATGTTTGTCCATAACGTGGCAAGTGGGGGGGGGTGGTGGTTAGCTACTTCCTGGTTCGCTTATCCACTTAAAAGAGGTTAAACACTGAATCTTACTACCTTAGCATAACCAGAATTCCCAGTCGTACCATAGATGGAAAAAAAAAATCTTGTCTAAGGTATCTCTTTATAAACTGTCAACCTTCTACTTTGAGCTAAAACCCCATTGTCATAACAAGTGTGGTTATAAATGAAGGACTTGTGCTCTATTTGATTGTCACTGACCCTGAAATATTGAAATTAATATGTTAAAACTCTGAAGCTAAGTAAATCACACCTAAGTCATTTGATGGGTGATAACAGCAGGAAGTCAAATAAATTAGAGACTGATGTTTTCAAATTAACTGCTATTAGTTAATATTCATTAGAGTAGATCCATTTAATTTCCTCATAATCAGTTTTATCTGAAAGGGAGCAAATTAATTGGTGTAATACATTATGCAGTGTTTGCCAGTCCCTATATCACACCCCCAATGCATATGATACTCAAAACCAAATACAGTTCCGTAAAGAAAATACACTGATCAAGTATAACTTGAATTTGTTCTCCTGAAGGAAATGTATTAACAAAGTTATAAATAATTTAAGGTAAACAAAAGAGTGGTCAATTTCCTCTTCATCTATGTTTGGCCATACACAGATAAAAGAGGATGTAGCATTTTGAAGATGGGCTAACATTTCCAGATATTAGGACAATGGTAAATTTTCAGAATATATGAATCAGGTTGCAAGTGATGGGTCCCATTTAGGGACCAGCAGCATTTTATTTTTATTGAACTGAATCCTAAAATGCCTATTTAAATCCCTAAAAGAGTAAATATTGAATGTATTCATTTCTTCCTGCTTCATCACCAGCTTTTACTAGAGTGTAACACGTTGGTAACCTAAGTAATAGGAAGAAGATATATTTATACAATATTTTACCATTAGAATAAGGAAAGGGTGGATGTATATCCAAGAAATATTAACCTTATTTGGAATATGACAAGCAGAATGATTTATCTGAATCATTTCAGATTCACCGTTTGCTTCTTTTCCCTTTGCTAGCATATTTCCATTTCCACTTTTAATGCCTGTAATGGCTCTGTGTTATTTTAAGTTAAGTTGGCTAACCTTTTATACACTTTTTGCCTTTTGCATTAAGCGACAATTTTGTTTGCTGGGAAGAGTTCACTGATAGCATATGTACAAGCACTTTATTTCTCAAGCAAATTCTTTCAACTTAACTCACTACCGGATTGTGCTTATTGAGAATGAAAGTACCCAACAAATCATCCTCATGGCTAAGGTGGGAGCTGCCCTTTCAGCTTGGAGTCCCTACTTCACTTATATCATGCAGGAATGATGGGACAAGCTGAAGATTTATCAAGTTGTTGTGAACCCCCCTATCTTGCCAACAGCTTAATAAACAGTGAAGGGGATGGGTAAGGACAAAAGAGTTTTCCTAGAAGGATGTAGTTAGAGTGTAGTTTAGATATAGTTGAGGATGACAATATCAATGGATAATGAATATGCTAAAATGGAAAGCATAAGAAAATTCCCCTTTGAGTTGTAGATGATCATTGGAAGAAAAATCAAGGTCAGCTAGCGAGGGAAGGATCTTGAAGTTTTGTGCTGTTTTCCAACTCAGTTATTCAACTGGCATGCATTTATGCTATTAACCAACATTTAATTATTGTTATATATAGAGAGAACTAGTTTGTCCTTAGCATCAGGCTGCACTCTAAAGAAGTCATGAAGAATTATGTAACTCTGTGTTTGTACTGAAGAAGCTTAAAGATCTCATTGTGTACAGAAAAAAAGACATGCACGAAAACAGTAAGCATTACTTAGAATAACATAACACACTGCTATGGCATTAAGTTCAGTCATATAGCATAGTTCAGTATCAAATAGGATAATATAAATATGTTAATATGTTTTAGAAGAGAAGCTAGCAAATGAGATATAATGGCAATCAACAGGGCTTAGTTTCTGAGGAAAATAATGGTGAAGAAGGTAGAGATTGAGCTCTAAGACTGGGTCAAATGTTGCAAACAAAAGGGGATGGGAAGGGCATTGCAGGTTGAATGAAGAATGGAGTAAAGCGTAGAAGGTAGACATGGACATGCTCTGGGTGGGGGTGAAGGAGGTGAAGGCAAGCAGAAAAAGGAAGGGTGCCTGACTAGAGGTGATAATAAATTAATATTGTAGTTGGGAGATCCCAATTTGGGAAAAGCTGCAAAACTTGGCAGAAATGCTCCGTCCTTTTAAAAAATTATGTTTCATCTTAACATATTTTCTTAGCCAAACATACAATATTCTTTATAAAGCAAGATTAAGCAAGAGGTGTGTGTTTGAGGGGAGTGTGAGTGAGGAACAGAAAAATGGGAAGGGAAGCTAGCCAGCAGTGTCTACATTACCACGGATTCGCTAAAACTTTGTTATAGTTCTGCCCTCTGGGTTATAAGCACACTGAGTTATTTTAGGTTTGCAGATATATCAACGTCTTTATCAGTTTGGAGCTTGGATTCTTACCAGACAATCTTCATATTTAATCATTTGATGAACTGATGGACACACGGAGGGTTAGTAGGGTTTTTGTCACTGTGGACTGTGGCTGCCTGAGGAGGAAAGAAGGGCAGCCAGAAAACCATGCAGGAGGCTAAAATAGGGGAATATGTGAAGAAGACAGAGAAGTTGGCAGATGCCAAAATTTTTCTGAGAATTAACAGGGCTTTGTGGCATTAATTGAATATTAAATGTCTCAACATTTGTGAGGTGCTGTAAACGTACTTGAACATGATCCTTCTCTATGTAATATCTTTCCTGGATTCATAAGCTCACATTTTCAATGTTTTTAGCAGTTAACACTGTATAACTGGCTTAGTCCACTTGGGCTGCCATAACAAAATATCATTGACTGGGTGATTTAAACAACAGACATTTATTTTCTCACAATTATGGAGGCTGGAAGTCTGTGATCCAGGTGCCAGCACAGACAGATCTGGTAAGGCTCTCTTCCTGGCTTGCAGACTGTTACCCTCTTGCTGTGTCTTCACATGTCCTTTTCTCTGGGGATTCACAGCAAGAGAGAGAGACAGAGACAGAGAAACAGAGAGACAGGGAAGAGAAGAGGAGGCGTGGGGTACCAAGGCAAATGGAGGGGCGATCAAGCTCTCTGGTGCCTCTCCTTATAAGGACACTAATTCCATCAGACCAGGGCTCCATCATCATGACTTAATTACCTATCAAAGGCCTCATTTCCAAATACCTTCCCATTGGAGGTTAGGGCTTCAACATCTGGATGTTGGTGGGACACAGTCAGTCCATAACAAGTAGATTTTTTTTGTTGTTGTTACCTGCTGCCATTCTTCACCTTATCCATTCCTTGCTTTCTCCCTTTCTAAGTGATCCTTTGGTTGGTATGGGAAAAGATTTGAATCAGAGACTAGGGCAGGATACACCACTTTGTTCTGCATACTTTCTTGTTAATCCTCTTTCTAGATATGCAGAAGGGACAAGTTTTTATTAAAATTTTCACTTTTCCAAGAGGCATATCCAGACCACTTTATTTAATCTGTAACCTGACATCATCCCCACTTCAGTAACTCCTGATCACACTCTTTTTTTAAAAATTTTCTCCATATTTATTACCATCTTCTAAGATACTACATATTGTGCTTATTTTATGTATTGTTTCTTATCTGTCTCCCATAATTAAGTGTAAGATTCACTAGGAGAAGGATCTTTATTTTGTTCACTGATATATACATAGAATGGTGCCTGGCCTATAATAAGCACTCAATATATATTACAGAATGAATAAATGCACAACTACTAAGTTAGCTAGATGAAAAGGATATCTTTCCCTATCAACCATTAATTTTAACAAAACACTAGTTGTGCACACTGAATTAAGATTTCAAAACTCACATCTAGCATTGAGTTTTATTTCTTAAGAGACTGTACAGGAGAAGTAATAAGGGGATGTATGTGGATATGTTTTGAAGATAGAGCCAACAGGAGTTGTTCGTGCACTGGGTGTAGTGTGAAAGGGGGAAATCAAGGATGACTTCAAGATTTTTGACTGAACAAACTAAAGGACAAAATCAACATCAGCTGAGATAGGAAGAGTTACAGGGAGAGCAGGTTTGTTGGTAGTGCGGATGGTGGCTGGGGGTCAGATGAGGAGGTCAATTCTGGTCATGTTGAGTTTAAATGTCTGTTAGACATCTGGGTGGAGATAAAGTAGTTGAATATGTGTGTATCAAGTTTAGGATAAAAGTCTGAGCATTTATCCTTAACATTTATGTAAATTTATATTGACTTCACTTAACACCTCACTTCTATTATTGTCAGTTTGATTTGAAGGAAACTATGCATGTATGTTTAAGGTATCACTGAGGACAACAATGGAAAATCAGTCTTGTTTTTGAGAAGTACCCTGTGTTGAGCATTTTCATTCCATGGTTTCTCTTCTAGCAGGCAAAAGAAAAAAAATATTTTCTTCTGATTATGTCAAACTATTTTTGGATTATTCCAAATTATGTTTTATGCACATATAATTTGCAATATTTATTCTTTGAGAGTTTTTCATACGCTTCTCCTGGAAATTAATTCATTAAGTAGATCTTGAAGAGGAGGAAATATTTCATTGTAACAAATAGAGTGAATAACTTTTGGGTATTTTATTAGTTTGTCTCTATAATTAGAAGAGTTTTAAAGAAAAGCTTTATAGAAAGAGGATCTAAGACAATAACCATTTCTGTTAATTCTGCCTCCATCAGCTATTTCTATTTCTTCTTCTAGATGGCCACAACACACTTGAAACCCTTTATCTTCATGACCACAATATCTATCTGTTGTATTCATTACCTAAGAGCCACTAGGTACTTTTTTGTTGTTGTTTTTGTAGTTTGCATTTTTCAAAAATGTTGTACCTCATGCATGACTACATCCTATGCAAAATAAATAGCATCAATAAATCAAGAATTTGGAACAGCTGTCATAAATAGGAAGTCTGTTCTTGTATTTCATATCTCATTTCATATCTGATTTTGGTTGATTGCAATTTTCTCTTTTTAAGATTAAGAATTTCTTGGGTGGTCCCAACAGATGTTCAGGAAACTTGTAAACTCTCACATTAGCACACACTGTAGAGTTAGGGACCTCAAGATCCATCTAGAGACATGCACAAACATGTGTGTGCTGTATGTATTTGTATAATAAAATGAGGGCTCCAGCTGACTGAAAACATGTGGCAAGCGGATTTAATAAAATTCTTTTCTGAAAGCTGATCATCCAAACCATCTGCAGTGTGGTCAGATCACACATCCTTCATGTCTTATCTGAGAGGACAAAATAACCAGAGATTTGGATCCAGTTCCTCAGTCTAAAGAAGGCTGTTCAAAGTCCATCAGCCCCATGGTGCATATTTCTCCTGAAAGGTTATTTCATCTGTACACCACTCTAGTCAGCCTTTGAATATGTGTGTCTCTCTTTTTCTTTTTCTCTGGTTAGAACATACATGTGTGTAAAATATGCACACCCAAATGGAATAAAGCTTCTCTCTTTATGTCTCTCTATATATGAATGTATCAATGGGATGAAGGAGGAGGAACTTAAAAAGGGAAGTACACTCATGTTTTGGTGAAAAGGCAGAATGAAAGAGAGAAGTGAAACTAGTTTTCTTTTTTTAAAAAATCCAGTCTTTTTTTTTTTGGCTAAGAGAAACAAATGTACGTCATATTTCCATAGATGCAGTTTTCTTAAAATTTGCATGATTCATGTATTCAAATGATTGTTCCAGGTTACTTCCTAGCATCATAGTACACATATGTCAACCTTACTAATAATTAATAATTTATTAATATTCATGTTAATGGTATATATTTATTAGATGAATTTTTAACTGAAATACTTCAATATCCCTTGGCATATTAGTGTTTTTATAGATTTTAAATTATTATAGGAAAAGATATGGTTTTAAGACACAATAAAAATAATTAGTTTCTTTCAATTTGGTAATTTTTTTCTTATATGAATCATCAATGAGTTATTCAGTGTAATGCAAAAAAAAAAAGGTGAGTGTTTATATTTTTGTTTTGTTCACCTTGCCTCGGGGGTTTGTGAATTTTGATATACTATAGTTGAGATTGTTTTCAGAATACATGCCAAAATTTTTAAGATTAAATCTATGTTTAATTTAGAGCATCATTTGTACTCAGCTTTGAACATTGAACCTCAGATGTCATTGTTGTGAGATTGTAGATGACACTTATTGTGCTATGACTTTGGTTTTGGTTTTTGTATTTGTGTATTGAAATTCTGGTATCTTCAGCCCCACACCTACCCAGCTTCAATAAGCTGGGTGATTAACTTGTGGATAAGCATAAGCAAAACTTTAATTTCTTACAGGGGATCCCCGGAGGCCACTTTATGGGTCTGAAAAATATAAGATATGTTCAAAATAGTGAGGGGAAAGACCCTTGCTGTCTCTGTGTAAGGTTGGTTGTGGATGGACAGAGGTGTACATCAAAAACTGCCTGTGAGACCGTCACAGAGACCCACGTGAGAGGAAAGGTCACATGCGGGAAAGAATAGAAAAGAGAAGCCTGTATATTGATGGGATGATGGAGGAAAATTAGTAAAAACAAACTAAAGTTCTAAGCAAGGTTATATATTAGACAATTGGGTCATTGTTGGCAAAAATGAAGCTGGAAAGATTTTATCTTTCATTTATGTTAAAAAGAGATCCTGTCAAGGCAATGAAAATAGAACAATGCAGATGAATGTTGCCTGGTCACCAAGAGCCATAGTTCTATAGGAATTTCATGCATGTGTTTTTTTTTTTAATTCATCTATTTAATCATTTCCTCATTCTACAAATATTTTGAGCACCTACTGTTACTACTATTTTCTCTGCACGGAGTGTGATAGATACTGTGAAGAAGTTTGCAAAAATGCATGATGCATGTAACTCCTGCCTGTGAGCATCTTACCTAGGTGAGAAAAAGAGGACAACAGGAATTGGGCATTCCTGTTAAGAGAAATTTGCAAAATTATTTCATGGGGCAGGGTATATCAGTCTGACTGGAGTCACGTGTAGAGACCAGATACTCAGGTGGACAGGGTGAGACTGTAGATGGGCTGGAACACAGGGGTGAGGAAAGAAGCACTGCTTTGGGTTGACTGAATTGGCAGCAATGGGGAATCCTCCAGCACTCCCTCCTCCCCCTGCCCCACCCCACACTGCATTTGTTAAATGAGGTATAATTTGCATATAGTTATGTAATTACCACCACGATTAAGGTAAAGAATAGCTACATAACCCCATAAAAATTCCCCTGTGCCCCTTCACAGTCTTTCCCTTTCTTACCCTCAGCCCCTGGTAACAACTCAGAATGTTTTTCTCCCTATAGCTTTTTCATTTCCAAATATCTTATGAATGCAATCTACAGCATGTGCCCTTTAGCCTGGCTTCTTGCATAAAACATAATGCATTTGAAATTCATCCATGCTGTTCTGTGTTTTCTGTAGTTCCTTCCCTTTCATCGCTGAGTAGTACTCAATTGTATGGAGGCATCATTCTGCTGCTGAGGGACATTTGGGTTACATCCAGTTTTGGGGTGATTATCAGTAGATCCACTGTATATATTTGCATACTGGTTTCTAACACTGCATTTTTTCTTTTTAAAGTTTATCTATTTACTTAATTTTGAGAGAGAGAGAGAGAGAATGAGCAGGGGAGGGGAAGAGAAAGAGGGAGAGAGAGAGAATCCCAAGCAGGCTCTGCACTGTCAGCACAGAGCCAGATGCGGAGCTCAAACCCATGAACCAAGAGATCATGACCTGAGTCGAAACCAAGAGTTAGACACTCACCCAACTGAGCCACCCAGGTGTTCCACACTGCACTTTATATATCTTCTTTCCACCATTGTAGCTTCCAAGCTTGAGTCAATAACACCACTTCTTCAAGTTCAGGTTTAAAAAAATGCATATGAGAATGTGAAATTGTTAATATCAAACCCCTTATTTATGATTTAAAAATTTTTGATGGCTGTAAAATTTTTTTTTACAAGATACCTATGGAATGGAGACCAATAGAAAAATAAGATAAAATAAGTCAGTGATAGGCGAGGTTGGGCAATAATTAAAAGTAACTTTTGCCAAAAGGTCCATCATAAAATGCTGAATGTGTTGCTCATTTACTACGGAGCAGGCCATGTGCTGTGATCTGTGGGGGTTAAAAAGTATGATACTCAGTTCATTATCCTCAATTGTTTGAAAATTTTTTTTATAAGTTTAATTACTACCTAACATTATGTTACACATATATTTGTTTCTCCCTCCTTACCAAATAAACTCCACAAACAATATGTGCTTTTTGTTTTGTCACTTTGTATTGTTTTAAGCACTGCATCTCTAATGCCTAGAAAAATGTTCCGCATACAGTAGGGCTTAATTAATATTTTTGAAAGTCTAAACAAGGAGATAAAACTTAAAAAAAAAATAGTCAGAAGTCCTAATAAAGTAATTTGATTGACAAAGGGGGTTACCAATAAGTGTTAAAATTAAGGACAGATTTCAATAAACTACAGTCACTTAGGATTGTAAAGAAATATCCTGAAGAGTTTGCTTTAGATTTTGATGTTTCTTATGCTTGTGATGAATATATCTATTCTTCATATTTAAACTATATTCCAATGAATATGAGACCACACCAAATGTGAAACATACTACTAGTTTAAAAATCACTAAAAATAAAACAATGCAATTTAAACTATGAACTTCTATTGTCTATAAGATGTATCCTAAAGAAAAGACAATAAATATTAAAAATGCAAATTATAAAATTAATAAAATATAAGACTGGCCAAGTTTAAATAAGATGATACATTTACAAATTTTTGTGAACTATAAAATTTACACAGTGACACATACTGTACTTCAACCCAAAATTTAGTTTCTTAACCCAAACTAACAAGAAAATTTTAAAAAGAAAATGTATGAGTATATGTAATAAACAAAAAAAGACATTCATACATTTAGGTTGATGATTACTCAAATACATATAAAATTATTTTCATGTATACAGGAGTTCATGTGAAAAGTGGCCACACCCTCACTGAGAACAACAACAATGTAATCAGAACACCTGGTAGCAAAATTTTAGAGCTTTTTTATTAAATTACATTGCCCAGATATAGATGCATATAGTGCATCATTTTTAAAAATTAGCACTTAGGGGCACCTGGGTGGCCCAGTCATTTGTCCAACTCTTGATTTTGGCTCATGTCATGATCCCAGGGTTGTGGGATAAAGCCCTGTGTCAGACTCTGCACTGAGCATGGAGCCTGATTGAGATTCATTCTCTCTCTCTCTCTCTCTCTCTCTCTCTCTCTATCCCCCTTTGCCCCTCTCCTGCACTCAAACTCTCTCCCTCTAAAAAAAAATTAGCATTTGTGTGTGCTTCCTATGTGCAGGCATTGTGTTAAGCTGTCAGTAGTTCTATGAGTCAATTGCTAGTATGATCTCTTTCTTACAGATAGAGAGACTGAGGCACAAAGTGGTTTAGAAAATTGCCCAAGATTGTACTAACAAGGAAGCAAAGCTTATACGTAAACAAAGTCAGTCTGATTCCAGAACTAATGCTCTTAACCTCTATTCAGTGACATCTCTTGTGAAGTACTGGGTTTGGGGCACCATGCTTTAACAGTTAGTATGGCAAACAAGCTTGGATTCAGAAAAGGCCATCTGGATGATGAGGTGTTTGGACATTATGCTTCTGAACGGATGATCAAAATATAAACAGGACGGAGAGACTTAGAGTGGACATGGTAACTATCTTCAGAGATGTTGAGAGCCAGAGGGCATTACTGGACAATGGTTTTGAAGGAGGGTGGGAATGGGGCAGAAATTCCCAAGACAGATTTCAGTTGTGTATGAAGTGGCACTTGAAAAGGACCAGAGGCTACCATTATGGAATGAACTTCCTCTAGAGGTAGTAAATGCCTTTTCACTGGAATGTTCAACAGAAGAGGGATGAAATGGAATCAAGGTATTTTGTAGCAGAACAAACTGTGTAACTTAAAAATATTTCCCACCTCTAAAATTATGTGATATGTAGATGTAAAATCAGCTGAGGGGGCAGATTACCTCTCAAAATTCCACTAGAAAAATTCTTTCCTTATTTGATTCCAAATCTGCTAAATACCATATATGTTGAACTGGTTATATTTTAAAGATAACTTAGTAAAAATATATTTTGCTTGATTATTAAATAGAAATGGCTGAAAATTTCTAGTTAAAAATAAATGATAACATAAAATTCCAGCTTGCTTACAAAAATTCACTTGTCATAATGAAGAATTTTAATATAGAGCCCATTTTTAATTCAGTATTTTTCTATCACTAACAATCATTAATTTAAAAATCCAGTGAAAACAAATTTTTACTAGACATGAAACACATTTCATTGAAACATGTGCTCTTAAAAATTTATTTTTGAGATATATTACATGAGAACTCCTTTTGTTTGTATTTTTTAAATTCATATTTATTTTCTAATACCACTGCTAAATATTTATACAAAGAAGTATTGTTTTAACCCTTGCTTGTGGGTAAAGAAAATGAAGAAGTATAGTTGATCTGTTTGTGCTTTTTTATTATTCTCACCAGAGAAATTTAGAACCCTTCCTGTACTTTCTAAATTTTTACTTTCATGATCTAAGAGAAAACTGTTACCTATTTAACTTTTATTTTTACTATGTATAGAAAAATATTTCCAGCAAAAATTCTTTTTTTATTAATATTTTTATTTATTTTTTGAGAGAGAGAGAGAGAGAGAGAGAGAGAAATAAAGAGAGAGTGAGCACGAGCACAGGAAGGTCACACAGAGAGAGAGAGACACAGAATCTGAAGCAAGTCCCAGGCTCTGAGGTGTCAGCACACAGCCCAATGTGGGACTTGAACTCATGGACTACAAGATCATGACATGAGCTGAAGTCGGACTCCCAACTGGCTGAGCCACCCAGGTGCCCCTCCAATAAAATTCTTAATTAATACTTTGATTGTTATAATAATCATAAAATACAACTAGATTTTATATTTAGATTTCCAATTTCCTCAGAAAGAACTGGACAAACAACAGTGATCGCCTGCAGGTTTTGATTTTTCATTAAAAATAAAAATGGTTAAATATACTTTCTGCCCTTTGGACACATATGCAACATACCAGCTATATTTTCCTGAAAAAAAAAAAAGAAAACCCAATGAACATTATGAGTGTTGGATGGCTTATTGTCCCATCCAAAAATAAGGTCACCAGTGTCTCTGGTACAAAAAATCCAGATTGATTATTTTAACGTAGAATGAAAAGGAGGCCAGCAGGACTATTGCACCCTGAGTTCTGAATATGCACAAAGCATCTGATTTATGTCATAATTGCTTAATTTTGTATGTCTTTTTTAGAATGGAAAGGAAGTAACAGGCTTTCCACTCTCCCCCCAATCTCTATCGGCCTGTTGTTAATAGGTGGCATAATGGTCTGAGTGAGCTGAGGAAATTGTTTAGAATTTTGCTTAGTTCTAGGTCAGAGGCTTGCTGGTTTTCATTTCCTTATTTTTTGAAGAAAAACTCCTTGCAAGATGAACCTGAAAACCCATGTATGTCTCAAACAGTATCTTGCTCAGGCCTCATTTATTCTTCAACATATTTTATTTTGAGTAACATTTGTGTGTGTGTGTGTGTGTGTGTGTGTGTGTGTGTGTGTGTGTGAGAGAGAGAGAGAGAGAGAGAGAGAGAGAGAGAGAGAGAGAATTACTTTTCAATGTGTTTTGTTCTATTAGGCTATAAATATCAATAATATTAATAGGTGACATTTATTGAGTGTTAAAATTCTATCCTGTACCAAATGAATTACCAAACTAGACTTGGATAAAAAAATGATCCTAATTATGGCAACTATTTACTGATCCCTAAACATATATCAGGTATTATGCTAAATACTTCACATGTATTATTTTATTTAAAACTCTAAATAACCCTCTACAGAAGGTTCTTTTTTTTTTAATTTTTTTTAACGTTTTCATTTATTATTGAGAGACAGAGAGAGACAGAGCATGAGCAGGGGAGAGGCAGAGAGAGGAGGAGACACAGAATCAGAAGCAGGCTCCAGGCTCTGAGCTGTCAGTCAGCACAGAGCCCGATGCGGGGCACAAACTCACAAACCGCGAGATCATGACCTGAGCTGAAGTCAGACGCTTAACCAACTGAGCTACCCAGGCGCCCCAGAAGGTTCTTTTTTTAAGCTCCATTTTACAAATGAGGAACAGAGATACAAATATTTATAATAGTTTTCTCAAATTTGTATACCTAGGATTTGGAAGTTAGAGTTTAAAACAAGTTCGTTAAAAAAATAAAAAATAAATAAAATCAGTTCATTAGAATCTCAATCCTATGCTCTTTACTTTACTGTCTCTCTCTCTCTATTTAAAATAATTCTAATGAATGCATGTTTTACTCCTCTTCCTGACCCTTACATCATGACTCTTACATCTTGTTGGAAAAGAAACTAAAGCTTGGGAGGTCAAAGGGCACACATTATTGGAATTCTCTTCCTAACAACCTCACCAAGTGAGGTCTCAAGTCATGTTTTAATTCCTCTGAGAATGGGGAGCTCAATTCATCTAAAAAAAACCCAATTTTATCCTTCAATATCTATTATCATTAGACAACATGAGTTACTTTGGGAGAATAAAAGGAAAAACATTATCTTTTTAAATAATGTTTAATAGTTTACAAATCCTACATACATTGTTTGATTTTAATCTCCAAATCATCCAATGTATTAGTTCAAAAATGTACTAATAGTTACCCCTATTTTATAAATAATGAAACTCACCAAAAATTAGGTGGCTTAATTAATTCAGCCATTCAATCAACTTTTGCCTGTACCTTCTATATGCCTATTACCTTCTTAACTACTGGGGATAGAGAAATAAATAAAATATAGCTTGCTCCTAAGGGCTTTAGAGATCATGGCATTCTATGGGCTCAAATTCTTTCAGTGGTACAACTCTGTTTCCTTTCCCAGCAATGAACTGTCATCGTTAGAAAAATTCAAGTAGTACCCATTGTGATGTTATGATTTCCTGAGGGTTTCAAAGCTCTCACAAAATGGTGGTGTTCTCCAAGCACTTGTATAAAGAATATCCTGGAGAATGATTCACACACATTTACACACATCACATATATTTATACATACATCCACATGTGTGTGTGTGTGCAAACACCACTCACAGTTATGTCTAGAATTAAGCACTTATCATTTGTAGGGGTGTACTTTAAGGACACCTTTTTTCAGCCATACAAATGGGAAGAGACAGAGGAGATCACAGAGCATGTTTTAGAGACAAGTTTGGAAGTACGTCACTTCTGCCCATTTACCTCTGGTCAGAACTCAGTCATATCATCTCACCTAGATATGAGAATGATGGGGAAATGAAATCTTGCAGTGTGCTCAGGGGGGAAATGCAATGGTTTCATAAATATAGTATCAGCTCTACTTAATTTAAGGTTTAAGAATTAATTATTAATAATATAACAGGTTAAGGAGAAAAAACATCTAAGTATTTCTATAGGTATAAAAGAAGATGTTTAAAAAAATTTAACTTCTATTCATGATATTGAAAAACAAAACAAAGCAATTCTGAGCAAACCTCCAGCAGTCATCACAGTTAATGATGACACATTGAAAGCATTCTTTCTAATACCTGGCCTTAGTTAAGAATATATGCTGTTTTGCTTCAATCACCATGTTATTAGTGGGTCTTTGTCAGCAAACATAAGATAAAAGAAGAAATTGTTCAAGGGTTGGAGAAGAAGATACACAAACTGCCATTATTTACAGGCAATATGTGTGCCTAGAAAACCCTCAAATATGTTACAGATAAGAATTTAGCAAGATTGATGTATACAAAATCAATATTCATTTTCATGCCCTAGCAGTAAACAGTTCAAAAACATATTTTTAAATCCCATTTTAAAGATCATCAAAATATACAAGGTTTATCAAAATATATGCTGATATAAATATATTATATATACTGCATGTATAGTATATAATAGCATATATGTAATTAGAAATTTGTATATATACATATATATAAATATACACATTGTAATTATTTGTGTAAAGACATCCAAAAATCTATATTAACGGAGAGATATAACAAGTTTATGGATTGGAAGTCCTAATTCTATAAAGATTCTATTAATATTATAAAAGATTTCATATTGTAGGCAGGGAATTGATGTATGGATTCAGTGCGGTGCCAACAAATATCCTAACAGGTTATTTTGGAGGGAGGAGTTGACAAGCAGTTTCTAACTTTATATGAAAGTGCAAAGTGCCAAGAATAGATAGGACTATTCTGATGAAGGAGAATGAAACAAGACTTACCTCACCAAACGTGAAGCTGTAATAATTAATATAGTATATTATTAGTGTAGGGATAAACAAACTGACCAATGGAACAGAATAGCTTAGACACGGATCCTCACACATATGAAAAATAATTTAATAGCAGAGCTGGCATAGGAAGATTAGTTGAGAATGAATAGACTTCCTAGTAAATGATTCTGGGCTTAATGTTCCCCATTTCTACTGAATCATTGCCAGCAGAAAATATACTCATATCACACTCTTCCCTAAAACAGAATAGAACAAACCACAAACATCTTGGTACCTGCATTCATCCTACTACTAATCATTTGCCTGATCCCTCTAATGTGAAAACTTTTGGAGAAATTATCTGTAATAACTGCCTCCACCTTCCCATCACACATTCTCTCTTCATCCTACTGGAATAAGACTCGCTTTTCCACCAGTCCATTGAGATTGTTCCTACCGAGTTTATCAGTACCTTCTTTGGGCCAACTCCATTTGTCAGTGTTCTAGTTGTGCTCTCACTTGACGATTCTACAGTATTTTTCGCAGATGACCATTTCTTGTAATGCTTTCTTATCATGGCTTTTGGCATCCTACACCTGCCCCTCCTTCTTCCCTGGCCCCTCCTTCTTCCCTGGTCCCTCCTCAGCCTCCCCTCTGGCCCCTTCACCTCTGTGGTCCCTCTCAATCCAGGAATGCTCTGGAGATCTTCCCTTGGTCTCCTATCTTAACCAGCCTACACATTCTCCCTGGATTACCTGAATTAAGTTTGTGATTTCAAATGCAGTTTATAGTCAGGGGACTCTCACAAGTAAATCTCCAGGTTGAATCTGTCTTTGCAAGTTGGGACTCACATATCTAGGTTTCTACTTGTCATTTTCTTGAATGACTAATGGGCACTTCAAATTTAATGCGGCCTATACTGAATTCTTGGTTTTCCCCAATCTTGTTTCTCCCCTCCTCTATATTCCCTGCCATAGTATATGAGATGTTCCAATGATGACACAATTCTAGGCTTGTATCCTGTCTTTCCTTGAGCCCCATGCCCAAGACATTACTAACTCCTGTTTACCTCTGAAACATAATCCAAATATCACTTTTCTTCATCTCAATGGCTACCAATCTTTTCTATCCTAAACTAGCCTGACCTTCTGCTTCCATTCTTGTATCTCTACAATCTATTTTCTATTCAATAGTCAAAGTGTTCTTTTAAAAATGCCAATCAGTTAAGTAGGCGATGGGGATTAAGGAGTGCACCTGTCATGGTGAGCACTGGATGATGTATGGAAGTGTTGAATCATTGTATTATACACCTGAAACTAATATAACACTGCATGTTAACTATGTTAGAATTAAAATTAAAATAAAATAAAATAAAATAAAATAAAATAAAAGCAAACATCAGATTATACTATGCTCAAAACCCTTCAATGGCTTCTCATTCTACTTTGAATAAAAATATGAATACTTAACCTTAGCTTATAAAGTGGGGACTGATCACCCCTGCCTTCCTCTCAGACATAGCCATTCTCCCCCTTCATCTTCATATGGATGGACTTTTCTTAGCATTTAGATCTCAGCCAAAATGTCACCTGCTCAGAGAAGTCTTCTTTGAACAGTCATTCCAAAGTAGCCACCCAGGTACTTTCAAACATACCACCCTATTTTCATTAGTACACAGCACTTTACATTATCTAATTATTTCCTTATGTTTTAAATTTTATTTATAAATAGATACATGTACGCCTTCCTTTATTAACGTGTAGGTTTCATGAAAACAGGAGTATTGTCTACTTTCAATGCTGCAATATCTTCACTCAAAACATTTTCTGATCCAGAGAAGAAATGCAATAAAAATTCATGTTGCATGATTATATCATTGTCATGGCATCTGGTCTTGCTGGATACTTGTGTTTTGCTATAGTGGCTTCTTTAGTCTAGGAAATCGATGCAGATGCATATTAAAGCAGTAATCAAAGCAACAACAAAAAAACAAAATATACTTAATGTATTTTAGAAGTTGTAAGACTGTTGTATTAATTTTAACTATTGTAAATTAGATCTTAATTGGATTACCACATTAATTGTGCCTGGTTGATCTGACAGGGGCAGGTTGAGAATGCATATTTAGAATTGACTTTGCTTTGAAATCATAGCTGCCAAGTCAATGTTTTTAAGGCAGAGAAAGAAGTCAATAACATTTGAGTAGTTTGGGGCAGGAGCCAGGGACAAATAATATGTATACTATCATGTGAGAGCAACTATAAAATCAATGGAACTTCTGAGATTAAAAGTATTAGACTGGGGTGCCTGGGTGACTCAGTCAGTTGAGCATCTGACTCTTGCTTTTCAGCTCAGGTCCTGATCTCCTGATTTGTGGGTTCAAGCCCTGCATCAGGCTCTGTGTTGATATCATGGAGCCTGCTTGGGATTCTCTGTCTCCCTCTCTCTCTGCTCCTCCCTGCTCTCTGGCTCTCTCAAAAATAAAGAAAAAAGTAAATATTAAAAGAAATATTAGACTAATGAATCCAAAATTTTATTCACTGATATTTTTCTCCAGGATTATTTTGCTAAGCAGGAAGAGTAGCTATTCGCCAAAGAAGGGCAACATTAAATTTAAAATAAAAATATTCTTATCACACACGTAGATATACCTTATCAAAGAAATTTAAATACAAAACAAAACTTTTTTTTACCCCCCCCAAAATTTTTTAAATGTGACTAGGCTCATATCCATTGTAGGTTCTCAGTTCCAAGTTGCCTTAGTATATCCAGAATAATATAGAGCCCATTAGCTAGATCTTTAACACTATGAGTGGGTTAACTCAAAATGACTTTTTACACAATAGGGTTATTTTTTTCATATTAAAAAATTAATATTCTTGCAAAGTAGAAATTCTGGAGTAAAAAGCCTAAGGAATATTAAAAAATTCAACTGTGTAGAGAAAAGTATTAATATTTTGTGATATTTTCATTTTAAATATTATTTACTTTTATTTTTGCATACTACTTTCATTTTAAACTTAATTTGTGAATACATGAAACATTCATATGATTTCAAAATCAAAACTGTATTAAATGTTTACATTGGAAACTCTTACTTCCCTCTATCCTTATTCTTCCTGCCATCATACACACACACTCCCTATAGCTAACTACCTACTTTGATTTGTCTCATGTTTATTCTTCTTTCCATGATTTTTTTCTGTGTGAATAAAGACAAATACAAATATATGTTCTTAGTATTATCTCTTTATTACTTAAAATATAACATTCTGAATACTTATTTCTAAACAAACTATATTTTTTCCTCTGTATAATATATACAGCTCTGTAGAGAGGTAATATACAAATTCTCTGTAGATTTGACTTATTTTATTTTTATGGCTGCATAACACTCCATTAGACAGATGTATCATAGTTTCTTTAATCAATTTTTCATCGAGAAACACCTGAGTTGTTTCCAATTCTGCTGTTTGTAATGCAAACAACCTTGCAAATATGTCATTTCTTATCTTTCTGAGTATGGTAAATATCACTAAAGTGGCCTTTATAAGAATTTTACCATTTTGGGGCACCTGGGAGGCTCAGTAGGTTAAGCACCCAACTCTTGGTTTCGGCTCAGGTCATGATCTCACCGTTCGTGAGTTTGAGCCTCACATTGGGCTCAACTGTGCTAACAGTGCAGAGCCTGCTTCGGATTCTCTCTCCCTCTCTCTGTCCCTCCCCCACTTCCACTGTCTCTGCCAAGTCAGTAAACTTAAAAAAAAAAAAAAAGAATTTTACCATTTTGCCCCCTACCACCTCCTACCATAAGAGTGCTGCTTTCAGAGTCCGACTGTCCATTGATGGATGAATGGATAAAGAATATGTGGTATATATATATACAATGGAGTATTACTCGGCAATTAAAAAGAATGAAATCTTGCCATTTGCAACTACGTGGATGGAACTGAAGGGTATTATGCTAAGCGAAATTAGTCAGTCAGAGAAAGACAAATATCATATGATTTCACTCACATGAGGACTTTAAGAGTCAAAACAGATGAACATAAGGGAAGGGAAACAAAAATAATATAAAAACAGGGAGGGGGACAAAACATAAGAGACTCTTAAATATGGAGAACAAACAGAGGGTTACTGGAGGTGTTGTGGGAGGGGGAATGGGCTAACTGGGTAAGGGGCATTAAGGAATATACTCCTGAAATCATTGTTATACTATATGCTAACTAATTTGGATGTAAATTAAAAAAAAAATTAAATTAAAAAAAAAAGAGCGCTGCTTTCTTTACCAACAGAATATCTTGCCAAACTTTTGTAATTTTGCAAAAGCATGTTATATTTACACAAGTAAATATCACACTGCATATGCAATTTCAGCAGCAACTATTAAGGATTATATTGAACATAATTATAGTTCAAAGAAGTAGAGAAAAGCAAAGTAGGTGTTACCATAAGTCAAAGGAGATTTTTTTTAAGTTCAGTGTAAAATGCAAATGTGATTAAGCTCTAGGTTGTCTTCTTCCTGCTAAAGACATTTTTCTTCCAATTAAACTTTCCAATTTTAAAATGTATTTATATAGAAAGTTATTTAACTATAAAACAATCATACTTGGTTGTTAAAAAAAATTATTAAAATCATTGTATCAGCATCTCAATTTACATTGGAACTATACATTTAGTTATTATACAGCTTTTTCCAAGGTTGAACCATGGCTTTTCTACTTTATTTTTATTTACTTATTTCTTTATTTTTATTTTTTTAATTTTTATGTTTGAGAGCGAGAGTGTGAGTGGGGGAGGGGTAGGGAGGGAGACAGAGGATCAGAAGCAGGATCCGTGCTGTCAGCACAAGCCCCATGTGGGACTTGAACTCACAAACTGCAAGATGATGACCTGAGCCAAAGTCTGATGCTCAACCAACTGAGCAACCCAGGTGTCCCTTCACTTTGTTTATAAGCACACAAAGTGTTTATTAGTTATTTAAGATAAAAGTTTAAATGGGAATATTTTAATTATCATCAATTTTCTGGTCTATTGAAAATGGCTTATTGAACTCTTATTTTTAGGGGTCCCAGGTTTTCCCATAATAGACATTATATAGCTATGGTTTTGCTCTTCATATTTCTGTTCCATAATGAGACATAAACTCCAAAAGAAAAGAATTTTTTTTCTTTTTCTCCTACTGCCATAGACTTCATTTCAAACCTTTGACCTTTACCACCTTCTGAACACTTTCTTTTTCTAGCTGAGAAATAATGAATGTTGTAAAATGGTATATATTGTTGGACACAAAATACAAAAAGTCAAAGTCCCAGTAATTAATTGAGACGGTTTAGCAATTGAACTCAGTCCTCTCCAAATAAAGACCCTTAACCTTGCCAAGGACATTCTATCCTGGGCTTCCAAGAACAAGAACGTGTCACTGATCAGTTCCTACTATTGAGAGTAGAGAGTGGGGTAAAGGGGGGGTTTTCTTTGGCTACTATCTAATTTCAGTACCTTGTATACTGTGGACTCTCCCTGAAAATCATTGGATAATTAAAGGTTAGAGATCCCTTACCAGCACTTGAGAATTAGTAGTGGATTTTAAAACCTTAGTTTCTTACAGCCTTCTCACAAGGAACCATTGGAAGGTTTGTTTCAAAGTATGTTGTATAGGTATTAATTTATATGTATTAATTTCCTTTGACTGCTGTAACAAATTCCCACAAATTTGTTGTCTTGAAACAACAGGAATTTATTCTGTCACAGTTCTGGAGTCCAGAAGTAGGAAATCAAGGTATATAGGCAGGGCCAGACTTCTTTCAGAGGCTCTAGGAGGGAACTCTTCCAGTTCTGTGAGCATTTCTTGGCTTGTGACCAACTGTGTTTTTCCAGTTTCTTGCATCTATTTCCACATGGCCTCCTGTGTGGATATCATATCTGCCTCTTTTATAAGGATATTTGTGATTATATTTAAGGATCACCTAGATAATCTAGGATAATTCCATGTCAGGATTCTTAACTTAATTACATCTGGAGACCTTTTATCTCTGGTAAAAGAACATTTACAGGTTCCAGGAATTAGGACCTGCTATCTTTGGGTGGCCATTATTCAGAGTACTATACTACATTTAAAAATTTTCTTGAACTGTCTTTCATAGTCCTTACTGCAAAGCAGAAATTTAACCTCTAGATTCCAAAAGGCCTCTATCCAACCCTGCTTTCTCCTGTCATTTTTCTTTGCTTTAAAAATCTATTTGTATGTTTTTTCTTGGTATGCAAGTAAAATGCACTCATTGTTTTAAAATTATTTTAAAAGTAGGAAAAACTTAGCAAAATAAAAATCATCTATGACCTGAATATTCCAAGATAATCACTCCTAACATTTCCATTTTTCCCCTAAGCATTTAGTATCCTCAGCATATAGTACATAATAAATATACAACTGATGAAAAAACAAATAAGCAAATGAACTAATAAATTGCATTGTAGCTTTCTATCATATAAAGAAAGTGGAACTTGAACTTCAGGAGGGTCAAGTTGCATCTCTGCACTTTAACAGCTACACAGCTGCATGCTACTCAATCTATTTATGCCTCAACATTCCTGCTGTGTAATGGACAGATATAATTGTAACTCCACATAGGGTTTTTTAGAAGATTACAGTAATCAGAGAAGTTGGGATATAAGTCTCAGTAGATGTAGCTGTAAGGTTCAAGCTGGAAAAGGGGGATTTCACTCCAAAGGGAAGACTTTAGAGTAGAAATTGTTGGGGGATGGATTTTATGTCAACTTTTGGATTTTTTTCTTCCAAGTATAATCTTTCAAAAATGGCATGGAACACCATCAGAGAATTAGTGAGATATTTTAGTCAAATTTCTGAGGACTGTGGTATTTAAAAGGGATTCATATATTTGATAAGCATGAGTAAGGTCATTTCTAAGGTCTCTACCAATTTTGAGAGTGTGATTATAGAATTTTGATTTTTGAATAATCGTGTCTTCATTTTCCCACATTTCTAATCTGTTCTCCCCCGTTCACAAGGAATTTCTTCATTTTCCAGTAAATCAAAAACATGTAGACAATGATCTAAATGTAGCTAGAATGGTAATGGCTATGTTTCCAGAGTGAATATTCATGCAGGAGGACTCCATGGGGGAAGAAATTGTTGTGCTTCTGTTCTGTCCAGAGTGGGTGTTCACATGGGTCCCTGTGTCTGAGAAGAAAGGGTTAAAAGCTTTTAAATGAATTATATCAAAATATATTACATATTTTTCTCCATCACAATTAGTGCACAATTAATTAGCGTCCTAGGATCTGAACATATGTAATAATATTATGCAAATGATGTTTTAAATAAAAATGAGCCCAGAATGACAATGCTTCTCAAGTGCTAAATCTGCAGTTAATAGAAAGTAGCAACATGAGACATTTATATAGAGAATTTATTTCTATTTATTCAGTAATTGTAAGATAGTCTCATGCTATTATGTTTGCCATGGTTAATTTAAATAATGGTTTGAAAATATTACATCTATTATTTTGAAGAAAAACAGTACATTCTACAATGAGCACAGCTTTATGAATACTGTGCTACTTTCTCTACAAGACAATTTATAACAGTGCTTAGGTCAGTGGTCCCCAAAGAGTTTGCACATCAAAATTACTTTGGCAGATTCTAAAACTGTACAGATTTGCAAGTCTCCCCTTCACTTCCCTCCCCAACAACATTCCAGGAATTTGGTGTAACTCATTTCACAGGCTAAGAAGAAACTTAATAACTCTTCATAAAACTTCTTCAAACTGCTTTAAATAGCAGTAATTGATTAGAAGTAGGAACATAAACTGGGTTAATAATCAAAGATATAGTCCTTAAAGCAGCTTGTATTCATTTACTCAATCATTTTTTGTTCAAATTTGTGTTAGGAATTTACTGTGCCAGGATCTTCGCCTCTCTGAGCTTCATTTCCTCATCAATAAAATGAGAAATACCTAGATCACAGAGTCACTGAGCATATTAATGATATAAATAGCATACATATTGGTTTAGCAAGGTAGCAGGTAAGAAATGTTAGCAAACATCATTATCAATCTCATGCTATGCTATTTATTATTAAGATGGTTAATTAGAGATTTGTTTGTTTTGGTTAGTCTAGCCTTTCAAACATGATAGTCAGTAAAAAATAACTTAAAATTTTCTAATTAGTTTACCTCCCTGTTTACTTGATTAGATAATAATATTAGCAGATATATATTGAACCTTTACTAGAACTACCTCATTATTTGGAGATTAGTAAAACATGGGGCCACACTATCTTTGGGGCTTCTGGGATACACGAAAGATTTTTTTTATATTAAACACAGCTAAGAAATAGTATGTATCAGGCATTTTTCTACAAACTAACCATATTAGCTCACAGTGATTTTATGAAGTCAGTTCTATTTTTAATCTCATTTTAAGAATGTAGAACCTGAGTCAAAGGAAGGATACCTGTCTTGCCTGAAGTTAGTGGGCTAATCGGTGGTAGAGGGGGAATCTGAACCCAGAGCAGATTTACCTAACCACAGAATTAAGTGTCATTGGTAGATTGTTACATGGCTAGAGTGTTTCTGGGTACAATTTTAGATATTTGTTTTCCAATTTTCTACCTTCCTTGTGTGATCCTAAGATCCAGGAGTGCAAAGACATTATTGGATTTTCTCACCATTATATCCTTTGTGCCCAGGAGGGGGCCTGAGTCATGCCAGGTGTTGTTTAATAAATATTTGTTGAATGACTTAATGAAAGTACTTGCTGCAAAGAAAAAATAAAGTAAAATCAACCTATGGTACTATAAAAAAACTTCTGAATAATAGTTTCCCCTTGCTGTCATTTCTCAACCTCTGTCTAATTGCATTAAAAATACACATATATATTGTCAAGCTGAGACTTTGCCCAGTCCATGATGTTCATGATCACTGTTAGTGCTGGAAAAAAAAAAAATTCTTACTATTAAGTTTATAGAAAGTAACAGAGCTACTGCACATGCATACATTTTTTTTTTTCAATCCAAATTCCAGATAGGAAGATTACTATACTTATTTTCAACATGATCTTGCTTTACCCCAATATCTGGTGGTTTTGGCTCAGTGATTTAACTAGAGAGGAGCTTCTTTTTTTAATAGCAATTTCAGCTATTTAGCTGAAAATGAGATACTATTATGGTCCTGAATTATGTTTCTTTTGCCAACTCTTAGCTCTTAAGCTATAAAATATTTTGTTTAATGTATTATCTCATTTTGAAATTTTAAAAATTGTTTAGAAAGAGATATTCCCTGTAAGGGATAAAAAGTAAGCTTAATTCCATTCTGAATATGCTGATCAGTTATTGACATGTAATTACTACCATATGTACTGAACTCTGATCAAAAAGGTTACATCTCCTTCTTATACTTGAGTCTCTTCTCTGTGATCATCCAAAATTTCCAGTGAGGCATATTGAACATCAGGGGTAATATGTCATTTCTTAGAAAACTGAAAGCACTTGCACCCTGACTATTTTGTTACTCCAGATCCCAGCAAGAAATTGATGGCTCCACCTTAAAAGTGCTAATTGTAGAGTGTATGATAAAGAAACCATTTATAAAGTGTTGGGAAGGTTCATAGAAACCCACAGATAGGGAAAACATCCTGGGTCTGTTAGAGCTACTAGAACCTGGGGAAGCCTGCAAATTTAGGAGATGTGGACTAAGGTATCCAATGCAACTAAGGCCAATTTTCTGGCTAGCTTGGAGGAGGATAGGTCAATAAATATCTCAGGCTGTCTCTTTTGTGGCCTTCTGATTTTATGCTATGATTTCTCAAATCCAACCTGAAGTCAACAGTCAAGAGAGCCTGGTTTATGCAATTTATAGAGATTAGTTTCCAGGGGTACAGAATAGAGTGATAGGTGGAAAGAAGATGGGGGGGGGTGGGCAAATAGAGAACATCCAATCTAGCTATTACCAGGAAATTAAAGACTATCACACAGTTTTGGCTCAAATACATGGACTCAGTGGAGTTTAATTCTTCCTAATTCCCCATTTCAAATAAGAGGTATCACCTTTCTTCTAGATATACAGAAGAGAGAAATTGAAGTAATATTTGACTCTTTCTTCTTCATTCTCTATGTTTAAACTGTGCCCAGTTTCTATTTCCAAAAATTGTATCTCCAGTAATGCATTGCTGATGCAAATTTATGCCATTTCTGCTGCCAATACATTTGTGTAAGTCTTGATGTTGTCATCTATGACAAATTAATTGCTTCATAGTAACAAATTTTTAAGAAGTTGGTATTCCTCAATCTCCATCTGCTTTGCTCAGGAGTCTACTCTTGTTCTCAGTTGTGGATGTTAAGTGCAGCGTCCTCTGCCCAAGGGTAGACTTTCCAGGGGGTGTCCTCAATGTCACCAAATCATTACCTCCTAATTATTCCTTCATGTGAAAATTCTCTTATTCTAATGTGTTATGCACATATGGCTCTAATTACTGCTTTTGTTGATGTGATTTCCTCCATTTTAGAAGATTACCCCTACCTCACTAAATATTAAAATCTAATCTTCCTTTAAAAATTATTTTTTCATATTACCTTTCTTAACTAATAAGACTACACTAATGACACTCTCTTCTTAAACTCTTACATTTGTTTGGTTTCCTATATACTTTGGTACTTATTTCATGTATAATAGTCATATAATACGTTATTCTTATATTGAAAGTAAAGAGTTTATTTCTCTTCCATACTTCACACCATCTGAAATAATATCTGACATATGGTAGTGTCTCAATAAACTACTTCTCAATCAGATTGGGCACTTTTATTTTACTTGCTCACTAGTTGCTTATTTGTTTGCTTAGCTAATTTAGAGTACTCTGGAAGAAATAACTAAACCCATACAAACAGTGCATACTTTTTGACTACTAATTTCTCTCTTAGGGCTTTGTCCTTTAGAATAAGTTAAGGAGGAGCTCAAAGATTTAGCTTCATGGATGTTCATGAAAATATTCTTTATTATAACACTTGAAGAAAACCATAAACACTTTACATGAACAGAGGGTGTAAAAGTATGTATATTCAAGCAAGCACTATACTATTCAGCTTTAAAAAATTATGTTGGGGCGCCTGGGTGGCTTAGTCTGTTAAGTGTCCAAGTAGTTGGCTCAAGTCATGATCTCACAGTTCATAAGTTCGAGCCCCCTGTCAGGCTCTGTGCTGACAGTGTGGAGCCTGCTTGGGATTCTCTCTCTCCCTTTTCCTCTGCCTCTCCCCTGCTTATGCTCTCTCTCTCTTTCTCTCAAAATAAATAAACTTTAAAAAATTAAAATTAAAAATGATATCAATTATTAAATTGGCATACTAACAATACATGATTTTTAAGTTTTGAAGCAGATAATAAATAAGGCTTTATTTTGATTACTTTTTAAATAAAAATTACTGTAGCTGTTAATACACACATATACATAAATATATACAAATACAGGAAGATGTATAAGTGCTAACATTAGTTATCTATGGTGGTGGGTAAATTATAGATTTTTAAAATTTCTCTGCATTTTTTAACAATATCATATTACAGAGTATTTGAAATAACTATCACAATTAAGACTCTTCTCTTAGTTATAGACTTTAACTACATGGTTTCTATACAAGGTGATCAAGTTCAATTACTAGATTTCAGTTAAATTACTTTATTTTATAATTGAATGACAATGAATTAACCACAGCAAATGTTTGTCAATTACAATATATCCTGCCCTAAACATTATCTACTAATACTTGAACTATTATGCTCTCATCATAATTTTCTTGGAAAACAGCTAAAATATAAAATCTGGAAGATGTCAAATTTTAAAAGTGAAAATAAAAATTTCAGCCAGAACTAGCTATTTCACATGTATGAAAAAGAAAACAAAGAATAGCACTACTCTGTCTTTTAATAATCAAGTGAGGTACTTTGGGATTTCATGGAAGAGACTGACTCATGCAAGAGAATTATTTATGCAGGAGAGTGGCTTGAATTCAACTTACAGGATATATGTACATTTTAAGATCCTAAGTAGAGCCTGAAGACATAGAATTAAACAGGAGTCATGTGTACACACATACAAACATACAGGCATACGTGCACCCATAAGTGAATATTGTATTTGTCTGGAAGGTTAGATGCTATATTCTAACACCCAGCTAAATCACAAATTTAATTACTTCACAAAATCATTTCAGGAAGTAAAACAAACTCCTCATTGAAACAGCTGATTTTTATCACTTTATATGGAAACCATATAGATTAAACCTATATATTAAAAAGTCTTAATTATGATGAATATTTTCAAAGTGTTTTGTAATTTAAAAAATTATTGAAAACACCAGAAACTGGTGATCCATGGGCCAAGGACACTAGATATGATGAGAAGTAAGAAAATTTACTTCCTGGAGGAGGAAAAAAAAGGTAGTACCTCTAAAACTTCCTCTTGTAAGCAAGGAGGGGGAGGGAGATGTCTAACCTATAATTCCTTAGGTTTTAGTTAGGGAGTGCTATGCTTTAACACTCTAAGCCTAGATGTAGGGACAGAGTTGATGACTATAATTTTCTGTGCCAAATCAGGTAGGATGAAACCTGAGTAAAATATTACTTGAGCTAAATATTGCTTCAAACTGGCAAAACTGGATGATATAATCTTGTTGACAATAACATAGGCTTTTAAATCCAGCATTCTTGGTTTATAATCTTGGCTTTACTACACTAACAGTACTTATTCACTCAACAATATACTTTTTTTCAGCGTTAGCCTTATGTTAGGCAAAATACTAGGCATTGGTGGTAAATTAGAGAGCAAAACACACATTATCTTTACTCCTTTACAGTTTAATGATGGAGATAGACATTAATAAAATAATTTTACAAATAGCATAGTTACATACAGTAGTAAATCATCCAGGAACATTTTCTGGAAGCTATACAAGTGTATTTTGGATGTAATCAATCTGTGAAATGGTTATAAAACAATCCAGGAAAGAATACAGTCCTAAGGTAGATGGGGGTATGATACTATTTATAGAAAAGGAGTTGGCTTGATTACAGAAAGTCATAGAAAGCATCAGAAGCATAAGAGCAGAAAAATGAGCTTATAGATTTGGGTGGAAGTAGACCCAAAGGTCTATTGATCTGAGGACAAATAAAAGTCATTGAAGATTTTTAAGCAAGAAAGTTGCAAGGTGAAGTTTCTGTTTCTAAAGATACTTGGAATGCATTAAGAAAAAAAATGGATTGAAAGATGTTTGAGTATTATGGAGAATTCAGTGAATGGACTTTGAAACATACAAGACCACAAACAATAGTCACTTGAGTGTTAGTACAGATATACTAAGGATGATGACTCCTACATTTCTGGCTTTTGCAACTGATTGGAAGAAGATGCCAGTCACAAAGCTAGTGAATACCTAAACAGGACCAAAATTAATTGCATTTTAATTTGACTAAATTTAGTTTAAGATGCTTTTGCTATGCAAATGGAAATGCAAATAAGTTCTTGGATATAAAGTTCTGAAAATTAGAGAGTCCTGAGTTAGAAATACTAATCTGAGGGGTGCTTGGCTGGCTCAGTCAGTGGACCCTGCGACTCCTGATCTCAGGGTCGTGAGTTCCAGCCCCATGTTGGGCATGAAGCCTAGTTAAAATTAAAAGGAGAAGAAGAAGAAGAAGAAGAAGAAGAAGAAGAAGAAGAAGAAGAAGCAGCAGCAGCAGCAGCAGCAGCAGGGGGAAGGGGAAAAATATTAATCTGATATTCATTGGCTTATAGTTGGTTATTGAAGTCATAGACATGAATGAGATAGTTCTGAGAAAGAGAAAATAGAGTCAGAAGAGAAGGAATAATTGGATACATCTTTGAAACACTTTAATATTTAAAGGCCACTTAGAGCCAGGAAAAGAGACTCTACCAAATCTCAAAGTAAGAGAAAAACCTGGAGAAAACCAAGAAGGTGCTTCAAGAAAGAATGGTTAATAGTGCTGAATCCTCCTGGGAAGTCAAATTTATTGAAGATTGAGAATTGTTAAGCATGAAGCTTGTGAGAATCAGGTAATTGGAATTGTGGGTGCACAAATGAGGCTGCAGTGGACACGTGTAAAGAAATATATCATGTAAAGAAATAGATTCAATGTAGGCAGCTCTTTGGTAGGCAAGAGGGGAAAAAGATGATAGCTGGAACAGGAGGAGTCGAAGTAGTATCTTGTAATGGGATAGAACTTTAAGTATGTCTTGGTACTGATGGAAATAATACACTAAAGAGAGAGAAATCTAACGGAAAAGGAAGGAATAATCAAGGGATGGCTATGGCAAAGACCTTGGCTGAGTTACTTAATGCCTTCGCTTTGGTTTTCACAGCTGTAAAATGGGGAAGATAACACCTACCTTATAAGACTGTTCTAACAATTAAATAATATGATGTTGGTAGAAGGCTCAGTAAAAATTTTGGCACGCAGAATGCATTTAATAAATCGGTGCTTAAAATGAACTCGGTACCTAATACAGTATCTTATATACATTGGGTGGTCAACAAAAACTTGTTAAATGTTGAATTAATATGATTCTGTGACATGATTTTTGATTAGTTGGGAATATAAATGAGTCTGATGTGTATTACTATATACTGGATTACAGATACACTTTGGATATTTACTGATGATAATGATGATGATATCCAATATTTGCCCTCTGATGATGTTGATGTTTGGGGCATTTGTGTTCACAGGGTACTATTTTTCTGCCTGGAAATAAAGTCCTTGAACATCCCTGCAATGAAGAGAGCCCAGGAAAATTCCTTTTTGAAGTAGTTCCAGGTAAGGCATTTTTCTGGTTTGATTAAGTGACTGACATTCTGTGTTGGTAAAAGTGAAGACATACAACCTTTATTCTTCTTGAGTTGTGGCTAAGAACATTAATTTGAGAAGGCAAGTGTCAAATTTGGTTAGTTTTTACACAGATAGTGATTCCAGGTTTATACACCAGTACAAATGATGGTACACACACACGCAGTGCACATATGGCCACGTGACTATTGGATATCCATTCATCCATGTGACTCCAGAGTTGACCAGAAGACATGGAACAGCATTTATAAGGGACTAATGGAGACAAAATTAGTTTTATAATGTTCTTGTGATGTGAAATTTAGCAAGGTGTGACAGGTAGAGTAGCTTACCCAGCTGATTCACTGTAATATTTCTCCACAAACTGCATCTTGAAGGAACCTTTGCTATAAAAATAAAACAAAACAAAAATCCTCCTTCAATGACTAACTAAGTATTGCTATTCTGTACCCCAGCTTTGCTCCCAACCAAACACTTCCACATGTTTGGCTTGTAGTATTGAGGATGTCTCTGCCAAGCCATTAGATCCTGCAGTTCAATTTCTTCAACATCTGTTCATTTTTTTCTAGTCATCTGCATCCCTCTCTCAGAGTACCTGATCTCCACTGAAATGTTTGACCCACCCAATAACAATTTTTTCAAGGCCGCAATCTATTTCTTTGATCAGTTCTTTAGCCCTTCCTTAATCCTTTATGTAAGAAAAAAGGTTGAGAATGTGGTTTTTATAGCATTGGTGCTGGCTGACCCAGTTCATGCGCTACTGACCCTGATTTAATCACAGTCTAGGGTGTGTGTGAATTTATTTGGGTGACTAATATGTAATGCATATCAATAATGCTGGCACAACGGCAGTCAATAAAACATTTTTCCCAGATTTATAAATGCTGGGAATCTAAAATGTGGAAGTATATTTTTCCCCTTCACTGAAAACAGCTGTAGCACTGAGTTCATCTGGCTCATGATGGAATCCATGACTAAATGTTAATTGATGCAGCTGAAGTGCAGAAAGGTTAGTCAGATGCATTGTGTTATTTGTCTCCCCCCAGGGAGAACACATTGTAAGAAACCTGAATCTTGTTTGCTCTATTAAAATCTTTTTATACTTACTTTTTAGTGGAATACCCTGTATAGAACCAAATTCCAGATGTTGCAAAGTCTTTGAAGTATCACTGGAGGAAATTTCTTTCTCTATTTATTCACAATATTAGTGCCTATTGGCTTTTAAGTGAGCATGGTATTAAACTGACAGCTTTGACTCTGTCTCCAATAATACTAAAGGTCTGCTTTCCCATTCTGTCTACTAAATATGTAAAAATTTCATCTTTTGGTGAAGGTGTTCTAATATAACATAGATGGATATTGTCAAGATTGTTCTAGAGAGAACTGGGCCTTCGAACCCAGGAAGTCTCAAAACTTCCCCTCTAAGATTGTTTCTCTAGGGGATGCATTTCATATATGGGGAATATGATATATGGCTTTTGATGAGCAAAGCTTAAGAAGTTTAAGACTCTGTGATGTGAAATCTGACGGTTGTCTTTAAAAAAAAAAACAAAAAACAAAAAAACAACACATTCTCAAGGAAATTTAGGTCTGCTGCAGTAATTATGGAAATAAACATACTATGCCCATAGCTCATTTGAAAGGATGCTTCCTGAATCATTAACACAATATGTAATATTTTCTAAATTAGGTCTTATAATTCTAAATTATCTTAAGGAGTGATAAGAGAATTGTGCCAAATGCTTCTTTAAAGAGAAAGTTGGAGAAACACCATGGCTTCATTAAGAATTCAGTGTTTGTGCCATGAATTTTGGTCATTGAGGCTTTATTGGTGTGTCCCTCCAATTAAAATAGAATTTCCAGACAAATGCTTCTGTATTTGTATGAAAATGTGGGAATCTAAAGCACATGATTTTTAACCAGTTTTGCAATATTAGAATTACTGACTGTACTGGATTTATTTTTGCAAATGAGAAGGATAAGATGATATTTTCTAATTATTCTAATTAGGTGATAGCTGGACACAGAGAATCTAGAAAGTTGCAAGAATGTGTTCATTTGTCAGAAAGTGTGAGACAGAAAAGATTGCAGAAATGTGGTCAATGCTTTGTACAGAACCTTCTTTTGTAGGCCTGACTAGCAGCAGATTCTTATAACATATACTTATTCTATATTGGCTTTCTCTGAGGAATTCTCTCCATCACCATTTTTGAAAACCCATGCTACAAATGATGTTTACAGATCCAAAATGATTCTGTCTTTATGTACAAATACCTCAAGCCCAACTACCAAGGTATATCGATGGATAGGATTAAATACTTTAATCCCAACTGCCTATAATGATTTCTAACAAAACTGACAAAAAGCTTTCTGAAAGCTCTTTGCCAAACATTCTGGTACTATATATACATACACACATTTGTGTGTGTGTGCAGATATATGTAAGTTTATGTATATATGTATATATATATATATATATATATACATATATATATATAGTTTATCTGTATATGTGCTATATATCTTTTTGATTCTTTATATTATCGAATATTATAGAATATAATTCTTTATATAGAATTATTTATAATTTATATATATCCATATATGCTATGTAGATAGGAGTTGTTTTGTTTCATTTTTGTTTTACTTTAGTCTGAAATGTCCTCTGAAATTAAGTAATAGTCATGTGTAAATAATAAAAAAAAAAGATTTTACAATAGAATCAAAGTTCTCAGTTTACATTCCCACCAACAGTGCAAGAGGGTTCCCGTTTCTCCACATCCTCGCCAGCATCTATAGTCTCCTGATTTGTTCATTTTGGCGACTCTGACTAGCGTGAGGTGATATCTGAGTGTGGTTTTGATTTGTATTTCCCTGATAAGGAGCGACATTGAGCATCTTTTCATGTGCCTGTTGGCCATCCGATGTCTTCTTTAGAGAAGTGTCTGTTCATGTTTTCTGCCCATTTCTTCACTGGGTTATTTGTTTTTCAGGTGTGGAGTTTGGTGAGTTCTATATAGATTTTGATACTAGCCCTTTGTCTGATATGTCACTTGCAAATATCTTTTCCCATTCCATTGGTTGCCTTTTAGTTTTGTTGATTGTTTCCCTAGCAATAGCACTGCTAGGAATTTACCCAAGTGATACAGGAGTGCTGATGCATAGCGGCACTTGTACCCCAATGTTTATGGCAGCACTTTTAACAATAGCGAAATTATGGGAAGAGCCTAAATGTCCATCAACTGATGAATGGGTAAAGAAATTGTGGTTTATATACACAATGGAATACTATGTGGCAATGAGAAAGAATGAAATCTGGCCTTTTGTAGCAACGTGGATGGAACTGGAGAGTGTTATGCTAAGTGAAATAAGTCATACAGAGAAAGACAGATACCATATGTTTTCACTCTTATGTGGATCCTGAGAAACTTAACAGAAGACCATGGGGGAGGGGAAGGAAAAAGAGAAAAAAGTTAGAGAAGGAGGGAGCCAAAACATAAGAGACTCTTAAAAACTGAGAATAAACTGAGGGCTGATGGGGGGTGGGAGGGAAGGGAGGGTGGGTGAAGGGCATTGAGGAGGGCACCTGTTGGGATGAGCACTGGGTGTTGTATGGAAACCAATTTGACAATAAATTTCATATTTAAATAAATAAATAAATAAATAAATAAATAAACAAACAAACATTAAAAAATGTTCTCTGATTTTTGTATATGACTCAATTATATTTCTTTGTATAGTATATTTTCATGCAGATTTTAAACTTTTGTGGAAATCTATCTGAAAACAAATCTACCATAATTTAGGATTAATTTATTTTACTCTTACTATTATCTCATGAAATGAATTGTGTCTGGATAATGCCATGATTTATACCATTTCACATAATTTTTTTTCCTATTTCCCTACTTGTTATTCAAAAAGGAGATGTTAGCCAAATTGGCAAATTTGAAGACTTTGCTGTGAGGCATGCCAAATTTTAGACTGGAGTGAACTTTTATGGCCAAATGCTAAGCTTTTGGGAAATGTGGTTGAGAAAGGAATGTTGGCAGAATTTAATGTATAGTACTTGAAGTAAGAAAATGCATTCAGTCTTTTTGCTTCTTAAAATGTGTTCTGGGCAAATTTTCCTTATGATGTTTAAAAAATAAACAGAATAATTAACAGATGATGTCTCAACCTTCTTTGAAGAATAGTCTGTCACAGGGAGAAGACATAATGATTCAGAGGTAGAAAGGCAAAAGGAGACGAGGAAGTGTATGCTCCGTAAGTGTTAGGAGCCATGTCTTTCTTCTCATCATGGCATCTCTAACACATGGTACAGTATGATGCAGGGTACTGGATGAATACTTATTGAAGTGTATATGTTTACCAGGTTCACGGCAGACTCTCAATTGTATGAAATGATTTTATTGTCAGCAATAGCTACTCCTAAATTGGCTATGCTGAACTCTTATTTCCTGCTGTGTAATATCTTTCCATCCCCTTGTGCAGCAAAGACCTCTTTGTGGTTCTAGCGGCTGAAGTGGAGGGAAATTCTGTATGTCCTCTTTCCTACTTCTCTGCTTTCCTTTCTGATAACGTTACCAAAAGAGAAATGGAAGAAGGTAGAAGTCTGTCTACACAGAAGCTATTGCTGTAGTACAGCTCCTTAACACTGACTGGTTATTACATTCCTTTCCAAAAGTTGACTTACTTATAGAGAACATTTGTGGATTGTTCAGCATCCCTAGAATTGGAAATCCACTTCACATGGTAGACTTTTCCACCTTAAGCAAGGTCCTGTTAGATGGCATACCATTAGAAGGGCTCAAAAGCCAGCTGCTTTCTTTGTGCTTATTCAGCTACCAGGAAACTCATGTACCCTGGTCTGCCAAGTAGGGATAATGCAGGCTGTTTCACCATTGCTGCTTCCCTCAACCCTGTCATCTTGTCCCTTTTTCCATGAAGCATGAGCTTCAGACCCAACAGATTCAATGGATTGCTGAGCTTCATGTGAGTCTACAACTTGGAGAAGGGGTGAGTGACAGTTCTAGCATACTTCAGAATTTACCAGCAACTCTCTTGTGCTTCTCTGAACTTGTTCTGATGGTTGAGAGAATTTATTTTCCTCCCCTTAAAAAAATAGGGTTTATCTTGAAAACTTTTCTTCAAGAGGCACTTCCTCTGTCCTAGTCGTCTTCCTCTTGTTATAGTCAGGGTCAGGGAAATGGGGTTTAGGTTTCTTCTCTGAAATGCATTCTCTGTAAGTTACAACTTCCCTTGTGTTTTTCAACATAGAATGCGAATTTTTAACGGTTGTTTTCTTCAGATTTATAGACTAAAATTGCCACTTGCAACCACATGGATGGAGCTAGAGGGTATAATGCTAGTTAAAATAAGTTAGTCAGAGAAAGGCAAATACTGTATGATTTCACTCATATGTGCAATTTGAGGAACAAATTAACAAAGAAAAAAGAGACAAACAAACTGCATGTCTTGAAATACAGAGAACAAAGTGGTGATTGCCAGAAGGGAAGTGGGTGGGGGGAGGGTGAAATAGGTGATGGGGACTAAGAGGACATTTATCTTGATGAACACTGAGTAATGTGTAGGATTGTTGAATCCTTATATTATACACTTGAAACTACTATAACGCTATGTTATCTATACTGGATATAGATGATAGATAGATAGATAGATAGATAGATAGATAGATAGATAGATAGATAAGTTTTTTAAAAACAGTGTATTAGGGAATGCTCTCTGGAGATATCTCATCTATGAGAAAGCAAGGAGAGCAGGATTAGACAGAAGGAGAAGCTGGCCCACACCACCATTACAAATGAGGTCTCAGCTGATGCTATGGGGAGCTCTAGAGCTGGGGTGCCCCTCAGGGCTGCTCTAAACTCAAGGAGCAGACCTTTTATCTTGGTATTAGCTACTCTAGTGGTTTATGGGAAAAGAGGAGACAGATAAACTCAGGTGAAGCAGCTCCCTGTTGCAATGGAGAGCAATCTCCATGAAGGCTTCTGTGAGCCATCAGCAGCCAACATGCCAGCCTCTGGGATCTAGACAGAGCAGTAGGTTACTCATTATAGGATTTATAGCTTTATCTGTATCCCAGGCAATGTTCCAGGATCTGTACATGTATCATTAAATTTGATCTTTATCACAGCTCCATGAAGCCAGCTCTGTTATTATCTCCATTTCCAGATAAAGAAACTGAGGCACAGTGAAGTAATTTGATCAAGGTCAAACAGCTAACACTACTTTGTGTGTGTGTGTGTGTGTGTGTGTGTGTGTGTGAGAGAGAGAGAGAGAGAGAGAGAGAGAGAGAGAGAGAGACTGATTTATCTTTACAAAGGTAAAGTTCCAGAAAATCAAAATAAAGTTTTATATATATATATATACACACACATATATATATATACGTGTGTATATATATACGTATATATATGTATATATACACGTATATATATACACACGTATATATATGTGTGTGTGTGTGTATATATATATATATATATATATATATATATATATATATATATCTTCTGGCATAAAAATATGAGATATTAGAGGCTGGAGCCTGGTTTCTGAAATATGAACTTATGAATTTTTATTATGATTAACAGAGTATGTATTAAGAGTTTTGGTACTTGATGTGAGAGTAGGCATTTTCATCTATTTGCAATTGTTTATATGTTTAAGCCTATCATAAAAATAGGCACTAGATAAAGGTGCCCACTCACAGTTCTTTTAAATGTATGTTCTCTGGTCACAAATAGTAATACTGTCATGACGAGCTGGGGAGAAAATTCACCTGCCTGCAGTAGCCTTACTTTTATGTGAATAACTATACCAGAGAAGGAATGTGCACCTGTAATTTTTTCCTCTGGAAAACGATTGCATGCTGAAGCTCCGCTTTCTTCATTACAGAACTCATTTTGCTAAAATTGTCTCTGCTTCTTCACAAACTCCCTCCATACACTGGCCAACTTATCACACACTGTCTAGCCACCAGCAAGCACGCTTAATATTATTCACATGTTGGGAATCAGTACACCAACCTGCATAGGTATTATCCAAGGAAAGACTCATTATGGGTTTCAAGGGCAATTACCAATATTCCAGACTCTCAAAGCCCCAATTCGGCACGGTGCCCCAAATCGATAATAACTAGAACTGGGAGGCTTTCTTATCCTCTTCCTTCCTCCAGGGAAATAAAAGAGGTAAACACAGAAGAAAAGGGGATGAGAGGTGAAGATACAGCTATGGAAATGAAAAAAAAAAAAAGAAAGAAATTTTGAAGGGTAATCCAAAGTGAGTTTCATCTGCCTGGAAATAAAATTAAACCCTTCAGAAGAGAAGGTGTCATATAGCCTGCCTTTAGCCATGACTACGCTAATTATTTCCAATATCCTCTGACAATTGCATATCACTTCTGTAAATATCAATAAAGAATGTTTCTATTCTAATTATTTTGCAGAAGGATTTTTATGAGCTGAGCGAAAAGTTAGGGGACACGAGTACCTAAACAATCTAATAACTGTATTATGTATTGTTTTGTCAGAAAAATGTAAATACCTATATAAATTGCAAATGATTTTGGGGGTTTCAAAGATTCCTAGAAACCCAACTGTAGACTGTAGGTTAAGAACTGTAGTCTAAATTTGGGGTCCAGAGACTTGATTAATCTCTATCAATCTATTTATCTGCATTTTCTCCATATTTAGTTATTTCTCTCTGTATTCATATGCATCTATCTATTTCACTTATATACACACATGCATAAGTGTGGCAAAATTTTTCTCTATTATTTGTAATTACGTGGTATACTATTAATCAGTTTTTACTTTTATTTCCCTGATCTAGTTGTTTTTTCTCCTGTTTCTATGATTGGATAACTCTCCAGACCTATTTCACGCATTTACAAAAAAATTCTTCCTAGGTAGAATATTTCATGGATCTGGAGAGTGTATAATTTTTAATTGACCCAAACTTGAGCCTATTTAGATGGTCAGTGCAGCTGCAGTATAGAATAGGCCATATGAGAAATAGATAGTTGTAAGATATAGTCATGGATGTCTCTGAGAAAGAAAAAAGCTTGGCCCAGTTTTTGAGTTTTTGAAATAATTATTCGACATCAGCAATGATAGTTTATCATCCATGTGTGTATTTGCAATTCCTAGTATGGTGAATAAAGTCATTGGTTATATTAATTTGCTGTCTTTAAAAACGTAAACCAGTATTTGGTGTCTATTTTGTGTGAAAATGTGGAGACATTTTAATAGTGTTCTAGCATAAAAGGCATAAAAGTTGGTCATTTTCTTGATCATTAGTTAAATATGCTGCTAAGGCATTTAATTTTATGACACTGTCTTCATCTTAACTATTTTTTCTCTTTTGTGTTAGTACTGTAAGTTACAGTTCGTGCAATTCTATCTGTTACCCAAAGGCAACTATGACAATCTCTTTTTTTGTCTGCCTAAGTCTGTAGGCAGCCATGAAGCTTGTATTATTTTTCTTTTCTTAGTTAATGTGTGGAAATCATTTAGAGAATGTGAGTAGGAGTTGTTTATGGTAATTCTATATACACAAGTAATTCTGAACATGAATTAAATAAATGCATTGAAAAGCAGCATGTTTTAGCTACTATGTATTCTTTTATTTAAAAAAAAAAGTGGTTGGGATTTTTCCTTCAAAATTCCCTTCCTACTTAAAATGCCTTAAAATATACATTTGAAAGAGGCTATTAAAATAATACAAAGGGCATTTTAAAATGTTTGTAATCCCTTGAAATTTTACTGCCATGTCAACTAGAAGGCATTTGGCACATTTGTGATCTTATGATCACACTCATGAAGAGTGTCTGTATGAGGAGTGCTCTCTGACGGTATTGGTAGACATGTTCATCCATTCCCATTTAATGTTAGGATTCATTCTATATGCCAGATCAGGGGTCAGCAAATATTTTCTGGACAGGACCAGAGAATAAATATTTTAGGTTTTACAGCCCATATGTTCTCTGTTATAACTACTCAACTCTGCCATTGTAGCATAAGCACATGGGTATTGGCTATGTTCCAATAAAATTTTATTAATGGACACCAAAATCTGGATTTTATGTAATTCTCAAATATCAAGAAATATTATGATCCTTTTGATTTTTTTCCAGCCACTTAAAAATGTGAAAAATAGATAGTAGGCCAGATTTGGCCCATGGGCCATAGTTTGTGAACTCTTGTAGCTAGATAAAAAAAGCTAGAGAAAAAAAAACCTGTGAAAAGGAGCCTGAAGATACTAATATAAATCACTAATCCCCACTGGTGCCACCAGAGCCAGAATTAGAACTCTGAGACAGCCTGTCTCCCCAGGCCATAGCATCACCCACAGCCTCAAAATCATGATTCAGGAACTGTTTGCCAACAGTTTTATTTAGAAGCTTTCATCTTTTAATAATGCTTATTTTTTCCCCAATCACAGTAAATCTAAAAAGTTTTAGTGACCAAACTAAAATTCTCTATTTAAACCCTGTCTTAGCCCATTTATAACTCTAGATCCTGACCAGTGCTGACCTCTGTTATGTGACTTTTTCAGAAATGAATACCATTAATAGAGGATTGGGTGTGCCTGGCATGAAAAAAAATTCCTATATTTTGCTTAGTCCATACAAGTTCAGGGAGATATTCGTAAGTATTCTGAAATGGAAGCATCCTTTGCAAGATCAAAGAAGCTTGAAGTGTCTTCTAAACTCACTGCTTTACAATGTACACTAGCATCATAAAATTTTAAGTATCTTATAGAAAATGGCACTACTTTGTTTACTGGTAAAATTAACGAGCTCATTTTCTCAGAGGGGTAGTTTGTTTTCCTCACCCCTCATTTATTGATATCTCTCTGCCGCAACCTACCAGGTTTCCTTTAACATCAGTATGAGAAACACTTCTATCATGTTTATAGCTAACATTTACTGAAATAGGTGTCAGGCCCTGTACTAATGCATGCTAGGCCTTATACACAATGGCTCATTTAATATGTGACCACACTTGCGATTGATGCCATTCTTCCCAACGCCAGGAGGCAGTGGTACACATTCATGTTTCTAGTAAAATGCTCAAGCCAGGCTTGACACCCGTGTGAGCCCGCAAAACCACCACATGCTACAACTTTCTCAGACCAATAAGAATAATAACATGGATGGGTTCATTTTCTAGATCCCACAGAGGCCAAATATCTAAGAGTTAAGAGAAATAAAGAGGGCAAATGAAAGAAATGAGATTAGGGTTTAAAATTTATTGTACTCTGCATTTTCTTCCTCTGCCTTTGAGACTCACATTTTTTATATTAGCTGTATTCTCTTTCTTCCCCATTAGATTTGAAGCTCTTGAGAAAGGAAATGTTACCTTCTATTCCAAGTGCCTAGGAAAGTGGCTATCATATAGTGTATGTTCACTGCATGTCTCTTGAATTAATGAATAAACTAGGCCTCAGTTTTATTATCTATGGAATGATTGCATTGGATTAACCAAAATTTTTTTTAAAAAACTTAAAGTTTTTATTCTTTTTTTTTTTTTTTTTTTTTTTTTTGGAGATGGCAGGGCAGAGAGAGAGGGAGGCACAGAATCCGAAGCTCTGTCAGCAGAGCCTGATTGGGGGCTGGAACCCATGAACCATGAGATCATGACATGAGCTGAAGTCAGGCACTTCATTGAATGAGCCACCCAGGCACCCCTGGATAAATCAAAATTTGAAAAGTCTTGCAGTTATGAATTACTTAACATGGTCATAGCTTTCTCTCTACACCATAAGAGACTGGAGACCAGAGAAGTTCATGAATTTCACAGACTATACTCTTAAAAAGTATTTCACATTGCCTTCTCCTTCAGTCCCTCGTTAATACTAAAACCAATAGTGTCTTTTAGTACTTTGATGGCAGCAGCTGTTTATTAACATTATTTGCTGGAATTAATGTGATTTTCCTCTCTCATTTTTCTTTGAGGCATTGTTTTAATTATGCATTCACAGGCTGTTTGTGTTTACCTGTCTTTTTTATCCAATAATTGAAAAGGGCTTTGCAATCCAAGCACGCTAAGAAAATAGACCGTAAGGTGCTAAACAAATGTCGGTGGCTGTTATTATGAAAATAGAGTTTCTCCAGGCAATTCTTTTTCTGTGGCAGGGCCCCTTGGGGCTGTATCTTAGCTAGGGAAACAGCATGTTTGAGTGAGTCAATGGCCAGTGGCGAGAACAACCCATAGGTTAGAAATGGTACAGGAATGAGAAGGAGAAATCATATCCACAGGAAAAGGAATACAACAGGAGGAAAAGGAGTGTGCAGCAGAACTGCTGCTGATAATTAGGGGTGGGAAGCACCCTTGCAGCAAGGATAAAACTGGTATATCACCATGTCCTGTGCCAGCTCTCAAGAAACCAGGGAAGGGGTTCTCCTTTTGTTTTGTTTTCTTTTCTTCTTTTCTTTCTCTTTTTCTTTTTCTTTTTTTCTTTTCTTTTCTCTTCCCTTCTCTTTCCTTTTCTCCATCTCCTCCTCCTCTTCCTCCCCCTCCTCATCCACCTCCTCCTTCTTTCCTTCCTCCTTCTTAATAAAAAACTGAGCTGAAGTGATTCTGAATGTTTCAAAACGTGAAACCTGAAGAATCATCTGCAACCCAGATGATCAGGCCTGTTGAATTTCCTGGCTTTGAAACAAATGTTATCTCTGTCAATTCATCTTTAGGTTCATTTGTCCTGTTCGTTATTCAAATACTACCTTTCTCAAACAGTACTCATCTTGGGGTGCTGGGGGTGCTTTGGGGGTTGAGCACCTGATTCTTGATTTCGGCTCAGGTCATGATCCCAGGGTCATGGGATCAAGCACTGTGTCAAGCTCCACACTGAGCATGGAGCCTGCTTAGGATTCTCTCTCCCCCCTCTGCCCCTCTTCCTGACTTGTGCACACACATCCTCTCTCTCTAAAATAAAATTTTAAAAAATGGCTCATCTTTACAGCCCCATTACATCAGGCCTAGAAAGGCCCAGATGGAAATCCTAAGAGGTCCTGGATCATGCAGAAATGTATGATCCAACCTGCTGAAATCCCTATATCCTAATAAGAAAACTGGCAACCTAATTGCAGAGCCACCGAGGAGTTATAAAACCCCAATTTATTCCAGGTGCTTTCCTAAATATTTTGATAAATATCAAACTATTTGCCTTAGGTATATAGGAGTAGAGAGCAAGTAGAAACTGTCCCCTAGGACCTAGGACGAGACCTAGGAGGACCTAGGAGGGTCCTAGGAGGAGAAGATGACCTAGGAGGAGAAGATGCGGAGATGATGGTGAAAAGCAAAGCTGCGAGGGCCACCCTAGAAGCCAGCATAGGAAAAGGAAAGAGATAGAGACTTCCCTACTGGACAGAATCAGTTCCCAGCTCTGCCACTTGAGCTGGTTGCTTAGGTTTTCTAAGCCAGTTTCCTCTTAGAAAATGTGAAGTAAGAATGCCTCCCTCAGGAGGTTGTGGTGAGGATGGAAGGACATAAGAGTGAGAGGAACACTTAGCACTCTGCTGACGTTGAGTAAGGCTCATTGAACAGTAGCAATATTTTGGAACAATTGCCTGAGTAGTGCCATAAATAATAACTGGCCTGGATACTGAATTGTCTCAGGTGGGATTATAAAGGCAGATGAAATTTAGAAAGCAACAGATCAGTAAGGACTGGAATAATCAAGGAAGTCTTTCCTGGAGGCAGTGAGTCTGAAACTGGAATTAAAAAAAAAAACTGCAGGATTTTGATTAGGTGGCCATGAGGTTAAGAATTTTAGGCTGAAGAAATATTGGCAAAGCATGAAGGAAGTTCTGAGACGAGAAAGGTGTACTAATGGAGTAGGAAGGGGGATGTACCAGGGACATTCATGTGTGTGTCCCGCTGATCCAGGCTGTCCTGGAGAGTTAGCCATTTGGCTATTTCTCTTACAGCACCTATTCAAAGGAGCCCTGATTCTTAGGGAGCTTGGCAGCATGCAGACACCAGGTTATCTTCACCCAGGTGTTCAACTAATTTTGTGAAAATATACAACCCAGTGTTAATCAAATGCTTATATTTCAAACATCAGAGTAATAAAACTAAATTCAACCTTTTATATTAATTCAGATTGCATCAACAGGACCATTATTATGAAGTGGCATTGGTTTAAGGATCCTCTGATCTCATATGAAAAGGTTTTACTTGATCAGCATGCTTTTAAAATGGTGTGTGTCTGTAATAAGAAAGAGGGGTGGGTAGACAAAGTATTTATTGGCTTTCCAGGACTATCTAACAAAGTGTTGCAGACATGGTGGCTTAAATAACATAAATTTATTTTCTTACAGGTGTTGGGTCTAGAAGTCCAAGATCCAGGTGTTAACAGGGGTTGGTTTCTTCTGAAGCATCAACCTTTGCCGTATAGTTGGCTGCCTTCTCCCTGTGTCTTCTCAGGGCCTTCCCTTTGCATCCTCTGTGTCCTAAAATTTCCTCTTCTTATAAGGACACAAGTCAGATTGGATTAGGGTCTACTCTCATGACTTCATTTTAACTCAATTGCCTCTTTAAATACCCTGTCTCCAAGCAGGGTCAGATTTGAAGTACTAAGATTTGGGACCTCAACATATGTATTTGGGATAAATACAGCTCAACCCGTAACAGGGTCAAAAAGGAGATTAGACATTGCTATTCTTCCAGAGGCTTCTCTTTTTGTGGGGAAAACTCTTCCTATGTTTATTATTGGCTACTTGAGCCTCATCTTATTCCTCAAAGAATGAAGCAGAAATTCAGACCTTACTATGTGTAATGTACATCAAGCCACAAACCAGAATTCTACTTAATCCTTTCATAAATACTAGAAACCCTGAATGATATAGCAACCAAAGTATTAACTAAGAACATGTGAAATAGAAATGGAAGTCCAGAGAAAGAACAAATATTCTATATCTAGCTATTCTTTCCTATAAATTGTCATTGAATTTAAAATTCTCCTTAATTTTGCTGCTAGGTTTGTTTTTAACACTTTGCCTAGAATAAATAGACATGTTCCCTTGTGTTGTTATTATCTTTTTCTTTTTAAGTAAGGCTGATTTTTATTTAGGAACAAGCTCCTGTCTAAAAGTGGTATACTAATGCATTAAATACTACCGTGACGTGTCTAGTCAGGGGGAGAAAGCCAAAAGGAGCTCTTGAGAGATGTTCTCCAGTTGCTCAAGTCTCCTGTTGTGAATTACCAACTTGTCATTCAGGGTGTCGAGGAGCAAAGAGTGCCCAGACAGGCAATTAAGGCTTATGGAAAACAATTAGTGCAGGGGCATGACATGGTGTAGGGCTTATTCCTTCAGCACCAATCACATTGTCTTTCTCATGACTCATTATTTCTGATGTGTCACTTGCTTATAGGAATCACAGGGGAGATGATAGATTTGTTCTTAGGGTTACTTGACTCTAATCTAGGGGCTGTGATGTGTCATAATGGGTTCTGTGAATGACAAATAACTCATTCTGATATGGTTATAACTGATGCAAATCAATTATCATTTGAAGAGTTTATTTTGTGTTTTAGTTTTGATCAGCCACTCTCTCCCACTTAATTTTATGGAAATCACCCCAATTTTCTGATATCTAATATAGTTGGCCTTTGAATAATGTGGGGATTAGGGGAGCTGACTCCCATGCAGTCAAAAATCTACATATAACTTTTGATTCCCCCAAAACTTAACTATTAAAAGCCTACTGTTGACCAAATCTGCCTTACTAATAACATAAACACTTGAATAACACATATTTTTTATGTTATAAGAATATGATAAACTAGATAAAAGAAAACATTAAGAAAATCATAAGGAAAATACATTTACAGTACTATACAGTATTTATTTAAAATAAAACAAAACCAGCTTATAAGTGGACCAGCACAGTTCAAACCCATGTTGTTCATGGGTTTGAACTATATACAAAACTACTTACATCTGCCTTTTGGTCCTCTTTTCCTCCCTTATAATAAATGAACTGTCCCTTTTCCTTCCTATATCTAGTCCTTCATTTGTCTTAGAATTTCATCCAGTCTCACCTTTTCAAAAGCCATAATCTATTGATTGTACTGTTTTCATCTTGTTTGTAGGTCTGTCTTCCATATTGTATTGTTACCATAGGCATTTTTATTTTAAAAAGTAAATTAATCTCATACATGGTAAAGATTTAAAAATATGAGCATACTTGGGGCTCCTGGGTGGCTCAGTCAGTTGAGCCTCTGACTTCGGCTCAGGTAATGATCTCACAGTTCATGAGTTAAAGCCCCACGTCGGGCTCTATGCTGACAGCTCACACAGCCTGGAGCCTGTTTTGGATTCCGTGTCTCCTTCTCTCTCTGACCCTCCCCCATTCATGATCTGTCTGTCTCTATCTCAAAAATAAATAAACAAAAAAAAAAGTAAAAATATGAGCATACAATCATGGTATTATTCTTTTATTTTAAAAAAAATCTCAACCAACCTTTTTCTGTTATACACCCACTTATATGTTTTGCTACTTTTTGCAACAAAATTGCTCTATACTCTATATTACAGTCTCTCCAATTCTTGTCTTTGCCTTAATCTAATTGCCCCCCCACCCCAACTCCACCAGATTTTTCCTTATATATGTCATCAATGGCCTCTAATTTTCCTAAAATTAATGATTATTTCTGTCCTCATAATAATTGCCCAATCAGACTATTTGCCACATTGATTACTCCCTCTTTCTTGAAATACCTTCTTCATTGAGCTTCAAGGACACCATTTTCCTGATTTCATTCCTCCTTCACTGCTCATGCTTTCTGGGCACCATTGCTTGTTCGTCCTCAGCCCCTTAACCTCTGGAGGTCCGTTGGGCTCAGTCCCTGGTCCTCTTTGTCCTGGTGAACTGCAGTATTCTCCTAGCTTGCCTTCAGACTCTATTCTCTTCCTCCCTCTGTTCTATCTCATACACATATTATTTTAAGAGAATACATTTTTTAGAGAAGTTTTAGGTCTATAGAGAAATTGTGCAGAAAGAACAGAGAATCCTCACATACAGAGTGTGTTTTTCATATTCAAATTCAATCAAGTCACCTCCTATTAAAAAAAAAATCTTCTCACAGCCTGCAGGCCTCACATGGACTATCCAATGTTCCCATGCATTTCCTTCTCTCCCTTGCTCTCTGAACTGTACTCACATTAGCTTTCTTTCAGTTTTTCAAATGTGTTACACTTTAGCTATAGAATCTTTAGATATTCTATTCTTTCTTTTTTAAATGGTTCCTTCTCATCTTTCTCAGATTCACAAGATAATTTCTATTCATCTTTCAGATAGTACCTCAATCATTGCTTCTTTAGAGAAACCTGCACTTGATTCTCCTTCCCAGTCTATATCTTAACTGACTCTTGAAGGTCCATGACATACATTTCATAGCATTTTTCTTTTACAAATGATACCTGTCTCTCTCACAAGAATGTAAGTTCCATGACAGCTAGAACTCTCCTTTTGTTCATCCTATTATTTCTAGCACATTACAAACTGCCTGATGTGTCATAGTCATTTAGTAAATGTTTGTGGAAGGAAGGAAGGAAGGAAGGAAGGAAGGAAGGAAGGAAGGAAGGAAGGAAGGAATGGAGGGAGGAAGGGCAAGATGAAGGAAAGAAGGGGAGACAGACATAAGAAGTCATTATAACCTAGAAATGGGTTGATTCTGGGAATGATAATCAGGAGCCCTGAGTGTCACACTTATTCTATAACCTAACTCAAGCTCAAGGATTGGTTTAGTTTATTAAAAATTTAGTAAAAATCAGCTATGAGCTAGGTATTACATTCCAAAATTTCATTTTTGAGGAGCTATGGTTTATCATCTCAGTGACCATTCCTCAGAGGTAGAGTTCCACTGAATACTGTGGAAACACTAATCAAGTCCATTTGTGAAGCAGTAGTCCTACAGGACTAGTACGTGGGCAGATGGGATCCTGAACCACTATATCTCTTAAGCAGGTTCTCTAATACCTATGGCACCCATTTCCTCATCAGTGAAATGAACATTACACTGTGGAACTACCAGATGAGACAATGTATGTGAATGTCTACAAGCTAATGTCACCCAAACGAGCCTGGTGACCTATATACATTTGTCCCACTGGTCTACCATCACACATGCGTCTAACTTGTCATCAACTCACCTCTTTTTAAGAAGCACCTCATTATTTCTAATGTGTTACAATCCAAAACAAATCTTAGTAACATTCCCCTTCATTTTTCCACATAGGTGATGTGATGTGTGAAAATCAAATCAGGTAAAATGACTCAGTGGAAAAATAATGGGATGATGTATGTGCTGGTATAAAAAAATGGGTTTATTTTACACAACTGTATTCCCTCCCTTGTCTAAATGCTGAAAGTCCAAGTCTGAGCCATAAATGACCCCTCTCCTCAGTCCATATGAACTGGCACCTTCACATTAAATTCACCCATTCTACTTGGCCCATTGCTGTTAACCTGTGAACCCCAGTGGATTTGATTGCTGCTTCCTTTGAGATGAAGGTCTCCTCCTGCACTTGCTGACAACCAGCAGTGCCTTTTTATTAGTTGTTGGGAACACAAAGCCTTAAGGGCATAACTGAAGCTCTGGATGGAACTGCTGGTGATGGGCCAATCATGCTGGGAACTGCAAGTAGTGCACAGGTTGTATGCTCCCTCTATTGGTTACTGATGTAATTTCACAGAAGGAGCCGGGCACAGTGGCTCTGCATGTTAACAGTGGCTGAAAACACTATCCCCTTCAAAGTGCAATATTACTGTCTCCTTGCTCCTCAAAATAACTGGGAAGTCTCTTTTTCAAATATTTGAACTCAGAGATTTTACATTCCTTACTTTCATGGCATTTGCAAATTCATATTCACCTTCAGGTTATTTGAAAATATGGAAGACCACAGAATCTTGACAACCACCAACAATTTAAAGAAATTGTACTGAAAGGGTCAGAGTAAAAGGTCCACAGTAAAAAGAAAGAAGACGGCTTAAACTTAACAGCTTGGCTTCTGTTACGCAAAACACTGATCCCTGTGTGAATAAATTGTCTGCCAAGTTGGGCTGGATCTCTAGCAAGCACAATATATCTTTGAGGCAATTAACAATTAGAGTCCCACTCTTTCAGCAAAACGTGCATCTTTAGGATTTCTTGGCCAAATAAGTATTGAAAATTACTTTTAAACGGTCCCCTAAGATTCACCTAATAAAATTAGATTTTTATCTTTAACAGCAAAATAAAAATCAAAGGAGGGAATTATTTTTCCTTAGAATCTCAATAAGATTTAAAATAAATACATCTCCTTACAATATGAATAATATATTCTACTTTAAAAAGGGTTCTTTGAAGTCAAAATATGTTCCAAATCTAAGTTCTTATTTCTATTTTATAAAAATAACAATAAAGAAGTAGCTTTTTGGCATATCTCAATACCTGTCACATAAATTATACAGACACCATCTCACATAGCAAAAATTACAAAGATCAACATTCTTAGTGAGGAGTGAGTATCTGTATTTTTAGATGTGGTTAGAATTGCAATATGGGAACTAGCACATTATTTCCTTATTTGAGAGATCTGGAATCTGTATCACATAAAATCTTTTGCTTTTTGAGGCTGTACAAGTTTTGTTCATTCATGTAGACTCCAGATTGTTTTACAGTGTTTTTTTTTTGTTTTTGTTTTTTTTCTTTTTTTGTTGGTTTTTTTTTTTATAACCAAGGAATGGGTGGTGGTAGCTTTTTTCTATTCCTGAGATTATAGTTTTAAATCCATTAAAATATATGTTCACTCTTGTTTGTGTGATTTGCAGTTATCATCTCCATTGCTCTATTCCAAACACGAGTTGATGTTTAAATAAAAGTTTGAGTCTGAAATTAAGGCCAAAAAAATTTTATAAAGAATATTGTGAGGAAAATGGAAATCAATAAATCTTTTCCCCTTATCTTATGGAAGTAGTCAGGAACCTCAAAGATCATTTTGTTCATTTTACAGAGGAGAAATATGGGTCCCACAGAGGTTATGGTGGCTAACCTTGTATAAATTCCCATATTCTCAGTTGAGTAATCATTCTATCTTTTATATTCTCTCTGATTATATTAGCATTAAATGTCCTTGATTTCTCAAGTTTAAGTCTCAAGACTGCTGCTATCCTAGTCCACTGGATTTTGGTAATATAGTACTGACAATGTAATAATCATAACAGTAGCTACTCTTTGATATACTCTTTGTGTTAACTATAGTATTAGGTCCTAAATATGAATTATTTGATTTAATTCTTGCCACTAATATGAGTTAATTATTTTTACATGGGGTAAGTTAGGTTCAAAAGTTTAAGGAATTTTCCAAGATCACAAAACCAGTAAGTGAGTGACAAAGAGTTAAGATCCAACTTTTCAAAGTTAGTTGCAATGAGAATTAGAAAATGATCAGAGAAATTTAAGTTCTGTCCTCTAGTAAAAATATTTATGAGATATTATTAGATCTTTGGAACATGGTATCTGTAGTTAACTGTAAATATATTTTAATGATGAACATTTTCTGTCCTTTTTATTCGTGATGTTAATAGGTAATCCTTTCCATATTTGACCTCAGAAATTTTTCTTGCTAAACTAATACTCAATATTTGTGCTAGATTTTGATGGTATGCTTACTCTAAATAGCACTATTTGAGTGGACTTATTTATTGTTTTTATCTGTTACTCATCTACTGTAGAGGCTGTATGCCTCACCCCTGCACACCTGTTGAGTGACCGATAGTATAGTGGTTCTGTGTCCCAAGAGACAGAAAGGGACACCCCCCCCCCCCGTTCCTAATCTGCCCTACATACAGAAGTTTCCATTGTGTTCTTCTGTGTCTGTGTGGAGGTAAGGTGTGCAGTTATAAGAAAAATATTCTCCTTTTTTCCGGTAATTTGTTAAGGACATGTACATCAATGTATTAAAAATGAGATGGTAACTAATTCAGTGGAAAGTTACTTCAAGAAGCTGAACAAAAGCAGTTAGAATACCATCTGGAAGGAGGAAATATGAGGAGATTGTGTTCATCTAACAGTGTGATCTTGTGTCCTACTGTTATGCCAACGATTTATTGTTGGGAAAATTTCAGTGTGGAAGATAATATTTCTTGAATATCTGTCTACTTTGAGAGTGGGCAACTTAGTATAAAGTAACAAAATTGAGGGTTTGTCAATAGGCAGTATATTCTTTTATATTAACTTCAGTGTGGACAAACATATCATTATTTAACTTCTGGTTCCCTAAATGTTCTATAAGAAAAAGTTTGATTGGATTTTTTAACAACTTTATTCAGATATTATTCATATACCATCTAATTCATTCATTTGAAGTGTACAATTCAGTGGTTTTTTAATATAATCATAAAATCATGCAACCATCACTATAATCAATTTTAGAACATGCTTATTACTCCAAGAAGGAAACCTCATGGCTATTTGCACTCACTTCCCATTTCTCCCAAACCCCAAGCACTAGACCACCATTAATCTACTTTCTGTCTGTATGAATGTGCTTATTCTGGACAGTGCATATAAATGGAATTATGTGATGATATGTGTTCTATATGAGTGGCTTCTTTCACTTAGCATGTTTTCAACATTCATCCATGTTGTAGCATGAATTGTACATTAATTCCTTTTTATGGATGAATAATATTGCATTGTATAGACATGCCACTTTTACTTATTCCTTCCTCTGTTGGTGGACATTTTATGTTTTTCTCCCTCTTTTTTGGTTGTCATGAATAATGCTGCTATGGGCATTCATGTGCAAGATTGTGTGTGGATGTGTGTTTTCAGTTCTTTTGGGTATATACCTGGGAGTGTAATTGCTAGTTCATACTGTAACTATATGTTTAACATTTTTGAGAGACTGCCAAACTGTCCTCCAAAGTGACTGCATGCTTTCACATTCCCACCAGCAATATTTGAGGGTTTTAACTTGTCCATTTCCTCACCAATGCTTATTATTACCTGTTTTATTATAGTCATCCCAGTGGGGTGAAATGATATCTTGTTGTGGTTTATTTGCATTTCCCTAATGGCTAATGCTGTTGAGTATTTTTTCATGCACTTTTGGTCATTTTTGTATCTTCTTTGGAAAAATATATGTTCAAATCTTTTGCCTACTTCTCAATGTACTTACTCATTTTTATTGTTGAGCTGTAAGAGTTCTTTATAAGGCATGGGCACAAGTTCCTTTTTGAATATATGATTTGCAAATATTTTCTCCTAATCCATATGTAGCTGTTTTTACTCTCTTGGTGTCCTTGAAGCATAAAAGTTTTTAATTTTGATGAAGTCCAACTTATCTGTTTTTCCATTGGTCACTTTGTGTCATGTCTAAAAATACTTCTCCTAAACTAAGGTCATGAAGTTTTATTCCCATGTTTTCTTCAAACATTTAGGTATTTGATTCTTCATTTTGTGTTCACGGTGGAAGGAAGAGGTCCAACTTTTTTTTTCTTTTTGCATGTGGATGCCCCATTCTTCTAACACTGAATGTTGAAAAGAGTACTTTTTCCTATTGGATTGTCTTGGCACTGTTTTTTTGTTTTGTTTTGTTTTGTTTTAAGTTATGGAGTTTTCTCCTTCTGATTGAGTCAGCTGCAGATAGCACAAGGTCAAACATGTTTCTTAAAAAGCCTCATTCTTTATTTTTCAATAATTCTCTTTTCTGTGGCCCACTGTCTACTTTAGCCCCAGGGAGGGTACCTGAGCTCTAGCCTGGGATAACCATGGATTGCCTTTTGATGTTATTAAAAGCTTGAAAATAATAGGAGCATTTAGAGACTATGCCTCACCTGGCTTACTCTGTTGACTGCTTTTCTTAATGTAGCCACTGCCCCTTTCCTAGCTTTAGGCCAGGAGAACTGCTTGTGCTCTTCCCTGCATCCTTCCCTCCTGCCGCACCCCCCCCCCCCCCCCCGCCCAGTGAACTGGACCTTGATAAGTTCAACGTCTTCTCCACAGAGGAACCCTCTTATTAAAAGTAGCTACCTGCAATCTGATATTCTTTATTAGTCTTCTTGTTCATATATGACACAGGGATTTATACTCTGAATTTCATGACTTGTTTAACTTTTTTTTAACCTGTTTTAGCCACCATTATATTCTATGTACTCAGCTCATAGTTGGTACTCAGCAAGCAATCAAATATGAAGGAGTATTTTCGTATCCTCTTTCCCTCTTCTGTCCTTATTTCCTTCATGTACGTGGAAGAATATCTCATTCTTAGCATATTTTTTAACCCATAGCTCAGTTTATTATGCAAGAGGTCCCCACCTCTTCCCCCATTATCTTCCATTCAGAGATATTTTCAAATATAATACTACCTTGTAACTGCTCCTTACCAGCCCTATCCCAGGAATACAGATCACTATGGTTTAAAAGAATAGTAGTAACTATCCCAGGAATACAGATTCCCTATGGTTTAAAAGAATAGTAGTAACAGTTAACTTTTAAAAGCATTTATTATGTTTATTATGCTTGGGTTTTCATTTAATGATGCTATAAGTTAGTTGCTGCTATCATCTTAGTTTTACAGAGAAACTAAGCTTCAAGGTGAAGTCACTTGCCCAAGGTCACCATATACTAAACTGGCAGAACCAAGGTATAACCATTTTGCTACTCTCTCAGAAGAAACTGAGAGGACAGGACACAAACAGGAGATTTTTTTTCCTTCAACACTGGTCAGATGGATGGATACTTGAGTCCCTGTAGGCACAAGAGAAAAGAGAATATAGAAAACTATATCACCCATATATTGAAGATGATGCTCGGGTAGTTTTTGTTAGAAGAAGATGGGGAGATCTTGGAAAAGGTCTGTGGTGACATCTTGTTAAATAACTCAAGTAAAAAAAAAAGGGCGAGTTTAGAAAATTCACAGGTTTTTGTTTTCATTTTCACAAATATCTCTGAATACAAATAGTTTGAAAGTGATGTGATTAAATGTGTCAAACTCCTTACTCTTTGAGTATGACTTTTTATTTAGATAGATAGATAGATAGATAGATAGATAGATAGATAGATTCAGTTTGGTTCAATTAGGCATGTGCATGGCTCAGAGAGAGCAGGAATGCCGAATAGCTGGGAAATCGTTGTTAGGATTGTGGCAAAGAAGTGCCTTAGTTACCTAGATATGGGTCATTTTTCCCCATAATAATAATATTCAATATTGTTATTTTGTTATTGAATAATATTATTACATAATATTGCTAACATTATATAATATTGGTAATAATACTGAAACTGACTGAAAGTTGAGAGGGAAACTGAATTTGTTTCGGTGTCTGGTGACATTTTAGAGCATAGTTTTACAAAATTACAGCACCATTTCATGAGTGTAGGGGAGGAAAGAGGTGTCTCAAGGAGATAACTTATTTTTCAGGCCTTGGTGCTTTTCTTTATGTTTCAAGTGGTAGTTGAATGTTATAATGCCAGCAGACACGACTCCACGTGGTTTGATTATGTAATTCAAAGACCAAAGCCAAATAAAAAAGGAAAAAACTACACTTTAAAAAACTCTTTTCCATTGAGGGGGATTATGGAAAAAGTGACAGTGTTTAAAAGTCTATGTTCTGTTTGCCAAAGCCGGGGAGGGAGTGGAAAAGTCGGGTGGAGTGGAGTGGACTGGCCATGAAAGACGAGGAAGATGCCATCTGCCACCAGTTGGCAGAACATGATCACCAGGACACAGAGTGGGCGATTGTCCTTGACTTTTGAAGCAGAAGCTGGCAACTGACCCCAAAGTCTGCTTTCTCCTATGAGAGATAGGCAGTCATTGAGCTGAGATGGTGATGGTGTCTCTCATCTCGCACAACATGGAAACTGGGAGAAAATGAGGGAGGGCCCAAGAGAGTGGAAGGAAGAAGAAAATAAAGAAAAGGAATACTGATTAACTCAGCCTGTCTGTTCAGCTAAGCTTGAGATTGATTTTGCTCACTAGTGGAACAGGCAACCTGCATTTCTGCATTGAATAAATAATAGAACTACTAAGTTGCTGTAAGTGTAAGAGAAAAGAAGAGAATGAAAAGTATATGTGTGCATGTACACATAAATCTATGTAGGTATAGATAGAAATATGTGTTGAATTACTTTGATTTCTATTCTATACTAGGAGATTAAGAATTAAGTAAATTTCACAATAATTCCATTTGGGAGGTTCTTTGATTAGGTCCATCTTACAGATGAAGAAATTCATTTTTGTGACGAGTTTTAATTTCTTGTTTGTATGACTAAAGTATGTACTGTTATCTAATGCTTGTATATTTTCTATTATTAATTGTTTTCAAGTTACTTTCTTTCATCGCTAGCTAACTTATACATTTCTTTAAAAAAATTTTTTTAATCTTTATTTTTGAGAGAGAGAGAGAGACAGAGCATGAGTGGGGGAGGAGCAGAGAGAGAGGCAGACACAGAATCGGAAGCAAGCTCCAGGCTCTGAGCTGTCAGCACAGAGCCCAATGCGGGGCTCGAACTCACGAACCATGAGATCATGACCTGAGCCGAAGTCAGATGCCCAACTGACTGAGCCACCCAGGCACCCCTAACTTATACATTTCTTATGGGGCAAAGACAATATCTGAACTTTTGTTAGATCTCAGTGCCATTTTGCACATAGTTTATGGACAACAGATAATCATTTTTGTGATTTTTACCACATTGTTTAAACTTGTTCAGATGTAGATTATTTTGTAACCAAATACATTTGAAATTTCACTGGGGCACCTAAATTATTTAAAATGCTGTAAACCTCCTGGTTTACATGAGACCAACAGACTAAAGTCTTGAGTAATTGTGGCTTATGTAAAGCCTCAGTGCGTCATCAGGGCTCCTGGATCCGTTACAGTGAGAGACTCTGAATCTCTGAGCAACAACAGAGAGTTTTGAAACTCAGATTCACTGGGAAGAAGCTGAAAACAAAAATAAGACCATGTTTTTAAATGACTGTATATAGTTACCTGGCTGGGAAAAAAAAATCACAAGTTTAACTGGAGGCTAGAACGCATCATGGTCATTAAGAAGACATTTAGGAGAGTAAAACAAGTCTAGGACTTTGGAGGTGAAACTGAGTGGAAGATTAAGGGACATCAAGTCAAGTATTTGGAAGAGTCAAAGAAACCATGCACACAGAGAAAAGAAACATTAGCGTTGTGCTGGAATAGCGGCTTTTAGGCTCCTCTTTTTTTCACAAAGACACCCAGGCCAGCTGAAACCATCTGTGAGGTAGCACAAGAGCACAACTACTGTGACCCCATCCCTTGCTTTCCCATTCGAGGAAGCACCTTAAAATTCAAGTGAAAGTGACCTTTTTTCAACTTTAATTCTAAATAAGCAAATTTCTTACAAATGCCACTACTTTATCATCAGCAACCAGTGGGTTGTAACATAGCTCACAACACAGCAATATGACATCAAGGCTGAAAACTTTTTTTTATTTTAATTTAATTTGTGCTGTCAGTGCAGAGCCTGATGTGGGGCTTGATCTCATGAATTGTGAGATCTCGTGAAAATCAAGAGTCAGCTGCTTAACTGGCTGAGTCACCCAGGCACACCAAGGCTGAAACTTCTTAATGATTTAAATGTTAGAGTTTTTTTCTAGCTCTTGAATCTCAAGGTTAGTGATAGTAGGTTCTAAGAGTTACTGAATTATTTCTCAGTGACTAATTTTCATCCTCACTATCTTGTTGTTGTTGTTGTAGTTTTGTTGCTTTAAGCATCTGTTTTAAGGAAACCGTACATTCGTATATGTGTCCTTTTCCAGTGGTTCTGTTATGTTTGTTTTGATTATTATGTATGAATTCAGCCTTTTCGAAATATTCATAGAAAAAATAGAAGCCATTTTCCACTTGAAAAATGCTTTTCATTTTGTAAGACCCTAGAGTATTTTACTGGTAACACCACAATTCAAACATGTTTGTCATTAAGCTTCAACCCCAGAGAGGCAGAGAGCCTGGCTTGTGTTTTCTGGAATGGTTATTTGCTTGACTTCAAATCCCATGGTCCCTGGATCTATGAAATTTTAGAATTCTGTTTTCAATCTCTGTCACATCCTTACTCTATATGTGAGAAAGATATAAGGCCCAAATCACTAAATGACTGAATAGAATTTCCTAAAAGAAAGTGAAAAGTTAGTACCCTGTGTGAAAATGTAATGAGGATATGCTATTAGCAGTTATTAAATGCTACTCTACAGTTTAAGGGGAGAGAGAGAGAGAGAGAGAGAGAGAGAGAGAGAGAGAGAGGAGTTGGGGAGAGAGATTGCCTGAGGCTAAGAAATAGACTGACCAACGTTCTAGTAAACCCTCCATATATAGTTAGAGGCAAACCTCCCAGTTGCTTGTAGTGATGACATTTCTGACTGCGAGGACTTCAGAACAACGTTGTAACAAAAGGGACATGTCTGTATTGAATCATCTTTCATATTGGTTCAGGGATATTTTCCATTATGTAGTGCTACTTTTTTTAATGGTTCTTGAGTCCTAAAAATAAATTTATCCCTGTAAATGCCCTTTGTTAAGCTCTTATTTCAGATAATTCTTAATAGGTATTTCAGTCATTAGAGAGAATTAGCCAGGTGGTACAGAATACCATATGTAAGGCTCCATTACACAACCAGACAAGTCTAAATTTGCCCTCTGTTTTCAAAAGCCTCCTGGTCCTTAATCTATTCTCAATACTCTGCATTATTAATTCTTAACCATGGTAAATATAGATGTGAGGTTAAAGCAAGGTGCTTTTATATCATTGTTAGATATATGGGTATATCCTGGTGCCTGAGAAAGGTGAAAACAAGTATTTATCACCTGCTTATATACTACATAGTGTGGAAGATGCAAGTAAATGGATAAAACATTTAATAACATAAACTCAAGATATTTGTAATCTGATTGGCTGCAGAGTACCAAAGTAAGTGTGTAACACAGAGGAATGTTCTCTGTGCAAAAGAAAATACTGGAGGAGTCTACTGAAGAGAAAGTCCCTATCAATTGGACGGGATTGGAGGCTGAATGTATATACTTTCAATTTCTGCAGATTACATTAATGCCTCTCCTGGCCCCAGGACATGATGCTGGCTACTAGATTCCATATCCTAGCCCTTGCTTGGGAGACAGTCCAGGAGACTAAGAAAACAGATATGTCAGCACATGACCATAATTACATGTTAGGAGCACTTTTAATTTAACTTAATTAAAGCCAAGGGTAGTATTTTTGTTTGTAAGTTTGTTTTCTTTTGTTCTCCTGCATTGACAGATTTCCTAGGGGTGGAGAAGGGGGAAGTGTTGAGAAGTAGCAATGTCGGTGATGATCCCGTGTGTTTTATCTCAGGTGGGAAAGAGAGGGTAAGCAAAGGAATAAAAAATTCCCTTACTGATGATTGATTTCCAGGAATGAAGACACTAGGATGAAAATCTGCCATTTGGTTAAGAGTGGTCACTTAAGGACTCATATGTTGAAATTGTGATATGCTATCCTCCTCCTCCATCCCTGACTTCATGAAATACTATGCTCTTCGTTTTTTATTTCTCTACAAACTTACCCTTCCTTTGGGCTAGCTCTTTCTCCAGTAAACCTCACAATAACTAATTCTTGAACCATGATATCACAAAAGATACATTATTTTCTTGCTGTATTTCTTTTATTGGATTGTTATTTTTCTTTTGTATAATTTTCTCTTTTTTAATTAATTAATTTATTTTAAGAGAGAGAGAGAAAGAGAGAGAGAACACAAGCTGGGTAGGGGCAAAGAGAGAGGGAGAGAATCCCAAGCAGGTTCCACTCTGTCAGCACCAAGCCCCCAGTAAGGGCTCGAACTCACAAAACCTGATCATGACCTGAGCTGAAATCAAGGGTCAGACACTCAACCAACCACGTCATCCAAGCGCCCCTCTTCTTCTTCTTCTTCTTCTTCTTCTTCTTCTTCTTCTTCTTCTGCTTTTTTTTTTACATTTATCTTACACCCTAATCATTCAAATAGATGGGGGGCAGGGACTGTATTTTATGTCTGTGTATATCCCTTAACAAAATGCCTGGAGGATTGGCGCTAAGGTTGTTTGATTGGCTTCAATACAGGACTTCAAAGTCCTGATATTGTGTGACCAAACTATGGCCTGAAACCCATTGCCAGTCAGTACCAATGCATCTTGAGTATAATTGCTTCTTTCATTCACTTAAAATCATTATGAATAGCATTATAAAGACCATTTTCTTCCATTTTTAAAGACATGCCTAGAGCAACATGAGCAAATCTCTTTTTTAATATAAGCTCTTTTATTTTTTGCTTTTTTTTTTTTTTTTTTTTAGTCTCTCAGCATCAGTTTGGGTTTCAGTTATGTTTTAAAATGTGACAGTATTAAAGTATTTCCATGGTATAAATATCTAGTATAGCTTTTTAAAAAACCTTTTTTGAAAGATAATATTGGGGGGATATTACTTGAACTTCTGTTGAGCCAAAAGAAATAATAAGTGCCAACCAACAAAACAAAAAGAGCTACAACATGACGTTAAAGTCAGGGTGCCTGGGTGGCTCAGTCCGTTGATCATCTGACTCTTGATCCCAGCTCAGGTCATGATCTGACAGTTCATGAGGTTGAGCTCCGCATTGGTCTCTGTGCTGACAGCGTGGAGCCTGCTTGGGTTTTTCTCTCTCCTTCTCTCTCTTTCTCTCAAAATAAATAAATAAACTTAAAAGAAAAGGACATTAAAATAGCCCAAAATTGAACATGTATAATTTATATTTAGAGTCTGAAACAGAATAAATATAATCATTAGGACAGGCAAGTTGATAAAAGTGAAGTTGTGAATTAGTGAACAGGATTTTGGGGGTGGGTGGTAGATCTTCTAATGTAAAATTTTGTGAGTGACTTTTAAAAAAGAGTATAAACCAGGTATCATTAAAACACTGATTAGAGTCTTAAACCAGCAGCCCTATTTTTGTTCGGGCCTAGGTTGTTTGGCTGTGTGGAAATAGTTTTTTTGTTTTTTTTTTTTAATGTACAAAATACACAGCAATACTGCCCTCTACAGTTCCCCTTAAAGACAGTCACTTGTCTCCAAGTGTGTGAGTGGCTAGTTGGTTGTAAATGAGCCCTAATTTAAATGGAAGAGTTCAAGTGCGTTTTGCTTTAATGTGTGTCCTAACAGTAAGCAGCCTGGGCCACCTGCTACCTCTGTGTTTGATGACTGCCTATAGAAGTCAGATACTCCAGAAGGGTTACACAATCTTCATTTCTGGGAATATGTGATATCAGCATTTCTTGAAAAGATTTTCATTCTGTGGTCCAGTTAGCAATACATATCTCCGTTTCATATACAGATGCCATTCTGGAATTAAGAAAGTAGTCTGATATGCCAGAAGGACAGTGGGATATATAAAGTCTGGGAAAAGTGTTTATGATCGAAAATAGTGAAGCTGCTTTATAGTCACATTTTTTTCACAGTAGAGCAAGCACTCGATTAAACTCAGTTGTCCCTGATAATGTAAACTGTAAAGTAGAAAGGATAAATGATCAGAAGAAGCTTGAAAGCCAAAAATTTAGGTGTTTAAATGAAATGTTTGTGTCTTTTTCATTGTAAATGCAAATGACACACAGTAAAAAAAAAAAAAAGTAGTCATATGACATAAGATATGAAAGCTTTGCAAAAAGTCTTACATGAAAATAAAAATCTGTAGAGAAAGAAATATGTTTTATCCTCCAAATAGGATACAGAAAGGCAATGTTTCCTGGTGTATGAGAGCAAAATTAGAATGGGTTCAAATCTCAGTGTTGTCACATACTATGTGAGCCGTGGGCAGGTTCCTAAAACTCTCTGTGCCTCAGTTGTGAGATCAAATGGTAACAATATAAGAACTGTATAGTATTTGCTGCTATTGTATTACTACTTTCAGAATTAAGTATTTGTATAAATTTGTTTATGAGCCGCTATAGGCTGTGGAGAGACTGAGGGTTCAACTTCTACCTTCATTAGGATGCTAGTTATAAGTAGCAGAAAGTAACTCATATTACTTTAACTAAAAGGGAGTGGCAGGATGCCTGGGTTAAGCATCCAACTCTTGATTTCAGCTCAGGCTATGAGATAGAACCCTGCGTCAGACTCCACACTGACAGCATAAAGCCTGCTTAGGATTCTCTCTCCCTCTCTCTCTGCCCCTCCCCTGCTTGCACGCGCGCGCGCGCTCTCTCTCTCTCTCTCTCTCTGTGTCTCAAAATAAGTAAATAAACTTAAAAAAATAAAATGGGGGCATTATTATAAAAATTCAGTGGTTATTTTTCAGAGTTCAGGGAAAAATTTCCACCAAGTGTCAGGATGAATAAAAACACTTAACTGGAAATTCTCCCAGGCAGTACTTTTCTATGCTCCTGTCATTGAATGTTCTGGTACATCTGCACTATTCCTCTCTCTTTTCAGGCTGATTGTCTCCCCTCCCCATTTAAATGTGGTGGAATATGACAGCCCACAGCAGTAAAGATGTTGTTACACCTCTAGTCACACAGAGATACCAAATATCTATTTCTTAGCTCCTATCCAAATTCCTGGGAATTAGACTCTAGCCCAACATGGATGGGATGCTCAATTGTAGCCCACCAGCTGTGGCCACCAGGAGAGAGACTTAGAGCAGAAATATAGACCTCACATGTTGTCTTCATATCATTTTCTAAACATAGAATTCAGGAATTCTTTTAATTCTCACTTTATAAGCAGTCTCAGTTTATCAAGTTTTTCATTCAAATAGTTGCCTGTTACTTGTTTGGAGTTCGGAAAACGTGTCCTGTGCCAACTCTGTTATACGACATTGTTAGGGCCTCAGAAGAATCTCACTCCATCCTTCTCGTAAAGAAAAAAAAAAGTTGCAAATAAAAACTGATTAACTCACTATGTGTCTGAAAGAAATAATTATTAATTGCTATAGAAGTCATGGAAATGGCACACCAAAGATTTTTCAAAACTATTCTACCTTTATATAATCTTGTCAGATTGTCAAACTATGCATTCATTTTTTATTGTTGTTTGAAAACTGGTCCTTACAGATATAGTTTTAACCATAATGTATAGTGTTCTTTTTGAAGCAAAATGAGTTCAGAGCTTCCTCTCTGTGGTCTTGGCAGCAGCAGCTAGGACTCCCTCTTGTTTCCATGCATCCATGCATGTACATATGTACACATGCACCCATCCAATGATCCCTTTAGGTTCCATGGTTGGCCCTGTTTTAGACTCTAGGGAGACCGCAATAAACAAGCTAAAACTTGGAACTTTTTTTGAGTAGGAGTAGATGAGAAAAAGTGCATAACCAATAAAGTATAAGTTAATGTAGAAGTATCTGGTAATGATATGTGCTGTTTTGTTTTGTTTTGTTTTGTTTTGTTTAAGAAAAATCAGAGGATTGTCATTTGAAATAACTGGGAAGTCTCTTTAATTGGGCAATGACATCAGGTTTCTAAATTTGAATTCAGCCTCTGTGGTTTTAGAACCAGGACAAGGTGCTCCAGCAGGAGGATTGAGAGTGTCAAGATGGCCCTGTTGTCTTGCCCCGGTAGAGATACTTAGTCCCGAAATGGCTCTTGCTCACCCTCTTTATAGAGCCCAAGAGTTTCATTTGGCTCACTTCATCCCTTTCTCCATCCTTGTCTCTCTTCATCAGAGATTTCCCCCTTTCCTGTTTCACTGCCGACAGAAGTCTCAGAGACCCTGCCTCCCTTCTACATAGTTTTGTTGTGGTTTTGAAGCATGTTTTCTTTGACTTTTATAACTATTTTAAATGCATTATACAGAGACTAAGCAAGTTCTAATGCTACAAAAGAATACACAGAAAAGTAAGTGTTTAACTGAGTTACTGACTTTAAATGATCAATCTCTCTGCCTAGACTTATATATAAAAATAAATACATATTTATGTGTTTATTCGTAAATAGATATGATGCGTTTACACACATTTGCTTTGGATTTATTGGATATATTGTTTTTGTTTTGTGTCTTATTTTGTCACCTAATAGTTTACTTTAGATGTCTTTTCATATCAGAACACATACATTAAGTTCATTCTTGTTAGTAGCTGCATAGTATTTAATTATACAGGTACAAAATAATTAAAATTTTTACTCAGCTCTTAATAGATATTTAGGTTATTTACAGTATTTGCTATTGCAAACAAAAATGCAAGTCCTATAAATATATCTTGTTGACTCAGATGTTAAATATGTATATTAAATTTACACATTAGGCTGACCAAAAGAAATACTGGGGTTTAGAGGCCAAAACCCATCAAATATTGGCAATTTTATATGGTTTAACCTAATAGATATTGTCAAATTCCTCTCCAAGGCTCTCAGCCCAACTTTGTTTGTTTGTTTTTAATTTCTAACAGCTGTTGAAACAGAGAGAAAATATCTTGGATGCTAAGATCTGCTGGATAATGTGAGAAAACCATATGGGTTGTTATTACAACAAAATCATTGTTTCCTATGAAATAGACCCACATTTCCATTCAGGAATGTTCCTAGGAGACTGCCTTTCCATTCTGTCCAATGCCAAAGCCAGAGTCCTTTATGATTGTAGGAACTAGCTAGTTGAATTGGGGATGGAAGAAAATAGACCAGGATTCCAGGTTAGCTCTGGGATAACACTGGGCAAACCTCTCTAACTTGATTACATGATGAATACAGAAAATATCTACCTTAAAAGATAAATGAAATAATTCCTGTGGATCTGACTAACTTAATAAATCAAACATTCCTTCCTTCATCTCTCTTTCCTTCCCCTCTTCCTTCTTTCATTTCAGTGCTCTGTATCTCCAAACTACAGGGATGAGTCAAGGAAGAGAGTGTCTCTCTGGGCCACAGAGCCATACAAACATCAAACATCAGTGGGCATCCAGAAACCACTTCTAACCCAGAGATAGTCATTGAGCTGTTTCAGTCTTCAGGAAATGTTCAATGGCATAGACCGTGCTCTCAAAGTCTGGCAGTGCAGGGTCTGGATAAATTCTCATTCAAGCCCAATCTGTGTGTGTACAGTTTCTGGGGAGTTCAGTGGATAAGCACAACTTTCTTAACATTACTCTCCACCACTTGCAAAACACTCTGTACCCATCAGGAAGCATGACTCTCCTATTTCACAATCTACTTTCTGGGCATGTTTCCATAAAGCAACCCCAACCCTGTGAGGCACGTATTTCTAATTTAGCACCATTCGTGTATGTTGAACTGCCTTAGTGGTTATTCTCTTTGTCAACTCTAGAAATTCAAATACTGTCCCAGATTCTGACTGGGCTCTCATTCAGTGGTAATCAGTTGGTATTAAATACTAAGGTCCATCAATTTATTTATTTATTTATTTATTTATTTATTTATTTATTTAGCAGATGAGAAAAGAGAGACACTGTAGTTACATGTTTTGGAATAGTGGGGGTGAGGGACACCTTGAGTGTTGGAAGGACATGGTACCAAGTTTAAAAACCTGACACTGGCACTTAGTATCTTTATTCTGTGACCAAAGTGCTTCATTTTTCTGGGCATCACTATTCTGTAAAATGGAGTAAATGACTCTCACTAAAGCCAGAGGGTTGCCTTTCTTGTGTGTCAGTTAAGAAAATATATGTCACTTGGTTGACACTTCACATAGCACAAGGAAGCTCTAAAGAATTGTTAACTGTTAGGGCTCCTGGGTGGCTCAGTCAGTTAGGCATCTTACTTCAGCTCAGGTCATGATTCCATGATTCGTGGGTTCAAGCCCCACGTCAGGCTCTGTGCTGACAGCTCAGAGCCTGGAGCCTGCTTCAGATTCTGTGTGTCTCTCTCTCTCTGTCCCTCCCCCACTCATGCTCTGTCTCTCTCTCGCTCTCTCTCAAAAATGGATAAACATTAAAAAAAAAAAAGAATTGTTAACTGTGATTTACAATTCTCAATATTGACCTATTACTAGAGATACTTGCCACAAAACCCTACCAGAATTTTAGGATTGTAAAGGGTTTGTATTGCCATGGATAAGACAGTGTAAATTTTGGCAGAACTAATTACAATGTTCTTTTCAGGAATAGGAACTGAACTTTTCCAGTTATTTGGTAGATGTTTAATCTGGAAAAAGAGGGTACAAAAGGATGAGAGAATGAATAGATAAGGTATCTTCTGACACTTCTTTGTCACTGATGTAGAGGAGAAAGAATGTGTCTTTTTAAAGCTATTGTTAAACTGATTAGGAAGCTCTTTATAAAATGGAAAACACAGATCTTTTTTCCCTCAAGGATATAGCACATATCGTTGGGGTATTTGTTAACACAAATGAAAAACACAGATTGAGTAGAGATGTTCTAATTGCACGAATATGTTCTGATAGTTGTAGGGTTTTGTTTTGTTTTTCTATTTTTCTTTTTATTCTGGCTTATGGGCATAGTAGGCTTAGCATCATTACAAAGTCTCTCTTTTCCATAGTATTTGAACAAGGTCATGTGAAGGCTATTTAAACACAGAGTTCTCAGATGGTAAGGTAGTTGTTTTATGGGGCCTTCATTCCAAAGCCTCATGTACATACAAATTGCAGTAAGACCTGTCTTTGCTTCAGTAGCTAAGAAACCTTTCCCTTAATGGTAGAGTGTCATCCTAGCCTTTGAATTGGTACATGTTTTAGAATAATGTTTAGAAGCCAACATTTCAGTAGAGAAATTTGGGGGTCCGACACACAGGCCTTTATGTACTAGCTGATGGCTTCCTCAAATACTTGTCTTTTAAAATGTTCTTGAAAAAAAGAATATTCCCTTCTCTGGCTTATTTTAGATCAACAATCATACTGAACAAGCAAATGTGCTTATTTAGCAATATCTTTCTTATTAAGCAATGTCTTTCACTCAATTTTACATTTTAAATTCTAACTTCCACCGATCTTAGACACCAGATTTTCCTTATGTATTATCCTTATAAGAATAACTTCAGTGATATTTAGAACCTCATCATAATCCCTAGAAAGGCTCAGATGGAAATAGTCCTCTAAGGAGAGAGATTATATATATGGTAGGCAACACTATTAAAAGTCCAGCTCTAAATTCTATTAATAAATAAAGAATTTAATACTTCATAGTTGGGTAGACATTGAATTTGGAATTCTTGTGAAGAAGTAATGTCTAGGTTTGACTCTTGAGAATTTAGAAGGATAAGGAAGAGCAATTAGTAAGAAACTTTAAAGTCTACTAACTACTGAAAGCAGCCAGAAATACTAGGAAGGACACTGAACTTAGATCAGAAGCACTGAATTTAATCCGGGCTCAAACATTTGTGAATCATGTGACACTGAGCAAGCCACTTAAATTTTTTTGTCCCTCTGTTTACAAGTCTGTAAACTAGGGTGATTATTCCTGTTCTGTCTACTGCCCACAAAGGAGGTTTATAGCTACAAAATGCTATTCAGCTGTAAGGCCTTGGTATGGATTGCCTCTATGTTGAATTCTGTATGCTTTTTGAGAACAAAGATTGTGTCTTTGAGTCATGAGCATTATAAAGGTCCTGAACGAATGAATGATGGAATGTGTGACATAAGTTTGGGCAGAAAAACAGTGGGAGGTGATTCTCCCACTGCAGTTTTCTGTGAAATTGTTTTTGCATTTTTCTTGGAATCACAAAATAAAACATTTTTTCTGGTTTACTATCTCAGCATACTTAAGGCAACAGGTCTTCCTTTATGCTAACTAACTTGCCTAATTGGCATAAGGGCCTTTAATGGGTGAAAGTTTATTGCCCATTCTTTATCTCAGTGCAATGCACTTCTAAGTGTATCCGATGCCAGACATCAGAATGTAGACATAAGCCAGAGCTTGTGGGGTATTGAGTATTATGGCGCATGAAATAATAACACCAACACATTGGTTTCACAACTATGAATTTTTCAATGATTGAGCAGCATGGTTTCTTCTTTAACTTAATGGGAAAGTAAACATATTCCTTCGCGTGTCACTACTACTTAAGCTACTAACCTCTGGCGGGAACCGAATGCTCTGGGAAGCTTCCATTATTTTATATCAATTATGACTGGTTAACACAGAGTGGAGTATTATTCACAGCCTCTTCAAGCAGAAGACAAGACATTAAGGAATGCAGTGCTGTTAGAGATGCCAATAGCCAGGAGATGATACAATATATCCATCCCCATTAAATTATTTCTTAACAGGTTAATAAATGAACTGATTAAATTAAAAGTCCCATGAAAAATAATTGCAAGTTTTTAAGTTATTCTAGATGTTTAATTGGAAAAGATATTTTTAGGAACTGGACATTATGATCCACACCTAACTTACCCTCTAAAAGTTAAAGCTTTAACACTTTATGCCTGACTTCAAAATGTTGAAATGTCAAAACTTTTTTTCATTATCTAATTTTGGATATTAGTAACTCATATTCCTTTATATTCATTGGGAAAGGAACTTACAGTTCTCCATTGTCAAAGATCATAAGAATCCGATGCACAATAAACATGAAAGGGGGGAGGGGCTTGTACAAAATATTTCTAGGTACTGAACAAGCTCTTCTCTTAGCATCTTTTCTTTCTTCAAAGATTTGAAACTTTTCAAGGACTTCAATAACTTTTGAGTCAAGAGTGTCTTCATACTGTTTAGAGAGAAACATTCTCATAAATCATACCTAAGACAGTGCCAACCTCTTTGCCACCTTTTGTTCATTTGTTTGCTTGCTGTGGCAAAGCATTTTATTTTCTCCAGCTGGCTGTATTTTGCTGACCTCCAGGACCTGCTACCTATTTACTGAATTGCAGTATAATTCCAAAACCCTTTGTTGACAAGAGGGTTTGAATTAAGACTGGGACAGAAGGAATCCCTCTGTGGTTGAACTGGCACTAGGACTATAGCAGTGACACAGGAATAAATTAATTTCAGGGTATTACTGGGGACTTGAGTAATCTTAACTATGCTCAGAAGTTATTTTTACGTGTTTTCTTGTTTGTTTGCCTTCTGAGCAGAGTAGCACAAGTTTCCTGGAATCCAGTTCTTCTCTGTAGGCCAGATGACCTTTCTGAGCTGAGCATGAACCAATTATGGTGCATTTGGGTGGGACTACCTCTCTCCTCCAGGTCTACATTCATCCTGATCAGAACCCAAAGGGGATATGCCAGATACTCACTAGAGGGCAGCAAGGGGTCAGTGGAACCAATTCTTGAGGCATTTGCTAGATTGTATGACGTGATCTGAAAAAAAGCCCAACCATTTAAAAAAGTGAATTCTTTGTTACTTCTGTTGAAAAATAGTATGACAAGAGTAACCTATTCATACGAGTGTGTTTGTTGCACAAAAACTTGAGTAAAAGGGAAACACAACCTGGCTATTACAATGAACAAGTCTGTCAGCTCCAAGACATTTCATCAGCTATGCTTCCTGGGTATAGCTGGGTACCCAGGAGAGCGTGGGTCCCTAAAGGGGCCTGTTCTCTGTGTCCATGCTGGAAATCAAGCGACAACTGTGTGGATGCTGAAGAAGGAGGCCCCAAGTCCAAGAGTGAGAAATAAGGAACAATGATTAGGACTCTCCAGTAAGCTGGAGTGACACGTAGTCAAGGGATGCCAGGTGAGGAGGTGTTCCCCACCTGCGGATAAAGAGCGCAAGGCCCCTGTGCCATCCAGGTGGTGTGTTTGCAGGAAGGAATCTCAATCACACTATCTTCCACTACAGTCCCTTAAGGACATTTGGGCGAGGTTGTGACCATTTTGCAGTTCTGTGCCATGAGTGGGGAGCCCATCATCTCAGTGCTTGCGGCACATGGGAGAGAATGAAGTGACCAGGTGGACAATGGGAATGACTTTATGAGATGTAATGTAGAGGAACTGTTTTGCAGAAGGTGGCAAGGACAAGCGGGAGATTAAAGGGAAGGGTGATTTGAGTCATCAGCTCGGCGGTGAGCATAAAACACAAAGACCCGTCTGTGGAAGAGAATGTTACCGGCTGTCAAGGAAAATGATGCATGAGCCACCCCAGGACTCTTCTGAGGAAAGGAGAAGATGAGGGTACAGAAGGTGCTATAATTTTGCTAGCGAAGCTTAAATATAAAAATTTTCATTATCCTTTTTATTATTAACATACTTCTCTCAATGTATCCCACAGGATGGCGTGAACTGTACAACTTAGTTCACAATTAGCAGGAAAAAAAATGCATTTTAATCCCCAAATTTCACTATTGGCTGTTCAATGAGGATAAATATAACATACTGTTGTAAAAAGTTGCTTTTAGCGTGAATATTATTGGGAAAATATTAATCCCAATCTCAGTTTTTCTCTATCTGGAGACACCTCACATTAAACTCTCACAGGGTCAATCGATAATTATACACTAACAATCTTAGGAGGAAGAATTTAATAAGGACTATAGGAAAAAGATGTAATCAAATGTTAGGGGAACATAAAAAAAGGAAGAAGTGCTTTCTGCTGGAAAAATCAGGGAAGATTTAATGGGGAAAATGGCATTTGAACAGGTTCTCAAAATACAAGCAGACTTTTACAAACAAAGCCATGGAAATAATGTTCTAGCAAAAAGGAACAGAATAATTAGCCAATACCTGCTTGGGTAGCAAAGAGACAGATGGCTATAATTTTGTCACCGAGGTTAAACCCAGTTTGTAATAGACTTTATGCAGAATGCTAGGAACTTTGGAATTTATTGTGTGGTCACTCTGGTCACAATGATCAGAATTGCACTTGAGGATAGTTTCTCTGTCTGCAGGGCTGGGGCAAAGATGAAGGCAAACACGCATTAGGAAGTAGATGAAATTGCCCAGATCTGTGGAAGGGTGTCTATAGTCAGCGGGGCAATGGCAGTGGAAGTGGAAGGAAGGAATAAACAAGACAGACATTAAAGAGGGAGGAGGTTGGTTATTAACTTGAAACTGTTTGAATGTGCCTTAACAGTTCTTGGAATGAGGAAGGAGTTTCATCTTCAAAACTGCATGTTATAATCATGGATCAGTTGGGACATTGCCAAAGACAGTCCAACTCCATTGTCAGGGCTCAGCAGTTCACTCAGAGATGGAGACAATGGAGAGGTAAAAACAAGAGGAAAATGAGATTTCCAAAGCATTACATGTAGCTGTGGGCCTGGGGCTTCATTTCGCTAAAGGAAAATAAACTTTTCTTTTTTTTTTTTAATTTTTAAAATATTTATTCATTTCTTGAGAGACAGAGAGAGACAGAGCACAAGTGGGGGAGGGGCAGAGATAGAAGGAGACAGAATCTGAAGCAGGCTCCAGGCTCTGAGCTGTCAGCACAGAGCCCAAAGTGGGGCTCGAACTCACAGACTGCGACATCATGACTTGAGCTGAAGTCCAGCACTCAACCGACTAAGCCACCCAGGCACCCCTAAACTTGTCTTTTTCATTCCTTCTGGGGGAAAAATAGATTTACTGAATTACATGTTAATATGTTTAATTCAATGTTATTTGTTAAAATAATTATCACAAGATTATTTCAATGAGAAGACATCTGATTTTAATCCCAAAGAATAATGAACAAAATGAAACCTTGGGATAACTGAAGTCGAGTCAAATTTAAGTGGCTCAAGATTGCATTATTGTAACATTCAGTAATGCTGCTACAATTGCTAAAATAGTATTCAGCAGTCATGCTGAGCTAATTAACCTGAGATCTCTGTAGAATTATGTATCAATTTTGAAAATATTTTATGACTGACCAAACTCTGAATTCTGTTTTTATAGTTCTTTTTAGTAAATGTCTCAATCATACGAAATAACTTTTTTTTATATACTGTAATGAGATTTCCCATGCAGGTCTAAGAAACTTGGAATTTTCTATTTGAGTTTTTCTTAAACTGTAGCATTGAGCCCCCCATATGGCCACAAAAATGACTTTTTTTTTTTTTTTTTTTTTTTGCTATGTCAGTAATTTGCTTCCAAGTAGGAAAAACAGGGAATAGGACCAAATGCCTGTGACACTTACCTTTGGAGCAAGATTTGAAGCCAATTATATCATTGCCATATGATTTTGTTTGGATTATAATTGCTCTTTAATGAGATGCAGGAAGAATAGAAGGCCCTGGAGCCAAGAAGGACAGAGCTTGGAAGAATTCAAGACCTGCCACATTAGTGATTCTTACAAATTGTACCAGAAGAGATCTGACTTGCCCCAAGTAGTTCACAAATTGGACAGCCCAACTATGTCTTATGTACATTTTCTGCTTTCCAGTTTTGACAGATGCGTATCTTATGTTCCAGTTGCTCTCTGAAAAATATTTCTCAGCTCCCTGCCTCTGCATGTTTTCAGTCAAGGATCAGCATTACTACAGCTTATCAATAATTTAAAACAAAAATGAAAACAACGGTAATGAGATCTCTGTTGGCATTACACTGTCAACAGGAGAAATGAAGACATGGTAATGAAGAAAACATTAGTCTTATTACTTTAGGAGGGATAAGTTCTCCTTCTTTCATGGTGGTGCGGAAGCTGAAATTACCTCCCCAAAAAGGGCTTCAGATCACAAGCAGCTCAGAGAGAGCTGGAGTTCTTTCTAATCTGATTCTCTCTTGTTAGTCCACGCATCAGCAAAGTTAAAGAAATAGGCACCCAATCTTATCAGTCCCACCAAGATAGTTCTAAAGATATTTCTCCAAGCCTTGTGAGGATTTATTTTTAGTCTGCTATGTGCGGACACCTCTGAGTAGCTGAGAATGTTCTCCCTTCAATCTCACACCAGAGCTCCTCACCAATCACCTGGATCCCACCTTGGGAGCATACCATCTTTATTGGCCTTTTGTTTATAATGAGTGAATTCTCTTCTTTGTTCCTCCAACCTGGAAGTTGCAATCAAGGGAAGGGGAGAGATAAAACTGAGAGAAGGGCGTTAAAGGGAAACCGATAGAAATTATGTTTGGAAACCTGAATAGACTGACAGAAGATATCTTTAAAGGAAGAGAAAACAGCGTGGTCCTGATGTCTGGGCCAAATAAAGAATGAACAGGGTGTGAGGAATGGGTAGAGTTTCAGATTAAGCAAAAACTATGCCTCACATACATGGCCCGAGTTCTCTCTGTGAGAAGTAATAAAGGTGAGAGTGTCAGAAGCAGAGGACACCCAAAAAGCAGGTGGCAGAGATGGCCTCTTTCACTTCAGCATTGCAGAGATTTTAACCTGCCAGATGCTGGCTCTTCTTTTTCGTGGAAGAGCATAACTTTCAGTGAAACATCAAACGGATTGAAGGTGTTTGTAGCGAGAGGAAAGACTGAGTCCATAGTAACGGCTGTATTATGATCAACAGTGCTATTTTGTTTCTTCCCCAGAGTTCCTGTTTATGTCTCAGAGTCGCTATATTGTCTTTTCAAGAACCAAGCCAGTTGGCCAGTGGCCACGGTACAATTCCATTGCTAGTGAATATAAAAACACCCCATCAGTGGACACATCTTTCAGTATTCTGCTTAAGCTCGGTCTCCCATTTTAAATGTCATATGGTTATGGGTGAATAGAGGACACCGTTTTAGAGAGATGATTTGCTCAAAATGGTGTCAAATACCAAGCTACGGCATTCAGCAATTCTCAATATCATTATGAAATTTGATTCTATTTTTATATAAAAAGTATAGCATGCAATTCCATTTATTTATTAATATTTGACTCTGAGCATTTGTCTCATGTCCAAAAAATCATGGTACTTTTTCTAGGATAGGGAGAAGGGAAGAACGGAAGGTAGTCGAAAGAAGGACCTGAAAGAGAAAATATGGTGCCCTACTGCCTGCCTTCCACTTTTCACAACCTTCTTTTACCAAGCCTAATAGACAAACACTAACAAATCTTTTTTTTTTTTTAATTTTTTAACATTTATTTATTGAGCAGAGGAGGGACAGAGAGAGAGAGATACAGAATCTGAAGCAGTCTCCAGGCTCTGAGCTGTCAGCACAGAGCCTGACGCAGGGCTCGAACCAACAAACTGTGAGATTGTGACCTGAGCCAAAGTTGGTGCTAAACCAACTCAGCCACCCAGGCATCCCTAGCAAATCCTATTATTAATAAAGCTATGTTTCTTAAAATTTTTTTCATCTCTATTTTTGAGAGAGAGAGAGACAGAGAATGAGCAGAGGAAGGGCAGAGAGAAAGAGTGAAACACAGAATTCAAAGCAGGCACCAGGCTCTGAGTTGTGAGAACAGAGTCTGAACGAGGCTCGAACTCATAAACTCTGAGATCATGACTGGAGCCGAAGTCGGACGTTTAACCGACTGAGCCACCCAGGCACCCCATAAAGCTATTGCTTTTGTAAAGATAACAGTGCTAAGTACTTTGCCCATTTTATCTGAATTATTCCTGCAAACAAATCTGTGAGACAGATTACTATGTCTATTTTACAAATTAGAAAAATGAGAGGAGCCAAAAGGTTTGAAAAAATGCCGAGTGTCATGTAGCCCATGATTAAATGAGCTGGGATCGGTCCAGGTGTATCTGACCCCAAAGCCTACACTTGACCATGTAGACTCTCTGGCCTCCTTTTTAGCCAGAAGCACCTCCAACAGCCGACTCACGAATGGAGAGGGAGGCAATTCCCTATGACACTTAGGCAAAGAATTCATAATGCGCCTGAAATAGAGATTTACTTCATAGCATTGGTTTAATTACGTAACTGTGACGATCAACAAATTCAAAAATGCTTTTTTGTTTTCTTTAAGAAAGGCAAACCAAGGCCACATGGTATAAAATTTGTAATATCTATGGGGTGTTTTTTTGAAGTATATGCTTAAAATTTAATGCCAGAGTAGCTTAAATCTTCCTTCGGATGACCGATACTCCTATTAATATCTAAAATAAAATATTTTTGAAGTATAAATATTGAATCTTGCAGACATTGTATCAGTATTTTGAATATATACCTACTGCTAGATTCTGGTATTTCATAGTTGCAGGAAGCCAATATTCCAAGTGGAATGATTTGGTGTACTTCTAGCTCTGAACAAGCATGCAGTATAGTACTAGTTTGTGATAAATCACTGACATTCTACTCTGGTGGCCAGGCCATTATTTTCTTATGTTAGGAAAAACACTGAATGCGGCAAGCCAGAATCATATCCCATGTAATACTATTTGCAAGAATGATTAACTGGGGTGCCTGGGGCACTTACATAAACAGCTGTTTCTTGTACTTTCCAGGTGATAAAACCTATTAGTTTGGCAACTTACAGAAAAGCCATTAAATCCATTCCAGTGCCACAGGAATAACTGGGCCCCTTAAGCGGGGTACACCTACCAACAGCAAGAGGCAGGAGACAGGCGGTACAGAAAGGAAGAGGCCTGGATGAGAGGTCACTATCTAACTACCAGCCAACCAGGAAGAACAGAAAGGAGCCCAGAGTCTTCAAGGGGCAGAGGGAGGAGCCAGGATTATTTAGCCATTTATCCTTCGTCTGTTTGTTCAGTTATTTCCTTATTTTAAAGGGAAAGCATGTGTTAAATACTTTTCTTTTGCCCTCCTGAAATACCACTGACAGTCTATATTGGCAGGAGTCTATGATATACTTAATAATTTACACCATCAAAGCAATCACAAACTTAAACTTTCTTACCATGCATGAGAAAGTGAGTCTTCCACACTAAAGACCTTTACAAAATGCAAAAGCAGAGATACACAGGATTGATATTTACATTAACATTATATGTAAAATCCAAAAGTCAGTATCCTATATTTTTGTATCAGAGTATATATCACACTTTATTTTCTAAGTATTTATTTTGTCTTTCCTAATAAATTTTAAGATCTGTGAGGAAATAGATTTGCAAATTAAAAAAAAAGTGCATAGAATTCAGCATCGTATGTCATATAGAACTCCATACAGCCATGGAGTTGACTAACAACACTGATGATTTCTTGAAAAAATTTATTGACAGTATTTTTGTAACCACGAAAAGATCTCTACACCAAATTTTCTTTTTCTCCAGCTTTTTACAAATTTGCACCTCCTTGTATTTTATTTTAGATGTGTTATCATAAAGAGATGTGCAGAAGAGATCTGCTTTTCTAACTATTATAGCGTCAGGGCTCTTATGAGGCAACATTTTATTATTATTCTCCCCTGCAATAGTCAATGCATTAAAAGCCAGGAGATTCTATGCAGGGAAACTTAATCAATGAAACGTATTCCCAAGCAATAATAATGTGATGGAGACACTGCAATTTGATTAGTGACCTTTTCATTCTGTACAGAGATAACCTTTATTGATATCATTAACGAGACGAAACGGTGGTGTGATGCTACTCTTTTAACCATGGAGCTTGGTATTGATTGAGAAGCAAGATCTGAGATTTTGTTAGTGTCGAACTGTTTACAGAAACAAGAGGGACATTCCTCTCCTTTTTTTCCAACCGCCAAAGTAATTGTTTTTTACCAGCAGCTAATAGAGAGGAGAAACCAAGGACATTTTCTTACTTGCGTTCTGTTTCTATGAACAAAAAGCCAGTTAAAAAGTGTGAGAACACTTTCTGAATGCTCACAAAGATGAAGGCATTTTATAATAGCAATTTTGGTGTGGCGTGAGTCCATCCTCTTTTCTGTTACTGTAATTCTGAAGTATCTCCCATTATAGAGCTCCTCATAAGTGGTTTCCAATTCAGAAAGGTTTTATTATTTCTACTTGTGTTTGTACTTAAATAAACCAGGTATGCTTATTTGCTGCCCTATGAAAGACCTATGTCATCATAGGGAAGACCTAGAGATTTTTGCCTGTGGCCCATTTTTGTCTTTGGCCCAAAGAACTGATTATCTTTGAAAGGTTTAATCTGCGTCTGCTTTCATACAGTAGAAATGGAATGTTTGTCTAGCCTTTTGAGGAATGACTTAACATAGGAATCAAACCTTAGGTTTTAAATCCCGGGCTAATGTTTAAATGAAAGTCAATTCTTAAGTTGAACATCTTACACATTCTAGAAAAAGAGGAGTTTAGTGAAAGGTAGCTATTATTTAAAACTGTGCTTTTCAACTTAATTTGGTGAGACTGACTTAGAATAAGTTTTTGATGGGACTGTGTATGAAGTAGAGTGCTATAATATGCTTACAAGTGGAATTATAAAATTTTGTTTTTATTGATTTGTGGACTAAATTCAGAGCATATAAGAGTTATTTATGCATTCAGAATGAATAATTAATGTTTATCAGATAAACGCTAGAAAAAAATGGGTTGGGGCTCCTGAGTGGCTCAGTTGGTTAAATGTCCTACTCCTGATTTCAGCTCAGGTCATCATCTCACAGTTCATGGGATTGAGTCCCACATAGGGCTCCATGCTGACAGTGCTGAGCGCTCGGGATTCTTTCTCTCCCACTCTCTCTGCCCTCTCCCCTCTCAAAATAAATAAATACACTTAAAAAATGGGTTAAAAGATTTCCTAAGGTGGGGCACCTGGGTGGCTCAGTCGGTTGAGCATCCGACTTTGGCTCAGGTCATGATCTCTCTGTCCGTGAGTTTGAGCCCCGGGTTGGGCTCTGTGCTTCTGTGCTGACAGCTCAGAGCCTGGAGCCTGTTTCAGATTCTGTGTCTCCCTCTCTCTCTCTGTCCCTCCCCCACTCATGCTCTGTTCCCCTCTCTCTTTCTCTGTCTCCCTCTCTCTCTGTCAATAATAAATAAACATTAAAAATTAAAAAAAAAAAGATTTACTAAGGTACATGTATAAACAGATTTTGGGGGGAGGAATTGCAAAATTCTTACAGGTGGAAGTGTTTCCATATTTCCTAAGCTCTCTACCCCAGTGGGAGTTTTAATAAGGAAGGAACTGTGGGCATCTGCTTTTTTTATTAGCAAGCTTCTGGTATGTTAAAATACAATTAAATAAAAAAATTACTATGTATTTACAGCTTCAGAGGGACAAAAATTAACAAAATAACTTACAGAAGATAGTGGGGATAAGTAGTAAGAATGGATATGGTTGTTCACCCTAAAACTTGAAAATCTGTCATGAAAACTTGCCCAATTTTGGGTTTCAAAGACAGAGACCAGATTTTTCAGGTGGAAAATATAGTTTTTGTTTATCAGTGACCACTCTGAAAAAACATGAAATCTAATGTACAACCTGATCCTTTGATAACGAAAAATTGAAAACAGATCAGAAATAAATTTACACCTAATAGCATAGAGTTGTTTTTTGTTTGTTTATTTTCCAGCATGAATTTGTTTTTGTTTTTGTTTTCTACCCTGTGTGAATTACAGATTACAGTGTGTGCATATATTAAAGATGTTGATTTGCTTCACTTTACTATTGAATCAGATTTCTTGTACTTTTCAACCTGTTTTCAGCCTAACATAATATCAACAATGATAATGCAAAATCAAAATACTTAGAAGCCCTGAAGGGAAAATTCATGGAAATAATGTCCCCGTTTCCTATCCTGAGTATTGTGATTCAGCCATTCTTTTATATAGAGAGAGAGGAAGTGGAGAAAGGGGTGGGGGCTAGGAATCAGAGCAGTAAGTGGAGACCAAAGAAATAAAGAAAGAGAGAGAAAGAGAGAGAGGGAGGAAGGGGAAAAGAAGGAAGGAAGGAAGGAAGGAAGGAAGGAAGGAAGGAAGGAAGGAAGGAAAAGAAAGAAAGAGAAAGAAAGAAAGAAAGAAAGAAAGAAAGAAAGAAAGAAAGAGAAAGGAAAAGAAAAAGGATAGGGAAAGAGAGAATAATAAAAATATTGGAATATTGGAAGACAAGTTTGGGATTGATTGTACTTGCATCAAGGTCTGTGGGGCAATTTAACATAAGAAAGAACTCCTTACTCTTTGGCCACTGCAGTATCTCTAGGTCCTTAAATGAACCATTTTTTCAAAATTAGTGGTGTGCAGATCCTTATCACTCAACGTGTAACCCTCAGACAGCAGCTCAACTGCAAACTGTTAGAAAATCACATTCTCTTAGCATCACACTCTCCAGTTCCATCCATGTTGCTACAAAGGGCCGTATTTCATTCTTTCTCATTGCCATGTAGTACTCCATTGTGTATACAAACCACAATTTCTTTATCCATTCATCAGTTGATGGACATTTAGGCTCTTTCCATAATTTGGCTATTGTTGAGAGTGCTGCTATAAACATTGGGGTGATGGGCATTGAGGAGGGCACCCTTTGGGATGAGCACTGGGTGTTGTATGGAAACCAATTTGACAATAAATTTCATATATTGAAAAAAAAAATAAAAAAATAAAATGTCAATGAGAAACTAAAAAAAAAAAAAAAGAAAAGAAAATCACATTCTCAAGTCCTCACCCCCACCCCAGGGCCAGAATCAGAATCTGTATTTTTAAGTAGATCCCACCATGACCATATGCTTGTTAGAGACTGGGAAGTGCAGCAATATATGGCCCTGTGTCTACTGGCAGAAAACTCACTTGTGTCTGTGTAACCAAGGACCACAAACAATGAAACACAGCATGTGGAAAACAGAAGAAAAATCTCCCAGGATGAAAGCATAAATAAAAGGAAATACAAAATTCCCCACTTAATGCCAAGTGCTTCCCACTAGACAAGAAATCACTAACGTCATTTATTAGCCCTCACTTAGGAAAAGCAAACTACACTGTGTCCACTTGCCTTTTTCTGCTTCTCAAAGTCAAACAAAAGATTTCTCACAATTATAATTTTTAACAAATCATTTTAAATGGTGTGTTTATTTTTCCTAGATCAAGCCTTTAGGTAATAATATTTTAATGTTTTGATTTTGAATGAACTGAAATGTTTTCTCGGGTTGCACTGCTTCTAACTGTCCATTTCCATATGGTTGTTTGTTTTTTAAGAATTTTTATGTGTGTGTGTGTGTTATGCATGTGTTATCTGGCCGTGATACACATACATGCATGTGCATGCACGCACACACACACACACACACACAAACACACACACACACACCCCACATTCACATGTGAGTGCTTCATAACCTTTATTATGTGCTCTGAGACCACAGCACGGTGTCTGGCTTTCCTGTGGAAGAGGGAGAAGGCTTGTCTGTATACAGCAAAAGCACTGGAGACTTGAACAGAGCATCTCAGCAATAATAACAAAACCAACCTGAGTATATGAGGGAGGAAGAAAAATGACAACTCTTCTTTGGCATATAGATTGCTATAGAGGAGCAAGTTGTTGAAGAAGGGGAAAAATGTTTTCAAATATCAGTGTTATACTCTATTCAGGGCAGTAGTAAATTATTTCTGGCTGATATTTTTAGCAAACGTCAAAGATGATTGTAGAAAGAGGCTCTTCCCAATGCTTAGTAGGAGTTAATTTCTGTTATCATTGTTTTTCTCTGGCAAATGCTTCTCTGATATGTGAATTAGAGTACAAACAGTACATGTTTGTATATATAATTTGATGCTTTTATTATTGACATTTGTTTATAATGTGGCCTTTGGAGGTAGTTGTTGAAGAGAAGAATTGCTCTGAACTTGGAAATCTTAAGGCACTCTGAGAGTACAGCCAAAGAAATGTTCCAGCTCCTGAAGAATTGTCTCTGCTCTGAAGGAAAGATAAACAGTGTTCTTACAAGGTGGGGAGGGTGTCAAAGAGATTCACCATCATAGTCTCACAGAGGAAAGACTGTTTAGCTGTGGCTTCTGTATTAATTATGAGCAAAGTGAAAGGAATTGGCATGGCAGTCTGCAAACATGCTGGAGGGACATCATAACAATAAAAAATAAAATAATTAAAAACAAAAAAGGAAAGATGCAAACAAATGAGAATAGCATGCCATTACAGCTTGAAAAAAAATCTAGCAATTGGATAAAAACAAGGTAGAAATGTAAAGCCCTCCATAAGTACCCAATGCTTTAAAAGAAAATGCATTACCTCAGGAAACCATGAGTTCTAGAGATATGAAATCCAAGACAGTGATAAAACAACAACACACTTCTGAGTTGAGGAGGCAAATTGAGAAGTTAAAAAGACTTTCATAAATCTAAGTAAGTTAGAACAAATAACTTAGAATCAAGAAAGATAGAAAGAACTATAGAAGGAAAGAAATACAGTAAAACCTTGAATTGCTGGTGACTTGTTCTGCAAGTGTTCTGCAAGACGAGCAAACATTTCTAACAAATTTCAACTTGATAAATGAGCCATGTCTTGCCATATGAGTAGCACGTGACTCCAAATGTCACATGATCGCAATTAGAGTAATTAGTGAAAAGATGTCAGATGAGAAGGAGATCATTGGTAGCCCTGAAGTGCAAAAACCAACAAATAAACTAGGGAAAAATACTTAAAAACATAATGAAAGAAAAAAGAGTAGACTAAAAGGAACACCTGAATCTGCAGATTAAATGGGCACATCAAATGGACATAAAAGGTAAGATAGCTGGTCATATGTTTGTTATCCAGGATCAAGGAAAAAGAAAAAATTCTGCTGGCATGAAGATGATAAAATCAAGTTACCTAGAAGGGAAAAACAAAACAAAACAGGCCTATCTCAGACTTTTTACAGCAATTTTGACTGCCAGAAGACACTGGAAGTTGTGAGGATACTAAAATGACACCAATAAAGAGGTATCCAGGCAAGAGGCAGTAGGAGGATTATATATATGATACCTATGCCTTCTTGGAAAAATTACTCAAATGTGAACTTACTGAAACCAAAAAAAAAAATGAAAATAAAAAACTCAAGAATAGGAATGTGTGATAAAATTCTCACAATGGCATTGTATTAATTTAGCTATAAGACTAAGTGTCTGGTAAGGATAGGGTTGTAGACCAGAAAGCAGATATAACTTTTCTTATTATCTTATGAATATTAATATATAATAAAAATGTAAGAGAAAATAGGAGGGGAGATGGGAGGAAGCATAAATGATAGACCCCCATAATTATTAACCTGGTAATTCAATCACATTGTAAAGACTTGAAATATATATTTAAAAAAAAAGATACACTGTATGTGAAATATATATTTAAAAAAAAAGATACATATATATTTAAAAATATTTTTCTCCTAGGTCTGCGTGGTAAGGTCTGGAAGCAATGTCATGAATGTTCAGCACTTGGTTTCTAAATGCCATTCTCCATTAAAATAAATCAAGGTGAAAAGACTGATTTCAGTCTGAGATAAGGAAAGTATAGCTAAGCCTGAAACATCCTGTTGCACCAGAAATAAGGAAGTGCTCAAAGAATAATAGTGACATAGCAAAAGGACAGAGGAGAAATCCTGAAAGGTTCTCACTGACCAAATTCAAAATAATTTGAGTATGAAAGTATGCAAAAAATAATTGACCTATTAAATGAAATCCATAGATTACATATTAATCTAAATGAATCAATAAATTGGTGTGATAAGAAAACTCTTTCCTACAATTGAATGCCAATTAATAAATATAGAAGGGATTAAAGAGTTGGAAAGTCATCCCTGGATGCTAACACTACTGGATGCTAACATTACTGGTATGGTAAGAAAATGGATCGAAGTTAACTTTATCATTATCACGGCAGTCTGACACCATGTGCCTCCAGATATGATGAAGTGAGAAGAACACGCCATTACTCTTTGGAGTTTCTACTAAAAGTCCGCAATTCAAATCTAGTCGTGAGGAAATAGTAGGTAAATCCAAACTGAGAGACAGTCTCAATATAATTTACTTGTATCCTTAAAAAACTTCAAGATCAATAAAGACAAAGAAAGATTGAGGAAATGTTCCAGGTTAAAAGAGAATATAGAAAACTGATGCAATATGTGACTATGGATTGAATCCTGAAATGGAGACATAATAGCTATAAACGATGTAAGAGAGATAATTTATAAATTGGAATATGAACTGTGGATTAGATAATTAATATTGTATCAATGTTAAGTTACATAATTTTGGGAATTACACTGAATCTGTGTAAGAAAATATTCTTGCTTTTAAAAGTAAACACTGTGTGGGGACACCTGGGTGGCTCAGTCAGTTAAGCATCCGCCTTTGGCTCAGGTCATGATCTCACAGTTTGTGGGTTTGAGCCTTGTGTTGGGCTTTGTGCTGACAGCTCAGAGCTTGGAACATGCTTCAAATTATTTGTGTGTCTCTCTCTCTGCCCCTCTCCCATTCAGGCTCTCTCTATCTCTCTCTATCTCTCAAGAATGAATAAACAGAAAGAAAGAAAGAAAGAAAGAAAGAAAGAAAGAAAGAAAGAAAGAGAAAGAAAGAAAACACTGTGTACTGATAAAGGTATACATTGTTTCCAACTTACCCTTAGTGATTCAGAAAAAAAATATACATATACATAGATTAATAGGTGGAAATTGGTAAATCTAGGTAGAGGGTATATGGGTTTTATTTGTGGTATTCTTATAATCTTTCTGTAAATTTGAAATTATGCCAAAATACAAAGTTACAAAAATGTAATGATGACTCATACCTTTATTATAGCCCTTCCATATTTACACAATTATTTCTGTTACTGCATCCATCCAAGTGAAAACAGGCATCTCCAAAGTTGTACACTGAACAGCATATCCGAATGCATGTATGTTTCACTCCCATATTTATAATCTATACACACACTACTCCTCTTCCTTACATTTCACTGGAGAACACAGATCCTATTCCTTATTCATCTTTTCTAACTGCACTCTCTTTTCTGGTGGTCTAATCTGTTCCTATAGCTTTAAATTTCATCTACTTGCCAATAACAAATGAAGTTTGAAGAGTAGAAACACTAACATTCCACAACAAATTCCAGTGACACCTCTTCCTGTGATTGAAATACACATTCTCTCATAGGAAGATAGTACTAAAATAGATGATGATAGATTCTTTGTGAAGAAAAAAATCATAGTTGAAGTTCATTGCAAGACCAAGGAACTATCCAATGTAATTTCCAGGAAGAAAACATAAAGAATATATTGACTAAAATGTCAAAAAAGAAAATGATTTTTCTGGATAAACTAAAACTGCCAGTATCTTCCCAGTTCAATACCTGCTGGTGAAAGGCTGGCTAGGGTAGTGGGGTTGTTTGTTTTGTTTGTTTGTGTGTGTGTTTCGAGAAGGGCTATGAAAAATGCACTGGCATTTCTTTATCTCAGATAGTGTACATTCAACAAGAAAACCGATGTTAATAGACCCAATAAAGTGTTAATGAAAATGATGGAGATGCTGAAGAATCCAGTTTATGATGAAGGAGCGGGGGGGTGTCTATCCAAGTCAGACTTTTTTGGCTTAGTGGTCATATAATGATAATGAAAAATACAGTACTCAGGTTGGAAACAGACACATACTCCCACAAAAGCAATGACTAAAAGACATTCAGAGAAGCAATTCTTAACACTTGATACAAAGAGGAATGGATACTAGGAATGTCACTTCACAGGTGATTATTTCCTGGTAGCTTCTTCCACACTGATGAAATTACAGTCTTTGGTGTGATTCATCCATTCATTCAAATCAGTAAGCATTTGTTAGGTACTCATCTTGCTAAGTGTCTTGACTTCCACTATGATATCGTTGCACTTTTCTCTTAGCCACTCGATAAATTGTACAGATAAGTCCAAGGGTTTAAGGATGGAAGAGAGAGATTTTATGATGGGAAAGAAGGCACATTTATTATTATGCTTGTTTGCTTGTGCCTAAAGATTAACAAATTTAATAACTGTGCCAAATATTGGAGTAAAGGAAGACAATGTTTTCAAGACCAAATTTGTGGATATACATGCATATGTATGTGTGCAAATATACATGTATGTGGAGAGAGAGATGATCTGGACAGATGCAGAGTGAATTGTTGGTAGTGGTTAATCCTTAAGAATAGTATTGGAGATGATTAAGAGGGTAGGAATCTTAAATTTTACATCATATACTTCTTTATAGTATGTGAGTTTTTTTATATAAAGAAGAATATTACTTCTGCATTGGAAAATAAAGTAATATGAGGAAAAGTCTGACTTCCCTTTACTTGGTTAAAGTTTGAGGTCCAACAGCAGAGGATTGATGGGCCATTTGTTTTCATTATTTTCTGAACCACGCTTGTGTATATAAGAACTTGTCAAAGATTACAGACCAAGGAGGTGCCTCGTCTATTCATTTCCAACAGTCTTGTCCAGTAAATATGGATTCATTCTTTCCTTGTGAAAAATGACAGTGCAGGAAAGCCACTTTATACTTCTAGGAGAAATCTGTTTTTCTATAAATTCAGAAAGCTTGATCCTTGTGTGTTTGGGGAGCCCCAATAATCTTAACATTTAAAAATTACTAAGCATAATGTGACTTGGAATTTTATATCTGATGACTTTTCTCCTAAGAAAATTTTAATAGTCCTCCTATTATACACTAAAAAGTCAAGTGTCTCCCCACTGCCCATGTTTATATACTTTGGAGTCTTAAAAAAACAATTATTATTATTACCAATACAATTGTTTCATTAATAACTGGCTATTTTGATGCAACATATATCTTCCCAAACCTCACAGATAAATAAATATTAAGCACATTTCGAACATATGGGAGATAATTATCTCAGGGAACAGTCAAATTTCATATCCCAAAGAAACTCCAAGATAATCTTCCTAATCCTCTATTTTATATAAGAGAAAACCAAGCCTCAGTGGAGTTGAATGTCTTGTCCAAGATCATACAGCTGTTGGTGACAAAACCAAGGTTGTAATCGTAATTAATTGTGGCTGATATCTCCTGTCTGCCCTGGGAATGTTTACTTCCCATGCTATGCCTATCTTTCCCTCTGTCTAGCCTAAGAAGGAAGTTTGCCATGTAAGGAAGGAGTTCCTCAACTCTGAAAAGAATTCAGGAGTGAAGCAAGAGAGTGGATCAAGATTTGATTCAGTTTGGTGTTTAGTAATATTAACTCACTGATGGTTAATACATTGAAAAATAAAGTGTGTGCTTATTTTTAAATAATGAAGATATCTAAGAGCATCCATCTATACCAACATATTGAGATTTTATGGAAAATATTTATGTGGATACCTTACACAGGAGACTAAACACAGTATACCTGTTATCTGTGACTCTTTTATAATGAAGTGTCATTTTTTTCATTTTTATATATCATTTTCTACCAAACTATGGAACTAAATTAATTAATATATCTCAAATGGTTCAGTTGATCTGGCCTTTGTATATCTGTTGAAAACTTTGTCCGGGTTGTGTAAGAATTCTTGATTTTTCTTGTCTTGCTTCACTTGAGGGGCCAGTTACTCTAAAACCTATGACCTCATTCTTGATACTGTCATCCTGAAGGTCAGGTTTAATGCCAACCACTAGGTAGGGTGGTGTATATCCATTTGCCTATAAAATGTCTCAGCTTTTATTTATCTACTAGCGCATCGTAATTATTAACTGTCTCCTTTTACTCTCAGAGTCAAGATTTGGATATGGTTATCCTACCCCTAGTGGGTGTAAAATATGCTAGGGAAGGAGCTTTCCTACCCCAGCTTTAAGGCAAATCTCAGCATTTTCACCTGTTTGAGCTATGTCTGCCCCTTCCTGTTTTCATTGTCTTAAGAGTTGTGCCTTTTGCCTTCCTAGATTCATTGTAACTGATTTATCTTTCAAACACCATTCTACTCAAGACGCAATATTTGACTTGATTGAACAAGAGTATCTGACAAATCCACTTTCATTTTGGTTTCAACTGTCTGTCCTAGTACAGAGTGTGAATAAATCTTCCAGGCCTACAGAAAATTAGATTATCAAGAAGAATTTGATGAAGGATTTGTGCTTTGCAGGGTAGCTAAATGGGTTGTTCCATAGGAACAACACAAATTGTTTGTGTGTTGGATCTCAAATTGGAACATGCTTATGCCTGGAAAACCTAAACTGTCTTGCCTAAGGAATCTCTTAAGATACTCCCAAATTATATTCCAAACAACTTCTTTAAGTCTAAATTTAAGAAGATGTCTAAAATTTATGGTCCCCTTAAAGGGCCAGGCAATTTAGTGTAGAGGGAGAATATGGGTTTTATAGTCAAATGGACATGAGTTCAAATGTTGCTATCATTCTTTCTAGTATTATGCTTCCATTTCTTCAACTGTAAATGGAAAGAACTTCCTTAAATAATGTGAACTTACTACATCTTCATGCAGTTCTAATACTGGATATGTTTTTCTGTAATGATTTTACAGACATTTTGGAAATGATTTCAGCTTTCTCACATCTTCCTACCTGTGGGAAAATGTAAATATCTTTTGATGCCTCTCTTTGGTGTCTCTCTGTACCTACTGCCTAGTTTTAGACCATCACAATGTCTTACTTGAATAAAGAAACAACCTGTTAAGTAGTCCTTCAGACCACCTGTTCCTAAATTCTTTCTCCACTTAGCATTCTTAAAACAAAGTATCCCCTGTTTAAAAATTTTCAGTAGCTATCCATTGCCTTCAGGATAAAAACCAAATTTTTGACCCTGGCTTTTGCCTATATTTCCTTCTGCATATTTCATCTATTAGTTTATGTCTTTCATTCTGCATTCCAGCTCTACAGAAATACTTAAAGTGACCCAAGTGTGCCCTATCTCCTGCCTGGAATGTTAATCCTCTCCTCTCCTGCATTCAGAATGTGCCCTGGTTTCATCTTCTCAAAAAAAAAAAAGCCTTCTTTGCCCACTTCCCATCTTGATTCCATGCTGCTTTGATGTGCTGTCCTATAATGTTATGCTGATCCCCCCAGTAGTCTGCAAACTTCTCTCACCTCCAGAGGGTAAGCTTCCTGACATAGGACTTTGTCTTTTCCTTTATATCCAAACACAGCACACTATATGGACTCAGTAAATATGGCTTTCAATAGATTGAAGGAAGGAAACAAAGGAAGAAAAGAGTGGAGGAAAGAAGAAATGCTAGCTTATTATCCTGGAGAAATTTGTATTCTAGATAAAGAAATATTATCCCATAATATCACAAAAGAATAATTATACAAACTTCATTACCTAGCACGGAACCTTGTCCATAGAACACAATCATTAAATATTTGTAGCTTTGATTCACTGACTAAATACATGCCACCTAGGTACTTAGCTTAATATGCAATCTGCACTGGAGTAAAAGGGTACTTTTTTCAACAATGATTTTAAGTGATGTTGTTTGCTATCGAGCTGTAACAGTGTTCAGGCAAGAAATTTTTTCTACCTTGGTGTTTTGGGAGGACAGCTGCAGTGTGTCTGGGAAAAGTCATTTTCTTGCGAAGAATCACCCTCTCTTTGCTTGTCATCACACAGCCACCTTTCTGATGTGGCTGGACCCAAAGTATGCTAAGCCACAGTGTGTCTGAGCCACAGGATCCAGAGAGGCTGACTCACTAGAACAGGTAATTAGGAAGCAGTAGGACATGAGACAGGAGAGGAAATCTAATTTACAGCTCGCTGGAGAGCTCTGAATCAGTGTGGAAGAGAAGTGAAATGGAAGATTAAATTATCTGTGAGCTCACTTCTCTAAAATTATTTAGTCTGTCCCTTTTTTTTTTTTTTCATTTAGAAAACATATGCTGTGAATGCAAGGATTTAGCTTCTGCTTCTGAAGAGTTGGCAGCTGGGAGCAGTTTCTTGAAACCACCTGGAAAGGATAAAATTGGCTTTAGGATATCTGCCATTTCAATAAGGGCAACGACAACCGAGTTCAGGAAATGAAGGAGATGTCCGGAAGCTCTTAGGACCTTCTAGCAGCTCAAGGGTGTAACTCTGGCCGTTGTGTTAACAAACTTCAAGGGCTTAGAGGCACCTTGTATTGATACAGCTTCCTAGAGCCCACCAGAGGGGCCCTTTCCTTATGTCCTGTGATGCCTAGCTGCTGAGCCACAGGGAACTCGCAGAGTTATGTCAATTGTAGAAGTAGATTAGTCTTTGCCTTCATGCTTATGGACTTATGTTAGATTTTTGTTGACTGAAGAGTAGTAACCCAGGCAACAAATATAATTCATTCATTCAAGAAATATTGGTCAATACGTATTCTATAGTAGACACAGTTCTGAATACTGGGGATGATGTGGTTTTAAAAGCCTAAATATTATGTTTCTGATCTTATTTATAACTTCCAACATATTTCTGATCTTAGAAAGCTCATTCTAGAGGAGATACAGTAAATATATTTACATGGTTGAAGAAATTAAAAAGAAAAAGAACCTGTGATAATTTCAGATAGTGGCAAGTGCTGTGAAGAAGAATTAAATAGAAAAATGGGGTAGATAGTGTGTGGATGTAAGGTGGGGAGGAGGGTAATTAACTAGAGTGGTCAGGAAATCTTTTTTCCGGGAAGGTAGCATTTGAGATGAGTCTTGAGTTCTGATAAGCTGGTAGTCCTGCGAAGCTATGAGGAGAAAGCATTCTAGACAGATGGAACAGCAGGTTAGGAAAACAGTAGGAAAGATAAACAGGAGTGAAATTATGTGAGACTTAGGAAGTCATCGTTAGGCATTTGAATTCACACCGTGGGCAATGGAAAACCATTGCAGGGATGAAGCAGGGGAATGATTGGAAACTATTAGAGGCCATGAAATGAGATAATGGGAAACCACTGGAAGGTGTGAAGCAGAGGAATTATGGAAAGCATCAGATGGTATAACGGGGGGGGGAGGGGAATAATTACCCTGGCTGCTGTGAGGAGAATGGATTTTGAGAGGAGAAGGGCAACAAAATGAGCATGAGCTTGAACTGAAGAAAGTTGATGCTGGAGATTTTTTCTGTGCATGGTTCCTTGGGACTATTAAAAACATCCATGTATGATATCTCCTCCCAAGCATAGAACATTATAATCTAGTAGCTGTTCATGCAGTCACTTCCCTGCACTGCTACCACGAAAGAGGTCTCTGGGATTCCTTAGTAAAAGCCTTCCTCTAGTATTACTGTAAACCTGAAACTGAGAGATCAAGAGTTAGTGAATTCCAACTGCCTTGCCTGTGTTAATATAGTCTGCCCTGAGTTTCACCTCTGTCTTAAGTGCTTCTTCCATCATTGAAATTCAACTCCACATATCCAGGCCCCATAACACAATAACTAGTCCCCACTAAACAATGCTAGGATTCTAAAGTCCAGAGCATGCCCAGAGTAGGGCAACCTGGAGTATGTCCAAGGGACCTAAATATAGAGGGACAAATTTTTTTAAATGGTTTTATGTCACCATGTTATTTTAGATTGTGTCGAATGCACATATTGACAGCACATGCTTCCCTTCCAATGGGTAGAAACAAACCATGTCATGAATTACAAAGTCAGTTCGAGGACCAATTTCCTGTTGCTGGCACTGGTCACCCAAATTGCTAGTTCCCTCTTTGCTCAACCTATTTTGAGAGACTTTGGTTCTTACATTTAATACCTATAATCTATTGTCTGTGGCTCAGCCCACTTCTGTTCCAAACAACCTGCTTGTATGTGACTTCTCTTTACACCTTCCTTCCTGAGTGCAGTCAACAACCTTGAATCACCCTGACTCATTGCATCTAAGTCTCTGTGTCTCCCCTCGCAGCCTCCCTCTCTTTTGGGGATTACTCAGATTTCCTTCCTTTCCTTCTAACAGACAAAGGGCAAAATGTTCAAATTAAAAGTCAAGTTTAAGAAGTAAAAGAAAATTAGGGAATACTTTTAATAAACCCAAGTAATATGTATTAGTGTCAGACTCTAATCATATTTGACATATTAGTGTTGTATATAAATGTAGATGTTAATGTCTTTGGGATTTACATTTGCACAGAGCTCGGCTAGACCAAATTAACTGAGAATAGAAGGAAAATAGGATAATGCCATTGTGTCAAAAAGTACCAAGTATGGTTTACCAGATTACCTTCCCAACGTTTATGTGTTTTGAATCAGTTGCTTACTTATCATGGTTGGAAAATTGATACAGTACCTATTAATTACTCAACATTTTAGAAAATATGTTTCAAAAACCAAACTGTATTTTTAAAAATATCCTTTTCTAATTCTTTAGTCACAATTACACTATTTTCTTCTAAAGACCAGGGCAAGAGTAGGTACAATATCATTTTAAAAGTAGATGGGAAATATCAAAACCAAAGTGAATTTCTGAACTAAAGAACAATGCATCTCAATTTGAAAATGGATTTTGAATGGTCTGAGTATTTGCTAATTGTGTCTTTAAATTGTAGCATGTAATGTAGATTTGCTTTTAGCATTTTAAGGAGTCAGATCAAATACAAAGATTAATAGTAACCAGAGCAATTTCAATCTGCGTCATTTCATATTTTGACTTATCTGACCCTAAGACGGATGCTGTTGAGAGTGGGCAACTCAATGGAGAGAATGTAAATAAACTTTGGGCACATGCTTATGATGTGAGAATGGATGAAAAGATTGTTACAGAAAATTGGCCTTACTTCGTGACTAAACTCTTTCATTTTTTTTGACAATTAGGCACTTATCTAAAAAAGTTATTGCTTGTTGGGGCACCTGGATGGCTCAGTTGGTTAAGCATCCAACTTCAGCTCAGTCATGATCTCACGGTTTGTGGGTTGGAGCGCCACAGAGGGCTCTGTGCTGACAGCTCAGAGCCTAGAGCCTGCTTCAGATTCCATGTCTCTCTCTCTTGGCCCCTCCCCTGCTCGCACTCTGTGTCTCCCTCTCTCAAAAATAAATAAACATTTTTTTAAAGTTATTGCTTGTCAGTTACTATATTCTTTAAAAGAAGGATGAGGTAGGTTTATAAATGTTCAATTAGTATTTGTTAAATAAGTGAATGAATGATGAATGAATACATTTTAGAAAGAAAAATTTTTAAAAATTATGATAATAAGAATATCATTCTTCAATTAGAGAAAAATAATTTCTTTATATATAAGAAAGGAATGTTACTTGAAACACACCAAATAAAAATTATTATGCTGCTTCTCTTTTATTTAACAAAATATATAACCAGTAATAACAAGAATAAACTTGTATGTATGGTAAAAAAAATGTTGACAAGTTGGAAATAGGATCTGTGGTAATAGTAATGTGTTTCTAGTTCAATATCACTGATACTGGGTAGAAATATTAAAGAGTAACACCTGTCACAGCACCGGCATTTACGGTCCTCTATAAGGACTAAGGGATGTTAATATCCCTTGAAAACTGGCAATTCCTGAAACATAAAAATATTATTTAAAAAATCAACAAAGGATAAGATTATTTTCTAAGTATAGAAAGAAACTGGGCATTGTAGAGAAACTTTCAGTATTAAGGATTTTAAAGTGGAGTAAAATGTTTTCTCTGAGAACAGATGGTTCTCACATTGTAATTGTGTTATTGTTCCCTGCCAACTCATGTGGGTATTATCCAAGGATTCACAGGAAAAAGGTAAACCATTTCCCTTCAGGTACACTAGAGTAGTAGAAAGAGCACTGAATTGGGGGTTAGGAAACCTGGTAACTATTCTTAGCTGTGGCATTAGTTAGCTATGTGAATGACCTGATAGAAATCATATTTTCTCTGGGTATCAGTGTCCTCATCTATAAAATGAGGGCATTGGGCTAAATTATATTTAAGATCCTGGTGTGCTTTCTATGGTTCTTAATTCTCTCTTTTTTTTTTTTTTTTTTTTTTGTCTTTTTCCAAATGCTCAACTACTACATTATTTAAGGTATATTTCCCGGTCTCTTTTTTTTTTTTTTTCCCTCCCCTCTCTTTCTTCAATATATGGGATAGGAGGACACTGACTAAGTCTGATGGGCGGGAGGAGGAAGAAAATCAGCTACAGGAAAGGTTTATATCCCCCTCTACAAGAAAACTTAAATATAGCTACTACAGCTTTGAAAGGAATGGTTTATGTCCAAACAGCATTTTCCAGACAAGCTCTGTACTTTTTTGCCAACAGAATTAACTTTAAACTGAACGCAGTAGACAGTTAAACAAGAGTCGGCACTGGAAACAGCTGTGAGTAGACAAGACCAGTTACTTATAAGGTACTGTTTTTTACTCATTGAAATCTCCTTCAGGGTTTATTTGTTTCGGGCACAAGTATTGTGTGGTCATTTGACTTTTCCCCCCACCTCGCCTCTATTCTGAGAGAAAACACACACTTTAAAATACTTTAGTTTCTTGGCTGTATTGTTTTGTGGCTGTTGATATTTGAAGCTACTAGGATTTGGTTTTGTTTTGTTTTCAGGAACCTAATGATTGTTGTTGTTATTTTATTTTGAAGCTTAGTTTAGCTTTGTCCTTTGTTGCATCTTGTCATGGGTGGTTTTATGTTTTGTTATTCATGTCAGATTAAAAAAAAAAAGATAGGCTTTAAGATTACGGAATGTACAGAATGCTCTTGATTGAAGGGGAGGGACAGGTTAATTCATCTTCGACTTCAAGTATAGAAACAGCATAGAGCCAAGTCAGAGCAGCTCCAGGCACTTGAACTGACTTGGTTGAGGCTCACTGACCTCATTACAGCTTGGTGGATCTGACCTGCGAAACACACAATTTTGAATTAGGGTTTTACCTTTAATCTACTTCTATATTTGGGGTGCCTGGGTGGCTCAGTCCGTTGAGCTTCCGGCTTTGGCTCAGGTCATGATCTCATGGTTCCTGGGTTCGAGCCCCACCACAGGCTCTATGCTGACAGCTCAGAGCCTGGAGCCTGCTTCAGATTCTGTCTCCCTCTCTCTCTGCCCCTCCCCCCTTGTGCTCTATGTCTCCCTCTCAAAAATAAATAAACATTAAAAAAAATTACTTCTATGTTTAATTGTTCATTTTAACCCTTCCTTCCCTTCACTTCCATTTATTTTTAAAAATTCTGGCAAGCTTCTTTTTTTTTTAATGAGGTTTATCTTTAAGTTCATCCATCTTAAAGTGACAATATTTCCAGTATCTCAAATCACTGAGCTATGGAGGCTCTCAGAGCAGAAGGGGAAGAGCCCAAAGTGGCCATGGAGTGGACAGAAAGGAACCACTGTCATCTGAAATGTCACTCTTTCTCCGGAGGCCTGGCTAGTTAATATATAATATTTGCTGCTGGCCAATTAACAAGTCATGAGACAATTAAGGAGTTCTACATTTGTCAACTTTCCAAAAAGTAAAGCTTGCAAGTTTGCCACTGAAAACTGCAGAGGTTTTAGAAAGAATTTAGCCATTTTTGGATAGTTAACTTTCTGAGGTCCAGTATATATTTTGATATCTCTCTGGAGGGAACTAAATTCAATTTAACGTTTTCTGAATTGCCCAACCTTTTCATCATGGATACACATTGTAGAATTTTTCTAAATGTAATGATACATTGGGGGCCTATTCTGTGGTATGCACGGGTTTTACTCCTTTTGTCAAAAGGTCACATAATCACTATGCTGTATTTTAATTGTATTATTTTTATAGGACATTTTTTCCTCCTGCAACCAGCATCCATATGGAAATGTGACTTCTTATGGGTGTGGACAGTTTGCATTCTTCTAACAACTCCCTGCAACCTTATCCACATCTTTATAATTATTATTTCTTTTGTGCTATGCATAAGAAAACCAGAAAAAAAGTTTATAAAAAAATCATGGAAGGAATGAGAAGCAAGAACTTTATTCGAGGGCTCAAGAGATTCTCTTATGAGGAAAGTGCACAGACCAAAGCGCATAGACACGGTGACATCTATTTTAGGTGCTCAGGAGACTTTTGGTTTGAGTCCAAGTCCTTAGTTGTGTTCTGTAGTAGAAGTTGCCATGGAAGTGGCTCTGGGATAAGTAAGGCGTTACTGCATCAGATACAGAAAGTGTTGTCTGTTCTCTTTATAAAGTTACTGGAGGCATGTGTCAAGGAATCAGTGACTAACCAAATCTCATGGGGCAGACTTAATATCAATCAAATACTAAGTATTTTATTTTAGTTCCATTTACACATTTGCTATTCATACGCATGTGTGGCTGGGAAATAGCATAATAATTCTTTGTAGGAAAGAGTTAGGGAAAAGGAAAAATATTTCTCATCTAGTCTATGCAGTTCTGTGTCATTATGCTTTAAGGAAAAAATACATCTTTTGCCACTGTTTCGATAATGCCTTGATTTCTTTAACCATATCCTTACTTAGTTACAACTTCTTTTAAGTTGAAAATATGATAAAGCATTGAATTTAGTAGCAGAATATACCATTTCCTGTCTTTCAATATTTTTTTTATGTTGTGCGTTGCAATGCAAAATCAATCACTGGTTTCTCAGTGATCTTGATAATTAATCCCACTCTACCCATGACAAAAATTAAACTGGGCATATTAGAGAGATACATGAAGCTATAAACTGAGTCCAGAGCAATTCTAAATTCCAACTTTAATTAGAGTCCATTGCTAATGGCTTGACTATATAGCTTATTTAGAATTATGTGTGAGGCCTTTTGTGTTAGAGGCCTTTTTTGCTCAAGCTCTTTTTTTCTTTTTTTTTTTTAATGAATATGTATATTTTTAATGTTTGTTTTTGAGAGAGAGCATGAACAGCGGAGGGGCAGAGAGAGGGGGGGGGGCAGAGGATCCAAAGCAGGCTCCGCACAGACAGCAGTGAGCCCAATGAGGGGCTTGAACCCACAAACAGTGAGATCATGACCTGAGCCAAAGTCAGAGGCTCAACCGACTGAGACACCCAGGCGCCCCTTTGCTTAAATTCTTTTTAAAATACAATTTTCATATAGTCAGTGTAAAAATTGTTACTGGGTATTAAAGTATCTTGTGCTGTATATGGCAGACTCTTTCTGTTTGAAACAATGAATTAAGGGATGGCCTTTTGTCTACAACAGTGAATTTAGGGTCCACATAACTTTAGAATCATTGCCTAAAAGCTAGAGATTTTGCTTTTTTTTTTTTTTTTTTTTTTTGCTTCTTCATTCCTTCAGTTAAATGGCATGGGTTATTTTTGTTTTAATATTTATTTATTCATTGTGGGGGACAGGGAGGAGGTGGAGGTGTTGCAAGAGAGAAGGGAGAGAATCCCAAGCAGGCTCTGAGCTGTCAGCACAGAGCAATGGTATGGGTTCTTGTGAAATAAAATGTTATTCCAATTGAAACATAACTCTTTAAAGCTGAAAATATGCTATTTGACGTCGATACAATGAAGATTTTAGTTTTTACTTGATTAAGGCTTTCAGCCTAATCAAAATTTAATTTTCACATGCTCACCTAATTAGGAAACCAGCCGTATGAAGGGATACGTATTTTATAGTGGGAACTGTACTGTCACAACTTAAAACTACTGAAAACTCAGCACCTTTTTGAGTGTACACTTATGAAGATTTCCATCTAAAAAGTGCTGTTTAAAACTAGAAAAAGAAGAAGTCCCTGAAGTAAGTCAACACCTGTTCATGTTCACCGATGATGTTTTAGAAGGGTCTCTCTTGACACAGCCTTGTGAGACTGCTCCAGAAGCCTCAGAACACAGACCCTCCTAAACAAGAATTCGGTGAGTGAGTGCATGTGTTGCAAGGAGGTGTCAGGTCCAATGCTGTATGTGGTGGACAGGGGACAGAAGCTATCAGTAATTCCTTAGTTGTTGAAGAGAGAAAGAGATGACTGCTCCCTTCTCATAAAAATCAAAATTTAGCTCATTTTCAATTTTAATCCCTCAGAAAAGATGCTCAAACTGACCCAGGTATGTTCTTATACATTGGCCTTTGCTTCATGTACTAAGTTGGTACTTCTGGACAATTTAGGAAGTGATGTGGTCAAAGACCAAGATTCTTTTCATTCACTTTAATCACGCAATAAATGTTTGTTGAATGAATATAAATTCCAATTCCTAAATTGAAAGGGCCTGAACAAAAAATAATGCTAAAACCATCATGTTTTACTTCATTTCTTTTTAAAAATTTTTTTAATGTTTATTTATTTTTGAGAGAGGGAGAGAAACAGTGTGAGTGGGAGAGAGGCAGAGAGTGAGAGAGACAGAATCTGAAGCAAGCTCCAGGCTCTGAGCTGTCAGCACAGAGCCCGACACAGGGCCTGAATTCACAGACTGTGAGATCATGACCTGAGCTGAATTCCGACACCCAACCGAATGAGCCACCCGGGAGCCCCATGTTTTACTTCATGTTTTATTATTGGAGTATTTGTTATTCAGTTTATTATTTGGTTATACTAAAACATAAAAACTTCTTTAAGTGATGCCATTAATAAATTATGAAATTGCTATTAGCAAACAGCAATTTAGAACTCTGAATTGCTATAAAGAAAAGCATCAGATGCCTATAGTCGATAATAATTTAAAAAGCAAACTTGGGGGTGCCTGGGTGGCTCAATCTGTTGAGCCCCTGTCTCTTAATTTTAGCTCAGGTCATGATCTTACAGTGCATGGAATCAAGCTCCATTCCCTACTCTTAGCATGGAGTCTGGTTGAGATTCTCTCTCTCTCTCCTGTCTCAAAAATAAATGCATGAAATCTAAAAAAAAAAAAAAAAAAAAAAAGCAGTTTGAAGACATGAAAATATCAACCCCTTTCCTCTATCCTTTGTTTATTTGACTGAAGGTATTGTGGAATTTATAGTACACTTGCTACAAGCAGAGGCTGCTATTATTTATTTTATTAACATTATTTGATTTATTATTATTATTGGGAAACACAGCAGGATATTAGAAGAAAAAATAAATGTGGACTGAGTCTAAGACAGTTCTTCAGGCCAAATCTTATTTTGGTGATCTTAAAATTTTTAAAATTAGTTTTTAAAGATTATGTAAGCTATAGAGCTCTCGGTAAACAGTGGTATGTTTCCAAATTAACAAAAATAATAATAGTATTTCAAGGGAGCAATTTTCATTTTGATTTACCTTCTCTCTCCAACCTGCTTGCTTCTGAATGCATTTAATTCCAAAGGTATGTTCTGTGGCCTTTCTCCGTGGCACGGTGCGAGTCCAGAAGGAAGACAGCATCTATGTGTTCTCCATCTCCGTGCCTGAAGATGTTATAAGTAGATCTGAATACAATGGAAAGGAAAACAACTTTCCTGCAAACCCGGGGTATAAAATGCCCCCCATAAATCACAAGAAAGTTAACAATTATAATGATTATGAAGACAGTGACAATATAAAAGGAGAACTAAATTATTATCACCAATTCCACTCTCTAGGGGATTCATTGCTATTAGGTTTCTTTCTGTATCTGTGCACATATAATAGAGTATCAATGTTTTGTTTTGTTTTACTTTTACAAAATTGTTTGATACTGCAAATTTGGATTCCACCTTTTTTCATTTAACATTTTATTGGCAACTCTTTTCTATGTTAGAACACTTTGGGAAAAAATAATATACAGCTGCATAATATTCTATTCTATTCTATTCTATGGCAATATCAAAAGTAACAGAATACGTCCCCCACTGTCGGGGGCCTACATTGTTTCAGTGTGTTCTGTCATACATAAAATAAGGATAAGCATTCATTTACATGTGATATTTTTTGCTCATTGGATTAATTTAGAATTGTAATGGCTTAGAAATTTGCAAGTCTAAATCCCTTTTTTTGCAGCATAGGGGAACTAAGTCCAGAAAAATTATTCATCTAGAACCAAGGCTTCCAACTTTTAGTTTAACTTCTATATTCATCCAGAAGTAATGACTGGATGATAAATTTAATCTGGGGCAAGAGGTAGAAGCATAATTTCCTTCTGTCTGAGTAAGAGGTCAGCCATGTACCCTATTCTCTGAAAATCCCCAGGGAACAGAAGGGTTCTCATACTAAAGAAAGAACTCAAGATTCCATGCCAGAAGTCTTTATTACACAAGGGGTGATAAACATATAATAGCTATGGGAACATTTTTAAATAGCTGTCACTTTGTTAATGAGTATTTGCTAAAGCATTTCCTGGGCCACTAGTGTTTATGGAACTTTTAAACAAAATATTTATAAAGATGAAACTGGAATTTGCTTCATAAATTATGTCCTTTTACTTGCACCTTTGTTTTTTCTCAGTGCACAACCAATGTTCAGGCCTCTGCTACACCAAACAAACAAACACTCTACTTTCTCAACCAACCTCTCTCTTCCTGATGCCAAGAAAAATTTGTGTTTTTTTTTCTTCTGTTTTTGCTTTTGCTTTCCAACCTCCCTCTGACTATAAAACTCTTTGAAGTTTGGCATTTATTTCTACCACAATACTCAGATTACCTCTCAGAGGTTGCTAATGATGGCTAAATTAACTGCTAAATCCAGAGCTTTTCATCCATTGCTCACCTCTGCTTTTTCTGCCATTGATAATGTTTACTGCCATGCTCTTCTTGAAATATTTCTATCTTTTAACGTTAGGGATCTTGTACTAGCCTATGTTTGCACCCTTCTTTCTTCACTTTCTTTAGAGGGCTCCTGTCTTTTTTCCTACCTTCTTCCTCTGGGTGTCTATGTTTGTTTGATTTGCCACCACTGTATACTTTCTTCCTCATCCAGTCCCATGGCTTTGATTTAAAGCCCAATCTAGAGATCTGGTCGGCAAGACCTCTTGTAACCCACAGTTAGTACAAGTTATAAATACAAGTTTCCTTTCTCTTTATGCGCAACACTTGTATTAGGATTTTCTCCTTGGCAGGGAAGTGGGCTACACATCGGTCCCAGCTTGACTGCACAACCTTCTGTGGTTGCCCTGCTAGTCAGAGCTCCCCATACAAGGCTGTTTCAGGTATTCTAGTACTGCAAAATCCATATCATTCCCTTACTCCAACCAGCCTTTCATCCTTTATCTTCTTCCTCACTTCCTATGCAACCAAGTGACAGTTAATATAGAATTTTAAAAACTACATTCTTTGCATTCTTTTTCATTCCCCTGACCACTACCTTGCTTAGAATTGAATTATCTCTTCTTAACCCACTGTCTCCTTACTGGTCTTCCTCTCTCCAATGCATTGCCACTCCAGATATCTACAATTAAAATATATATATATATATATATATATATATATATATATATATATAGTATACATATAGTATATATATAAAATATATACATATATTATATATGCCATATACAGTATAGAATATATACAGTATATATAGTATATACTACCTATAATATATAGTATATATAGTATAGTATATACTACCTATAATATATAGTATATATAGTATAGTATATACTATATATAATATATAGTATATATAGTATAGTATATACTATATATAATATATAGTATACATAGTAAATAGTATATATAGTATAGCATATAATATATATTACATAATATATATATTATATATAGTATATATAGCACATTTCCCCCCAAATTTTCAGTGAATCCTTAATAGATAGTTAAAAGCAGGAACTGTGGAATTTATTTACAGGACCTGAGGCTCAGTTCTGGCACATTTTACATGTATCATCCTATGCAAACTACTTACCATTTCTAAGCCTCCATTTTCTCACATAAAATAAGCATAATAAGTGTACCAATAATAGGTAATGTGTATCAAACCCATATATGCAAGGGCTATAGTGCTCTGTGCATGCCCCATACATTCCTTCATCCAGTAGCCAATAGAATACATTTTATCGGATTTATACTAAACATTCTTTAAAAATGCAATCCAGTGAAAGAGACTGGTTTATTCTTAATGAGTTCAATTTGTTTTTTTTTTTTCAAGAAATCTACTCTAAAGCTAAACCCAGACCTTAGCCCAATTGCAAATGATGTAAAACAAAAGTTAAGTGGGTGTTTTATTTTATTTTGAGACAATGGCATCTTCTGGCTCATTCTTTTCTTTTAAGAGGAGCAATCAAAGGAAAAGAAATTGTCTTTTTTCTTTTTCTTCTTTTTTTTATATAACTACAAACTATATGCCACAAATGAACATTTTTCTTTATTCAATGTTTCTGTGTGACTTTCTTTGTTTATTCTTTATGACTCAAACTTATAGTCACAAAACAAATGGAGGAGCCAGGAATCTATCCCAGATTTTTGACAACAGGCTCTCTGCCTCATTTTTAGACTGCCTCTCTTTCTGTGAATTTAATAATCCATGCAATGACATAGTCAAATTTAAGTGGAAATACTCCAGAGTAATGACTAAGGGGTTTCAGACGCATTCCGGGAATATTATTTTGCTATAATTTTATTCTAGAGTAATGGATTGATTGTTTTTCCAAATCGACACATGGCCTCTACTTTGGGTAGATATCCTGACCATTTGTCCTTGTATGCAGTACCAATTTTTTGAAAGCTATTGCTAGTGTCTTCTCTAGCCCTTCCCCCCAGAGACTAAGTTGTTTCTCAGAGGACTTTGGCTCATTTTTAGCATCAAAGCTTCTGTGGTTTATTTCATTTCCTTAATCTACTCATTAATTACTTATGAATGGAAGTTGCCTAAGTCATATAGTATGGAAGTTGGATGGGGTCTTGGATCTTGTAATTAAGCCCTCATACATTTCACCTAACCAAAGCAGGCCAAACTAGGTGAAGAGCCTTATCCATGATCATAGAGCAAGTCTAGAGGGTGTTTCTTCTAAGAGTGTGCACCTTGTTATACTGGCAGCTTCTTGGAATATTAAATAGTCTCAAAATCACAATGGAAATAAATCTGAGTCTTCTCTTTCCTTCTCTCTTCATTTCCCAGTGTCAGCAGGAATAGCTGGATTCCAGTGTGGAAAGCAGAGATCCACCCTCTTTTTCATTCATAGGAGCTGCTTTTTGGTGGAGAAAGCCTTCCAAATGCTGTTTACTTGACTTTAAACTTCCTCAGCTCTTGAAATGGGAATTACTGACAGCCTTCACGAATGGAATAATTAAATATTTATGAATCCTCCCAGAAGTGCAACCCCTAGTGCACCACAGTTTTCTCTGAAGTAAAGTAAATCTCTGTGTTGGAGATATATTGATACATTTCAGAAAAATATCAGTATTATGTTGTGGCAGTTATATAATATGTAATGTTCTTAAGAACACACACACACACACACACACACACGCATGCATGCACACAGTGGGGAAATGGCTTGCGATAACTACATTTTTAAGAATGAATGTTTTCCTGGGGCTCCTGGGTGTCTCAGTCAGTTAAGCATCCAACTTCATGATCTCGCAGTTTGTGAATTGGAGCTCCACCCAGGGCTCTGTGCTGATAGCTCAGAGCCTGGAATCTGCTTCAGATTCTGTGTTTCCCTCTCTCTCTGCCTCTCCCCCACTCATGCTCTGTCTCTCTCTCTCAAAAATAAATGAACATTAAAAAAATTTTAAAAGAGTGAATGAATGTTTTCGTCCCTCCATGCAGATTTGTCACCATGTCTGCCACTTTTTCATATAAATACCTGACCTCAGCCTTTTTCTGTTCTCCCCTTTGTATTATTTGCCACTCATGGTGGCCTTTCAGCCCAAAGTGTTCCTCAGCCTTGCCTTTTTCGAGATTATGACCTCTTCTGAGATGCCTTCCCTGACTCCATCCCTACACTTACCTCCCAACATTGACTTCTATGGCTTTCACCACTTTGCATTTTAATTTCGTACTTACTGGTCCACTTTCCTAGCTGAGCTGCACTGTAAGCTCCTGGAGGGCAGGGACTTTATCTTACAGATTTGTATTACTGGCACTTAATGCATTGCCTGACACCAGATGACAAATTTAGGGGCCTGATATGGCTCTAGTCTTGTTGTTACAAAGGAACATACATCCTGTGTGAGGTACTCTCACACAAAGATATGTTAAAGGATTAGGCAGCCTGTTATGACACCAGACATCTGTTTAGTTGAATGGAAAGTATAAGGACACAGGCAACAGCAATGAACTTTTCTTTTCCCCTCTGGGTAAAATATTCCAGGTTTTTGCTCTACATAGATCTTATTTCATATTTACTCAGATTTCGTAATAAAGCAGGTGGTCATTCAGGTGTTTATTTTTTTAACCACTTTCACTCATTTCACCATTCAGGTGGTTTATTAAATTTTGTGTATCTTACTTTTTCACCATTTGTCAGAGTTTCAGCAGTCCCTTTATGTGATGGAGGCTTAGGCTGAGTGCTGAAATTCGAGAAACATTTTGATATTCACTCATGGTCTGTTCCCTTACATTTTTTTTTTCAAATTTCATTCATTATATGACAAACATTGCTTCACAAAAAGGATAATTTAGGGGGAAAAAGTGCTTTGGAGATTTTTGTTTGCAGCAGTATTTGAGTTTCAAAAAGTTAGCTCCATAAATCCTCAGGATCCAAACCTTAAATGATAACAACAACAACAACAACAACAACAACAACAGCAAAATAAAACTGATCGCTTTATCCCATCCCTAAAAACAGATAGTGGTTCTCATGGCAAGAAGCCAAAGAGAAGAATCAGAGGGAAGCAAAGGGACTTTAGCCGCTTAAAGGATGGTGGTATTCTAGAGTAGGGGCTCCATGTTTTGCCACACTCTACCCCACTGCCTGAACTAGGTACCTGGAAGACAGAACTGGAAACCTGGACCAGACTGGGGGAATCTAAGAGCAGAGGAATCCGTGAATCACTTCCTATATGTAGGACCTGGAGGCTACAAAACTCAAATCATCTTTTAGTGCTGTTCTACATCGTACCAGGATATTCAAAATGGGTATGTAGGCAGGCATGTCCAAAACAGCACCCCCCACCCCAGCTCATCCCATGTCCTCAGTGCAGCCAAGAGAAGAGGAGAAGAGGCAGTGAGAGTCAAACTTGGAAGAGCCAGGGGATAGGGCAAGGAAGACAGTCCCAGGGTTTGTAGACTGAAGGCCAGGAACAAGCCAGGAAAAAAAAAGCATCTTGGAGATGCCTGTGGTGCAAAGGATGATGATAACAGACCAGATTCCCACTCTCCTCTATCCAAGACATAGAATCCTAGAAGTACCCAACATCAGATGGCTCCTAGGAAAGTGGCAGCCCTGGATTAACTAAGGTTACATTTCAGCCACCTGACAGTATAAAAGGATAAGGAAGTTAGATTTTATACACTTGATTTTGTAGACCAACATCTATTCCTTCCTTCTACATAAATCGTTGTTTAACTTAAACCAATTGTTTTTAGCTGCCTATTTTACTGTAGAAAATGCTAGTATAGAAATAATGGTTAAAAGTCTTATCAAAAGTCTAAACTCTACTTATTTTTCTTCGAAGTTGGAGGAACATCAAGGCTAGAGAGACAAAGTGTAGGATTTACCCTGTTTAGGTCTTGAGCATTGAGGTGAGAGGATTAGGGATGAAAAGAGTAATCTTATAGGAGAATCTCTACTCTAGACAGCTTAATAGAGCTTCATATTTTAGTCTGTATTTCATCCAAATTCTGATCTCTAAGGACCAGAAACATCTGCTATGTTTCTATTCCTTACCAATGTTATCTGAAGTGACATAGAGAAAATATTGAAAGGTTGGTAAATTGCTCAGAAGGATTATTGCCAGCCTAAAAGTGCCTTATAAAGTGAACCCATACTGTAATGAGTGATCTTTACCCAAGTTCTTAAAGCACAGCTAAGCTGCCCAACAAGTAACATCTGGTCCAAGTCTATGGGCTCCATAGAGATCACAGACAGAAAGGGAAAAAAAAAAGTCACTTACTGGCTTTCTGAGGGAATTGCAGTTTACTCAGAGTAAAGGCTAAATTTGGACTCACCAAGAACTTCCCTATGAAGATCGAAGTCCTGAGAAGTTCTTAACGCAACTTACTGATGTGAGAATTTTCCAAAGTATGGGCTGTTTAGGTTTTCACTGGTCCTCTGGGACATCTATGGAATTTCTTGGCCAAAACTTGGCAACTGCCTGTGTATGGCCGTTTCCTATTACCCAGTGTGTAGACAGAGAGGGGATGGTATGCAGAAGTAGACTTGTATCCAGGGTGGGGCAAGAGATTGTTACTCCCTGCAAATGTGAATGCAGGCTCTGAACAAAAATCTTTTCTGAGAGGCCAGGCATGGCATCCCACAGGCTTAACAACATTGGGGTATAATCTGGGAAAGCAGTCAGCATCAAGAGTACCATGGTGTGGCAAATGCGATCCAGACAGACAGATAAATGTCAGGCAATCAAAGATTGTATGCTAAACAGGTCAAGCAGGCTTTTGTTTTCAGAGAAATTAGTCAGCAGATTGGCTGCAGTTCAGGGTGGGATCTTTCTTAAGAGTGAAATGGAAAACAAAATGTAGGCTCATTGAGTAACTGGGTATTAGACACTAGATAGGAACTAAGACACCAAAGAAGCAAAAATTCAGGTTACAGTAGGAGCACCCAAAATCTAATCCTAGAGAGTGTGGGGAAAGGCTGAGCTAGCATGGAGAGTCAAATAGTAGTAGAGAGAAGCAAATTACAAGTATTGGTAATCAGGGAAAGCCAGGTGTTCTGCAGGACTGTGCCCAGTCTGGACCTCTGATATGCACAGTAGACTACCTATGGAAAGGTCTTAGGGGTGGGGAAGTTAGTGCCAGCCATGTTAGTTCATTCCCTATAGAGACTGTTATTGGGGATTATGATTGCACCTCCCGGAGATGCAATGTTGAGGATTCTTCAAAATCATCTTGAGAAGTCCTATTAAACCATCAGTATGATATTTTCTCTTCTAAAGATCACTAGATTTGTACATCTCCTTGCTTTATGATATAATTTAGAATGTTTCATTGCCTGTTTTCCAATCCCCTGATTTTAAATATTCTTTTCTTCTTACTCTCTCTCAATAAATCTGTGGGTATTAGATATTTTTAGCAGATACAAAAATCACCTGAAGAACTTAAAATGCAGATTTGTGGGCCTGTGTCACAGTGTCTGATTCAGGGAACCTGGTATGGGGCCCTAGGATATTTTAACAAAAACTCCAGGTGATTACGATGCAGGTTATCCATGGACCACACTTCAAGAAGTCCTACTTTAAGTCACCTAAATGCCTTAGAAAATCAGACAATTCATTGGCCATATTACATCACTTAGACCTCCTCTTGCTTTCCAGGTAGCAGTACAAATTATCCTTTATCATACCACATTGTTTTGGGGTTATGAAAATGGTCCTTATAATGATATCCTGGGCCAAAACATTGAGAGTTTTAGAGTACAGTTCCAAACTCAATGTAGATTTTGTTTGGGCTCTCTTTAATTTTATTGTATCATTCTTTAAAGGGCAATTTATTTTTATTGAAATTTAGATCTATTCTGGGATATGAAAATAGCTCCAATTTATACCTGAAATATAAGATTACATCTCTTTACTCTTCCCAGAGTGAATGATCTCTCTTTCTAGTTTATTAGAGAACCCTTTATTCAACTGCAAGCATAAAGATAGCTGCAGACTCTTGGTAGAAATTAAAGAGGAGTATTTGGGATATTTACAGTGTCTGTTTTAGAATTGGAAGCTGGGCAACAAGCAGTCATCACATATGGGAAAGATTTATGTTGCCTGAGTGGGATCAAGTTTGATGTAGCATAAATGGTATTTTCAAGAGTTCCAGTTCCCTAGATTTTCCATGGCCACAGTATATGCTCTTGTCTCTACTGAGAAATATGCTGGGCTAGGGGAATAATGATTAAATATTCTTCCAGGCACTCTAGTCAGAGTCTTTTGTTTTCAGCCAAGTTTAGTGTGACTGTTTCACATATGATTTTGCTCTTCATGAACTGGTTTGGAAAAAATGAAAGCCTAGTCTAAAAATAAATACCTCAAGCATTTAACCACTTATCAGTAAACATTTGTTATTGCTAAGGTCTATAAGAACCAAATAGTAGGCCTAGTGTTGCATATTAAGTCGAATGCTAGTCACAATTCTGTTGCGTGCTTGCCCTTTTTAACCCAACAAAAAAATAAGGAATCACAGAAATAAAGGAGCTCTCTGAAACACTGTATACAGCAAATTGACTTAAAAAAAGTAAAGCAAGTAGAATTAGAACTAAATGTCCATATTTTGGGAATCTATGTAGTCTTCTTATAATGTTTTTGGTAGTGGCCTTATTTTCAGCTTTATACATTCTGCTTCCATAGCATTCATAGGTAGAATATTAAGGCATATTTGAGGGGAAAGATAGGAGGCAGTAATGCAAAATATTGCTCTTTCCCAAAAGTGGCTAGGATTTGATAGATGACCCCAGAAAAGAAATTATAGGTGTTAAAATACTGAGTCATGAATTGTGTTTACCAAATATTTTCAGCTGTCACTTTCCAGTCACTAATGGAATTATACTTCTCCCTTCTTTTGAAGTTAGGCATGGCCATGTAACTTGCTTTGGCCAATGAAAAGTGAACAGAAGTGATGTATCTCATTTCCAGGTAGAAGTTACAGGTGCCACTGTCCAGATGATTATGTGCCCTTCCTACTGCTCTGGGATAGTGGAAGCACATAGCAGGGTCCTTAAATGAGCAGAAGCCCCTGCTGACCCACAATGGGAGTGGCGGTAAGAAAAAAAAAACTGTGTTATAGAATTAGTTGTTAGTGCAAGCAACATTTAGCCTATCCTGACTACTACAAGTATAGACATGGAGGCACAAAACACCTTAAGTGTTTTGACAGAAAATGGGGATTTACCAAGATAGAAGCTGTCAATAATGTATGATTGTGCATTATATCATTTAAGGGAGCTCAGCTCCAGGCTGATAGAAAGAACTGTGTTCAGTTGTGGAGTCAAGTCTGAGTTCTAAGGAACTAAAATATATATTAAAATATATTTATGTTCATTGCTATATATAACAGCAATATATAACAAAACTGTCAATGATGACATTTAAACATTGAAAATGGGAGTGAAGAGGATAGAGATTCTACTTTTCCTTTTAATAATTCAAAATTTTTTAATCAAATGATACTGAAGAAATTTTATATTTAAAAATACAAATATGGGAAAATTTAATACCATACACCAATAAAAATCTAAAATTTTAACAATTTTTAGATAAAGCATGGTGATCAGGATTAAGAGAATTCAGGGGGCTTTGGGTGGCTCAGTCAGTTAAGTATCCAACTTCGGCTCAGGTCGTGATCTCACCGTTTGTGAGTTTGAGCCCCACATCAGGCTCCATGCTGATGGCACAGAGCCTGCTTTGTATTCTCTCTCTCTGTCCCCTCCCCCACTGTCTCTATCTCTGAGAATACATAAATAAACTTTAAGAAAAGACTATATCTGACTACATTGAAAGATAAGCCTTTAAAAACAAAACAAAACAAAAACAAATAAAAAAAAAAAGAAGAGAGAATTTCAGAATATGCTGGTTCTGAAGAACCTCCTAAAATCTTGGACTTGGAAGGAACACAGAGTATCATTTTTTACCTATATAAAAGCCAAGGCACACATGGTCTGCTCATAGCATAGATTGCTTTAAGGAAACATTGCCCACTAATTGTTTTTTATTTTTTTAATTCTAATGTAGTCTAAGTATGTTAGAGTATGTTCCAGTTATTTTTTTAATGTTTACTTTTTATATTTGACATACAGAGAGCATGAGTGGGGGAGGTGCAGAGAGAGAGGGAGACAGAAGATCCAAAATGGGCACCGCTGACAGCAGAGAGCCCATGTGGGGCTCAAACTCAGGAACTGTGAGATCATGACCTGAGTTGAAGTCAGACTCTCAACTGATTAAGCCACCCAGGTGCCCCAGAATATGTTCCAATTCTTGATTCATTGTATAATCTCTTAAAATTCTCTTAGTTCTTTCAATTGGGCCCCCAAACTTGTCTGAATCCTCAAAAAACTCTTTTTTTCCCTGAATTTCAGCCCATGGCCCCTCCTTTTCATTTCCCTCTGTTTTTAAATCCTCTCTTCCTACTTCAAGCAGTTTCTTTTCTTGATTTTCCCAGTTTTCTCTACCCATTACCCAGATTCTGTAAAACCAAAGCCAAGAATGGAGTGGGGAGACTCTAAATGTTCTTTGGAGTGAAAAAAGCCAAGAGTCAAGGACAAAATGCTCTGCAGCAATCAAGAAGAGATAAGACTTGGGGCACCTGGGTGGCTCAGTTGGTTGACTCCTGATTTTGTCTCTTGATTTTGGCCTGGGTCATGATCCCAGGATCATGGGATTAAGCCCTTTATCCAGCTCTGCACTGAACATGGAGCCTGCTTAAGATTTTCTCTCTCTTTCTCCCTCCCTCTGGCCCTCTCCCCTGCTCATGTGCCCTCTTTCTTTAAAGTAAATGAAATTTTTAAAAAATTTAAAGAAAGAGGTTAAGATGTGAAAAAAATTATACACATTCTTTTGTTTCCCTATGTTTGACAGAGTTATGAGAGATGAGCTTTCAAGGAACTAGACTTTGCTTATCTGACTCATTGGTTATATTTTCTGTATAGACAAGACTCTTTTAAAAAAAATGAATGTTGTGGTTTTCCCCTTGAAAGTAGCTAGAACTAATTAAAGGATAAATCATATATTCTGGGCCAACCATCTATGGAGTATGCAGCTTAATGGCATTTTAAGAGATATTATGACAATCTATGGATTATGTTCCAAAATTCTATTCACTTAGGAGACATTTCTGATATGTCTTCTGTCTCAACATCATCCTTGTTTATCTTTATTTTCTTAGGAAATATCTGATCTCAAAGGGCTGTTATATTTCCTGTTTCAGAAATCCAAGATCATCAAGTTGATTTATTACAGTACAGTTTGAAGCTCTGTCAGATCTCATTGTTATGCACCACTGAAGGACATCAGCAAATTGCATCCATCAACTAATATTTGGACTTGTTTGACTCCGCCATTATTTAATTAGGCTCAAAAATGTCACATTTGGCAGAGAACTCACTGTTTTTTGATATTAAAGAAATTCTTGTTGAAATAGAGGAATATTTTTCCTGGCCCCATAAATTAGAGACAGTAAGATTAAATAGAGAGTTGACAGATATAAAAGAAGCAAAGTTAGTTCCCAGTTATATAACACCAATAAATTTTTACAGAATGAAATTTTGTGTTAGTAGGAGGTCATAAATGTTGCAGCATATGCCATTCACTGCCCTCTCTACTTGCATGAACGTGAAGTAGTACAGCATAGATGTGCTTTAACTTTGTTAGGTAATAAGTTTCATGCACTTATTTGAGTATAAGATATCTCTAAAACATACATTTCAAGAAACTGCCAGCAATAATTCTAATGGCTGGTTTACAATAAGTCTCTATAATGGAAATCCTTAAGGAAGCAAAGTTGGGCATGTCCCCTAGATCTTAAGAGTATTTCTTCTTAGAGGCAGACATACACTTTGATTTGGGGAACATGGTTTTAAAATGCTGGGGCTAGGAGGATCCTAAGCTTGCAAAATATAGCCCAGATAAATGAAAATGGGGTTAGCAGGAGTTTGAAACCTTATTCGCCACAAAATAACCAAAAGATAAGATAGTCCTTCCTTGTTTAGTTTTGTTTATGGTACCTGGCAAGCTCTTTTCCAACACATTCTATTTTTAAACAAGTTTTCAATTTTAAAACGATGACCCTCAGTTTGTATATACTCTTTTTTATTTCGGATAAAATATGTGATATAATGAGATGAGGCTATTTCCTGTCACAAAAATAGAATGCTCTTGTTTATATTTTGAAAAGAAGAAATGAATAGTCCCTAAGCTTGTTTTCTTCAATATTAATCCACTACCCATGGTGCACTAGGTATTGCCCAAGACATACACACACAAGAAGCAATGCCTTCTTTGTAAGAATTTATAAGTCGTTATAAGCATGTATAGATAGTAAAAGGAAAGGAATAGCAAAATGATAGGAGTACAAATAAGAGGATTTTGATTGAAAAGAAATTGTGATTTATTTAACAAGATGAGGTAATGACTAAGAAGAGGTACCATATCACTCTCGCCGTTTTCTTTAGGGAACAGTATACCCTATGCTGAAGGAGAAAGGCATGTCTAACAGTTTAAGGACATAACCTAAATGTATGCCAGAGAGAAGGGATAAAACCATATATTCTGGAAATTTGAGGGGGAAAATCATTCTTTTTTCTTTACTTACAACAGAAGTATCTATTTTCTATTACTATTTCCATTGTTTTATAGTTGTTATAGTCCACTGAAGGTAGCTGTGTAAGTCTTCTATAATGCAATATACATCTGTCAGGAGGCTATCTGAATTCCATTGAAACAATAAAATGGTGGAATGAAAAAGAGATACTATATTCCACTAAAGATTAGTTTGCTGATATTTTCCTTAAATGTTTATTTATTCATTTTGAGAGAGAGTGTACGTACACATGCAGAAGCAGGGAAAAGTCAGAGAAAGAGGGAGAGAGAGAGAATCCCAAGCAGGCTCCATTCTGTCAGTGCAGAGCCTGATACGGAGCTCTATCCCACAAACTGAGATTACGACCTGAGCCAAAATCAAGAGTCAGATGCTTACCTGACTGAGCCACCCAGGTGCCCCGCTGATATTCTCAATATTTTTTTTTTGGTAGCATTAGTCATGAAGCCATTGGCATAATCAACAAAGTACAAATATAATTGTAGTGTATGATGCTTTTAAAATGTGGAATCTTCAAAGTCTTTTTGCAGATTCTTTTACTTACATTATCTTGACCATTTTAGAAAACTTCAATTATGTGATCTTTTAAATGATTAACACTGAGCCTGTAACTGTGTTTGATCTCTGTGTTTGATCTCATCAGTGGCTTAGTGAAATGTTGTGCAACCAATAAAATAAAGGTCTGCTCTCATGCACCTGTGGGGTTATCCCCCTGAAAGGGCAGCCTGAGAGATCTAGACTGGGGGAAAGGAAAGGCTAACATTCCTTAGCCAAAGATCTTTTCATGGGTAGTACACAACATCCAGTTGCAAGGAAGCTCCACCAAGTATACAGAAGGGCGTCACCTCTCACTATAATATTTCTTCCATTCTGCATTACATTTTTCACACTTCAACATTTTTGAAATTGGCATCTTTGTTGGAATTGAAGCATACATTGGTACAGAAATTCATACAAAGGAATCAATGTTACCTAGAAGCAAGAAAATATGGTAATAACCTAATGAGCTTTTCTTCATCATTCTCTATCTTGGCTCTGTTTTCTATTCCCTTCCTCTTTCTCCCACTGAACACCATCATGGCTTATTGAAGACCATGGATTATGGATTCCAACAAACTAGATTTGAACTAGAGTCATGATTGTGGGTTGTTTTGGCCCTTGCTTTTTTTTTTTCCATAGTAGATTAATAATGCCATTGTTAAAAGCTTGTTTTGGAATCTAATGAAATAGCACATGCAAAGTTTCTAGTAGAAAGAATACGTGTAGTAAATGATAGTTGGATCTCTTTTCTGGTATTTTGGGTGCCCACCAGGCTCCAATTGTCCTGTTGGAACTTCTTATTTTACTTTTCCATCTCCCTTATATAACCCTCCTTTTGCTGTTGTTAGGTAAGTGGACTTCGATGGAAAAAAAAAAACAATACAATAACAGAAAAAAACGATACAATAACAGAAGCAGAAACAAAGATTCTTCTTTGATGTATAGTGTGATATAGGTCTAAGTTAACATATTCTCAACTGAGTAGAAAAGAAAACTGTATCCAGTTCTTTCTTTTCTAACTACTAAGGGTCATGGTTTAAGTATCCAAATTTCAGTTTAAATATCAAATTTAACCTTTCGTTGAAAATATTTTAAAAACTGAGATAAGAATACATAGATTCTTTCTAAACATCTATAAAACTCGGAGATATTAGTGGCATAACACAATAAAGTCGTTTCTTAGGAATAGCACATTAGCCACAAAAGCATAAAATCTATGTCATATTCCAAACCCTGCCCTAACTCAGACCACAGTGGCCAGACCTCTAATCCAAATAATTTAGTCTTTTGGACCCATATCTATTTTTGAAGGCAGCGACAGGTTATTAACTGTTGGCCATATAATTGTCCTTGTCCCTTTTATAGAAGTCATAGAAACACAAGTTAGGACTGAGACCCTTAAAGTTCGGCGACCCATTTTTTTTTTTTTTGGCAGGAGACACTGTAAGCTTGTGAACATAAGTTTCACACTGCTTGCATGGGTTTTAATAACTATTTCTTTAGGTTTTGAAATAGTTATTGATCTGATTTTAGTGGCAAATTCTACCTATCATGTTTCTGTTTGTTATCTTAGTTAATTGGAAATTTGTAAATAGGCAAAAATTTTTAAATATTCATTTCTAAATCACTGTGGCCTTTCTTATACTTTTGCAGTCAGAACCTGAAACAAGCCTATTTGCATGCTAGTTTCTCACTCAGAGAGTATCTTTTAGGGACCATCCAGACTTTGTTAATTTTGCATTTTTAATATGACTACACAATATATATATATATATATCCCAAAAGTAGGAGAGCTGTTTTCAATTAATATAGCATGGTGGAAAAAAATAAGCTAAGAACCAATTTCTATACATGCATAAGATAATAGAAACATATAACCCAAACTAAAAATAATTTCTAGTATTTCTTTGCTTAAGAACACTCAACTTACTGTATCTATATCTTACATTAAATCTGCTTTCACCGTTCACATATATTCATCTTGGATAGTCTCTGGATCAATATAAGTGCACTAACTACTTAATGGTTACTTGGTTACATTGAGCCATCACCAGAGAGTGATTAATGTCAATTCCCTGAGAGAAGGGTTCTCCACTGCATGTGGTGAGGTGTGTGGCATGAAACTAGTCCCTTACACTAAAGCCCTGAGTCAAAGTTGTGAAGTCTATTCAAAGGTTTTTTTTTAATAATTTAAAGCATATTCCAGAGTATCACTATAATATTCTTGTCCATGTGAGAAAAAGTTTGCTAGAATTGGAATCAGTATTAATGAAGTTTGAATACTGTCTACTTTAAAATATATTTATAGGGCTTTCTAGGATCATTTAATCTTTATTAACCTTGTTACTAATTTTATGGATCTTATTTGTATCAGAAATCTTCCAGTGCCAGTTATAAAAACCCAGCTATAGCCAACATCAGCAGAAGGTGGATTTATTAGATCACAAAGTGGACAAGTGCAAGAGTAGCTCAGCCTTCAGGCATGGTGTATCAATCTGAGTCTAATCAGGAGAAAGAAACCATATAATAATGGGAATAAGGAAAGTTTAATATAAAGAAATATTAACTGTCACAGGGGATTCGAGTATCAAGTGATTGGCTCACGAATATAGGCATAGTAGATATAAGGAGTAGCCATGACTCCCAGGGGCGAGATTGAGCTCCAAGGAAAAGTCCACCCCTAGACTGAGATCCAGACCTTGTTCGATAGGGCATAGCCTTGGCTTACCGAATGTCTGAGACATCTGTGGTGTTATGCTGGCAGACCTTTATGGAAGAGTTCCCTTTGGAACTTGTCTGAAATGCACCCTCTAGGATATAAGAAAATTCATGGAGAGGTGACTCACTCATTGGAGGCACTTTGCTACAAAAGGGCCCAAGGAAGTACAAAGGGAAGCTGCTGGCCCCTGGATATTCGAGCCAGTATGCACTGAAGATGTTTGATGCTGTGGAAGCCATTGTACACAGGGGAAGCTGGGTGCTAGAGAAGCTGAAGGTGCCGCTGGCACCTGCAGAGCCAACACACAGGAACCAGGAAGTAAAACCCAGTTTCTTGTGCAATGTTTCTCTGGGGCCCTCTACTGACAGTTTAACATGATGCCAGTTGGCACAGGAAAAATTTTTAAAGGGACCATATCCATTTTCACAGAGCAGGCAAAAAGGATTAACTTAGAGCAGATGTGGCAAGATCCAAAGATTCAGATGATGACAACAAGATTTGCTTTTTCTCTGTTTCTCAGTATTGCTTTCCTCTGTGTTGGCTTCATTCTTAGCTGGCTGCCTCAATGTTGTGGTACAATCACTTCGGCAGCAAAAGAGTTTTACTTCTTGGTATTGTAACAAATATCCCATTGTTGAGTTTTGTTGACTTTGACTCTGATTAGCCTGACTTTTGCTACATGCCATCCTAAAACCAGTGTGGCTGGGGGACGTAATTTTCTTTAAACCTTATCTGGCATTATGCTTCCCTACCTTTGCCCTCATCAGAATGCTATTACTGGTCCAAGGTGGGTGGTGTTGGGTAGACCAAAACCACTTTGAATAAATAGGGGTACTATAACTAGAAAGTTAAACTGCAGAATTTATTTTGTGCCTTAAAAAATGTGCCTTACATCCTTTTGAGCTTCTTCATTTTTGGAAAGATTATTTTTACAAGGTTATAGAGTTTGAATGCAATTTAGACCACCTAAGTTCAGTCAAATCCCTTGAGTTTACTACTAAAGAAAAAAAAAACAATGTCAATGTTAAATTTTGAACCCAGAATTTCTGCTAAAATAGAAAAAAAAGTTATAAAGTATAACATTTTTAAAAAAGATGAGAGGGTATATTGACATAACATTCTGTCAGCAATAGCAGTATCTATGTGCCAATCTGATACAACTCAACAATACAAAGGAATGAACTACTGATATATAGTATACAGAAATTAGGGTAGACCCTAAAGGCATTATACTAAGTGAAAAAAAAGCAATCTCAAAATGTTACCCACATCATGATTCCATCTCATATAACATTCTTGAAATGACAAAATTATGGTGATGAAGAACTAAGCTGTGATCTCTAGGAGTTGAGGTTGTGGAGAGGGTGTGACAATAAAGGGGTAGCATGAAGGAGTTTCTTTGGAGTCCTGAAACAGTCTGCATCCATATTAGCAGTGGTTCCACAAATCGATACCTGCGATAAAATTTTATAGAGCTATGTACTCTACTTCCCACCTAAAAAACGAGTGCATGTAAAAACTGGCAAAGTACCACTAAGGTCTATGGTTTAATTAATAGTATTGTACAAATCTTAATATTCTGATTTTGATCATTGTATTATGGTTTTCAAAGATGTTCTCTTTAAAGTCAGTTATCATATGTTTTCACTCATTATGTGGATCTTGAGACACTTAACAGAAGACAATGGGGGAAGGGAAGGGGAAAAAATAGTTACAGAGAGGGAGGGAGGCAAACCATAAGAGACTCAAATACAGAGAACAAACTGAGGGTTGATGGGGGGCGGGGGAGAGGGGAAAGTGGGTGATGGGCATTGAGGAGGTCACTTGTTGGAATGAGCATTGGGTGTGTATGGAAGCCAATTGGACAATAAATTATATTAAAAAAAAGATTGTTCTCTTTAGAGGAAGCTGGTTTTGCAACTTCTATGCAAGGGTAAAGTTATTTCAAAGTAATAGTTAAAAATAGTAAATTGAGGCTGGATTTCTGATAATCAGAAAATTGAAAGTAAGTTTCCTTTCAATTTTTGATTTCTTCATAGTGAAGAAAATTAATCAATAATTAGTTTGGATATTTAAGAAATAAAAAGCAAATTGGTGCTTAAACTATGGATTGGATTTTAAAAACCAAAGATATTTTAATAATATCTGGCAAAAAAAAACCCCACACACAACAAAAACAGCTTTAAAAAATACACACAATTAAGGAAAAAGGAAACTGGGAGTGAACCCCATGGTCCTGGATTAGTACTGTGCTAGTGACTGATGATTGAGCTCCCACCAGCTCTTTGCTCCTGTGCAAGAGAACAGTTGCTCAGGTATGCATCGAAAGTAGGTCCCAAATGGTAAAATAATAGCATCTCAAACCATTGGAGGACAAAGATAGGAATCAGAAGGAAGAAAAGGAGGAGAAGGAGAAGGAGAAGAAAAAAAGTTCAAATAGAAACTGACTCTAATGATGCAACAACTATCAGAATATAAATTTTATTTGTTTCATGAAGCATCATCAAAATGCTGTAACAATTATTGCTGCATAACAACTGAAACAGGCCCTAGTGAAACAATGCTTATAACTATATGATCTTCTCAATGCCTTTCAATGTTAGGAATTAAAAGAATTTTAGTGTTTGCCTTATGTATTATTCAAGAAAACTATAGCACAGATGGATTATTTCTTAGACATTCACAAGATGAAATTTCTAGTTCACTTTCATTTCCAGTTGAAATTTTTCAGTAAGAGAAAAAGGCAAATCACGTTGAGAAATTATTCCAATGAAGTATTATTTTTTTCTTGTTAAATACAAAATAACACAAACTTCTAAAGAACATACAGCTTGAAGATGAACACGATAAGTACAGATGAAATATGGAAGGTTGTGTCTCAGTCACTGATGTCCTGTCATTTTAAACTATCTACAGTTTTATAGGGTTTCAGTTTTTCTTTCCTTTTTTTTTTTTTGTTCTTCAAGGACAGCAATTTTAAAATCCATAAAAATAACTAATTGGGTGATAAATTTGCTAAACCTATATTCTACTCTCAAGTCTTATATTCCCATTATAATGCCTTCCTGATTAGTAAGAGTCCTATAATTTTGGGGACTATATTTTGAATTCAGTGTAATTTTACATTAAGTAAAAGCCTGACAAAGGTTTTCAAGTCTAGCTATAATTAATTAAATATTAGCCAAGATTTTCCATATAATTAAAATATGATACCAGTCTTCTCTTCCACATGGCAGATGAGTTGCTCTGCTATGGGGATTTTGTTTCCAAGTAAAACCTGAAATATATTTATAGTGTCTTCCTTGCAACATGTGAAAGGATTGTGTCTGAGATCTTCTAAATAAAATAAGAGTAACCAAAGAGTATCTTTGGGACTATTACATTTCTCTGTACTCTAGAAATTTCTTGAAAATTATATAACTGTTCCCTGTAGATCAAACCATGTTGCATACACAGTAGCTAGAAATGAGACATCTATCTCAAGGAGGAATTATTTACCTTAGCAATACATTAGCCAGATTCTGTGAACCCATTTTTAGTGTATCCATGTATCACAGGTATATTGACTATATCCAAGTTCAAGAGAATGATAGAGAAGACCAGAACTCCAACACCACTTTTACTTGAGCTGAATTACTCTCATCAGTAACATCATTATCTTAATGAAATTAAGAAAAGCCAAATGACATTTGGAAGGTGACTTGGTGATCCTGGAATCTGAAGGATAGGCATTTAACATAACAAGTGTGTCATAATTAGAATAATCCACTTCATAATAGGGGTGAACTTGGTGTTAGATTGAAATAAATGAAATCCCCTTTGTGGGCAATGTTTGGATGATAATTGATAGCATTGGCTTCTTGGTTTCCAAGGGTTTCTGCCAGTTGCTACATATATCTAATGGAATTACTTAACCTTTCAGAACTGCATAATACCTTCTCTTAAAGGTTGTTGCAAAGACCAATTAATTTGACATTTAATATGTAATGCCTATGTAAATGAGTCTCAAAGAAGATAGTTCCCTCCACATCCACTGCCTGTATCACTTTTAAAGATAAGAGTTTTGAATTAAGAAATGACTTTTCAGGTACTCTTTTCCAACAACAGTGGAGTTCAACTTAAGAGTTCAACAGGTACGTGTCCAGAGAGATAGTCAAATTTCATGACTTGACATATATAAATGGTGAGTAAAGAATAACAATACTCTAGTATTAAATGGAAGGAGTCAAGACAAATAGATTAAAGTAGTTAATGTATGAAAAATGTTTGAAAAAGAATTTTTATAGCAAATCAAGGTAGTTTTGATAGGTAGCATATTGAAATGCAAAAGGTCAGGGAATTCTAAGTGAGATTGATATGCTTTGGAATTCCTGACTCTTTAGCAAAGCTCATGGGAGTTATTTAACACCTATCAGTTTCTGTTTCCACATTGACAAAGCAACAATAATTATTTAAAAATACTTGACGAAGATAAAAACAAATGATCTATTAAGGTGTATTGATTGTGTGACACAGAGTGGGAACATGTAGTTCTTAGCACTGTACATTGTAAGCACATTCATGTAAACTTCAGAATACCAGGATGATACATCTGGACCCGGCTTCTGTGCTTGTTGAGGCTTATATGTGAGTACATGGGTAGTTACAGTTACCCCTTCTACTGGTTGAGTTTTCCATGAATACTAGAAAATACTAGAGCTATAGAGTGTGCTTAAAAGTGTGCTAAACTGTTGGTAACATTTTCCTTAGTTAAAATAGAGCTTAATATATTTTCTGACTATTATGGATCTGACTACCAGGGCCTCCTCCCCATTGTTGGGGTGAAGCAGAGTACAGTCAGGAAATGCTTTCACCAGACCACCAAGGAACTAGGTTAATACTGATACGTACACCTTGAAATATTTTTCGTATCTTTGTTATGATGCTCATATTGCTATTGTTCTCCTCCTCCTCTTCATCATCCTTCCTTCCTTCATCCAGTCTTCTTTTTTCTTCTCCCTCTGCTACTTCGCTTTGTGTTTGCATATTTCTCTTCTGTTTCATGGGCTGGAAGCTTAATTTACTTCCAAACCTTTTTAAATGTTGAGACATTATTGTGTTTCTAGAATTTATAGCCATAATATCCCTTCTGTCATTTACTCGGGTTGGTTATTTAAAAGGTAGTTCACACCTCCTTTCTGAGTAATTTACTATGCACCCTACCACGGGGCAGGGGTCATATAAAATGACTTTAAAAGTTGTGTGCCGTGGCTCTTTGCATATTTTTATTAGAGTGAGAGGCTCTTAATGGTTTTGAAACATTCTCATTTATAACAAATATAAGCACTCCATTTCTAATCCCAGCAAGAAATTATTTTTATAAGTAGATGAATTTTTTAAATAGGACTTTATGAAATAGGACTATATGTATTATTAGATTTAGGAAAATCTTTAAAGTTTTGTAGAGTTTATTATGATGAGCTTTATAGTAACAAAGCTTGGTATGGAAGTAAGTGGAGATCTAGTTTTTTTGGCCCCAAAAACTTTGGTGCATAATTTAGTGTTTCTTTGCTGCAGCTCTTCCCCATCTTTACAGGAGGTCTTATACGATATTCTGTACTTCTATCAATAGTTGCAATATATACTGAACTATAATATCCTATGCAAAATTTAGATACAAATTCTGTATAAAAATGAGATTTTTATGAATCACCAAAAAACACATAATGATTTAGCTGAAAGGAGATTGTCTGTCTTCGCTTTAAGACAGCTAGGTAATACTACCGACAGTACCTAAGTGATTTTGCTTATTTAAAGCACACACACACACACACACACACACACACACACACGCACGCACGCATACACACAGTCACACACACACGGAGTAGGCAGCTCAGAAATACAAATCAAATAACTAGGCTAGAGAAAGATGTTTTCACTGTTATATCACAAATCGATGGATTTCTGAGAAATCTCAATTGTTTTTTAAAAGCTATGGCATCTGTAACAGGGCTCTGTATTTGTCAAATTACTTTATTTTATTTTATTCTAATGAAATCTGTCTATTCTAGCTCTTTCTTAAGTTTTTCTCTTGTAGGCATTAGCAATAGACAGTGGTCTGAAATTGCCAAAGGACAGACAATATTCAAAAGTCCCCCTCTGCAAATCTGAGTTTAAATATCCAGTGTTGGAGATGGAACAGGGTGCCTGCCCTAGCTTTGGTTGTTTGTGCGTGCGTGTGTGTGTGTGTGTGTGTGTGTGTGTGTATGAATCAATGGCTTCTCACCATTTCTTTTTCTTTTTCTCTTTGGTTATAATAGGCTGCCATCTTAATTGCAGATACATTCTGACAAAACAAGAATAAAAGTGTGAGATAAAAGTTTATTTGAGTTGCAAGTTTATAGCAAGCATGAGTGGAAGTTGATTAGGAAGCCTGCAGTAAGACTGATAGGGAGAGTCTCATAAAAAATATATCATCATTATACTTTTGCATTTGAAACTGTTGAAATGCTTTCATTCCTTGCAAAGTGGATGACTTTGACAAAGGATCTGGCTGTTGCTCTTCCCCTTCTCACCACCATCCCTTCTCCCTTTAAAAAACACCCTCCCTTTTAAAAAATGGTAAAGGCAAAGGTGCTATTTAGGTCCTGCGAGAGTTCAGTGTGGGTGAAATGGAATAGTCCTTCGGAGCAGTCAAGATGATATTCCAGCCGCTTTGACAAATTTGCCAACATCTGTTCTGGAGTCATTTTTGCTGCACCAATCTGCCATTAACAAACAGTAAGGACTTTAATTAACTGAGAATACCAAGGAGTGAAACTCTGATAAAATGGCACCATCTGGAATAGAAAGATGTAAAATCCTCTCCTCAGCCATGTTGATAAAGGATTATATTAAAATGTGTCTTGATCACAAACGGTTCCCCTGCTGTGTAGGGTTAGTACCAAAGACGTTATGATTTGAAATACTTTACTCAGGTGTGCCAGCACATTAAAATGTAAATTTTCTGAGCTTCAGATTTTTCTTTTGGCCTTGTGTTAATGCTCCATTAGCACTCATTAATTTTGCTTGCTCCACAAAGAGTCATGTTGATCAACTTTGAGCTTCAAGAAAGAGGTCAGCCAGAACCTAGCAGCGTCCAAACCCTTGAGGGTTGTTCTTAACAAACTTGTTGGGAAATTTAATACACAGTCAGAATAATGTCTCAGAAAAATCCACTTGTGCACATAATCAGGGAATTTTGGATATGATTTCAGGGAGGGCTTCCTAGGCTCTCTGAAGGCCATTCATGCTATATCCACGGCTCCCAGATTAAATACCTCTTCCTCAGACGAACTCTTATTGTCTCTTATATTGGCAGCATTATATCCATTTTATTTCAACAGCTTACCTCATTTAACTGCTTCATTTGTCCAGACTTTAAGATTCCTCAGCAAACATGATGTTTGGATTTCGAAATTAAACGTGTTCCAACTTGGTTTAGTCTAATGGTTTCCAACTGAATATATTTCACTACTGACCGGAAGGAGTGATAAATTAAATGGGTTGTAAGTCTTCAGTAGGTTTCCACTGATCCAACGTGAGGAACAGGGGGTAGAGCTTGAGGTTGATTCTCAGAGAATGTATGTTTGGGAGATTCCGTCACCTGCTTCTTAACAGGGAAACGGTGTTCTCTGCCAATGAAGTTAAAGTTCACTGCGGCTTAGTTTGTAGAGCAGGGTCATTATTGAAACCATTTTGTATTTGGCAACAGTGTTTGACAATCAGGAATTACGTGGCCTAAATTATACATTCTACTTCTCAGTGCATTTGAGAGAAGGCTTTAGGGAACAGTCCTAACATGCCTGAAGTAAATGACATACTCAATTGTGTAACAATTGTTCTCTATGGAAGTGACTTGTTTTCCTAATTGGGGTTAGGTTAGGAATTCAGGGGAAGGTTGCTACATGGTCCCTTGATATCTGATAAGACAAGTACAGAAATGAGAGTGAAGAAATAAATATTTTTCACCAGGTCTCTCATTAAACTATTATTATTTTCATAAATTCATTTGGATAATCTCTAGTTCTAATTTTTCATCTGTAAAATGGAATACAATATATTTCTAGAATTAGGTAATTAAGAGAAAGCTAGTGACTCTCTCAAAATAGGCAGTTTTGCTACATATGGCTTTTTCCCAATACTAATCATTTTACATCAATCTGGATAAAGACCTACATTTTTTCAGGTGGTAGAGAAAAACCTAACAGAAGACCTATCTTCTACAGTTCTAGAACAACTATATTTACCTTTTTAACCAAATCAAAGGCCCTTCGTTGTCAGAAAAATATCTCCAACTAATATTACTGTCTTCAAGTTAGAGAGCCTTGTATATTTTGTAAAACTTTAAAATATTTGTAACAGTGTAATGTTAACCTTCTTACTGACTCAGTGCCAATCAGTTCCATTGTTTTTCTAATTATCTTAAATCAAACTGAAATTCAAGTCACCAGGATATTGAAGAAATAAAAATTCAGTCTTAGCCATTATTGTTCCTCCTCATATCATCTTTCCCACTCCCAAACATGGGGCTGTGTTAAAATTTCATGGACAGGACTCAGGTCTTTAACTCATACCACGCTGAAATGATCAATGACCAAACCACATAGTGTCCTGATGATGGATGATTCTGCTGCTTCCGTGCCAAGATCACTGGGGGCTTTGGGTCTTTGTCCAGCCTTGAAACCCAGAGGTCTAGGGACTGGCCAAGAGCTGTGTCATGTCACCATTCTCCTCCAGTTTTTATTCTCTCCCTGGGACATTTAAGCCCCAATATTTCAGTAACTTTTCTGACCTTAAGGGTGGCAACTTTGATCTCTCATCTACTATTCATTTTTCTTTGTCTCTGTCTCTCATCACTGCCCACCGCCTCCCCCAAACAATTTTCCTTTCCATGGGCCTTCATAAACACAAATTTGATCTCTCTCTTTGGGAGCCAAAGAGTTTTCCCTTACTAACTAACTAACTAACTAACTAACTCTAACACCTATTTTCATTTACTTGTTAACAGTTTTACAGAGTTGTTTCTTCTTGTCATGAAAGAGACTGGATGTCCCATCTTTCTTGTATATGCCCCCCATTCCAAAAATGTGCTTCTTACTTCAGTGTGATACTTTCGAAAATATTCGGTAGCAGGCATCGATATAAAGCAAGATCCTCAATGTTAAATAAGTCCTAGAGGTGATGAATCGGCATTTTCAGACCTTAGCATTCAAATTCGGTGTCCTGGCAGGCAGTGACTACCTCTCTGATCAGCACTGTTTTCTTAGTTAGCTTCCTTTCAACCACCCTACCACGTTACCCTTTCTTTGTTCAGTGTGAATCCCTCAGTCACTGACATCTTATTTCCTTGGATGCTTCTTCAGGTGCTCAGGTAAAAAGGAATTATGCTGCTAGTTGCCAGCATTTCTTAGTCTATCCCAGGGAGAGGTAGTCTGAAAGCTACATTTCTAGATATTCTAAAGTGTTTCCTCCCCTCCGGTTCCCCTTGCCCATTTACAATATTTTGTTCCTAAATGTTTTCAGAGAGAAGGAAGATCAAGATAAATTATCCTGACCATGTGAACTATGAATCTAGAATTAAAGAAAGTTGGCCCTGGTGAGGCAGCTCTTTCTTAGTCTTGTTTTGAGATTCTGAATTTTACTTTTCATTCCTATTCTGCAATCTAAATGTCCATATGTTAGTAATTATCTGCTTTAATTATAAAAGAAAAAGACCGAAAGGAATAGCAATTGAGTAAAGCAAACATAAATAAATAAATAAATAAATAAATAAATAAATAAATAAATAAGGCTTTCTTTGATGAGAGAAGTTAGATGATTTTAAAGATTAATCTGTGAACAGAAAACAAGATTTTTTACATATGAACTGGAGATTATGCCTTCCTGGAGGTCATGGAAAGGGTCACTGTAGAATCATTCATATAATCTCTCCAACCTTTCATCAGATTTAAGGTTAGTAGCTATCATAAGCCTTGGGTAGAAAATATTTACCAACAACACTCTTAAAGTTTTGGGGAAAGGCCAGCCCTATGGTTAACAAGTCTAGGACAGAAGGGCATTTTATTAATACAGTGACAAACAGGATCAAAGACAGATTTTTCAGTCATCACTATAAACATTTTTTGACACATATCTAGCCACCATTGTTAACATCTTTTTTTTTTATTATTTTAATCACCCAATGCTCATCACAACAAGTGTACTCCTTAATCCCAAACACCTATTTTACCCGTCGCCCCATGCACCTCCCTTCTGGAAACCATCAGTTTGTTCTCTATGGATAAGAGTCTGTTTCTTGGTTTGTCTTTCTCTCTTTTTGCCCCTTTGCTCGTTCATTTGGTTTATTAAATTCAATATATGAGTGAAATCATATAATATTTGTCTTTCTCTGACTTACTTCACTTAGCATTGTACTCTCTAGCTTTATTCATGTCATTGCAAATGGCAAGCTTTCATTCTTTTTATGGCTGAATAATATTCCATTGTGTGTGTCTATATCTATCTGTATCTATATCCATCTATATCTATATGTATATATCTATATCTATATCTATATGTAATCATCTATATATATATATCATCTATATCTGTATCTATATCATCTGTCACATCTTCTTTACCCATGTATCAATCAATGGATACTTGGCTGTTTCTGTATCTTGGCTATTGTAAATAATGCTGCTATAAACATTGGGGTGCATGTATCCGTTTGAATTAGTGTTTTGGTATTCTTTGGGTATTTTTTTAACTTTTTGAAGAACCTCCATAGTGTTTTCCATGGTGGCTATACCAGATTGCATTCCCACCAACAATGCAAGAAGGTTCCTTTTTCTCCCCATCCTCATCAATACTTGTTGTTTCTTGTGTTGTTGATTTTAGCCATTCTGAGAGTTGTGAGGTAATATCTCATTATAGTGTTGATTTGAATTTCCCTGATGATAATGATGATGAGTGTCATTTTATGTGTCTGCAGACTCTTTGTATGTCTTCTTTGGCAAAAAGTCTGCTCATTTCTTCTGCCCATTTTTTAGTTGGATTATTTGTTTTTTGGGTGTTGAGTTTTATAACTTCTTTATGTATCTTGGATACTAACCCTTTATTGGATATGTCATTTGCAAATACTTTCTCCCATTCTATAGATTGCCTTTTGGTTTTGTTGATTGTTTCCTTAGCTGTGCAGGAGAATTTTATCTTGATGATATCCCAATAGTTCATTTTTGCTTTCGTTTCCCTTGCCTCCAAGGACATATCTTAGAATCATTTTTGCTGTATCCTAGAGGTTTGGGACCATTTTTTTTCATTTCCATTTGTTTCTATTTCGTTTTTAATTTCTTCTTTGATATCCTGCTTGATTCATTCATTGTTTAGTAACATGTTATTTAACCTCCAAGTATTTGTGATCGTTCTAGATTTTTTCTTGCTCATTTCTAATTTTATAGCATTATGGTTAAAAAAATGCATGGTATGATTTTGATCTTTTTCAATTTGTTGAAGTTTATTTTGTGACCTAATATATGATCATTTCTGGAGAATGTTGCATGTGCATTTGAAAAGAATGTGTATTCTGCTGTTTTAGGATGGAATGTTCTGAATATATCTGTTAAATACATCTTATCTAGTGTGACATTCAAAGCTATTGTTTCCTTGTTGATTTTCTGTTTAGATGATCTGTCTATTGATGTAAATGGGGTGTTTAAAGTCCCTTACTATTATTGTAATATTATTGATTAGTTTCTTTGTGTTTGTTATTTTTTTTTAAGTTTATTTATTTATTTTGAGAGACAGTGTGCGTGAGCAGGGGAGAGGCAGAGAGAGAGAGAGAGAGAGAGAGAGAGAGAGAGAGAATCACAGCATGGAGCCCAGTGCAGGGCTCAGAGTCACGAACCTTGAAATCATGACCTGAGACAAAATCAAGAGTCTGATGCTTAACCGAATGAGCCACCCATGTGCCCCAACTTTGTTTGTTATTAACTTTTTTATGTATTTGGGTGCTCTGTGTTGGGTGCATAAATATATACAATTGTTATATCTTCTTGTTGGATTGTCCCCTTTATTATTATATGGTGTCCCTTCTTTATCTCTTATCACAGTCTTTGTTTTAAAGTCTATTTTGATCGATCTAAGTATTGCTACTCTGGCTTTCTATGACATCCATTTGCATGATAAATGTTTCTCCATGCCTTCACATTCAATCTTCAGATGTCTTTAAGTCTGAAATGAATCTCTTATAGGCAGCATATAGATGGGTCTTGTTTTCTTATTCACTGTATTGCCCTATATTTTTTGATTGGAGCATTTAGTCCATTTACATTCAAAGTAATTATTGATAGACATGAATTTATTGCCATGTTGTTACTTGTTTTGTGGTTGTTTTTGTGGTTTTTCCCATTCATCACTTTGAATATATCATGCCACTCCTTTTTGGCTTAGAAAGCTTCTGCTGAAAAATCCTCTGGTAGCTTTATGGGGTATCCTTTGTATACAACTGTCTTCTTCTGTCTTGCTGTTTTTAATATTTTTTCTTTACCATTGTATTTTGCCATTTTAATTACAATATGTCTTGGTGTGGATCTGTTTTTGTTGATTATATTGGGGGTTCTCTGTGCTTCATAGATCTGGATATCTGTTTCCTCCCCCAGATTAGGGAAGTTTTCAGCCGTTATGTCTCCAAATAAATTCTCTGCCCCCTTTCTCTCTTCTTCTGGGGTTCCTATAGTGCAAATGTTATTACATTTGATGGAGTCCCTGAGTTGCCTAAGTCTATTCTTGTTTTGTGTAGTTCTTCTTTCTCTCTTTTGTTCAGCTTGATTACTTCCCATTACTCTGTCTCCTAGGTCATTAATTCATTCCTCTGCTTCTTCCAGGCTGCTGTTCATTCCATCAAATATGTTTCTCATTTCGTTTATCGAGCCCCTTATCCTGCTTTTTCATTCCTTATCTCTGTGTTAATGGTCTTACTGATATCCTCCATTTTTTTTCTCAAGTCCAGCGAGCATCCTTATGATCATTGCTTTAAATTCTCTATCAAGCATGTTACTTATATCTGTTTCAAAAGACCTTGGCCTTTTCCTTTATTTGGGATAAAATCCTCTGTCTTCTCATTTTGTCTAAGTCTTTTTGCCTCTTTTTCTGTGTTAGGAAAGTCAGCTACATTTCCTGTTCTTGAGGGTAATGGCTTTATGAAGAAGAGGTCCTACAGTGCCCTGCAGTGTAGTGTTCCCTGTTCCCCAGGGCCTGGTGCTTCAGGGAATGTGTCCAATGTGTGCTGTGTGTGCTCTGGTGTTGTGTCCTGGCTGCTTCATTCTGCAGGCCAGTCATTTGCAGAGGCTCTTTTTGCCTGTTGTGGGCAGTGTTTGGTCCCTGGCCTGAATGTGGTGCATTTTAACTGGGTGTACGCTCTTGTCTTCTTGTGAAATGAACCCTGTTGTCACTTGCACCAGAAATGAAGCCTTGCAAAACACCCTCATCAGGAGACACAGTGCTGGCAGGGGTTTGGGCTGATCTTCTGAAGGAGGGAGTTTGACATGCTGGGACTGAGGCAAGCTTGACTGGGAAGAGCGGTTCCACTGGAGCACAGGGTGTGGTGGCGGGTCTTGTGTAAGCAACTTAGGTTGCTTCCTAAACATCTGGTTCCTGCAGATGGCCCTGTGTTTATGATAAGAGGCAAGGGAGGTAAATGGTGCCTGCCAGTTCCTTTGTTCCTGGAGGGGTCTCTACATGAATGCTGCCTCTCTGTGACAAATTCCAAGATGAACAACTAACCTCCCCACTGTGCAACCCAGGCACTCTTCAGATCATTGTTTCCATGCTGTATGTCCGCATGCTGTTTGCCCTGCCTTCTCACTAAAAGCAGCCCCAATGCCTATGGGCTCTATCCCAGCCAAGCCCTTTAAAACTCCAGGTTTTAAGCCCTGCTGATTCAAGAACTCATGAAATTTGGGTTCTCTCGCTTTCTAAGTCAATTGCAGTGGGGCTTCCTTTTACCCATGCACTCCCCTGTGTGCCAGTGTGTCCCTCACCCTTTTCAAGTTCACTCTCCACTGCAGTGGCCATGATCCATTTCTCTCTCAAGCCTTATCTCCACACTTCCTACCTTCTTCAGTGTGACCTCTTTTCTACCTTAAGTTGTGAAGTTTGTTCTGCCAGTCTTCAGGATGATTTCTGGGGCATGTAGGACGATTTGGTAGTTATCCAGTTGTATTAATGGGACAAGGTGATCCTAGGGTCCTCCTACTCCACCACCATCTTTCTTCCTCCTCCCCATTATCAACATTATTAACATTTTATGGATTTCTGTATTACATATTGAAAGGAGTTTAAATTCAAATACAAAACGAGCCCTTCCATTTGAATAAAGGTGAGAAAGAAGATATTATATAAAATTAGGAAAAGAATCATATCTAGCTAGTTATATTGAGATTCATATATCAGGGTGTTCATTACATAGACAATAAATGCATTATTTGTGTGATTCATTAAATAAGTATTTTAGGTAAGACAGAGAAATGCTTTATTTTATTTAATGCTTAGTCACTTATAAAAAGTGACAATGCAACTGAATATATTTGTACATGTAGAAGTTTATTTACCATTCTCTGCTAAAGAACCCCTTCCCTTTTTTCAAGTACAGAATCTACTGTGGACCTCCAGTGCTCAGTTCTAACACCCTTTATTGTTGTGTAAAGTTTCTGGCTTACAGAACATCCTGGAGAGGCAGTCTTAGAAGATAAAGGAAGCTGTTGGTAGAATGGCAAGAATGGGACTTTTCAAACCTGAGGAGTGATAAGTGGTACAAGTGGGTTAGTTCTGGGTAGGGGGGAGGGGAAATGCCAAAGATAGACTGTGAAGGGCAGGGAACATGTATGTCTAGCAATGAGATTTCTCTTTCTCTCATTTCTCTGTATTCAACTCCTAGCATTGAAATATCCCCTTGGGTCCCCCAAAGGTATTTTGAAAGTACATGGTCTTTGGAGTTGAATCCTGATTCATCACCTGCTAGGTATGTAATTTGGGGCAAGCTACTTAAATTTTTGAGACTCAATTTTCCTCATCTGTAACATGAGGATTATAAAATGAGATAAAATGAATCTATCTCTCAGGGCTGTTGGGAAGATAATAAAAATGTATGTAAAATCCTTGGAATATAACTAATGCTCAATAAATGGTAGACATTATTACTGAGAGTTTCTTTTTAAAAATTTCAGCTTCACTTTTGATATAAGTGAATTACCAACTTTGTTAGACAATATCTTCTTCATCTTTAATTTTCAGCACCAAATAGCTCTGTGACTTTGAGAAATGCCCTTACCCTTTATATGATTCAATTTTTTCACAGATGAAATAATAGGGATAATATCTTGGGTAACACTGGAGCTCTGTAAGACTGTGGTGCTATCCACTTTGTTCTTGATCATAATTAAAGCAAGGTACAGGCACATGCACTATATTTCATAATGCGGCACAGCACAGGCCTCAGCAGCATGGACTCTGGAGGCAGTAACCTGAATTTCTGCTTATAGTTCCTCCACTTAACAGGGCTGAGTGATCTGTCAAGTCACTTTGCTCTTTTATGCCTCAGTTTCTTCCTTTTCTGGACTTCCTTTGCACAAATTAATTTTCCAATGGTATTATAGAGAGCATCTTTCATCCTCAAACTTCTGTTGCCTCATATTCTAGTGGTGCTCTACTTTTCTAATGCTATAAATGGTCCTAATAAAAGTATTAAATTGTTTGACCACAAGCTGGCTAACCACCAACACTTCATTCTCTCACCCCAATCAAACAAAAAAAAAATGTTTCTAGACTGTCGTTTTTCTTTTAGTTATAGAGCTACAGAATTATTATAGCAAATGTTTACTGGAAATTTGAGGTATTGCCACAAGAAATTAAATGTTAATAAAATCATTGACACAGAGAAGAGAGTATGAAGATCTCTTAATCAATACTGTCTCAGTATTTCCATATTCATGAAAGGTTTGGAACACTTGGCTTCCTACATTAACCCTCTGCTCTAGTGAACAGGAAAAATATTGTTTAATGAATATCTTTAACTTAGTAATAAGATAAGGATTTGAACTACATGGCCACTGGCATCTTTTCTAATGCTGAGATCCTATGATTTTTATGTCTTTCTTGAGAAGTTTATTGGCTATTAAAAATGGCATCATCTGCAATGATCCCTAGACATGTAACTAGTGTGGGTCAAAAGGCTTTGTCCCAAGATGCTGAGTTGCAAATTATATAAAATATTCTTAATAAAAATCTTTAAGTGATGCAAATCTTAAAGCTTTTCTTCCCGTTAGCAGATGTTTTCCCATTATTCCTCATCCTAGGGGTGAGTTTATCCCAGAACTTGAGATTCAGCAACTACTGAATATGGATGGAGATAGTCTTGGTCAAAGGCAATGAACTTCCCAGCCCAGAGAGACTTGGTATTCAAGGAGTGCACCCTATTATCTACCATCTCCACTGCCTCTTATATTCATGCCACTTCTAAGTTGGTTCCACTCTAAAATTTCATTTTTCTAACATTCAGGATCACAACAGGGGGTGATTGTTTTTATCATCAAAAGAATCTCAATTAGATGTCAACAGATCCCTTTAAATACACCCCACCCTGCTTCTAATATAATTGAAACCATAACATTCAAAACTTTCTTGAGGAAGTAAAAACTTTGTTTTGTACATCTTTTCATTAGGAAGAAATAGGCCTCACTTTAGCTTCCTTTCCTATTCTTCTTTCTCCTCAGTGACATCATTTGTTTTTTCTTCTCTACAGCCAGTTAACAACATTTATTGATCCCCGTTGTGGGTAGAGATGTTTATTACCTCCACTATTGCCTGTGCCCATTTGTTCATTCCTGGTCTTGCCCTCTCTCTCAAGATGTTGCAATAGCCCTCTTCATAACAGATTGTTTGCCATTATACAGATTCTTTTTTGTTGTTGTTTTAATGGGGAATGTCATGGGACTTGTGGAAGAAAGTAGTTATCAGAAGAAATATTTTGAGAACCACTCTTGAGCCAGTTTGAAAAGTTGTGCAGCTAACGAGGCTGTCTTGAAGGCTTATGAATTCAGTTTTTTGATGTCATTCCTTTATACTGTGCTTTATGAATAAATATTGGAATGAATTGATGGTAATAGGTCTTTATATTATGTTATTATTTATACTTCCTAGCAGTAAAAGCTACGGAGCTCATTTTAAAATCAGTGATAATCAATATAACACCAAAGTTGCAAAATTTAGAGCAGATTAACATATAATGACAATTCCTTAGATTCTCAGTTTACGTGCCATTTCAACATCCACTATCTGGGTGGGATCTCATTTGATAGGTAAGGAAATTGAGACCTAGGGAGGGAAGTGATTTGCCCAGGATTGCTCAGTTGGTAAGTGGCAGAGTTCACCACCAAAATTTAAAACCAAAAATATATGGCTATGACTTAACTATTGAAAAGTAAAATGCTCGATTTATGTGGATTTGGTCTTACTATTTCTCCAGGTGCTCAAGTGTTATTTTAGCAAACAAACAGATAAAGCAGTAGCAAGTGAATGAATCTTAGACTGTGTTCAAATATTCTTGACAGGCGTCAAGCCTTCTGTCTACACCAAGGACCCAAGTCTGCCATTTAATGAACAGGATGATGTTTGTTTATTTTCTTTAAGCCTGAGTTCTCCACCAACTGGCTCCTAGGTCACAAAGATATATGAAACACAAACAAAAGTGCAAGTAAGGCCTATCATCAGCAATGCAATCTCACCCCCTGGTACCCTGCTCACCTTAAAGAAATGTATATCGACATTACGGAAGAGATCTCCCTAAATTATGTGCTAAATCAAGATCACATTTTAGAAGACAATAGATTTTCCTGGTCACATAAAGATTTTAGCTTACCATTCTGCTTCTTGAAATAAGCACTTATCCCCAAATTATTACGATATTGTCATGAATGTATATCAGGCTGTTTATATTTGCACCATATCCATTCTCTATATTTGAGATTATACACATACCTGCCATTTCCTCGATCTCCTTTTTTAATATTTTAAAAATGAGTGAGACTATTCTACATTTTCCATACGTTATAATAGTAGAGCATCTAGAATTTTTTTATGTGTGCTCATGAATATTTTTAATGCAAATGGTGAGAGTTATGGTGATAAAAGCTCTGGAGACTGAATTTTTCCAAGTACAGAGATTGTAAACATGGTGAATTCGCTTTATCAATAAATATTCCCAAACATGCTGATTTTTTCTTTTCTTGTCTTTTCTTTCTTCCTTCCTTCCTCCCTCCCTCCCTCCCTCCCTCCCTCCCTCCCTCCCTTCCTTCCTTCCTTCCTTCCTTCCTTCCTTCCTTCCTTCCTTCCCTTCTTCTACATGGTAGTAATGGCCCTTGTAAGACATTATAAAATGGAAAAAGATCGGGAAGAAAATAAACTTACTATAATCTCAGTATCTAGAGATTAAAACTTCAGGTTTTTCTGTATTATTAAATATATAATATAAAATTCAGATAACATTACATACACTGTTTTCTAATATACTTTACTCATTAAATGTACCATAAAGCATTTAAAAGCTCCTAAATAGTGCTCTAAATTTCAGTTATTATTCTACTATGACATATCTTGAGAAAGAAGAACAAAGCTGGAGGGATCACAATTCCAGATTTCAAGATATACTGCAAAGCTATAGTAATCAAAACAGTATGGTATTGGCACAAAAATAAAAACAGATCAGTGGAACAAAATAGGCAGTCCAGAAATAAACCCTTGCTTATATGGTCAATTAATCTACAACAAAAGAAATAAGAATATACAGTGGGGAAAAGACAGTCTTTTCAATAAATGGTTTTGGGGAAAAATGGACATGTCTATGCAAAATAATGCAACTGGATCACTTTCTTACACCATACTCAAAATTAAACTGAAAAAAGATTAAAGACCTAAATATAAGACTGAAAACCATAAAACTTCTGAAAGAAAACATGGACAGTAAACTCTTGGACATCAGTCTCAGTAATATTTTTTTGGATCTGTCTCCTCAGGCAAGGGAAGCAAAAGCAAAAATAAACAATTGAGACTACATCAAAATAAAAAGCTTCTGCACAGTGAAGGAAACCATCAACAAAAGAAAAAAAAAAACAACCTACTGAATAGGAAGAGATATTTACAAATGTTATATCCATAAGAGGCTAATATCCAAAATATACAAAGAACTTAAATAACTCAACACCAAAATACCAAACAGTCTGATTAAATAAAGGGCAGAGGACCTGAATAGAGATTTTTTTCCAAAGAAGACCTACAGATGGCCAATAGACACATGGAAAGATGCTCAACATCACTAATCATAAGGGAATTACAAATCAGAACCATAATGAGATATCACCTCACACCTGTCAGAATGGCTAGAAAAAGACAAGAAATAACAAATGTTGGCAAAGATGTGAAGAAAAGGGAACCTTGTGCATTGTTGGTGGGAATGCAAAATACTATAGCCACTACAGAAATGCATATGGAGGTTCCCCCCAAATTAAAAATAGGACTACTATATGATCCAGCAATTTTACTTCTGCGTATTTATCTGAAGAAAATGAGAATACTAATCCAAAAGGACAGGTGCACTCCTATGTTAACTGCAACATTATTTGTAACATCAAAGATTTGGAGGCAACCTGTGTCCACCAGTAGATGAACGAATGGATAAAGAAGATGTTAATACACACACACACACACACGCATGCACATGTACACGCACACAAGAATATTACATGGCCAGGAAAAATATTATGTAGCCATTTGCAACAGCATGGATGTATCTAGAGGGTGTAAATGCTAAGTGAAATAAGTCACACAGACAAAAACAAATACCATGTGATTCTACTTATATGTGGAATCTAAAAAACAGACAAGCAGAAACAGACTCATGAATACAAACAAACTGGTGATTGACAGAGGGGAGGGAATTGGGGGACTGGGCAAAAAAGGTAAAGGGGATGAAAAGACTTCCAGTATGGGCACCTGGGTGGCTCTGTAGGTTAAGCGTCCAACCTCAGCTCAGGTCATGATCTTGTAGTCTGTGGGTTTGAGCCCCGCATTGGGCTCTGAGCTGACAGGTTTGGATTCTGCTTTGGATTCTGTCTCTCCCTCTCTTTCTGCCCCTCTCCCACTCACACTTTGTCTCTCTCTCAAAAAAAATTTTTTTTAATTAAAAAAAATGTATAGAGTTAAAAAAATATTTTCAGTTATAAAATATAATAAGTCATGGGGAGGTAAAGCAGGGCATGGGAATGTAGTAAATAATGATGTAATAACTAAACAAATGATAGCAACTAAAAACACTCAGGAATTCCTTCCCCTGTGTTCATAAAGGGATAATTTCCAGGGTTTTTCCCTCTTTATGCATTCTTGTAAGTATTTCTTTTTCAAAAACTTCTTGAATGTATTTAGGAAAGCTTTCAGCAAAACCAAGGCAGTGATTCATCACATCTTAGAGTAGAAAAGGCGTTAATAGGTACATCTTTTTGCATCCAGGAAAAATTACTATTCAATAAAAAAACTATGTTTAAAAATATAGTAAATTAGGAAGTGTTCATTTTCATGATTTTAACTATATTTGGAGTAAGAGACTTCACATACGTATCTTTAAGCATCCACACAAAATGCTTGAAATGCTAAAAACTTATACCTTTCAGATTACTCTAAATTTTTCCCAAAGTGACCTTTATTGTTTTAACAGTAATTACTCTCCATGGCTAATAGGTATTATCATGTGGGGTTGTTTCTAAGGCCTAAGGAAAGGATCGAATTAAAGGGAGTGGCAGGGAAAAATGTGTTAGAAAAATACTTTTTCTCTTTGGTTGCAAATTGGAAACAACTCCATCCTGCTCATCCATGAACCCAGTTCCCTCCAGTAGGAGGGATTCTATGGATTTCAAGCCAGACCTCCTTGAGTATGAAGGTAAACACTGCCACTAGACACATCAGGAAGATGTCATTTTCTTTCTTTCTTTCTTTCTTTCTTTCTTTCTTTCTTTTTTTTCTTTTTTGTGAGAGAGATACAGACAGAGAGAGAGAGAGAGGGAGGGAAAGGGGCAGAGGGAGAAGGAGAGAAAATCTTAAGCAGGCTCCACACAAAACACAGGGTTCAATCTCATGACTGCGAGATCATGACCTGAGCTGAAATCAAGAGTCAGATGCTAAACTGACTGAGCCACCCAGGAACCCCAGAGAGATGTCATTATTAGGCAAGGCAACAGGAACCAAACAAAAAACCAGAACATCTTATTTACTTTCTTCACCTATTACTAATGTTGACCCCTGTTTCCAAATGCCTTCTTCTTCATACATTTGAAATTTAACCAAGTTTCGTTTCAAGATGTGCTTCTAAAACAAGGATTTCAAAATTTAAATAAAGAAATGAAAGTTCTTAGATCAAGAAAGTGAGGAGGCAATGTGCTTTTATTTGCTCCTGTGGAATTACACTCAGGCAAACACTACCTGTGGTGTTTGAAAAGCAAAATACCTTAATGCGACAAATTTATAATTCAAAGAAAGTGCCAAAAACTGTTTTCATTTGTATTATTTATGACATGAGAGATAATTGAAAGCTTGCTTCAATAGTTTCTTTTCTTTCTTTTTAAAAAAAAATAATTTTGACTGGCTGTTCATCCTTTTTTTCATTCAGAAATAAGATGGGTTTGGGAATGAGACAAAGCAGCCTTTTTACTTTACCAAATGTTATATTTGTCATTATCAGCTTCCCAATAGATTCACTCCTTTATTTCACTTCCTCTTTAGTTAAATATGATTCCATGAGAACAAGGGGGTTGTAATGAGTGCCAAAATGTATATTGTAAGCAAAAGTAGCAAGGAAATGAACAAGTAACTGAAGGTCCCTGGTCTACTTTTACGTGGGTTGATCGGTTGTGTAGGATGCTGTGGTTTTGTTTTTTCCATTCAGAATTTAATTTGAAAAATTGATATTAAAGTACCTGCATTTATTCCCTTTTTCCACTATTTATTTTGACTTATTACTAACTTAGTGGCCCAGTTATACTTTTCTCTTTAATAAAAATATCTGAGACAAACTGATTCTATCTGCAAGACTGTCAGACGAATCGTTTTCTTTCTAAAACTAGATTTAGGAAGAAGGAGAAGGCTAGTTTTATGAAGGCATTTTGGATGGTGCACTTTGCAGATGGCAATGTTAAAAGCAGAGGTATAATTAGACACTGGCATTCTCAGAAAAGATTTCAAAAATCTAGAAAAGGGAGAGATCAAAGGCAGGAATATAGGATATGATATGAATTGGCTTGCATATACAACTTCAGCTGGGAATGCCACTTAAAAACGGGACAGCCGAGGGGCCCCTGGGTGCCTCAGTTGGTTAAGCGTCCAACTTGGGCTCAGGTCATGATCTCACGGTTTGTGGATTCGAGCCCTACTTCAGGGTCTGTGCTGACAGCTCAGAGCCTGGAGCCTGGTTCGGATTCTGTGTCTCCCTCTCTCTCTCTATCCCTCCCCCACCTGCACACTATTTCTCTCTCTCTCTCCCTCGAAAAATAAATAAACATTTAAAAAATCTTAAAAAGTGGGGGGCAGCCAAAACAGATACCATGTAGGGCTGCAGTTTGGTCCCTGCCTCTGCTTTCAAATAAAATAGGTAGAACGAATCTGACATTTTATGAATATCCTCAGATCCAGGGGACTGAAAATTATGACTCTTCTGCTATACTCCAAACTACAGTTGAAAACATGACTTTCCTGCTACATTTAATGGTAAGACATTACCTTGCTTTCTTGTGGGCATTCCTAAGGATCAGTAATTTAAGCAAAATAAAATACAATAATGTGTTTAGTGGATGTTGAAAAACAGAAAGCTATTCTGCCTAGAGAAAGACCTCAGAATCTGCTTGAAGACCTCAGAATCAATTTGAAGACAGGCAGGATCAAATTATTAAAAAAAAGAATTGTTTGCATATATTAAAATGTTTTCCCTGTATCCTACAACAACTGTATTATTTAAAAAATCAAAATGTATTTTCCTAAAAAATGTCTGCACTCCTTATAAAAGTTAACTTGCCCAATAAATAACCTCAAGAAGTTTCCTTGAAAATTTGCCTTCTTGCCTTCCCTACTCCCACTATTTGAAAACCAAATTTTATTTCCTTTCTATTTCCAAGAAAGTTATAAATAAACCAATTTTCTCTGAATATGGGACTCTAGGCCATGCTGACCTCCACAGTAATTCGAGCTCCACCACTCACCAGTAACAATGTGCAGGCTGTTTCATTTCATCTGTGAAATGGGAATGATAATGACTACCGTGCAGGACTACTGTGAGCATTAACTCAGAGAATATCTGTGAAGCTCCCAGCCCTGTGTATCTCATGAGACAGGCGCTCACATTGTTAGTTCCTTTCTGGTTCCCCATTAGTCTCCCTTCTTCTTCTTTTTTTTTTTTAATGTTTATTTATTTTTGAGAGAGAGAGAGAGACAGAGTGTGAGCGGGGGAGGGGCAGAGAGAGAGAGGGAGACACAGAATCTGAAGCAGGCTCCAGGCTCTAAGCTGTCAGCATGGACCCTGATTGGGGGCTCCCAGCACCGTGAGATCAAGACCAGAGTCAAAGTCTGACCCTTAACAAACTAGCCACCTAGGCGCCCCTAGTCTCCCTTCTTGGTTCCCCCCTCCCTACAACCAGCTAGTCTCTAAATAATGCATATGTAATGGTTAGAACACCAGCATGAATGCCCAGAAGTGTTTGTTACTGAATTAACTCAGCAGTGAATCTGGCATTGCACCCCAACCTTTCCCCTTCCTCAATCCCTTTGGGCAACCCCTCCCTCAAATACCTGAGCTACACCCTGACCCCAGGTGAACTGTGAAACTGGCTATCACGTGAGCATTTTCTCTCAGGGTTTCAGCTGGTCTGGTTCTGACTCAAAGACCAGACGGAGCTCATGTGCTCATGTTGCTCACAATTAACTGACTCTGGACATGTGGTCACTGCCATCAAGACCCGCCCCAAGGAGAACAGCAGTTCAATGAAATCTTAAACTCTATTTATAGACCACTTGAAACAAACACTTTCCTGTGAAGCCTAAGGAATCCTTCTTGAGAACAGGAAAGTAATTCACTAGTCCCAGTACTAACAGGCAACTGAAGGGAGGAAAACGCAGCAAGTCTGTGCTTTTCCAGCGTTCTACAATTTACAAAGCATTTGCTTCTGCTTGTTCTCCCATTTCACCCTGACACCATCCCAGGAGGCAGACAAAGCAGACACTAGTAAAAAAAAAAAACAAAACCCATTTTATAGATTACAAACCTGATGCCTGGGAGGTTCAGGGAGTTGCTTACATTCATATGGCTGGTGAATGGTGGTGGTTAGAGAAAGAGGGGAGAGGAAAGTGGTAAAGGGAGAACTGGTTTCTGTTCATGCAATCAACCTAAACTTCAGTAAGTAATTATTTACCAATAAGAAAAAATACACAGGCAAGATAATTGTTTCAAAATGTACCTGCAAGCTTAAAAAATTGTTCCTTCTCCACTTCTAATAGGAAAACCAAAATATGAGAAATAAACACTCAGGGAGATTCTCCAGGGAAACATTTATAAACATGTTTGTATCTGTCTATAACATATACATACAAACATACATACATAAAATACATACCTGTATTTTAGGAAGAAATTCCTTCTTGAAACCTCTCCAGATTAAAATGTGCCTATGTCAAGACTAATCTTGAAAAAGATGATAGGAATTTTTACGAGAAATTTTCATTGATTCTGCCAATCAGCTCTGAATATATACATCTTTACCATCTTTTTAGTGTGGGAGGGTGTTTGCATAAGTCCAGTATGTGCATAAAAAGCAAGACTTCACTAATATGAATTAGTTTATTACCAGAAATGAGTTTGCTCTATAAAGTTATTTTATTTTGATTTTAGCAAATAATTTTTAAGCTTTGTTACCTGGAAAGGGTATACAAAAACTTTTTGTCTTGAGAAGTACGTCTGGATAATTTAGAATAGCTACACTAAAATCTGTGTGTGTGTGTGTGTGTGTGTGTGTGTGAGAGAGAGAGAGAGAGAGAGAGACAGAGACAGAGACAGAGATTGAGGGAGTGAGAGAGATTACGGTTTAAAGAGTACCGCTGGGTTAGCAAATTGGCTCAGTGCCACTGGGGGATTTTCAGATTTACCAATTCTCTGCCTATTGTTGCAGCTCTGATTTATGGACTTTGGAATCTCTTGAAAGGCAAAGCGTCTGGAGTTTAGGGTCTTTCCTTGCCAGTCCCTCCATTTCCCCTATACTGTTTTTGCCCATGTTCACCTTGTGGCGACCTTGCAGGACTCAGCGTTTTTACCTGAGCTCAGTAGCTGGGGAGCCCACTAGTGCTGGGGAGAGGGCAGTGGTTTCCATTCCTGGGTGATGGAGTCATGGGAGAAACTGCAGCGAACCAACGGAGAGTAGGACCGGAGCCGGGCTCCAATGTGCTTTAAGCGGCTCAGGACAGAGCAGCTGTTCTGGTCTCCCAGCCTGCAAGTGCTGCCTGCATTTGTCACTGACCACTGAAGTGTGTGTTTGTGCAAGGTGAGAGCTGGGTGCTTTCTCATTAATTTGGAGACAAATTGCCAGGTATTGCTGTTTATTGTGTTTGATAATTTGGGGATATTTAGATCACCACAAAGCCAGGACCTAGACTGCGTGTGGTTTTATTTATACCCTTGTTTTCTGTCACGATCCATTCAGCTCTCCACAGTGTCAAATTGTGGCAATGGATTGGACACAGTGCTGTTCTTACCCTGAAATGTGATCAGTTTAGTGCTGTTTTCTTGGATTTTTTTTTCATTAATTGCTGCTGCCAAATTACCTTAGCTGTTCATATACAGAATTCCCATGCTGATCTGAAAGCACATGAAAACTGCTTCGGACATAAATCGGAATTGCTAGTTGTTGGAGTTCTTGCTGTGGTGTTTTCTTTGCTTCCCCCACATTTTAGTGGTTGAAACTTTGCGGAGAGCAGAGTGCCTTGGGCTCTGATCTGGTGATAGAAGTAACATGGGAGTTTCTGTGTTTTTGCTCGTCAAAATGAAAACTGCTTGGCTATTAGTGTGTGTGGGGGGGTGGGTGTGTACACGCGTGCGCACACAAGTGCTTACGCACACATGTGTGAAAAAAAAAACTGCTTGAGAACCAAAAGAAACCCAAATAATCTTCAGCTATATTTTAATGCATTTACAATTAACCAAGTCAGCTTATAAGTCTTTCACTATCAGAATATTTGAATTTTGGACACACAAGGACAATACACTGTCTTGTGGGGGTGTGGAATGTGTACTCACTAGGAGTACAAAGGAATCCAAAATGTGGTCTGGGTAAGCTGACAGGCCTTAATCTTGCACTGGTTTTGTGTGTTAACTAATTAACTGAACCTATACAAAATATAAAGGAGAGACACTGTATTATTGTATCTAAATAAATATACAGGAGATTTGTATTTGTGAAATACATGTTCTAGAAAAGGGAAACATATGGGAATTTGGTATTATATGAATAGAAGAAGAATAAAAATTCAAAAAGCTATCAAAGTTTACAAGAAAGGAAAAGACAGTATACGTTAAGACGAGGAATCATTATGATGGGCTACTGAAAAGTACATCAACTGCTCAAGTTTTTTTGTCTAGTGAAAGAACAATAGCACATTTAAGGGAATTCATAGTCAGCAGAAATGAAGCCAAGAGCAAAAGTTCTTAATAAAACATGTTGTCAACCTGTCTCTGAATGTACTCATCTGTCTTAATTAACTTGAATTCCGTTGCCAAGATTGATAAAGTTAGAATAAAAAAATAAAACTTTATTTTAGGTTGATTTCTTTAAACTAATAAAGTATAATAAGTTATATTAAAATGCACTGAACATTAAAATTGTTCAAAACACTTTGTAGCTAACATACAATATCAAAATAATTTGTCCCACTTTTGTGTTATGTCAGTTAGGAAGAAGAGTCTAATATTCTAAGCTAGAATGTCACCTGTTGTTACATACACATGGACTGCTGAGTTCTTTGGACACTCTCGTCATGGTTTCTTGCTTTCAGACTGTTAGGACACCGTGGAATGGTGAGCAGAAAACATCCGACTTTACCGTTGTCATGCTTTCTGTGCCAATTAAGAGCAGCAATAGTTTCATTTGACAGACATGGAACTTGCAGTGTACAAAGAATTGGTGACTGGCCTTTCCTTATAGGAACCTGCCCTACCTTGGCTTTCTGCTGCCACAATCTAAAATTTGGCAACTTCCTTAAAAGAGTTTAACATGGGGGTGCCTGGGTGGCTCAGCTGGTTGAGCATCCAACTTTGGCTCAGGTTCATGGGTTCAAGCCCCATGTCAGGCTCTGTGTTGAGAGCTCAGAGCCTGGAGCCTGCTTTGGATTCTGTCTTCCTCTCTCTCTGCCCCTCCCCCACTCAACACTCTGTCTCTCTTTCTCTCTCTCTCTCAAAAATAAACACTTAAAAATGTTATTAAAAAATAAAATAAAAAAATAAGAGTTTAACATGACTTTCTCTCCATGACTGAAAAGATCTGATGGACAGCTTCTTACGATTGCTCTATCAATATGACAGTATCCACATCTCTGTGCCACTTACGGTCCAATACGTTCAAAAGTGGTGTCCATCTGTACACATGATCACCTTCCATGCAAAAAGACTAGAAACTTAGTCATCTATTTTTTGAACCATAATCAATGTAAACAGCCACAAAAAAAAAAAAAGCCTAGAATAGTGTCTGTGTTTATTCTTTGGATAACTAGCTTACTGCGATATGCAAAGAGGTTTAAAAAGGTTTAGAGATTACAGGTACTGACCTCAAAGCACATGCCAGTCTGTTCAAACACATTTACTTCTGTGCAATTAAGCTCTCTCAGTTAAAGAAAAAGATTAGCCTTTATTTATATATATGATAAGCATCTCTAATTTTTTAAAAAGCCTAAATTTAACATTATGTTCTTGGTTTTTCTCTTCCTTCTTTCGGCTTTCTCCTTTATTCTACACTTTAAAATTATAAAGGTTTTAATTTACTAAACCTTTTTTTCTTTAGACCTATACTCAATCTCTTCACCCTGGGCAAGAAAGCAGCTGTGATTTATCTCCTGGAACTGGGGAAAGACCCATCTCCCCTGAGATCAAGAGATTACTACCCCTCTGAGCAGGAAAATGGGGCGGTTGTTGGGAAAGAATGTCTACCAGGCAGGGAATGGCCATTATCTATTATGCTTACAATTTGGCAATTCATGTTGTTCTTTCCTTCTAGTCTATAACTAGTTAGCTTGGAAACGTTTATCAACAATTGTTTACACATACCAACACAGACTTTTACAAAGAGCTTTGGTAAATTGAGATTAAATGCGATCTGTGGTATATGGGGTTTACTTAAAGTGGTATCAGTAGTTTTTATGTCTCTTTACCTTAACATTAAGGTAATTAAGTTCAGTTCTGCCTACTAACTCCTCCCCAAGTGGTTTAGATTCAGATGAAGTAATGGGCACTCACACAACTTTTAACTATTACTTCCAGATTCCTTAGTGGAAGCCTAGGTTATTTGGAAACAAGAAACATGGAAAACGGGGTGTATGATATGATTATTCCTCTGGTGGAGGAATGTCCTGACAGTCACTGGGCTCCTCAGTGAGAACTTTGAGTAAGAGCATATGGCAGCAGGAGATTCTCCATTGGAAGCAGAGATAAAAACATTGTCCACAACTCTGTTCAAGAGGTCTCATTATTTGTCTCGAATCTAAGATCTACAAAGGAAATGGAATGCATAGAGTGTGGTTGTTACAAGATGGATTCAAATTGTGCCTGCCTGTCTCCTTGGCCACTGTAGGAGATACTCACCAAAGTAACTTATCTCAAATGTATATGTTACAAACAATACAATTCCTGTTTTTTAAAACCTTTATTTTTTAATGCTAATAGCAAGTTAAATTCTCTACATTCTGATAGTCAAATGATTCTCTTCTATATGTAATACAGATAATCACTTTGAGACAATGTATTTAACAACTTCCAATATTTTTAATGGCTAAGAAACCATCAACAGGAAATCATTGCAAAGTTTCCTATTACAAGCATATTGGATCTTAAGAGAATGTTCAAGAATTCTACTCCAACATAACAAAATCAATATAAAGAGACTTTTATATGCTCTCTTCTGATAGGATATTTTAAAGGTCAGCATTCTTTGAATATTTTGATGATAAAGTATAAAATACTGGAGGTTGTCCCTTCCCTATTCTCTTGTAGAATAGGGCTTCACTGGATTGATAACTCTTATATGAGCACATCAATTTGGTAAGAGGGATTATTTTGTATCTATAAGAACTATCTCCTTTTCTTTATAAGTTTATATGAGAACTATATTTTTAAATGCAGATGTTATTATTATTTATGGATAGTGAGACCAATAGATCAGGAGATGATTGCCATTGAAAAGAGAGATAGTTTGTGACTCATAGTTACCAAGAGGAGAAGGTGCAGTATGCCATGGGGTGGAGGTGGGGGGCACTTGAGAAAACACCAGGGTTGGTCAGGAGACAGAGGGAGAGACGGGAAACCATGGATGAGTCTTTATTGTGGTTTCCTTGGAAAGGAACAGGCAAGTCAAGGTAGGAAGGTTTAGTACTGGCTTTGAATAATGTCAGCAGGCTGTAGGGTATTAGGGGCTGTCTCTAGTTGTCTGGGTACCTGGCCCTGAGGTGGTTAGGGCAGATGGATAGCATCCCAGAAGGAGAGCCTTGTGAGAGCCTATAAAGTGGGGTATCAGCTCTGGGTTGGTTTATTTGCATATGGTTTATTTGCTATATTTAGAAATTAGCTAACCCTGGGAGGGGCAGTCTCTCCAGGATCAGCAGGACCCCAGATGTCAAATCATAAGAAATACAGAAAATCAAAACTCATGACTAATACAAGTTAACACTCCCACACAGTAATAGATTACTTAGTATCATTTTGCCAATTGTGGTGTTCACCTGGTTAGTCCACTATGGACAACAGTCTCTTTGACACCAAATGCTCCCTATCAATCCAGGTAACCCTCCTAGTGAACTCCAAAGAGGTTTTCGTTTCATTGTTTTTGTTTTTTAAATTCAATGCTTTCTAAAACAACAAAAAGATAGGGGTGCCTGGATGGCTCAGTCAGTTAAGCATCCAACTTTGGCTGAGGTCATGATCTTGTGGTACATTGGCTTGAGCCCCACGTCAGGCTCTGTGCTGACAGCTCAGAGCCTGGAGCCTACTTCAGATTCTGTGTCTCCCTCTCTCTCTGCCCCTGCCCCACTTGTGTTCTGTCTGTCTCTCTCTTTCTATCTCAAAAAAAAAAAAAAAAAATCAACAAAAAGGCTAAAAATAACTAAATCCTCTTTACTGAATAATTAGGTATATTTTACTTGTCCCACACAGTGATATATTAAATAATATAGAGACTAACAATTAATACTTCCGTATTAGGATTCTGGTAATAAATGCATAAATTGAGTAGCAGTTCAGTTTCAACTGAACTGTCAAATGTAATTCATACTGTCCTTATTCCTCAAGTCATCAGCAGTGTACAGAGGGATCAAAGAACTTTTAATAGTTGAATAGGATCATTGATTTATCAGATTAGAATAAACATGTGCTAAAAATAGTTCATAATCGAGGAAGGAGAAACCCTAGAAATATGGCATTTCCCCTTGCACCATTTCTTCTCTCCATTTTTAAACATTTAGGAAAGAAGAAAGCATGTATATGGTGTTTCAGTGGGAATGGATTTTTTTTTTTACCTTCCAGATTTAATTTCTCCATTCCAGTTATTGGAATTTCTCACAGGAGTTTAGTGTGTAATAGATATGGAACTTCAAAACAGTGGGGAAGGATGTGTGAGTTGACAGTGGATACTGGTACAACTAGATAGCCATTTGGAGAAAAAAAGTGTTTATCCCTTACCCCCCCAAAAAATTCTAGAGAAGCTAAAGATTTAGGTGCAAAATATGAAACAATATGCATGCTAAAAGAAGGCTTTGGTGTGCTGACTGGCACAGAGTAGTTGCCATACCAACCACATCACTAAGCAGCTGTGAGCAGGGTTGGAAATGGCATTCTGCCACTTGGGAGTTACCTAGGCTTGGTGGCCATCATGGCCATTACCATAGCAGAAGGGGGGCATCAACATGGTCCTTTCTCTGTGCCATCTGTCCCACCACCCTCTATGTCACCCAGGCACCCAAGTTTCTGAGATGAAAAAAAGCAAAGAAGGTATAAATATAAATCTAATTACTTTTTAAATACCAGAACTGATGCTTTATGTTTTATCCTGGAGCCAGACACGTGTTAGGAAAACATTGTAGGTGAATTTCTTTCTCTTAGTTCTCCTGATTCTCAAGTCTGACATTTGATTGAGGCCTCAAAGTGGCATCACTCTCTCTGGTATCTGCAGGTTTCCGGTTTATGATTTCCATTGGTGTGACAAGGGAATTAGACACTGTCCGCTGTGCACTGGCCCTTCTCAGTTGTTATCAGACTAGACTGAACCAATTCCAGGGGTGTGTGCTTGGTAGGAAACAGGAGGACTTCAGCTGGAAAGCTCTTTCCTTAGGGTCTGTCAATTCTTTCTCTTTTTTCACTTCCTATTCCTCTTGTTAGCTTCTTTATCCTAGAATTCCTCCCTTTCCATGACCTCTCATACCACCTCACACCATCCTCTGACCTGAATAAAAGAAACACTGATGTCATTCACGCTAGGTTTCTCAGACTGGCAGGTTGTTCGGAGCAATGTGCAGTGTTCCTAGCAACAGATTAAGGCAAATCCACAGCACTTCAAATGCCTGCAAGCATCGAAAAATCACAGAGGACTACCTAGTTATATTTGGAGCTTCTGCTGTGTGGTTATGTATTAGTTCAGAAATCTAGAACATTTTTAAAGTATTTTTTGGTTTATTTTTAATAGACTCTTGGAAGGTTTCTAAAACAGTCGTGATGAATTTAGTCAAGACGCTGAGAATGAAGGTCAAATATGTCTGTGCTAAAATTTAAAAGTAGGGCATATAAAAAGTTCACTGACAGTCACAGGAGAGTGATTTTAATTACCAGGTATGGCTTATATGTGTTAATAACACAAGCACTAGGGTCAGCTAGACCTGTTTTGAAATCCATGAATGAGTTATTTGACTATAGGAAAGTTTATTTAACCTTTCAGAGTCTCAGTTTTTATACCTGTAATATTAATACAAATCACATATTTTGAGGTTAAAATGATAAAATATGTATATGGGCTTGTCTGTAGCAGAAGTCATGAAAAAGCTAATCAGTATAGATTGTAAATGGAGATATTTTAGCAAATAGGATTGCCATGATTTTGTGGAGAAGTGAATGTTTTCTAGGTTACAAAAAACGATAAAGTTGGAAAAAGTTACCAGAGAGAATAAGGAAAAAAAATAATGAGAGATGAAACAGGGTAAATCTGACTATCACAGAAAAGAGATCTGATTAGCATTGAATGTGACCTCCTTCCATGGAGGCTAACACAATATGTTACTCATAGTGCACACTTATTTATGTTTGAGGACAGAATGGATAAAGGAAAGAGTGAGACAGTAACAGTAATGGTGGAAGGAACTGGAAAGTTGTATAAAAGAGTATTTTAAAACACCTCTAAGGGGTTCTATCTTTAGTAAAAGGCAAAAAGAAAACAGAGTATAAGGTGTTCTATCCGAAGAACATTGTTTTTGTCAGATTTATTTATAATACCCAATAAAAATAAAGATACAACAAACCAGGAAGAAGAGGTATGTTAGTTACACAGTATATACTGTATCACAGTCCATAAAATGGAAAGTCCGTAAAGTGGAAAGAGTAAGAAACTAGTATTCTTTGAACATGAAAAGTAAAGACACACCTGTGAAATCACAGAGAAAGAAACCTATGAAGTCAGCATGGTTTCTGGTAGAAGTCAAAAGGTGAACCCAGAGCCCAAACTGGAAAGGCCATTAATCTTAAAGAAATGCCAAAATGGGATGAGGACCTCTACCTACAAGGGCATTTGGTGAGGCACAAAGATTTATCATTCCTTGCTTTGCTTTATTTGGTTTCCCCAGGCCTTGCCCATTAAATATCAACGACACCTTCCATTTAGTGTGAAAACTCAGACACTCCCTTGCTTTTCCAAATTCCCCTCAAGGTAGTGTTACCACCCCCAGATGGGAACCATGGAGAGTATAAAACGTAAGATGAAGTCTATTCAAGAGTGGCAAAGTATCAGAATCAAGAACTTCACATCCATAACTTTCATAGCTCTTGGAAGCATTTTGTTTTTGTTTTTGTTTTGTTTTGTTTTTTGTTTGTTCATTTTAGTATTTTAAAGTGAAAGCAAAGGTCTACACTGCCTTGTAAGTAATTTGTCCTTTTTCTGAGGAACGTGTCTGTATTGTGTTTGCTGTAAAACTGATTTGTATGGACCCAGCACTTAGCCACCTCATGCTTGCCTACCCCTTCCATTGAAGTCTGTGTGGGCTGTTTTTCTATGTGTATTCATTGCCAACTTAATAACTCTCATGACATGGTTTTCAAAAAGGAAAACACAAAACTTTGTTTCATTGTGGAAAATTGGCTCTGAAAAAAGAAAGGCAATTGGTAGGGCTGCTAATGAGGCATCAAGGATGTGAAGAAGTAGAATTAAATGGGAATTCAATAGACAAGAGCAGTTTCGAATACATTATGGAATTCTACTTTAACAGTATTGGTAACCTTTGTCAAAATGAGTTCACCGAATGTGCTATAAAACAAAGGCAAAAACAATAAGAAAGTAATTTGTGAAATTGTTTTAATGCCTTTATAATTGACTTTAGGTCTACATTTGTGCTATTATTAAGGGGCCACTCCACGTTTTTAATTATGTTTCATTTCCTGAAGAACATTATATGTCATAGAAGTTATTTGAGAATTTAGAGATTCACAAAAATCTCAGGATATATTCCTTGAGAGTGTTAAAAGTCAAGTTTGTTGGTTCCTAGGGGGAACTAACAACAGACACCATGAATGTTAGATTCAACCTATGTCATGGTTAACACCTGAAATAACTGTAGGACTATCCCGAGCTTTCTTCTTAGGCAAACCTAAGATACATGACCTACCCCTTTGTGTTACCTTATCTGTGTGTGGGATGTTGTCTTCACATTCCTCACGTTGTACTAAGTTTAGCGGTGCACTGACATTTTCTGTGTGTGTCAAGAGAGGAGGAGACAGAACAGGTTTCAGGGAAAAATCGTTAATACAGTAGCTGTATTACTTTCCTATGGCTGTCATAACAAAATTCCACAAACTGAGTGGCTTAAACAACAGAAATGTACTGTCTCACAGCTCTGGAGGCAAAAATTCTACAATTAAGGTGTTGGCAGGTCAGTGCTCCCTCTGAAAGCGCTAGGGAACGACCTGTTCCAGGCTTTTCTCTGAGCTTCTAGTAGCCTCAGGCATTCCTTAGCTTATAGGTAGCTGTCTTCTCCCTTCGTCTTCACATCTTCCTTCTGTGAGTGTCTGTCTCAAATTTGCCCTTTGAGAAAGATAGCAGTCATACTGAATCAGGACCTATTCTATTGTTCTCATTTTAACTTAATTATTCCTTTAAGGACCCTTCCTATTTCCAAACAAGTTCATCTTCTGAATTTTGGGGGGTTAGGACTCAAATTTATCTCTGCGGGGGGAAGGTCACAATTCAGTTTTTAACCTTGGCTCAAAAAAGGTGATAATTGGGAGAGATCCTAGGAAAATTCAGTGTGGGGCTGGCATGCTGTTCGCAGTATGGCCGGTGGGTTGGTAGCATCAGGCTCACCCCAGAAGTGGTTAGGAATGCAGAACCCTGAGCTCCATCGTAGAACTACCACACCCAAATCTACATCTTCACCTACATCCCCAGCTATCTCGTTGATGCGTTAAGGTTTGAGAAGAGCTGTTGTAGCTTCTAGAATAAAAGCCTCATTCTCAAATGCTGGGAAAGGGAAAAAAAAAAAAAAAGAATAGTGTTTATGTGCAGAGGTCCCATCGCTATGTGCACATAGCGTGTATAAGCCATTATTCCAGCACAGCTATGGCACGGCCATTTATAAAGGAAATCTTGATCTTGGGACAGTGTTAGGGGTTAAATTTCAGTTATCATGAATTTCTCTTAATGTAGATTATCCCTCAGGAGTGAACTCAGAAGATCATCATATGCAGAGATGGCTCATTTCTTTTTTCTACACTTATTTTGCTTACATAAATTGCTTCTTTTCTGCCCAACTGGGCTACAATTTGCGCTGCCCCAGCTAGCTGAGTCATACAACCTAATCCTGAAATAAGACCCATTGAGAAAAAAAAAATTCCCCCTGTACTGGGAAAAAGACATTTGCATTTATAACTATAATCTTCTAAGTGATCGAAAACGTAAAGTCTTGCCTCATTTACTTCTTCCTTTCTGTCCCTTAGTTTTTTGCATCCCTCAAAGTGTAATTCAGCCAAAAGTTGTAGCTGTGGAATTTATGTTACATGAAGACAAATGGAAAGATAAAACTTTAAAATGAAGGAGGCAGAATAGGGGCACCTCGGTGGCTCAATTGGTTGAGCGTCTGACTCTTGATTTCGGCTCAGGTCATGATGACAGTCAGGGTTATGTGATCGAGCCCTGCAACAGGCTCTGCACTGGGTGTGGATTCTGTTTAAGGTTCTCTCCCTCTCCCTTTGCCTCTCCCCTGCTCACCCTCTCCCTGTAAAATAAAATAAAATAAAATAAAATGAAATAAAATAAAATAAAATAAAATAAAATAGGCAGAATTAACTGTCCTGGAGTCAGCTTGGGCAAATGCTTAGAATAGCAGGGGGAGAAATACGGCTGAGATGATTTCTGAGGGAAACGGTGCTCATAGGCATGTGAACATACAATTTTCCAAAGAACTAAAATATGCTCAGAGAGAATCTGCTCCTCTAAAATCCAGGATATCATCAAGTGTCCACCATGAGCCATATTCTGACTGCATTAAAACTTCCATGCTGTGGATAATATTATAGATAAACTTCCCTACATAGGAATGAACCTTTGTAACTGAAAATTAGAGAACTCCTGATAACATTTTTACCATTATCTCGAGATCTATACTTGGTTAGATTCCTAGATGAGCACGGGTATTTCTGATCTGTTAGCTCTCTGTGTATATTAAGTAGTAAAGCCATACTTTGAAAATATACTAGTGCCATCATTTAATTGTCCTTTCAGCTCACATTCTGTAGTGAATTTGAAAAATGTCGAGACAGAATAGTGAACATGTATTGTTACTATGTGCCAGCCACTTTACTAAGTGCTTTGAATACTTAAATATATTTAGTTCTCAAAACAGTGTTATAAATTGCAGATGAGAAAATTGTGCAGATGAGGGAATTGAGGCAGACAGAGGTTAAATAAGTTACCATATCAGTGTCAGAGTCAGAATTCCAGATCCAGTTCAAGAGCCCTGTGCGTGACCACTGTGGATACTGCCTCTCAAGAGAGACAAGGAATCATTCTGAATATCTCATTAAGAGGTCAAAATAACTACTTTACAACTACTTTACTACTTTACAATGTGTTTTTAAAATCTCTTTTATTACAACAGAGAATTACTACTGCAGATGTGTCCCCCTCGTTTTTTTTGGAACAGTGACCTTCCTCAAGTGATATATTTTAGGCATATTTCCTTTCAGATGAATGTTTTCCTTACCCTCCCTCCTTCCTTGATTCCATACCCTCCCCATTTAGCTTTGCCATGCGTCTGCTGCCTCCTTGATTTACATGAGGATGCACCTTCATGTTTGCACTCTTCCTCTCCTTGCTACTGCCTCCAGCTGAACTGAACTTCTTGCTTTTATTTACTGTTGTTGTTCTGGTCTATATGCAGTTCTAATAAAATCATAGGTCAGTTGCCACAACCTGAACATTGTCCATGGCATTCCCATGAACAACTAATTACCTTAAATGGCCTATAATAAACGTTTTATGCTTGCTTAATTCCAGAAGGAAGGGGAAACTCAACAATAACAATGAATTAAAAATGGTAGCTACTCCTATTGCTTTGGGAAATCATAATAAAACCAGACAGACTCAATAGAATAATTTCACAGACTATCTTACACGTGAAGAATAGCAATTTGCAAATACATATTGCTTGACATGGTCCTTACTTCCAAGTCCCTTGCTCAAAGAGGAAAGTGTTTTATTAATTGAAATTTGAATATCAGAAGATACAAACTTGCTAGTTGTCCATACCTTTTTGTCCATACCTTTTAATATTATCCAATATTATCCAAACTTGAATCCTTGATAATAGCATTTATGTTTACATAAAACCTCTTTATCATGGCAGGTAAGGCTCGTCTGATTATAATTCCAAAATTTTTGAAAAGAAAATAATTCTGCGACTATAATAATTTCACACTGTTGACCAAGAAGATGCAAAATAAATGCTTTTAACTGAAGTTAACTTAGAAACTATAAAGTACCTCTGTTAAGAACTCAGTGACCTGTATGAATTTGGAGAAAATAGAATAAAACAAAAATAAAAAACAAATACTTAAGAATAAACTTAAGCAAACTTTGAAAACAATACTTAAGAAAACTAGTGGCGGGGTGCCTGGCTGGCTCAGTTGGTTAAGCATCCGACTTTGGCTCAGGTCATAATCTCACGGTTCATGAGTTCGAGCTCCACATCAGGCTCTGTGCTGACAGCCCAGAGCCTGGAGCCTGTTTCAGATTCTGTGTCTCCCTCTCTCTGCCCCTCCCCTGCTTGCTCACGTTCTCTCTCTGTCTCTCTCTGTCTCTCTCTGTCTCTCTCTCTCCTTCTCTCTCTCTCTCTCTTGAAAATAAATAAGCAAGAAAAATAATTAAGAAAAAAGAAAACTAGTGTCAATTTCACAGTTATTCAAGGGACACGAAGAATCATTTTTTCTGAGTTGCATTTTAAACCTTGCATTTAAGCAGTGAGCTTGTGTAATTAAAAGCCATGAAGAAGAGACAGACTTTAGAATAGACACTGAGCCAAGCAGCCATACAAGGTGTGATAAAGTGAGTGGCCCAAGAGTGGCCCTGTGCACAGAGCATTGCAAATGGCCTGGCCTGCTCCACCGGTGCCATATCTCATCCCATATTATTTGTTTCATATGCTGTGTTCTTGTGAGAACTCAACTCTTGTCAACCCAAGGCTTTGAATATTTAACAGGATTGGCTTTGATGACTATAGCTTTGGCTTTGTAAATTGAAAGGAAACCCGCAAATGTGAATGTTTAAAGAAATAAACATTCCACCTGTAATGGACCATTATTGAAATGTAGCTTTTGTAAATCAAAATTCAAATATTAATTTATTTCATATTGTAACACAGCTTGTTGGGAATGGCCCTTAAGTTGTCTTAAACCTGTCCTGTCGCCTGATTAAAAGGAGACTATCCGTGTTACAAAGTCCCATGGTCGATGGCTAGAAGAGATACAGTAACTATGCAATTAGACAATATTTATTTATCCAACATGGAGCTGCTGATTATTTTAGGTGTTTATTTGATTTTGTGTCTAGAATTCGGTCACTTAAATGTTACAAAGACCATATAAATAGTGACATTAAAGTATATACCTCACAACTAATCAGGAAACTACAAAAGATGTTGTTTTGTTTTGCTTCCATTTTGGACCTGCCTACTATTAGTTTTTAAATGAGATCTAGAATAATCATTCAGGGGAATGTTTTCATTCAGTAGAGCCTGTTCTCTATGTTGAATAAAGTACACCTATTAAAAATTTAGTGTCTTGTGACAAAAAACACTCTTAAGAAACTGTGATTGTAGAAGTAAGAATAGGGGAGATGTCTACCAATTCTTTCTGAGCGGCTATATATTTAAAAATTTTGTGGTGGATAATTTGTGGTCAAAGGCAAGATAAAAGAGAAACCTTCTTCCACATTTGTTGTTCCTGGTAATTGGCCAAAGAATGACAAAGTACACTGTAATCTCCTGAAACTTGTAAATCCTTGCTGTTGGAGTGGGTTGGGTTGATTCCTATGAACATAGCTTCTCAGAAAGAAGATGGGTCATTTGATTTTTTTTTTTTTTTCAGTGCTGGGGGATTCACTGAACTGAATAAGATTCAGTTTCTTTGTTCCCATCAGCCTCACTTGTATTTTTCTGAGTATCTTTTTATACTTATATTTTGTTACTTATTAGGCACACTTTCAGTCATAGTATTCGGCAAGACAACTTAAACCCATTATTCTAATTCAAGTTTATATCTCAGGGCTAGTGATTAAAAATTGTATGAAGTGTGGGAAGAGGAACTTTCTTTTCAACTTATAAGATATTACTAAAACACCTTTCAAATGTGAAAAGGAGTAGGGATCTTACAGGTCTCATCCTTTTCCCAGTGAATTCATTCATTCTAGCATATGTCTCTTTATTTCATAGTGCTTCATGTCCTTGGGGTGGAATGTATTGCAGAACTTTCTACTGTAATTAATTTCATGGCAGCTTTAAGATAAGTGATATTTGGTTAATATGAATGAGAAACAAATATTCAAAAGCTATTGTTTTAAACTCTGTTGGTATAAGTACATTTTTCAACATTGATATAAATTTGGTTAAAATACAGTTTGCAAGATGTGTGCCTCTGTGTCTTTTGCAAATTTTGACGTATCCAAATGATGTTATTTACTTAAAGTGGGAAGTACGGGTAGATTTTTAAACTCTGAAATCAACTACCGATGCCTCTATTTTAAACAAATATCATACATTGCAAAATTTCTGATTTTTACCAGATGGACAAAAGTAGAGGATGTTATTTTCATCTGTAACAATAATTTCATATAATTTCACGCTTTTCAAGGTAGGTTCTTCAAGGAAGAAGTAGTGACAGAAGAATTCTCTTTTTGGATTCTTTGGACACTAATAATTTGGGGCTTGCATGTAATTGAGATGATAAAAATAATTACATTAGACATTTATTTATCCAAATAAAACTCTGTGAGCTGGTCATTGTATCCTTTCCACTTTATAGCAAAGGAAACAGCTGAGTTTTAGAGAGATGGAATTACTTCTTCAGCTATCAAGTAGCAGAATCTGGGTTCAAACTCAATTGGCCTTGAGACCAAAGAGGCCAGGAGCTCTGAAATCAATCTTCCTCAGTTAATTTTATAGCCTTCCAAGGAGCATCCTGCTGATGCCTACACCTGATGTAACACTGCTGAATGAATTGTGTTCCCTGAATGTGTCCTATACATGGGTATGCACAGATAAGGCGAAAGGAAGAAATTCTCACCATCGTTTCAGACAACATTGGCTTTATGTATATTGCCATGTGATATAAAATTTAGCCAAATTTATATCATTGTACTGAATGAGATAAATTCTATTATTTTTATTTCATAGATGAGGAAACTGAAGAGATTAAATGACTTACCCAAGGTCTCAGCTACCAAAGAGTGCAGTTGGAATTAGAATGCAGGCAATCTGGCTCCTGAATTAGAATGCAGGCAATCTGGCTCCTGAATCTGGACTCTTTTTTTTTTTTTTTTTTAATGTTTATTTATTTTTGAGAGAGACAGAGATAGAATGTGAGTGGGTTAGGGGCAGAGAGAGAGGGAGACACAGAAGCAGAAGGAGGCTCCAGGCTCTGAGCTGTCAGCACAGAGCCCGACACAGGGCTCAAACTCAAAAACCGTGAGATCATGACCTGAGCCGAAATCGGACGCTCAACTGACTGAGCCACCCAGGCGCCCCCTGAATCTGGACTCTTAAACACTATTCTACACAGACTCTGGATTGTAAATAGTAATAACAACATTACAATATTAACAAAAATAATAAATAATACAGCTCTCACTATGTACCAGATACTATTCTAAGCATTTACTGCTTATGTGGCCCTTTCTCCTTAGGTAAAAGGAAAAAGAGCTGGAATATGCCTCTGAAACTGTAGAATATTTTATTTAATCTACTTCTTTAATGTTTATTTATTTTGAGAGAGAGAGAGCGAGACAGCATGCAATCAGGGAATGGGCAGAGAGAGAGGGGGAGAGAGAGAATCCCAAGCAGGCTCCATGTTGCTAGTGCAGAGACCAATTTGGGTATCAAACCCACGAACTGTGAGATCATGACCTGAGCTGAAACCAAGAGTCAGATGCTTAGCTGAGTCACTCAGGTACCCCTGTAGAATATTTTAGACATAACAAAAAAATGTGTTGCCTGTTGAAGATATACCCTATAGGTACTATACTGGAGTGATGTAAAAGGAGATGCATATGTACCCACAAGAGGAAGTTTCAGTGTTCCTCTTTTGAAATAAATGCATAATTAATATCATTCAGGTGTTTGGTGATTGCTGGCCCCCAACCCTGACTCCTCAGTTGAGTGCAATAGGAAGTAGATGGAAATTTAAGTCCCATGTTTACTCTTCGTGCAAATCTAGCTCTTTTTCATGTCTGTGGGGTTAGAGTGCAAGCTCTGGAATCAGGATATCTCGATTCAAATCCTGCCTCTGTCTCTGCTACCCAAATGATGCTGGGCAAGTAACTTAACCTGTATCTCTTAGTGGCCCCATCCACAGATTGGAAAGAGTAATATTTTACACATCATCTGGCTGTGGTGAGGACCAAATAGTGTAAAACATTTTTGTTGCTGTTACTACAATACAATAAATGAAGTCTATACAAAACATTACAAAACTACTACTTTACCTCAGTCTGGTTCCACAAAACGAGGAGCAATAAAGAAAAACAAGTCATGAATTCAACCCAGGAGGAGAACTGGCAAGGCACATTATATACACATCAGCTGTGGCAAAAATAAGTCAACATTGTTTGTAGAAGGCCTGTGATGTCTGGACTACAAGCTGTCTGGAAAAAGGAGAACATAGCTTCCTTTTTTGTTTAATGTGATCTGCCAGCCAGCTGGCATTAGGGGAAGAGTAAGGGAGCTCATGTTGATTGAGCATCTATCTTTGCCAAGTGCATTGTGTAACTTGTCTCACTTGGCCCTCCCATCTTAATGGTCAGATGGTATCAGTACACATATGGAAGACTAAGACTTAGGGAGGTCCAATAACCCAGCCAAGAACTCACAGGTAGCAAACAGATTCTTTTTTTTTTAAAGTTTATTTATTTTGAGAGAGCACATCAGTGGGGGAGGGGTAGAGAGAGGGAGAGAGAGAATCCCAAGGAGCCCAATGTGTGGCTCAAACCACGAACCGTGAAATCATGACCTGAGCTGAAGTCAAGAGCCAGACCCTTAACCCACTGAGCCACCCAGGCACCCCGGTAGTAAATGGATTCTGGTTCTAAATTCAGTCAGACCACATCATTGACAGCTCTTGATTATGCTAAATATACTCACCATTAAGCAGTTAGAGTTAGCACTAAAAATAAACATTTTCACATTAAGAAACAACACGTTACATTAAGATATTTAAAAATTGTACAGCCAACAAATGTTTGTTTATAAATGGCCTCTAGTTTTTTTCTCATCAATAATTTACTCAAAAGTGTCTTGTGTCCTCATTTCCATCTTTGTTCCCTCCCTTTATCACTCTTCATATTTTTCCTTATTATGAAGGTAAAATGAAGAGGAAAATTGTAGAAGGGATGAATATAATGTACCTAAGTAAGAAACTTTAAATGTATGTTAAAAAAAATGCTTAGGGTTAGAAGTATACTAGAGAAGTATACTAGACTTTTTTCCTGTAAGTATCCATAGGAACTGAACTCATTGAAAGTGATAAATTTGTCATTAGAAAGTCAATATATTATAACCTTTATGACTGCTTTTAAGTTTTTAAAAGATAAGATTGGTGGTATAGTAATATTTTCTATTTAGGTTAAATTAAAATGCTAAATTAGTCAGATAGTTTTTTTTTTAATTTTCTCTCTATGTCTAATATTGTAGAAATAGATTAACAGAATTAAAAGCTGGGTCATTTGTCAGGAAACCTGCATTCTAGTTCTATATCCTATCATTATCCATGATTACTGGAAAGGCAAAAAGAACTCATGATAAAAAAATTTGATAGTAGATTCATAATTTTGAACTTTTAAGTCTTTTGACTCACCTGATCATCTTGATCAGAAGGAAGATCGTGTTTTTTTTTTTAAGTTTGTTTATTTATTTTGAGAGAAAAAGAGAGTGATGAGCAGGGGAGGGACAGAAAGAGAGTGTGAGACAGAGAATCCCAAGCAGGCTCAGTGCTGGCAATGCACTGTAAGATCATGACCTGAGCCAAAATCAAGAGTCAGATGCTCAAATGACTGAGCCACCCAGGTGCCCCAAGATTGTGGTTTGTAATCATTCTCTGAATAATGTTCATTTTCCTTAGTTAATAAGTTAATCAAATTTAACCAAAGAATACTAATAATGCTTGACCGCTAATTCCAACCGATGGAATAAATCTGAATTTAGAGATTGGTATAAAATAAAAATAAGAAAAGACATAAAGTTTCTTTATAAATAACTTTATATTTTAAAACAATTTATCACTATATAGATTTATGTATATTCATAGGTAGACATTTTATGGAAAGTTTGTTCAGTTAAAGCTAACCCTTTCTCATGAATCAACATTTTTCACGTCATTTTCATTAATGCCTGGAGAAAAATTTCTTTAGCGTGCTTTGTTCTGTAGAATTAATAGTGTGAACTGAAAATGACATGGGAGATATTACAGTATTATTAGAATGAAAAGGTATGCAACTGTATTTAGAGTAAAATTTACTTGGTTTGGGGTTAAAATTTTTTCTACATTGTTTTGTGTTCCTAGAGTGTGAATAAGGTGTGTGTGTGCATATGTGTGCACATGCATGAGAGTACGTATGTGCTCATACGTGTGTGTGTGTATTTTGTGAGTGAACAGGGTGGGACAGGGGGATGTGAGTACTGATACTGGCCTTTAAAAAAAGAGTAAAATGTTCCATTCTATTAGATTATATATATATATATATATACACATATATATATATATATATGTATATATATATATTGAACTTAGCATATTAAGGTGTGTTACGGAGATGGGGGGATTAATTGCTGCTAAAGGTGTATAACACCTATTATAGATTTAGTTCTGTTATAGATTTAGTCTTTAAATCACTTTCACTTATACTCAAACCTAATGAACAGGGCTTCATCTCTAAGAAGTGTCTCAGAAAGTACATTGTTATATGAAGTTGAGAGATTACAATAAGTCAATAAAATCAACTTACAATAAAATGGTATTTTACCACGGCAAAAATATAATTTTGTCAAAATAAAGAGTGATAAGAAATACCTGAAAATCCATTTATTTATAGAAAAATAAACAAAAATTAGAAAACTTGTTGGAACTTTAAACCATTGACTCTATGGTACAATACTCTAAATCATTGACTATATGTTTTTGATTCCTTTCATAATATATTATAGAAGCCAATATTGATGCAAAATGTGTATTGAACTATGCTTTTTTACAGCTAAATGTTTAAAATTTTATCACTCAGATTTATTTTAATTAAGTGCAGAATAATTAAATAGAATGTATTATACAAAGAGCCCTAAAATGTAGTAAGCTGATGACATGTTTTAAAATTTGTCATTGCTGGGGCACCTGGCTGGCTCAGTCAGTTGAGCGTCTGACTTTGGGTCAGGTCATGATCTCGCGGTTCGTGAGTTCCAGCCCCACGTCGGGCTCTGGACTGACAGCTCAGAGTCTGGAGCCTGCTTCTCATTCTGTGTCTCCCCCTCTCTCTGCTCCTCCCCGCTCATACTCTGTCTCTCTGTTTCTCAATAATAAATAAACGTAAAAAATTTTTTTAAATAAAATAAAATTTCTCATTGCTTATGAAAATGTAACAGTGGATCCTAATTGTTTACTTTCTCTGGGTAAAGAGTAAGTGAGATAACATACATAATACATAAGTTTCTCCCTGGAATATTATAGATTATTCATTGTCTTTATTGACATTGCTATTAGTAGTTTAGTATTATTAGTAATTTGTTATACATAATGATCCAATAGAGAAAGTTTATAAAATAGATTTAGGACTTTATAAGAAACAAAACTTAATGGTTAAAGACTGACATAAGATCCTAAAGAGATGTAGACTCTCCAATAGAACCTACTACTAGTTGAAGGCTAAGACCCTGGCTGTACTTGTTCACTATTGCACCTCGAGGCCACAGCTCTGAACCCAGAATCATATTATAAGCCATTAATAAATATTTATTGAGTGGGTATATAAAATATCTTCCCTAAATTACTGTTAATTTGGGCTTCTTGGTGGTGAAGTTTTGAGAGTAGAGGATTAAATAAAAACATTTTTTTAAGTTGATTTATTTTGAGAGAGAGTGAGCGTGAGTGGGGGAGGGGGAAGGAGAGAGGGAGAGAGAGAATACCAAGCAGTCTCCCCACTGTCAGTGTGGGGCCCCACATGGGGCTTGATCTCATGAACCCAACTGTGAGATCATGACCTGAGCTGAAATCAAGAGTCAGATGCTTAACCGACTGAACCACCCAGGTGTCCCTAAATAAAAAACATTTTATTTTTTAAATGTGTTTTTATTTATTTTTGAGAGAGAGAGAGAGAGACAGCATGAGCGGGGAAGGGACAGAGAGAGAGGGGGATACAGAATGTGAAGCAGGTTCCAGGCTCTGAGCTGTCAGCACAGAGCCCGACATGGGGCTCAAACTCGTGAACTGCAAGATCACCTGAGCCGGAGTCAGTTGCTTAACCCACTGAGCCATCCAGGCACCTCTAAATAAAACATTTTTAATCTTCCTTCTATTGCATGGTGTTAGCAGTTCTTAGTAGGAATTCATACACACATACACACACCATAAACACAGTTTTTTAGTAACTAAAAAAGTAGTTAAGCCCTGTATTTATCTAAAGGAGTAGGTAAAAGGATATGTTATACCTTTCCTAAATGATGGTTTGAATGTGTTCCATATAAATTGCAATGGCAGTTGTACTTTGTGTTTTAGATAATTTGCTTGGTGGTCAAGGACTAGGAAATGTTTATTAGGATAATAAGACTGTTGATGTACTTCAAAATTCTTTTTTTTAGTTTCAATTTTTGGTGCAATTGTAATGTGTCAAATGATAGTAACCATAGTGAATCTTAGGGGATTTAAGGGGAGTACAGTTGTATGTGTGAGAAGTGAGTTATTAGAGATTGGAGTGGGGTTAGTGGAACCAATGGCCAATTTATCCCTTCAAATGTTCTGTTGCATGGCCTCAATTTGACAGATGTATCATTGACCAAGAGGTTGGAGAATACTAGTCTGTATTAGTTCCACCTGGATTGTTTTATATTTTATAGAATTTATCACTTCCAACTTTAACCTTGCAGCAGGAGAAAAGTACATGTCACTGTCAACAATACTTTTTTTTCTTTTTCCTTTTGCAAGTCAAACTTATTGAACAGTGTCTGGGAAATACTTTTTTTAAAAATATTTTTTCATGTTAATTTATTTTTGAGACATAGAAAGAGAGACAGAGACAGAGCATGAGTGGGGGAGGGGCAGAGAGAGAGGGAGAAACAGAATCTGAAGCAGGCTCCAGGCTCCAGATGTCAGCACAGAGCCTGACACGGGGCTCCAACTCACGAACCATGAGATCATGACCTGAGCCGAAGTCTAATGCTTAACCGACTGAACCACCCAGGTGCCCCAAGATTAAGAAACTAAGATCAATGGAGATTAAGCAGCTTGCTAAAGTCACAAGGCTAGTACGTGGCAGAGTCCCAATCTAACTCAAGTCCATCTTACTCTCAAACTATGGAAACATTAATGTACACATTAATATAATACGTTACTGTATATTTGTGTTTACATTTTGGAATTAAATACAATAGGATTTTCCCCCGGGATTTTCCTATACCTTTAATATTCCCTCTCTTTTCAATATAAATTTTTCTTCTCCGTGCTTTAGACACAGAGCAGTGTTTCTCATCAGCACCCACCTCACTCAGGGAGAAGAAGCAATACAACCTTCTAAGGTTTGTTTATTTAAATTTATTTATTTAAGTAAATAAATAATAAATGCCAAATCGTGCATTGAAATTCCCCAGCTATGTCAATAGAGTGAAGAAAAGTTAAGTAAAAGAGTGAGAGTTTTCACTGGAGGGTATTGGGAGGGCTATTCTAGGACTCGTTTTTTCTAAATAACAAAACTTTCAAAGTCATTAGAAAAGCTTATTTAGCTAGTAAGAGGATGTAAAGATTTATTGGTGATTATACTTTTTAAAGTAAAAAATATGATCTTTTACCTTTCTCTTTATTGTTTCATTTTTAATGGAGCTGTTGTAGACATTGCTAGAAGGGAAAAAAAAAATCTGCCTTTCCACAACACTTCATCTTCACCCTCTGTTCTCTATGGTGAGAGAATGGGAGCCACAGTCATTTGTCAGGACTTTTGATTAATGGCACTTTTTGTTGAGAGATACTACTTTAATATCTTACCTTTTGCTACTGCTGTAAAATAAGTCAGATAGTACAGCATAAATCACCGACTGTCGATCTCATTAGGATTAGGAAAGTGATTTTCTGAAGTCAACACTCTACATTCCCTATTGGAATAAATATTAAAAGATCAATTAATTTCCATCTAGTGATAATGGGGTCATTCTCAAACATCACAATGTCGTTATTAACCAACTTTCACTCTGCCTTATTGTCTTAGATAAAGAAATTTGTCAGGATTCCAATACAGTTTTCATCACCATGCCGTGGGTATCAGAAAAATTGATTTCTGGCCTTTTTGTTGGGAAAAGCAATAAGGAAACAAATTTGCACAGTTTGATTTATTTCTGAAATGTAGTTAAATGGAATGGTGCCCTTCAATCAAAAGACCACCTTTAGAACTATCTTATTATTTATATTGCAGGATAAGATATCAGAGCAAGATTTACAATAATTTTATCACCAGTTTATAGCCCAACTCTTGCAAAGGCTAGAATATAATTCAGCCAAAGTAAATCTAAGTTCATACATTTTTCTGAAAGATCTTGGATGCCAGATGGTTTTAGAAACAAAAGAGAAGATTTGGAGGACACATCCATTTATAAACTATGTTGGGAATTTCTTGGTATTAGATTTCTACTAAAACTTTCTGGAGTACATGCAAAATCTAACCAGTACAAGTCTATAACAATATAATACCTCAATATCTAGATTTTACTGTTTATTGATCTGCCATGAATTTCTACTCAGAAAGATTTAAGTATCACCTGAATTTTTAATCCCTAGAAAATTTACATAATTTATTTTCTCATTCGTCTAACAAATATTTGTTAATTTGTATTATATGATAAGCACTACTGAGTATTGGGAATTTAGCAGTGAATTAAACTTACAAACTTCTTGCCCTCAATAATCTTAGATTCTAGACACAGAAGATATATAATCACAATGTGTTATATGTATAAATAATTCTTAATAAAATAAATATAAAGTATGCCAGGCAGTAAGGGCCATACAAGGAGATATAGCCAAATAAAAGAGATATGAAACAATGGCAGAGCAGGGCGCTATTGTATGCAGGTTGGAAAAGACACACCTCTCAGAAGTGAATTGTGAGTAGAAGCCTAAGGGAGCTTGCTGTGTAATGAGCTGTCCAGGCAGGGGAAACCACAGATGGATAGGTTCAGGTGTGGGAGTCTACCTGGCCTGTGAGAGGAACTGCAAGATCAGTTTGGGAGGCAGACAAGGTCAAAGATTAGGGTACACGTATAGTCTTCACTGGCTACCTATGTGATATCTTTTTATTCACAGCATGGGAGGTTAGGAGTCAGGATGTGGTGGTGTTTGGAGGGCAGCACTGCCAAGGACACTATCACCCAGTCCTCAAGCTGCAGGTTAAGTAGTTTTATGTGTTCCAGGGCTGTAGAAGAATTACGTTTGTTTTTCAGTTGAAGACATCTCACAGTAAGTGAGGCTAGCTGTGTTATACACGATCACACAATTAGCAAATGGCAGAGCTAGTAGTCTAATCTACGTTCTGTAACCTTCCTCCCAGTTACCACACCACCTATCTCCAGTGAGGCAAATCTGCTGTGCCCATTTCTTCAATCAGAAACACATGGGTTGGGAGATTAACTGCCTCCCATTGGCAAATTTGTTCATATGAGATACAAAAGAGCCAAATTATATATTTACGTGCATGTTTTTAAATTATCTGTATTGAAAGAAAAAAAATAAAAGAGAGGGAGGGAGGCAAACCATAAGAGACTCTTAAAAACTGAGAATAAACTGAGGATTGATGGGGGGGTGGGAGGAAGGGGAAAGTGGGTGATGGGCATTGAGGAGAGCACCTGTTGGGATGAGCACTGGGTGTTGTATGAACACCAATTTGACAATAAATTTCATGTTAAAAAAAAAAGAAAGACATGATGGCTGCTACAGAAATCCCATCCCTATGAATTCTTTGAAATCTCAGAGGCGATATATAACAGTATTTTAAATAGACCTGACAAATAGCATTTTGCATTTTCAAAATTTAAAAACTAGAAAATCAATTTCCCATGAACTGAAAACTAAGAAATGCTATTTATACTCAATGGCCTCTTAGGATAATGGTGCTGGTGTGGTGTTAGCCACTGTAACATCACTGAAAAAAAAAAAAAGAGCAAAGTCTTAAGAGCAGCAAAACTCAGCCCTGTTTTGTGCAAATTGTTATTTCTTCCCATTTCCCAACATTCCCTTTCCCTTTCTTTCCCCCTTTAGTTATAAATTAAAGGTGTTGGAGAACATTTATCTCTAAGGCTCCTTCTGGAAAGTTCTAAACCTCCGTAAATCCACCTTTTTCCTGCTCCTTTTATTTTTGTTTCCTTTAGTCAAGAAAGCCAAGAAGCCTCTTAGTTTAGTGACTGTGTTCTTACATTAGGACAGGTCTAAAGTGGAACTGGTATCATGCTGAGGCAGTGAGTGAGCTCAGACATCTCGCATGCACTTGATCCCTGGAGTACTGCCACTTGAAATGGTATTTTCAGGGATGACTTCACAATATAGGAAATAGATATTCAGCCATGCCTGTCATTAGTTCCAGTACCTAGCAGGCATCATTTTTAAGAGAAAAACAGCAATAGAATTTGGTAACTTTAAAGTTCTGAAATCATCCTGAGAACAAGAGATTATAGGACCTTTATGCTTTTCAAAGTCCTAGCTTTATGTTATCTTTGTTTTGTTATTATAGAAGTGGTACCAGGTGACCAGGTGTCATTTGCTTCGTATGACTGGCAGTGAAGCCTAGCACTATTGCTCCTGAAAATTGTAGCTAATACTTATTTTTGGTGGGATTCTGTCCATTTTGAAAAACAATTTTCTCTGGATTATCTCTTTTAATAGTCACAATAACCCTGTGAGTTGGTTAGTATTAAGCTACTGTCAATGCAGACATTATTTGTGTGTACCTGTGTATATATAAGAAAATGAGAAACCCTTCACCAAAAGACTATCTAAGCTCTTTAAACCCTAAATGTACTCTTTTTTTCCCTAAACTGCATAAAACTTAAATCTGAGTTGTTGGAACCAAACATGACTTGGGTATATAGGAAAAAGACTGTGAAATTAAGCTTAGACAGGCTGACCCTATATTTGAGTGACAGTGATCAAATGTAGGATCAGCATGTCTAGGAGAGGCTACTAGTCTACATGAAGTATCTGAGACTCCCATGATGTTTCCCAGAAGGATGCTGAGAAGTTCCTTATTCCCTCAGCCTGGCTTTGGAGTTGGGCTCTGGAAGTGATTATACTGTCCCCCACGTAAAACCAATACCACTGATTGAGTTTTGGGTTCTTAAGTATAAAGCTGCTATGAATCTTCATGGAAAGTTCTTTTTATGGACATGTGTCTAGATTTCCTTTGAGTGAAGCCTAGGAGTGGAATGGCTGAGTAATTTTCTGAGTGTATTTTTAACTTTATGAGATACTGGCCAACTGTTTTCCAAATGATTTGTACCATTTTATATTCTCACCAGTATACATGAGAGTTCCACTTGCTTCACATCTTTGCCACCACTTGGTGATGTCAGTCTTTTCAAAAAATTTTAGATATTCTAATGGGTGCTTAGTGGCATTCACTATGGTTTCAATTTGCATATTTCTAATGACTAATGATATTGAGTATCTGTTTATGTATTTTTTGGCCATATGTATATCTTTTGTCAAGTGTTCAAACTTTGCCCATTTATTTCAAAAGGCTTGCTATCTTCTGACTAATGGATTATAAACATTCTTAATGTATTATGGATAGAAGGCTTGTTGTCAGATAGATATACGTATCATGAATATTTTTTCTCAATCTGGAGCTTGCTTTTTTGTTTACTTAACCATGTCTTTCTAAGAACAAAAGTTTAATTTTTTTTTATTTAAAAAATTTTTTTTAATGTTTATTTACTTTTGAGACAGAGAGAGACAGAGCATGAATGGGGGAGGGTCAGAGAGAGAGAGAAGGAGACACAGAATCTGAAACAGGCTCCAGGCTCCGAGCTGTCAGCATAGAACCCCACGTGGGGCTCGAACTCAGGAACCAGGAGATCATGACCTGAGCCGAAGTCAGATGCTTAACCGACTGAGCCACCCAGGCGCCCCACAAAAGTTTAATTTTGATGTGTTTTAGTTTGCAAATATGTTTATGTATTAGATGAGGTGAAAAGTTACTGAAATGAAACTGCGGGTATTATTTACTAGAAAAAATCTGTATGTACAGAATGATCTCGTTTCAGTTAAAAAAAAATCCCTTAATGTATAGATATACAGAGATGAATATCTGGAAGGACATACACTAAGGATTTTCATCATTACCTTAGTAATTTTAAGTTTTGGGTTTTCTTGTCAGCACTTTCTTACTTTTCATAACGCGTATGTTTCCTAATAATGAAAGGGAATTTTTTAAAGAAATTAAGTAAAGTAAGAAGTAAAAACAACTTTCTTTTTATAATGTTTATTTATTTATTTGGAGAGAGAGAGAGTGAGCAGGGAAAAGGGCAGAGAGAGAGGAAAGAGAATCCCATGTAGGCTCTCCGACTCAGGGCTCCATCTCACAACCTGTGAGATCGTGACCTGAGCCAAAATCAAGAACCAGACACCTAACCAACTGAGCCACCCAGGTGCCCCACAACTTTCTGTTCTTCCCTCCCAAAGCTACCTTCAGTTATAAGCTCTAGCATTTTAGTACATTTTTTTCTATGACTTTAATGTATCTAGGTAATATTTCAACAAAAATATTATACTATGTCTTTTTTCAGCAACTTACTTTTTATTTTTTTTAATTTTTTAAATTTTTTTAAAGGTTGATTTATTTTTGAGACAGAGAGAGACAGAATATGAATGGGGGAGGGGCAGAGAGAGAGGGAGACACAGAATCGGAAGCAGGCTCCAGGCTCTGAGCCATCAGCCCAGAGCCCAACACAGGGCTCGAACTCACGGACCGCGAGATCGTGACCTGAGCTGAAGTCGGATGCCCAACCGACTGAGCCACCCAGGCGCCCCAAGAACTCAATTTCTAAAAATGTAACATATCCTACACATCTCATAGATTTAGATACACAAAATGTATTTTTCCCCCTTTTCCGGATACACAGATTCTTCTCATTCGTGTTGCGTTATAATGAGCAATGACTCAATAGGCATCCTGGAATGAACATTTTTAAGAAATCAACATTTGACAAGTATCTAGTGAGCATTTATGCCATGCACTATTCTAAACACTGAGGACACAGTTTGAGTAAAGCAAAGTTTTTGCTTTTCAGGAATTTACTAGTACAGGTAATGAACAACACGAATTAGCAAGAACAAACTTCCTTCATATTTTAATACTGTGAGGAAAACAGAGCAAAGGTGTTTTCATAAATATTTATTGTCTTTTCACAAACTTCAAGGAAAAGAACTACAAGGGAAAAAAATACAAAAGTAAATGCATAATGTAGCAAGTAAGTTTCCTAGAATAAAGTATCTGAACAGGATGCTCTCTGAAAACATTGGAATGCATTGCATATACTTCAATTCTCACTGCTAGTTTATTTAAGAATAAGAAAGCATGAGTTATAAATTCAAATGACTCATCAAGATCAATTATTAGATCCTTATTCCTTCAGCCCAGTAGAGACAGCAAATAAGTACATGGATTTATTTTGACCAATGTAGCACTCTCTCTCGGTTGGTACATTCAGGATAGGGAAAAATGGTTGGAAGCTACCCATTTGAACAATAGTAGCAGAGGAGGCAATAGAAAGCAAATAAGATGCGTGGTAGCCCGGCTACCGTGCCCCTGGATCCCTGCTTCTTATTTTACTTAATTACTTTTCTGTCCCTCTGAAGCTCTGAAGCTTGATTCATTGATTCTGAGCCCAAAACATATTCCACTAATTCTCCTTTTGTTTAAACTGCCCATTTAAAAAATCTCTTTTGATTGCAATTAAGAACTTTAAGTGGAACAGATATTGCTTTTAGCTTTTTCCCCAGTGACTACCACAGAGTAAGTTCTTCCTTACCACAAGAGCTGTGAGAAACATGGGCTAAAAAAACAGACGCTTACACTCATGACTTCCTTCAAATAGTCATTCATTCACATAACATTTAACAAATATTATTAAATGCCTACTATAAAAAGCACTGCACTAAGCTTTAGGGAGTGTGAGAGATAAGTCTAACATTTGTGAAATAAGAGCAAAGCAACTGGGATACTTAGTTGATCTTCAGGCCCGTGAACTCACTGTAGATGACCAATGCTTGCATATGGTGTTTTACTTGGTTGGTATTCCTTCGCTATTCATTTATTTTGTTATATATAATAATGTTTTCTACCATTTCATTTTGAAATTCCTCTTTTTTTTCCAATGATAGGATGCAGTAAGTGGTGCCTAGGGGTAATATGATAGATTTGCTTCTTCTCGCCCTTCACAGCAGTAGTATTTGCCTGAAAAATAAATAAATGCTTTGTGCAACTAAGCTGTGTTCATACAGACACAGGATGTTCAATAAACTAAAACTGTGATTCGTGCAAACATTAAAATAAAACATTATTTGGTCTATTATGGCTCTCCAAATTGGCTTTGCCTCTGTGGGCAGGACAACTCTAAAAAGCAATGCCATAGAAAAGAAGGAATTAACCAGGAATGTGGAAGGATGGCATTTTAGGCAGAACAAAGACCATGTGTAGAAACAGACGCAGCAAGTTGGCTTGAGGGCCTAGAAGGATCTGGAAGAGTTTACTTCACCTGGAGAGAGTAACAGGGGTGCATCTGGTAAAAATAAAAATAAATGAAGCTAGAGAGATGTGCAGATGCCAGATATTGAAGAACCTTTGACATCAAAAAAGCTGAAGCTCAAGTACATACAAGCAATTCATCCAATTCATATCCTCCTGCTACAGCTTGCTTTGAGATCTTAAGGAAGGCCCTTTCCTTCTTTCACACATTACTGCAGGCCTTTCATGGTCATTAATACACAATTTGACCTGTAGCCATTGGGAAAAAAAGCGAGGGGTGGAGATCTGACACCCACTGAGCACACACACACAAACACACACAAACACACACAAACACACACACACACACACACACACACACGCAATGCACTTGTGCTTTCTGCCCTAATTGAGAACAGCTTAGTCTTCATGCATTCCACTCCACAGCCACTAAGGATTGGCCATTCCTTTAGATATTGCTTGAGAGTTATTTCATGAAGTTTTGACATCAGAACTTTAAAGAGATTTACTTAAGGAATGTTCACTTACAGAGCAAAGAGAGAAAATGATCATGGAGTGATGAACAATGTTGGCAGATAAAAATAAAAGTCCTCAATAAGTGCCAGCATATTTTAGTAATAGAAATCAATTGTTTAAATCACAGTGAGCTTTGCAGCCCAACAGCTGAAATGTTTTCTCTTTGAAACTAAAAAGTGTAGTTCCATGTGATTTTTTTCTGTTCAGGTATTTGATGCAAGGTGTAGGTCTCCATGGACCAGTGCTAATAGCTAGGACTGTGGTGACAAGGGAAGTTTCCGGGCCAGCACAGCACACTCTGAACTTTCCAGGTACAGGTTGGCATATTTTGGTGCATGGGCTATTTTTACAGACAGATTCTTCCAGCTTACTGTACCCAGGAATTCTAGCTTCCCATTTCATTTAAGGACCTAAGATCGCTAATAAGACAGGGTTGTTTTGTTTTTGTTTTTGTTTTTGTTTTTTTGGTTTTTTTTTACAGCAGCAGCAGCAGGCAGGAAGAGATAGAAACAGATGACAACCTTCTTTTTGAACTCCCCTTAGTTATCTTTTAGTCTCGGATGGAGTGCTTGTTCTTCGCTACCATATTCAAGTGGCAAACCCAAGTTTTCAAGCTTGCAATTAAAAAAAAAATGAAACATTCTCCCAGGAAGGAAAGTATCATTCTCCCTGATATTAACAGGGCAGAGCATTCTGTAAGGATGGTGCCCTTAAGCAGCCTTTAATATTTAATGATGGTATCATAGAGGTATTGACCTGAGAGTGAACAATAAATTAGAAAAATACCCAGAAGCTCATATCAGATGAATCAGAACAATTGATTTCCTTTTTAAACATGAGCTTGCCATGGGAAGTATTTTAATATGGCAGAAACAGGGCCAAGAAGTTTATGTTTAGAATGAATGAGGCATGGAAGATGAATTACAGGACAAGGTGCTATTTATGGAGAATATAAGAAGCAAGTGTATAGAGAGGTGGGAGGAAGCAGGGTGACTTGTTGAAATATGGTGCCCCATGAGGGCACATTGATATATGATCCAGAGAAAACACAGAAGATGCCAAGAAGGAACTGCGATTTACAGAGCTGGTCTCATCAAAGACCAAATATTAAGTACACATGATATTCTTGTGACATCTCTTCATTATGGTTTAATATTAAACCTGTCAGCCCTCTTAGTCAGGGACAGCTCTTACACCATTTATCGTAGGATCCAACATGGTAGAATCACCAGCATAATAGTCGGGAAGGACTGGAGGCTTTTATTGCACATGCCTCTGCAAAACCCAAGGCTGGATTGAATAGATGACTTCACTTTGAATGAAGTACCAATTACTAAAGAAAAGTAGGCATTAGACATAACTGAAGTTCCTGACGACAGGACAACCATAAAGTGATGAATGATTAGGAGTGAATTTAATATTATTCCCTAGGTGCAATACAAAATAATTTGTCAATCACCGGTGGAATGAAGGTGGGCATTATGAAAGGCAATTGCTGGCATCCATCTTATTTGTTACTAAATTTGTTATTAAAATGAACCATGATAGTTACTCTTCCTACTCATATTTTCCAAGCAGATTGCTTATTAATATTAGCAAATCTTTCTTTACTGATATTTTGAATAAAATGCTTTGGAAGGAAGGCATTGGGTTTAATACTGGTTTTGTGCAGACTTATATTGTCAGTATTTAATATCTATCATTATCCCTCTAAATTTCCTGGGTTTCTTATAAGAATATATGTTATTCTACATACACACATATACGTATACACACACACACACACACACACACACACACACACAAATACAATCCTCTCCCACTCCACTAGATTAGATGACTTCCTTGTGTAGATGGCAAAACCAGAGCACAAAATGGAAAAGAATTACCTAAGGCCAGATACTCTTTTAAAAACCTAACAAGAACAAGAATGCCAAAATTAAACATAAAACCGACTGTTAACCTGCCTTGTTGTTCAGCTAGCTCTTGCTGGTGATGATATTTTTCCCATTGTTTATTTTGTGTACTTTTGCAATGTTTACATGCCAGTGATCATCCCTTTCCCATCATATAAGAAAAGGCCTCATATGAGGTAGAACAGGAAAAGACTAAATGATATGCTGTGGGGGCTTTATAACACGTTTTATTGTGCATGTTTCTTTACTTAAAGTACAGATTTTTGCAGATATTGCTTTTACCCTTCATCAGTCCTTATTTCTATGCTGGAACTTCTCTGAATAGTAATGAGGAATTTGTCCTGATGCCTACCTTTATTGCTTTGTAAATTAGTGCCTACCATTCCAGAGGAAACAAAGCATGAAACGAGGCACATGTGGTGTATGCTGCTTAGGCACATTGCCCATGTATACTGGATAGTTAAGAGAGAAAAAAGTATGAGCAGTATTTACCAAATCATTTCCTCTTCCTCCCTCTCAATGTCTTAGGCACCAAATATTTTTGAGGTTTTCTTTTGATGGTCCTTTATCCTTCTCTTCCTTTCTGTTTCTATGCCTGCCATCTCAACTCAAACATTCATCAATTCACACAATTACTGAAATATGTGCCGAGGGATCCCCACATCAGCCTGAGGTTTTCCCTACCTCAAAAATTATACATGAATAGTCATGATTATTTTAATAATACGCTGCTCTCACACACCTCCTGCTCCACATCTCTACTCAGTTACCCTTGATGGTTCCCTAAAATTAAACAAAGCAAAGAAATCATAAGCTTGAGTTTAAAAGGTCTCTCTTATTTCTCCAACATTTTTTTATTTCAGCATACCCCAACAAGAAATCCCTGCTGCAGCTAGCTAAGCCTTTCATTCATTGTTCCACAACTAGACTAACCTGTAATTCTAAGCACTTGGGTGGCTTCCTCTCTCTCTCATGCTCTAAGTTCTCCTCTCCCCTGCATACACAGCTGGAGCTTCAGCTCTCCCAGCAGGGCTGAACGTCTCTGCTGAATTCCTGCCCTTCTCCCCTCAAACACAGACTGACAGCCAGCTCATACGTAGTATGCGTCTCCAACTTGCACTGTCCAAAATGCAGGTCTGTGTGCACTCTTCTGCACATCACCAGCTCCGTTTTTGCCCTTTCCTGGCCCCGTAAGTGGTAACACCATCTATCTGGTATTAGACAGGGTCCATTTGCCCTCCTTTCTCACGTTCAATTCACTTACAGTCCTATACAGTTCTACTTCCAAAATATATTTCACATCTTTCAACTTGTCTTTACATTTGTTGCTATCGCTATGGCACGGGCCACCATCACTTGGAATACTGCAGGAATGTCCTAAAATGCCCCTGCCCCACTCAAATATGTTCCCCATGTAACAGCCATTAAAACAAACAAACTAACTAACAAATATCAGATCCTGTCCCTCCTCTTTTTGAAATGGTCCATTCCTTTCCATGACCAGTAGGCTCAGCATGACAAGGTCCATCTCTAAGCTCATCTTGGCCTACTCTCCCCATGAACATGTTATTTTTCTAGCCACATTAGACTTCTGCTGATTCCTAGATACACTGCCAGGGATTTTTTTTTCTTTAGTCCCTTTATACTTGGAGCCACCTCTTCTCTCGGTAGGCCGGTTTTTCTTGGCTGGCTGCTCCTTCTCTTTCAGATCTCAGCTTAAACTTCAGAGAGGCCTTTATTAACCACCCTAAATAATGTAGCCTACCATCCCATTATTTTTTTTTATCAGAAAGCGTATTTATTTCCTTCATAGCACTTACTACAATCTCTACTTATTTGGACATTTATTTATTTGCTTGATAGTGTAGCCTTTTTTTCTTTTTCCTAATCATCCATCACCAAACCTGGAATATAAGTGCAATAAGGTCAAGGACGAGGTCTTCCTATTTATCTTTGTATTTCTAGCACTTTGCACTGTGCCTGGCAGTCATAGATGCTCAGTAAGTATTAGCTAAATGAATGAACATTACTCTTCAGGCACAGATTATTATTCACCTCTTAGTGATATTATTTATCATTGTTGTAGAGTTTCTCTTGTAACATGTACTTCCCTTATACCATTCTAGGAAAGTGTCCTACACATACGTGGACTTGAATGTATATTTTAAAATTTTCTTAATGTTAACAAATAGGAACCTTGAAATGTCAAATTAAGTGTATAGGGTGTGGTTTGGGGGGAGTACAATAATTAGGAAGTAGCTTATTAGTACTTGAATAAAAATCTAAATGGTGTCGGGTACTTTGAGTAAGACTTTTAGGATAGCCCTGCCAAAGAAAACAGTACAGTCATGTAGGAGAAATGAATTAGCCATGTAAAATTTGGTACAGATTTATCTTAAATTCAGCATATCATAAGAAAAACAGGATAATTCTCCTCTAGCTTGGCAAAGACATCTATATAAAAACCTTGAGGCCAAACTTAGGATGGACAGGTAATTTTCTGAAAAGAAAGAAAATTAGATTTTTTTTGGATGAATACACACAAAATATAAGCTTGGGCAGGGAGGTGCAGGGAATGTAAATGGTAAGATGAGAAGGAAGGAGAAGTCTTTCTGAAATATGTCTACTGAGGATCTTATGTCTAAATGAGCCTTCATTTGCCATGAATACAAGCAATAAGAAATGCGTGGAAATGTAAAGCAGATAGGGCGAATTTGCAATTTTCTTCTTTGAGTTTCCTTTTTATGTGTTAGAGGCATAGAGCTCTGGCTGAAGTTTTTAAATAAAATGTCTTCAAAATAAATCATTTCTAATAACATCCTGAGAATGCACATACATTTGAAATGAATAAACTCTTGTCGCTCTGAGAGAATGAGTTCCATATGCTGCAGTCCTGCTGCTGAGTTCCCTGCTTCATGTGGTGCCATGGCCCTGTGAGCAAATGGTCCTAATTCCCATCCAACACTCATTAGGAGGTGCTTCATACTTCCTGTGATGTAGATGGAGAAATGACTTGATGAAGTTTGCTGATTGCTCTTGGAGAACATTTTTCCTTGTTGGCTTTCTTGTTGGGATGAGTTTCAGAATGCTTATTTATCTCCTTGCGGTGTTATTTGACATCATTTTATGAGGAAGGAGCTTTTAAAGCTAATTCTTGACTTTCTAAGTTAAGAATTATTTTGGCCAAAGTAAATCTGAAGATTTCATGAGCTGACAGGTGAGGTGAAATCACTTGCTCACAAATAAATCTGAAATATTTAAGTCAAGATGTATACAAATAGGAGGGATTATCCATTTCAACTAAGATGATTTATATTTAAAAATATTTCCAATTGGATTCTTTTGTAGAAGACATCTCTAATACCTTCAATGGATTATTGGATTATTGAATGTTAAAAGTTCCTTAAATCATTATTACTTATGTTTATTGGCGACCTACTCCCTGTATATTTCTAAAGATTTTGGACAATTTGTATTGGAAAACAAGACAGTGAAAGGAAAGAGGTGCCTGAGTGGCTCAGTCGGTTAAGTGTCTGACTTCGGCTCAGGTCATGATCTCGTGGCTCGTGAGTTCGAGCCCCGCATCGGGCTCTGTGCTGACAGCTCAGAGCCTGGAGCCTGCTTCATGTTCTATGTCTCCCTCTCTCTCTGCCCCTCCCCTGCTCACGCTCTGTCTCTCTCTGTCTCTCAAAAATAAGTAAACATTAAAAAAAAGACAGTGAAAGGAAAAACAGAAAAAAAATCAGTTAACATGAACAGAGGAATGAATATAGTTGCTGGAAACCTATTTTGCAGTGTGCTTCACTCTATGTTGATCGGTGGCAATATTAATTTGATGAAAAAATACACATACAACATTAAGTATCAAGTACCATAATAGAGAGAGAAAAAGTAACTGAGGCACAAAGCTGTTAAATCACTTGTCTAAACACATTCAATCACTCAGTGACAGAGCCAGACCACAGTTCTTCAGGAATAACTTCTGGAATAACTACTCATGATTCAGAAGTGCTTCACCAAATAAGAATTCCTAAAGACTCCTGACTTAAAAAAAAGAAAAAGAAAAAAAAGAAAAGAAAAGAAAAGAATAAAGAAAGAAAAAAAAACTTTTAATGCCTACAAGGATTTGCTTTGGCTTATCTTGTCAACGCTTTTATGTGTTTTGTATGTTTCCCCCCCCCACATGAACAAATTCACCTGTGGTTCTTGGACATTTAGAAAGATTCAATGCAAAGGTCTTTTGCTACTGCTTTTCAATTTATTTTCAGGAGAATAAATAATTAGCATATTTAAATGAATGCAAATCCTATGTCATTTCTGTACTCCAATCAATAGTTAGAGAAACTTCAGCATTTGATGAGCTGGTCTGTTTGCATCTCCCAATGCACTGCCCACCAGTCCCATCCTGCTGTCGGCTCTATAGGCAGAACTGTGAAGACCACCCCCACACCTCCCTTCCCCTAAGCCTTTCGGTTAAAGTTGGCCCATGGAGAATCTAACAAAGGCATGGAGTTGAAGGAGAAGAGGGGCAGAGGATCTATTGCCCTGACTCCTTCACTGTAGGTGGAGGGAAGGGTGGGTTGCCTCTGACTGGCTGCATCCTGGAGAATGGCACAACTCTGCAGTGCCCAGCCTGGGGTGGTGCCCTTGAGGCTTTCTTACTGCCTGCCCATGCCTTTTGAGAGTAGTCTTTCAACTAACCCCTCCATGCATTACCCTAATCTGTTTGCACTGTTTCCTGCTGGAATCCTGAAGTAACTGCATCTGAGTGGCTCATACTCTATGTGAATTTTAGTCAGGAAAATGTCCTTACATCTGGATTTTTCTGCATGCTTCATGGGTATTTGGACAAGTCACTTAACCTTTATTTTCAAAGTGGAATTTAAATTGATTTAGGAGGACTAAACAGGGGGATTAAATGAAATAATTTATGTTTATGGAAAGCACCTGGCACAGAGCAGTCATTTTTCATTAAAAAAAAATCCTAATGTTGACTGAAGAACTCTGTATTCTTCTAAAATGTCATTGCTATTTGTATGCTGTGTGCTTCATCTTTAACACATATAACCGCAATTTGGACTTCATTATTGTGGACTCTACTGAATTTACAACCGATGTCAGAATTAAGAGAACATCAGACTTATGTTTATTAGACAAATAGCTAATGTCAAAAATATTTGGCTTTTCAGTCAGCCAGGAATGGGAGTTGGTGACAGAACTATAGTTGATCTGGGAATAGGCAATAATAAACATATGATTTTCTTTTTATATTCTTATTTGTTGACGGGACATCCTCTATTCCTCAAAATAGCACAGACTATTTAGCTTACTTAATGAATTACTCTGTGCTTTTTTTGAAAGGAAAAAAAATGGAAACATAACAGTGACAAGAAGTTTCAGCTTTCCTTCTTTTTTAGAATCCTATTTTTATATTCAACTCTCAATCCTCAGTGCTATATTTATCAGGCAGTAGTTATCTAGGTGATCTAAAACTTCTATATTTAATTCTTTAAAAGTTTTCTATGTCTAGTGGATATTATGAGGTATAGCAGCAAAAGATAACTCCTCCCCAGAGGTCATATTCAGTCTGAAAGTGTGAGGCCTGGCATGAGCATAGAAATGGTGATTAACATTCAGAAGGGTAGGATGAGGTTGGTTTCTATGTTGTGATTCCATTTTCATCTTGCTAGGCTTGTAATTGGAAAGTCTGAACCATAAGGCATCTACATTTCCCCCATTGGTTGTGCTAAAGAATAATACAGTGACCATTTGGAGATACTGTGAAACTGGGATAGATACTAAGGGAGAAGGAAAGGTAATAAGTTATAGGTGAAGGGTATGAGTGTGTGAGGCTGACATAGCACTTATGTTTAATTTTAAAAACTTAATGAAAAACTCTGAAAAACATTTTTTTAAAAGTCAGCCACATACTGAGCACCCACATCTTGGTTTCTAATACTGTTCTCCAATAAGGAACTAGGGCTCCTCAGAGAGATGGCTGATTCTGCGACTGGGGCAGGAAATACACAAAATGAGCCTAGAGCATTTTGCAGTGACAGAAAGAAATGCTATTAAAATGAAAACAAAAACACGATTATGGGGATACATCAAAGGGACAAACTAGCCAACTGAAAGAGTTCCCAGTAGATGATGCTAAAACAGTTTGAGCAAGAAAATAAAGTAGTATTAGATTATAATCCAAACTATAAAATAAATATCTGAATTATTACTGATATAAATAGATGATTGAACTTATATCACATATAAATTTAGAGGAGAAAACATAAGTCTGTGATGAAGAATTTGAAATAATTTATGTAGCCACTTTGCCCTCAAGGGGATGGAGCATAACCCCCTACTCCTTAAATACAAGCTAAGATTAGTAGCTTCCTTACAAGGAGTACAGAAGAAAAGGTAAAAACAAGAAGAAAAAAAAAGAATACATTTAGAAAGGAGAAACCTAACAAACACTACCTCAGTCCAACTTACCAAGATTAATATCAACAGTGATAAGTCATGTTAATAGTATATACCTCTATTAGGATTTGATGAGACAGGCGTATCATCTCTGTGGTCTTTCTCCCAAAAATCCATAATTCCAGTCTAATCAAGAGTCAAACATCAGGGACAATTGAGGGACATTCTACAAAATACCTAGCCAATACATCTCAAAACTGTCAAGATCATAAAAAACAAGGAAAGTATTAGATACTAAGATATAAGAGAGGCTAAAGGAGACAGTAATGGCTAGATATAATGTAGTATTCTTGGATAGAATCCAGAACAGAAAAGAGTGAGATAAAAACTAAGGAAATCCAGGGGTGCCTGGGTGGCTCAGTCAGTTGAGCGCCTGACTTCAGCTCAGGTCAGGATCTCGCTGCTCTTGGGTACAAGCCCCGTATAGGGCTCTGTGCTGACATCTCAGAGTCTGGAGCCTGCTTCAGATTCTGTGTCTTCCTCTCTCTTTCTGCCCCTCCCCCACTCACACTCTGTCTCTCTCTTTCTCTCTCTCAAAAATAAATAAACATAAAAAGTTTTTTTAAAAAAACTAAGAAAATCTGAATAAGGTATGAGCTTTAGTTAATAATAATGTATCAATATTGGTTTATTAGTTATGACAAATATATCATATTAATATAAAACTAATGTAAGATATTAATAATAGGGAAACAGGATATAGCTATATGGGAACTCTCTGTGCTAAGTAATTTCTCTGTAAATCTTAAACTATTCTAAAATTAAAAGTTGGTTTTTTTTTTTTTGGTTTTTTTTTTTTTTTTTACTCAATCATATCTGATCACTCCAAAAGAGTGCAACTTCTCATTTCTATTTATCTTCCAATTGTTGCCAGGGTACTTTTTCTAAATACAATTATGATGATAAATGCTCGTTTGAATATCAACTACTATCTACTCCTATGGATGATCTTTTACCAATCCAATTGACCCCTACAGATCTTTCCTTTCCCTTAAGGCCTATCAGTATTGCGTTTGTCAGCAAATACTAGAACATTTGACCACAGGGCTGAAAATAATAAGGGTTTCTATTTCTGACTAACAAGAAAATGAGAGGTAGGTGGTTATTAATGGTGCTTCAGTGGCCCTTCATGTTCGGGCTGATGTATCTGAGATTCTCTTAGCCTTTCCCCCTGAATACAAAATGGCTGCTGCAGCCTGAAGCAGGGAAAGAGGGAGAAAGGGATAAGAGCCAAAATTGTCCTCTTTTTTGGTACACTGCTCTGCAGGCCCTACTTATTCAGCCATTAGAGAAGTTCATCAAGGAAGTAGGGGGTTTGGGAATGGTTGTTGATATATCAAGCTCTCAGCATCTGTCATTCCCAGAATATCATGCTGTTATACGAGTTTTATCATTATTGCAGGGAACTCCCATATTTCACCTGCATTTGCTCTAACTCCAAGGTATTGGGAAGCACCGAAGCTTCTAGCCACTTTTGACTGGTGTCTACCATAATCATCTCACTCTCTAAGTCCCTACAGTCCTGTTCTGGGGAGAAAACAAAAACAAAACCAAAAAAACATGTGAAGGTATGAAACTTTCAGCTCACCAGTCTGATACCTACTTAATGAACTTAATAAGGGAGCACATTTTTCACACTGGCATGAAGAAAAGGAAACGCTCTTATTTTTCCCATGAATTTCCATAATCATCTTGTTTTTCTCTTATGGATTAACAGAAGCATCCTGTTAAAGGAACTAATTATTTTGGATTTGTGGGAACTGTTTTCTGAAGTTGAAGTTGAGGCTTATATCAGAGATACATTTTATTAAAGGAACATTGTTTTTTAGAGGCTTGGGGCAGAATAGTTAAAATTGGAATTCTTTAGAACAGTCCTGGAGGTCTGTTCATTATACATATGGCATAAAAACGAAGAGCTTAGTCTATGCATCCACACTGTCTGGATTTGAATCCCTGTTCTATCAGTGCTGTGACTTTGTGCTTTTGACTGATGTCTCAATATTTGTGCGCCTTAATTTCATCATCTGAAAAATGGGGATGATAAAAATAGTAGCCACCTAAGATGTTGTATAAATCAAACTAATGCATATAGAACTCTTCTAAAAGTGCCTGATATGCAGAAAGTACTTAATAAGTGTTAGCGGTTATTATTCTTATTAGCAGTAATGTCAGTATAAAAGAGGGCAATAAAAGTGCTGTTTTATTTCTGTTATCATATACCATGTATAATTTATGCATATACCTAACCTTACATGTTGTCAACCAATTATGTTTAGAAATATGGAACTATTTCCTGCCTGTATTGTTAAGGCTTTTTATGTGTGTATGTCTATATTTTCTTTCAAAGGTGAAATTTAAGCAGTAGATCTCATTTACTGGATATGGCTATGAAGCAGACTGACCTTAATTGTTGATGTTGCTTTCCAGGAAGAAATATAAGCCCAGTATTCTTTGCTGACTTTTCATCAGACATCTGTCAAAGCTCTCCTTTGTGTCTGTGTATGGCAGTATATTGTCCATATTGCCTCACCACTTAGGGGTTAACTTTCTCAAAATTAAATTCTACGAATTAGTATAGACTTTTCTTATCCATGAACTCACCCATTTAAGGGTGATATGAACATGCGAATGCTTGGAGATTACAGGTGTTTTTTACATTGTGATAGATGGCTATAGGTCTTGCTTAGTACTCTCTGAGTGCATTTAAAACCCACTTACATTGTATAATAAAATTTAATTATTTAATGAGTTTTCAGTGTTCCTTTCCTTTCATATTAGGTATATACAGAGAAAATATTTTTCAGATGGACCCAGGAAGAGAGATTGGGTGAGGCGAGGAAGGAATAATACTTCCTTTGTTTTAAAGGTGGTAGTATGCTCTGTTTTATTATTTACTGTTTCATGGGTTTACTTCCAGTTTCCTTGTACTGAATCATACCTACTAAATGGCACAATTGTACTTCTGTCTGCTGATCGGGGTAATGTTGAAATAAGAGGAGGAATTGTCAAGTAGATATGAGATTAGACTTGTTATTCCCATTTATTCTCTCCTTTGAATAAAAATCTCCTAAGTTAATTCCTGGTTAGGAGAAAAGGTACTGATTTTCTCACCTTTCCTAGGGAATGTGTATGAATCTATTATACAGCCTTAGGTTTTTACTTCTAAAAATGTTTCAGGTTACTCTCTAGGGGTTGTTGAGTTCCAGGTTTTAGGGAACCTAAAGCTTATAACTTCTGAGTGTTTAGGAGAAAGAATACAAAATTATAAATAAGAAATCAACTATTGTTTTATAATGAAAAAGAATTGACAACAAATTACAAATTCATGATAGCTGATAAATGCCCACAAGCATCACAAATCCAGAAATCTAACAAGATTTTTACTTATAAAATGCCCGATGAACCTTCTTTCCTACCTTAATTGACTGAGTACTCTTGATCACTCTTTGTTTGAAAAGAATTTTGTAATATCACCTTCTACAGAAAGAATGAAAAGATAATTCAGTCTTTCTTTAAATTGTATATGTATATGAATATATATGTATATATACATATATACCATTAATCCTAAATTAAATATATCCCCAAAACAACTTCCCCTTTTCCAATACCAAAAATGCTGTGATACCTTCAGCATTGACTGACCCAAGAGAAAGTGTGATGGCTGCTAAATTGGAATGGAAAGAGGGGACTTAATAGATTATGGCTAAAATATCTTAATTTGGGCAATTGTACAAAAATATATGACCATGTGATCACATTGATATAGTCCCTCCAGGACCTTGGAGAAAGCTCATGCCATTAAGGAGCCTCAAAGCTTAAGCTCTGTTTGTTTCATAATTCCCCTCTGCTTGAGGGACAAAGACGTGATAGCACATTGACCGTTCCTTTCACCAACAAAGGGACACATTATACTATCTGTGGGGTTTACTTTCTCGAAGACTCCTAATTATTGGATAACATTATTATGCTAAGATAAGGGTAAGAAGAAATTGTTTTCATTAAAAAATCATGACTATAGCCAATATTTTTAAAAGTTTATTTGCTCTTTAAACTAGACATTTAACCAAGGTCTAGTGTGCACCACATATTAAGTCTAAATTGCCAGTATACCCACAGGAAGAACTGTGAAAATATTCATGAATTATTTACTCACATACTTCAAACAGGCTGAATGAGCATTTGTCTTAATCTAATAGGTTATGTTTTGATTATAGACCGGTGACCTTGAACTTATGAAGCTTTTCATCTTTCACAAATCCACTTAAATTTCCTAAGTCGTAGATTTTACACCAGGGAGACAGAATCAATTAACATATTAATATAGAAATCACATTCCGTCTTAAAACACATCTTAAACAAATTAAAATGAGTCTATTGGAATTGAACTATAGTAGTCCCCCTTCATCCACCATTTCATTTTCCATGGTTTTAGTCACCTCAGGCTAAGTACAATCCAAAAGCTGATCCTCCTTCTGATGTCTGGTCAGAAGGTCAGTGGCAGCCTAACTCTGCATCACAAGACATATGTCACTCAACTCACTTCATTTCATTATGTAGGTATTTTATCATCTCACAGCATCATGAGAAGAAGGGTGAGTACAGTAAAATAAGATATTTTGAGAGAGAACAGAAACCACATTCACATAACTTTTATTACAGTATGTTGTTATAATTGTTCTATTTTATTATTATTGTTGTTAATCTCTTGTGCCTAATTTATAAGTTAAATTTTATCAGAGATATGTATGTATAGGGAAAAACATAGCATATATAGGGTTCAGTACCATTGCATTCAGTTACCTACTGGGAATCTTGGAACATATTCCCAGTGGATGGGTGTGCGTACTATACAAAGAAGGGGTAAATTATTAACGGCCAATTTTTCTTCCCTGGTTGGGAATTCACAGTTAGCCATGCATGATATTGCTGACTTTAAAGAACCTGTGCGTGTAAAGGCTATAGTTTATTATGGTTGCTACCCTCAGTTCCTACTTCTTCCCAGCCATATGAAGGCCCAGAGTAAGGACTTCCATATCAGATCAAATTGCAAACTCTGGCCCCACTACTTACTAGCTGTGTCAATTTGAGGCAAATAAACTAACTTCTGAACTTCAGCTTCTTCTTTGTAAATGGGAAATGTGCTTCATAGGAGAGCTGTAAGAATAATTTAGAGTAATAAAGTCCCTGACTCTCCTTCTGACACATTATGACCATTTGATAAATGTTAATTCTCTTCTGATCTTGATTTTTACCCTATTTCCTTTCCAAGTGAGCACATATTCTTATCCATAAATCACTTTATTCACTCAGCAGATACATGCAACCATCTACTATGTACCAGCTTTGTCCAAGTGCAGAGGATTTACAAAGCTAAGACATGGTGCCCTGCCTCAGGAGCTCATACAGAAGTGTTATCCAGAAAAAACTAACCAGAGTACAATGTGATAAATGTATCCACAAAGTGTTCAGAATGTTCAGAATAAGTGATCCCACTCATATGCCGTGACCCAAGTCTGTCTTGCTTTTATTTGCAAGCATCCATTTCATGAGACATCACTTCATGCATTTCTATTTCAGTATATCTATCTAGTGTTTCTGTTACCTGACCTGTTCCTTGAGAGTTCCTCACTTCCATTGTCCACACTGAAGCTGATACCTGCTTTGATTCACTCCTTTCCAAACAGGGTAATATAGATTGGACCAGTGGCTTTCAAAACATTTTTGACTGTGCTCTCTCTCAATTAAAAAAAAGTAAAATAAGTAGACTATGCAGTCCAATATAAATATATTTATTTGCTTATGTTCCATGTTTTTATTAATGTATTTTTATTATAAAACATGCAGGAAAACATATTTTTAAAGATTGGGTGAGTAAATTGGGCACTTCTGTTATGTTATGTATGAGTTCCTGAAAAATTTTGTGTCTTGCAAAATTGCTTAATAAAAACATTCAGGCTTTAGTTTTCTCTTAGAAAAAGGAAGAGAGGTGGCTGGGTAGCTGGGTGGCTCAGCTGGTTAAGCATCCAACTCTTGGTTTCAGCTCAGATCATGATCTCACAATTTGTGAGTTTGAGCCCTGCATTGGGCTCTGTGCTGACAGTGTTGAGCCTACTCGGGATTCTCTCTCTCCCACTCTCTCTGCCCCTTTCTCACTTGCTCACGCACGCATAAATGTGCTCTCTCCCTTTCAAAATAAATAAATTAACTTTATGTAAAATAAAAAGAAAAAAGAGAACACTCAAAACGTAAAGCAAGTTTAAAACAGTACAAATGAGAATGATAACAATCTTCATACAAATATTAACACTTTTAAATTTCCCTAGGCATTGGCACTTAGAATCACTATCTGTCAGTCAGTTCTTTTCAACCATGAATCCTGGGTTTGTACTTTTTCTTTTAAGATGTATGTCTGGAAGGGTACTTGCTTCTAATAGAGACTGTTTTTATCAAAATTAAGAATCTCATCCCAGGTGTAGGCTTTCTCAATCAATCCATTGTTTTAAGTGAGGGAGACATGTCTTACACAGCTTCTACAACTGCTCTTAAAGTTTCACTTGTGAAAACTGAGCAGTTCTTGAAATTCCTAAATGAGACAGTACTAGAGGAAAGCACTTCTACAGATTTTCAGCTCTATTCTTAAGGGTTTCAATATTGCTAAAGTTTTCTTTTTGATTGTGAGAAAGCTTGTCCCTGATTCCTTCAAAGCATTAACATTCTGGGAAAAAGTCATGTGTGAACCAAAACAACTGTTATGTCCTATCGCTATCATTCCTCTATGTAACAATCACATGTGAGGAAGTTCATGACAAAGAAACATGGCAGAAGAGATTGTATTTTTAAAATAATAACTTTGTGAACAATCCAAAAAATCTTAATATAAATGAAAGAAATATATTTAATATGTGGCATTATTTTTCATAATCTTTAACACTTTACAAAAGTGATTATTTTGGTGACCATTATCATGGAGGTAAGTTATCTCACAAAGGCAGAATATACATGCTGTATAATCAACATACACCCAAGGCAAGGTCTATGAACAACAAAGGCAAGTATAACTATATGTTATAAACAATCTTGTAATATTTTCATAGTTTTTGGCCTACTTTTCATCATATTTGATAAGATTGTTTCATTTTATAATTTACCTGATGGGATTGGGTTGTGTTTGAATTATCAGCATTGTCTTTAATCTTTGGTTTCTTGGAATTAATCTTTTAAGCCACCTGTCCATTACTACGTGAGGACTAGTTTCTTAACACTGATGCACTAATCCATTACTTCACTAAACCACATGCCCATAAACTACAGTATATTCGATAAACTCAAAGCTCAAATACAACAGTAAAATCTGTGTTCTCAATTCCTTTGCCTTGTTAAACTGTTCCTCTTAAGTGTCCACCTTCAGGGAACAAAACTGACCATCTGATATATGCACTAAGTGAAAGTGCCAGGGTCAGTCACATTTTGAACATCACTAATACTGGATCTCTTTATTTTCTTCTATGGAAATAATATAAAATCAAGTTGAAGTATTTTCTTCCAGAACCCAATGGATTATCATGCTCAGCCCCTCTGACCATCAGCTTCAAATGTTATGAAGCACGTATAACTTCAGTGGTATTGGTCCGTCATCTAGGGCCTCCCTGTTAGTGCCCTTGGTTTACCACTGCATAATAAGCCTGGCTTATGGAAGTTTTTCTGGTACTACTTCAGATAATAACTGTGTTTTTTTTCTTAAAAAAAAACTATTCATGGGGCACCTGGGTGGCTCAGTCAGTTGAGCATACATTTCTTGATATCAGCTCAGGTCATAATCCCAAGGCTGTAGGATGGAACCCCACATCAGGCTCCAAGCTGAGCCTGCTTAAGATTCTTTCTCTCCCTCTGCTCCACTCTCGAACTTGTGTGCTTGCTCTCTGTCTCTCTTTCTTTCTCTTTACATAAAAAATAAAAATAAATTATTTGTGATACTTGTTAAAGAATAGTAAGGCAGATTTTAGTCAGGGGGACTATCTTGATAGATATAGAGTCCACTACAATGGGGTTTTGAAGTAGGGGAGAGAGATTTGGGTCGACTCTGAATATAACAAGGAAAAGTGGGCATTTATAGCCAAGGAAGGTGCAGGAATAGGGGAGATTGGTAAATAGAAAATTTCCAAGAGGAAGCACCAAGAGTAAAGAGGTGAGGCCAATATTACTTTGATTCCAACACCAGACAAAGACCCCACTAAAAAGGAGAACTACAGATCAATTTCCCTGATGAACATGGATGCAAAAATTCTCAACAAGGTACTAGGAAATTGGATCCAACAATACATTAAAAGAATTATTCACCACGACCAAGTGGGATTTATTCCTGGGATGTTGGGCTGGTTCAATATCTGCAAATCAATCATTGTGATACATCATATTAATGAAAGGATAAGAACCACATGATCCTCTCAATAGATGCAGAAAAAGCATTTGACAAAATACAGCATCCTTTCTTGTTAAAAAAATCCTTCAATAAAGTAAGGGTAGAAGGAATATACCTCAAGATCAAAAGGCCACATAGAGGAGACCAAAAGCTAATATCATCCTCAATAGGGAAAAACTGAGAGCTTTCCCCCTGAGGTCAGGAACATGACAGGATGTCCACTCTCTTCACTGTTACTCAACGGAGTTTTGGAACTACTAGCCTCAGCAATCAGACAACAAAAAGAAAAGGCATACAAATTGGTAAGGAGGAAGTCAAACTTTTACTGTTTGTAGATGACATGATACTCTATGCGGAAAACCCAAAAGACTCCACAAAAAAACCTGCTAGAACTGATACATGAATTCAGCAAAGTAATAGGATATAAAATCAATGTACAGAAATTGGTTGCATTTCTATACACCAATAATGAAGCAGCAGAGAGAGAAATCAAGGAATTGGCCCCATTTACAATTGCCCCAAAACCCACAAAATACCTAGGAGTAAACCTAACCAAAAGAGTGAAAAATCTATACACTGAAAACTATATTAAGCTTATGAAGGAAATTGAAGAAGATATAAAAAAAAGGAAAAACATCCCATGCTCATGGATTGGAAGAACAAATATTGTTACAATGTTGATACTACCCAAAGCAATCTATATATTCAATGCAATCCCTATCAAAATAACACCAGATGTACAGAGCTAGAAAAAACTATTCTAAAATTTGTATGGAACCAGAAAAGACCCTGAATAGCCAAAGTAATGTTGAAAAAGAAAACCAGAGCTGGAGGCATCACAATTCCAGACTTCAAACTGTATTACAAAGCTATAATCATGAAGAGACTATGGTACTGGCACAAAAACAGACACACAGATCGGTAGAACAGAATAGAGAACCCAAAAATGAACCCACAAACCTATGTCCAACTAATCTTTGACAAAGATTGAAAAAATATCCAAAGGAAAAAAGACAGTCTTTTCAGCAAATGGTGTTGGGAAAACTGGACAGCGGCATGCAGAACAATGAAACTGGACCACTTTCTTACATCATACACAAACATAAATTCAAACTGGATGAAAGACCTAAACATAGACAGGAAGCCATCAAAATCCTACAGGAGAATATAGCAACAACCTCTTTTGTTTTTTCTTACAAAAAAAAGCGCCTATTTATGGGGCACCTGGGTGGCTCAGGCAGTTGAGCATTCAATTCTTGATTTCAGCTCAGGTCATGCTCCCAAGGTTGTGGGATCAAACCTCACATCGGCTCCATGCTGAGCCTGGAGCCTGCCTAAGATTCTTCCTATACTCCTCTCCCCAATGAGTACTTTCTCTCTGTCTCTCCCTCTCTAAAATAAAAAATAAAAATAAAAATAAATTATTTATGATACTTGTTAAAGAATAGTAAGGCAGATTTTAGTCAGGGGGACTATCTTGATAGATATAGAGTCCACTGCAATGAGGTGACCTCAGCCACAGCAACTTCTTACTTGACATATTTCCAGAGGCAAGGGACACAAAAACAAAAATGAACTATTTGGACCTCATCAAGATAAAAAGCTGCGCAGTGAAGGAAACAATCAGCAAAACTAAAAGGCAACAGATGGAATGGGAAAAGATATTTGCAATGACATATTGGACAAAGGGTTAGTATCCAAAATCTACAAAGAACTTATCAAACTTAACACCCAAAAAACAAGTAATCCAGGGAATAAATGGGCAGAAGACATGAATAGACACTTTTCCAAAGAAGATATCCAGATGGTTAAAAGACACATGAAAAGATGCTCAACATCACTCATCATCAAATACAAATGACAAGAACAATGAGATACCACCTAACACCTGTCAGAATGGCTAAAATTAACCACTCAGACAATAGCAGATGTTGGGATGTTGGCAAAGATGCAGAGAAGGAGGGACCCTTTTGTACTCCCGGTGGGAATGCAAACTGGTGCAGCCACTCTGGAAAACAGTATGGAGGTTCCTCAAAATATTAAAAATAGAACTGCCCTGCGACCCAGCAATTGCACTACTAGGTATTTATCCAACAGATACAGGTATACTGTTTCAAAGAGGCACATGCACTCCAATGTTTATAGTAGCACTATCAACTATAGCCAAACTATGGAAAGAGCCCAAATGTCCATAGATAGATGAAATGGATAAAGAAGATGTGGTATATATATACAATGGAATATTACCCAGAGATCAAAAAGAATCAAATCTTGCCATTTGTAGCAACGTGGATGGAACTAGAATGTATTATGCTAAGCGAAATAAGTCAGTCAGAGAAAGACAAATACCATATAATTTCACTCATGTGGAATTTAAGAAATCAAATTAACATAGGGGAAGGGAAGCAAAAATATGATAAAAACAGAGAGGAAGACAAACCATAAGAGACTCTTAAATACAGAGAACAAACTGAGGGTTGCCAGCAGGGTATTGAGCGGGGGGGTGGGCTAAATGAGTGATGGGCATTAAGGAGAACACTGGTTGGGATGAGCACTGGGTGATATATGTAAATTCTATTCCTGAAAAAATAAAATAATAAGATGAGATGAGATGAGATGAGATAGAGTTTTAGAAGTCAAAAAAAAGAGTAAATCATAATTTGCGTTAAACCAACTTATCAGGATTCTTGATGAAGGCAGATCAGGTGATGAGACATCACCTGGGGGCTGGTGGAGGATGGGGAACCCCATCAGATATCAAGAGTGGGGGAATTCTGGCTAAGCTGAGCAGGATTCTTACTAATTGGACAATGCAGAGATGAACACAGAAGCACAAAAGTAGGACCTAGGAGTGCCTGGATGAATCAGTCAGTTGAGCATCCAACTCTTGGTTTCTGCTCAGGTCATGATCTCACAGTCGTGAGATCAAGTTCCACGTTGGTCTTCGTGCTGAGTGTGGAGCCTACTTGGGATTCTCTCTCTCCCTCTCTCTGCCCCTCCTCTGCTCACACTCTCTCATTCTCTCTCTCTCAATATAGACTTTTAAAAAATGTACAAAAGTAGGACCTAGTTGCTGACTAAAGTTTATCCAAAGAGAGATTCTTTGTTAGTTTGCAGTCAGATTCTTCCATTCTTCATTGGACCCTTCCTTTGATCTATAAAAAGATAGCATCTAAGTTGACCTGTTTTTGAGGTTGGTGTACTTTTTCAGCTACTATATTTTTAGTAGATTCAGTTTTCATGTAAGTCTTCAGCTATGAATGCTGTTTCTCTGTTTTAACTATATCTATCTCTATAATTCTCCATCATCTATTCTTTTGTTATTTTATGACTGTGTTACAAAATGCGATAGCTCATTAAAAAAAGTGTTTGAAATACTTGTAGTCAGTTAGCCTGAGTAGATTTTTGTTGTTTTGTATGTTTCCTTCTAATTGCAAATGTATTATTTAATGCACGGTGGTATAAAAAATAGTAAAAATGAGTGATGAGCATAGGTATTCATTTTTAAATAAAAATTTAAGAACATAATGGCACATTTCATCCTATCTAAAATATAATAAAATGGAATAGGGGCAAACTCTGAAAAAAGTTTTATGTTTAATAAAGATTTATGTTAGGTATTTCATAAACTGTTAAAAAAATTCATTAAATGTCCCCAAACAATGTGGGGTTTAATGCATTTACATTTGCTAATAAAAATTTCGTCCATGATTGTGAAAGCAAGCTAATATATAGAAAATACAGTTTTAGGAATTGATAATTATTTAATTAAATGTTAACTTAATGCATGCCCCATAGTTTTAGACTCTTTATTTAATGTTAAAATGGTTAAGAAGTAGCCTTATGTTTTGTAACTAATTAAAATGGAACATGGAATACTTTCATAATGAAAGAAAAAAATATACTCATATTATTTAGCTGAATTATTCCTAAATCTAGCAGATCTGTTACTTCAAGTGGTTGCAAGAACTTAGAAAAAATTTATTTTATCCCTTTAATTTCAAGTATGCCTATATATAGGCGGATATGTATGTGTGTGTGTTTTTCAAGCTATGAAAAAAAATTTTAAAGACCAAATTGCATCTTTTTGAGTTAAAAGTGGAATACAGTATGCATTAGTATGGGGTGAATACTCCCTGGTAAAGATTTCAGGAAGACTGTGTCCAGTTATTTTTAAAAAGGTAGCCACAACAATTGTACAGCCCTCATTTATGTACACTACAGAAGAGATATCCAACTTTTTAAGGTATAATTAATATCAATTGCTATTAGTTCCATCATCTTTTCATATTGAGGAGAAAAACTCTGCATTAAGACCCGTATTAATAAGTAATAATCAGTGTTCATAAATAGATGAAAGTCAAGCCAGGCTCAGATAATGTTTTCAGCCAATTTTGAAGTGGCATTAAGCTCTATTCATATTAAAAAGAGTCAATATTTATGTTTTGAAATATTATCTTAGAATAAAATATGCAAGCCTTGTCATTTCTGATCATCCATAATCCATTTGGTTCATCGTAGAAGTCCAAATATTTGTTATTACAGAGCATCTTACTATTCTTGAAGCTCCTCCAGTTATATACCTTAAGAGGTTAATAAAAAAGCAATGAGGTTAATAAAAAAGCAATTTTTAAGTTTTCCCTCCCATCGCCAATATAACATTGCCATTTTCTGTACAACCTTGAGTTTTTCTCCTTTGGCCAAGCTTTATGATATAAGATGTCACCTTTGTGAAAGCATTGAAGAGACCGTGTAAAAGCATGGAATGAAAAATTGACATAGCACTCAATCTCTACTGAGCAATTCAACTGAATACAGTACCAAACATTTCAGTGCTTGCTGAAATATTACAAAGGATTGGAATTTTATCTTGAAAAAAATGTAAAATATAGTACTTGTATATACTTTATGGGAATATACTGTGTCTAGTAGTGAGGAAAGTATTTTATTAAGCCTCTTTTGCATGAAATTTCAACATCACGATCTTGTTCTATGCATTTTCTCCAAGACAATAAAATCAGTAAAATTATGTTCCATGTACATTTCAGCTGCAATATGTTAATTCTGATGATTACTCTTTGGGATTTTTTTTTGCATTAAATAGAACAAGATATGATTTATTCCTGACCAATGCATTACCTGCCTTTATCTGTCACTTTACAGGTCAAATTAGGAAAATGATCCTGTAGTTACATCTAGTAAAAATAAAATATAGACTTTCAACGCAGTAGTTATTTTGGTTTGCTTTTATCTTCTTAAAGTTATTAGTGCCATATCTTAGATTAAATTAGGTTTTCCTTCGTGTGAAACTATGAGCCATCAAAAACAAAAAGAATATATTTTTCAAATATAAATGTTAATTACAATTGCAGTAGCAATTGAAAAAATAACAGAGTAATACATGTGCTAAGGATAGTAACCAAAACAGTAAAAGAACATGATAAAATTAAATGGTTTGTTGGGGCAGCAGATTTGTATATATTTCATTTACTTTATAATTGTTAACCTCACCATGCTGTTTATTCATGTAAAAATTTTTTAAAAAATGGTAGAGGAAGAACAGATTGTCCCAGAATTTTTACATGATTTATGCTAATCTCTGGGGTAAGTTTTATTTCATCTCAAGTCTACATTACTCCATGAATTTTGATTTCAGAGAATAGTCAAATTGGTCAGATCTAACTATGGAAATCAGTGATACTTCTTTTGCCTTCAAATCACCAAGCACATATTTACCACCTGAGAATACAAGCCCATAGTTCTCAATGTCTGTCCTAAGCACCTGAGCTTCTCTGCAGCTCTGGATTCCAGTTCTCCAATAAAGCTCTACTGTCAGGTTTGTGTTGCAGATAATACAATAGCAAGCAGTGCTCTCTACTGCAGCCCCTTTGCTCCTCATATGGCAGGCACGAAGGTCACACATCACTTGTTTATCAAGTTGAAATTTATTAGAAATGTTTACTCGTCTTGCAGAACACTTGCATAAAAGTTACTCACAATCAAAGGTTTTACTGTATAAGTTGGTATAGAAGATTCATTTCTCCTTTCACTATATGTACCAACTCCTGGTAGTTTCTTTTTCTATTTTATTTTTTCTTTACATGTCAATAAATACAAATGTATGTATACATATTATATATTTTAAGACTTTTTAAGAACAGTTTTATATTTATAACAAAACTGTCATGGAGGTAGAGATTTCTCATATACCTCCTACCCCACACATGCATAGTCAACCATATTATCAATATCACTCACCAGAGTAGTGCATTTTGTACCAAGGATGAACTACATCGACAAGACGGTTTCTTTCTTTCTTTTGCCCTTTCTTTCTTTCTTTCTTTCTTTCTTTCTTTCTTTCTTTCTCTTTTTTCAATTTTTATGACTGAATTGTAGTTTACAATACAATGTTATAATTAGCTTCAATTGTACAACATAGTGATTCAGCAATTCTGTACATTACTCAGTGCTCATCCTGATAAGTGTAGTCACCATGTCACGGTATAACATTATTACAATATTATTGACTATATTCCCTCTGCTGTACTCTTAATCTCCATGATTTATTTTATAACAGGAAGTTTGTACTTCTAATTCTTTTCACCTATTTTGCCCATCCCCCCACCTCCCGCCCCAAGATAGTTTCTTCATCTGTGACCATGTACAATATATTCTTTAGCCAATTTGCTGAGCAGTTTAATTCTATGAAAACCAGACTTGGGTGATGAGAAATGTTGGCACCCAGCACGTAAATATGGTGTCTTCTTCAACAATGATCACCTCTCTCTAAAACACACATTAATGTCAGTCATGAGTGGGAAGTTAAGTTCATTTTGCTAAATACAGTCAACTTTCAGTGTTAGAAACACTTAGAAAAGGTTGTAGAAAAGACTGTAAACTTGGACAAACAAAAAACAAGGCTACAAATTTTAAAGCCCTTTAATAAATTGTTGCAAAATTTAGTACCTATTTCTTTCCCCTTAAATATAGTTCAAGATGGTTAATTTTGGCAGTTTTTCTTCGCATTTAGGCCCAAATCAAAGCAATTATACAATAATTTTTGTGTAAAGACTTGAAGCCTTTCAAAATATCTTACATCTTCTGAAAAGTATATAAGTAATCATCTGAATGGTATGTACTTGATAATTTAGTTTGCCAGTTTTCTGAGGATATATAAAAGTTTGATAATACCTTAAAATGGTGATTCCCAATCCACACTTACTAAAAAGGTCTAATTCTTCTAGAAGATTTCCTTGGATGTTGAAGTCACCATTTACCTTATTGGTAAATAAGAAGTATGAATTTGAACTAAGTTGAAATGGGAACTACAGAAGAAGGAAAATTAATGACTTAAAATCAGGACCTAGGTTGATAAAAATAAATGTAAGGCATCATAGGAAGATAAGATGTAGAAAATCTGGACAATCAATAAGGATTGAAAAAGGAGTTAACAAAATATAATCATGTTCCAAATGTGTTTGATGAAGATGTAGGCATACATTCTCAGAAATACTACATTATACTATTTGGTAATTAATAAATGGATTTATTCACTTGTTCAACAAATATATACTAAGCACCTACTATGAATTCTGGGATTATGATCATGAACCACAAAAACTTTGTTCCATGCTCTGATGGATTGTACATTCTAGTAAGGGAAACAGAAATTTAATTACTAAAGTTTAAATAACAAATTATTGAGCATGCTATGAATAAAATAAGTTGAGTGCTATTCACAGGGAATAATAAACATGGATAATGGCTCTCAAGAACTCACCTAATAATATTACCTATGTTTGCTGCATTTTTATATTCCTTAGCCATAGTGACTCCTCAGTGAAGGAAAATGCCCAAAGAAATATATTTTATATTGGAATTTGGAGTTTGATGGGGGATTTAAAAATAAGATGATCCCATTTCAAGGATTTTATTCAGTGAATTCCTTAGTTAAGTCAAGAATTTATACCAGATTATCTTTCCTACCCTCTGGTCAGGTTAGAAATGGAAAATCCATGGGCTGTGGAGTTAGACAGATTTGAGTTCCAAATCTGTGTCTAACATTTGTTAGTTGTGTGAGTTTGGGAAAAATATTGAAGTTTGTTGATTCTCAGTTTCCTCTTCTTTAAAATGTGCAAATATTATCAATATTTGATGATTATGAGAATTAGATGACAAAATATATACAAAGCTTTTAGTCTCCAGTAGGTACTTCATAAATAGTCTTTTTCTCCCATTTTTCAATCTACAACTATGTTCATCATTAGACCTTCCCAGTAATTAAGATGACATCATTAGAAGTTAGGAGATGTAACTTTCAGCTCTGCTACTTACTAGTTGTAGGACCAGACCAGGTCATTAAGTCCTTTTGTTCCCTGTTTCTGATCTGTAATGTGAGGAATATGTACATTACCATCTTTGTGGTTCTTCTGTATTCTATTTTAAAAGTTCTGAATATTGTAATATTTGACTGAAATGAACCAGAAGGGGGAAGGATAGAAATTCCAAATAGGAAAGATTTAATTATTAAAAAATGTTTTGAGTTTGTGTATTTTATACTTTAATATATTGTTAAAAATAGTTTGAGCACTTAGTGTGTGCCAAGAACGTTGTGAACTGTTACAACAAAAATAAGTAAGATGCAGTTCTTATCTACCTAGGACTCAGATTTAACACCCGGCAGTTTCTGAGAGGCAAAAACACATCCAGTAGGTGAGGACAGATATGGGACCTGGCATAACTCCTTCAATTGGAGCCACACAAGAACCAGGAAACAGGTCCAGTCGACTACCTGCTTATTATTGAGTCCATCAGGTAAAATGTCTATATGGCCATGAGATTCAGGAAGCATTTCACAAAGATTTTCCAAGAGAATGTATATAGTTACTAATAGATGGCTAGAAGGTAGTTACAGAGAATATATAAAGGAGCAATGCCAGTGTCAAATGGCATGCCAGAATCAGCAAATGATTATCCAAATCCCAGAGATTTGTATGAGGTGCTACAGTAAAACTAGAGTCTCCAATGAGAATCAAACAGGAACCAAAGCAAGATTTGCCCAGAGAAGACTGAAATTCAGAGTGCTATGCAAGACATAGCTCAGGACTGCCCTGTACATGATGCCCTGCACTGGAGATGTCATCTGGTAGAGGGAAAAAAAAAAAAAACCTTGCTGGACTGACCCAAATTGGTGGGGAAAGACATTGAGGATATTTAAATACTCCCTGCCATTGAGCACTAAATGCTCAACCTGTTTAAATAGTCTGGGTCAAGAAAATCAACAGGAATAGTTCTAGGAAACAAAGAGATTTAAAGATGAAACAATGAGTGGGATTGTCACATGTCCTTTCCTAATATTATCATTGAATGTGAGGGCTCAGAGAACTCTGCATACAAAAAGATTTCATAAGGATCATTGGAAATTTGCAAGAAGGGAACCTTCAAAAGACAGAAGGGTTACATATGGCTGAAAGGGTTTATGAACAGTGCTTGAAGAGATGGAAAGCATTTTTATAGGTTTTTGTGGTTTTCAACTTTGGCTAAATAGTGGAATCAACTGGATCATCTGGATTGCTTATAAAATGTTATAGTATGTTTCCTCTCCTTTTCTGGTGATTCTAATATGGAACCAAGGTTGAAACAACACTGAAATACAAGATTATTTTAACTAGTGGGAATGCCATGAGCAAAGACCCAAAAAGAAAGAACAGAGCTTATTCGTGGGCCAGAGTCCTCTAGTTTTGCTGGTGCAGATTCTAGGGTGCACTTGCTGAGGTGTTACGTTGAGGGAAGGAAAATAATGCATCCTTATATGAACAAAGAGGTCCAATGACAAAGCCTTGAGAAACTAGCTAAACTAGGAGAAATGAAGAAACCAAGAGAGTAGTAGGTCTAGGAGCCAAGGATGGTGAGAGTTTCTAGAGAAATAACAATGCCACATAGTGAAAAACCCAAACACACAAACAGAAGTCAGGAAAATGTAGCACAAGTTGGGAAACCCTGCAATCTTTATTTTTCCCCACATTTTGTTCTTATATGATTATTAAGTATACTAAAACTGCTTGTTCTAATTTTATTTCATGTTGATCTATAGTTTTTTCATGCGTGTGTAGTGAAAAGTACTCTATGCCTCAATATCTTTATTTATAAAGTAGAGGTTTAAAATCTTTGCCCACTTAAAGCTCCTTGAGGCCAAGTGTGTGAAAGCTTTGTTTATAGCATCTGTTCTCACAAAAAGTAAAAACTGGTTAACTCTTGAGTGAGAACATGTAGGTTAGGTCATAATTGATAATAACACAAAACTTGAGTATTCATTTCGTTAACTTTTCGTTGTCAACTTCCCCAATCATTAATTACTTAGTGAACTGGCAATTCCATTAAATTTTCTATAGCCTCCTTCTCAAAGATGTTTCCCTCAAACTTTCTCAAACAAATCCCTTTCAGGCACTATCTGATCTTAGAAGATTCCAATCCATTCAAACAAGAAGATCCTGAAAAGTTAATGAGAGAAAAAAAACATTGTGCCTATTTTGACTTTAAAGACACTGGGACAGTAAGCCACTTCAAAGCCTGTCTTTTAATCTTCTCATTGTTGAGCCCTTTGTTGTAAGGGGACAAGGGGGTGTGATTTTTATCCCTGTAATCAGTTTCTGTCAAGACAAGCTTTCTAAACATTTGTTAAGGGGGAGTTACAGAAGTATTATGTGTGGTCACTAGTCTCTCACCCTTAGCTGATAAAAGGAGATGACTGTCAAGTCAGCAAAGCCCCAGTCTGGGGTAGCTTTCCTCTGGAGGTCTAGATACTAACCCACTTTCCACAAACACACCTATAATGAAGGAAGATTGAATTTGAAATTGTCAAGTTGTGGGGTATTTTCCTTTCTTCTAGAAGATATGGAAGGTAAAATTATTGATTTTTTTTGTCCTTATTACAAATATTTGGAAGCTCTGATAAAGAAATCTTGGGAATGGAGCTGGGAGTTCAGAATGCAGAGAGAGATTGTTGCGGCAACTAAAATTATTATTTTAAGTTTGTTATTTCAGTTTACTATTGGCTGCTTTCACAAATAAATTGTGCACATAAGTATAATCTCTAGAATGTGCTACTTTCTACATAGTTGAAGATGGAGAAAATAGGTTTGAAATTGTAAAATTACATGGGTTTTTTATGTTTGTCAAGAAACACAAAGAAATCCCAAGAGTGGTCTGAAATTACCATGTAAAGCAAAGAGGGAAAAAAGTGAGCCTTGAGGGTACTTTTCTTATTTAAGGCAAATAGCCTCTCTTCAGTGTTCAGATTTATTCATTATTAGCCAACACATTTTAGGAAGACATTTTAGGATTTGGGTTCTTTGTGGTACATATTAGATGCACTATGACTCCTTTTGTAGAGTTTAATGTTTGTGTATGTGGTCTTGATTATAGTGTTTTAAGTTAAGTGCTATATAACTCTCTTGGCCTTTTAGTTTTGTAATCCACATGGACAGCCTAATGTAGACTTACATTTGCTTCTGGAAACTTGGTGTCTATTTATAGATTTTTTAAATATGTGTTTTATTTGTACTCTTTTTTAACTGTGCTCTTCAAGGGCCATTTTTACAAAATTCTAATTTATAGTACCTTTTCTATAGAAGCCTGTAAATAATTATTAATTCCTGCCCAGCTTGGGGCTTTATTAACTTTTGCAGAGATGTAATAATGCATTTTTAGAATTTTCTAGACCATCTTTTTGGAAGTTTTTTCAGTGTCTGTAAAATATAAGAATTTGAAATATAACAAAAACATTGATTATACATTATATGGCTTAAATTGTAAAATAAGAGACAATACTATGAGTTTTCAATACCTATTTATACATTTTCAAGTTTTCTCTAATACATTGGGGAAACTAGTTTTTCTTGACTCTTCGACATGCTTCCAAATATTTGATAATCTCTCGTGTAAAACCATATTGAAAACTAAAATGGTGCATTTTTATGGTTAGTAGAGGGGTCATTTCTCTTAACATCTAAGCTCTTTAATTGTCTAAAGTTAGAGTTAGGGTAAAAATGTCAGTTGATATTTTATCAATTGTCTTTTATGCCTAATGAGAACAAAATGCTGGATAATTGATGTACTACCTAGAAAGAGAATCCCTCACTTAGAGTAATTTGAAATGGGGTGTCATAATCAATTTCATTGTTGTACTAGTCCAACAAATTAAAGATAAATATTAATCAGAGTCACAACATCACTATTTTAGTGCTTTAGATAATTTTAAATCATCTTGTGCTATTTCAAAACACCTTCAGGGTGTTAGGTTCAGATTTATTTTTAATTTAGCAGTGGCTGAACTCAGAACTAATTCAATGTTTAAGGGCGAAAGATACTCTTTAGCAAATGACATTTTTAGCAAAAATTTAACGATTGTCATTGCCCATTATCTGACAATATAACTTATTTATTGCAATATAGTAAACCTCGTAGAACTATCATAAAACATTTTTACTAAGTGAAATAGAAATTATAGCTTGGGTTGCTTAGGTGATTCATATGCAACAGTGAACTGCTCCATGGATAGAGAAAATAAAACTTCCATTTTTAGTTATTATCTTGACTCCAGATTAACATTCTTATGACATGTAAAAGTGAGCGCTTTATAGATGAACAATAAGTGTCCCAGAAGATGGGTCTGTAAGTAGGAAGCCTTATCATCATAGACTGAGCTTATGTGTCTTTTCTAAAATCATTGCTAAAATACAGTCTTAAGTTTATATTACTCAAACTGATTGAGAGAGAAAGAATGATAAACAGTAATTTGATGTTTATTTTCTGAATGGCACTTTAAATTTGATACATATTCCTAGAGCTTTGGCAGTATTAATTGAATAGCATCTTTGCTTCCAAATAGGCAAAAACATTATAAATTACAAACATGTCATGAGGAAGCCAAAATATTAAGGCTAGACCATATCCATTTTTTCCAAAGAGATACAAATAAAATAATTATAATAGCCATATGCTCACACAGATATGAAGGCAATGGTTCATATATGTTTTGATGTAAGATAATGTTTAAACAAGAGTGGTCATGGGCAGTGTATCTATTGTGCACCTAGAGTTCATTGTTGGCCATTACAGAGATAGTAACAGGTTTTAGTACATAGAAGCCATTGACCTTTTCTCTTGCAACCTGAGAGTATCTTGGATCATATATGAATCATAATTTTCTCTGGATTGCATAATGCATGTTGACAAGTCCTTTATGAGAGGTATAGTCTTTTTCTATAGTCAGTTTTACCTGGCGCCCAGAAGAAGCACCATCCCCCCTCCCAACTTTCTTCATGTAAGCCAACTGCCTCTCTTTCTATTCTCTACCTTCTTTCCCCTTGCCTTTATATAGGCAAATGATAGTCTATGGGTTATAATTTCACATATATTTTTAAAAAGCTATCTATCCTACCCTTAATTTTTAAAAAAATGATATGTTTTTTGAAAAAAAAAATTTCTCCCTAAATAAAATAAATCTTTTTGTGGTCTTTTTCTTCTGCAGCCCTCATTTGAATTTTTGGGGAGTGTCTCAGTGAATCTGGACATAAGAAAGTTCTATTTTTACTGTTTACGGTGATTTTTATAGCTTCAGATGTATTTTTATTGCGTTGAGTTACTTGTAGTCAGCTGCAATTATTACAGCAGTCAAAAAAATTAAAGCTGTGTCTTTTAAACTTCTTACAAGGTAATTGTTTCAAGAGGATGGATATCCTATACAATTCATCTGGAAAAAATGCCAGCATTTTAAAGTTAAAAATGGAAATTCTGCCTGGACATAGAGTAATACTATAACTGGGTCTATATTTCTCATTCCTAGTGAGAAAGTGTTTACATTGGTAGTAAACTGCAAGATAGAGAGGCAGAATTATCATATTTATTCAGTGTGTCATCTGTTTATGCTAAGTGCAGATAAAATATTTCTAAGCCTTCCTAATTAGCAAAATTATGATTAACATTATTTCTAGATGAAATAATCTGAGAGAAGTCTCAAATAAATACCAGGGATCATTATTTCTTTTTTAAATATAAGACCTCATGAAATTAAAATGAAAAGAAAACACCTTTCATTCTGCTGTCTGCTAGGCTCTGCTGTCTGTAACAGCCTACAAGGTGTTCCATGGTTGAAATGTCAGAGAACTTTGGTAACTTCACACCTTCTTTCAGTGGGTAGTTAGCTGCTTGCATGCTGGTATTTACAGAGCAAAATGGATGGGATGCCTAGAGAAAACACCAAGTATCTGATTGGTTAAAATTCTGCACGTTCATTCTCCGGACATTTACACAGCAAGTGAAATGGCCTCCTTGATAAATAATGCCATGCTTCCTGATATTTCTATACTTTACAGCACATAGTAGCAAAAGCTCCAGCAGAATATTTCTTAATCCCCCAAAATGCTTCATTCACACATAAATCACCTGCATCCTGGTGGAATCTCGTATTGACCCTCTAAGACTTTTATTGCCGTTTCATTGGTTTTTTATTGCCTTTTCTTTCTTTTTTTTCTTTCCTAAATCCATAAACTGAAAGGGGGCTTACAGTTTTCATTTTCTTGTAAATGATGTATGTCTAGTTTCTTCCCACCATGTGTCAGCATTGTAGTAAAGCAAAGCTTCCCTGTTATGAAAAGTCTACCTAAGCGTATTAACAATTAGACTGATGACAGGTTGTTGGGGACAATCACTGTCTTTCCTCTTAGCCTTCCGTTAACAATGGCACCTAATCCTTAGTATTTACTGAATGTGAAATGGTGGTAGTTAACTATTTTATTACCAGTACTTTCCTCCCTGAAGACATCCCTCCTCCTAACTTTCCGGTCACTGTTCTCTTCCTTTTCCCCTTCTTCCCTTTTGTTTTTGTTTTTTGCTTTTGGTCATTAAAGGAACCCTTACTGAGTTCCTATCATGGCAGAAGTTTTGGTAGGGGCTTAAAGTACAAAGATGACCACATTATATTTCCTGCAGTTAAGGAATGGACAGCCTGGTGGGGGAGAAGATATGCAGCAAAGAATTATAATATTCTGTGAATATGAGCAGTGCTGGAGAGAGGAACAAACATAGCCAACAGAGAAGACAATATCGATTAAGCCCAGCTAGGGAGGTGAGGAAAAGGCCACTGAAAGTGAAAATTTCTAGCTAGGTCTTGAAGCTTTAATAAATTCTGTAAGTAAGTAAAGAGGTACCAGAGGAAACAGATAAAAGCATGTTCAGGCAATGGCAGCTAGAGTAGTCCACGTGGCAAAAGAGTAAGATTTGGATTGAAAAGAGAACTGGACTAATGTAATGTTGTATGTCAACTATACTCAAATTAAAAAATGAAATGAAATGCAATGCAATGCAATGAAATGAAATGAAATGAAATAGGAGTTAAAAACAAACAAACAAACAAACAAACAAAGGACTGGAAATGTGTTTGAAGCCATATTGCTGAGGGCTTTGTGTGTCTCTAGAATGGGGTCTTATTCCCTGGTGATGGATTGCTATCAAAGGTTTTTAATCAGAGGAATTATCAAATTATATCTCTGACAATAGCTCATAAAATCCATCAGGGCAGGAACTTTGTTTCATTCACTTCTAAATCCCCATAACAGGGTAGACAGACACCAGTAAGCACACACTTCACAAATGTCTATCCTAAAGACTGCCTGGGGTCAGTGTGGCGGGGAATTGCTGATGGAAGATATCAGAGACAGGGGCACTGTGAAGAGACAGTTGTAGACATCTAGGTGAGAGATACTGACAGCCTGAGCTAGGGCAGAGGGACTCAGTTTGTGAGAGGTGTGAACTGGAAAGAGATTCTGGAGGTAGGATTAACAAGACTAAGTGACTGATTAGGTCTGGGGCCTCAGCAGGGAGATTAAAGAATTGTACAATGGGACTAGAGTAACTTCCAAACAAGATAAGAAAGGCAAGAAGAAACGCAAGTTTGGAGTGAAATTGATGATTCTTATTTAGGGATGTTCTGTGTTTGGAGTCAATATAGTACATCTGTTGTTTACATGAGAGCTGTAGATGGAAAATTAAGAACCATCACAGGGTTAATAGTCAGGTTTACAGTAACAAATGAGATCAGAAAGAGGCTCACACAAAAAGAGGTCACTATTTATGGAGAAGATAGAGGAATATGTACCAAAAGAGTAGAATGAGGAAAAACAGCCAGAAAAGTGACAAGAGGTTTCATGGAAAATACATATAGTTCACTCTCTTTTCCTTTTCTTCCTCTATTACCAGCATTCTTCTGTTGGTCTTTGAAAGCTCAACAGGCTCATCCACATCAGACAGCGTGATTGACGGTGGAAATTTTGCTTATCTTTCTGTGTCAACTCTATGCAAAGTTGAATCGCTTAGGAATTTGACAACTGATGACCAAACCCCACATTATTCATTAAAATGTTTACAGGCAGGAGACAAAACAGAGAATTGGTAAAGAATCAAAATATAGGACATAATTTGCTCAAAATATAGGAAATAATTTGTTCATTTATTGCTGCCAGCTTCTGTAGCTCTCCATGGAGAATTTTACATTGGTGAGTTTAGAACCAGAACTGGCACAGCCCATGGAAATTTATTCATGCTCTGACTAGTTTCTCATGTTAAAGGCATTTATTTCAAAGAATATCACCTGGGCTCCAGCCAACAGGACATTCAGAAAGACACATGCAAATGACCATGGAATTCATCCCATGAACTCTGAGCAGCTGTTTTTTTGTTTTTTGTTTTTTTTTCATTCTTTTCTGTTTTTTTTCCTGGGAAAAAAATCTTTGTAGGGGAGGTTTCTCTCTCTCTCTCTCTCCCTCCCTCCCTCCCTCCCTCCCTCCCTCTGTGTGTGTGTGTGTTTAGCAACTCTGATATGGGTGATCTATATCAGGTTTATGGCAGAATTCATATTTCTAATTTCAAATTCCTTAATATTTATCCAGCCTGACCTCTATCTGTATCACTTTTGAAATCCGAGATGATTCTAGGCACAAATAGTACAGTGTATGAAGAATATTAGATGGGAATTTTGCTTAAGTGGCATATGGAAGACTAACGATCAACAAATCAGCCTCAAAACGCTTAGTGCTGGGCCATTCGCATCTTATTTCTTAGCATTTTGCTATTGTTTCTAGGCTGCCTGCCTGATAATATGGAAATTTAATGCCAGTTCCCAAAACCTGTCTGAAAGATTTATAGGTCATTTCTCTCTTCCAGAGGTTGTATGTAGATCTCACAGTATGTAGTGATCAATTACCTTAATTCCATGGCAGAGAGTATTTCAATATAAAGTTAATGGCTTGTGTGACTAAATCCATAAGCATAATATTTTATTGAAATAAAAATGCAAGAACAGAAAGAGCCCCCACTCCTAAGCACATACTTCTTGACATCAGGTATAGCTAAATAATCGGAGTATTTGGTGGGATATTTCAGCCAAATTACTAAGTTTTAATGAAGTGGTACAAATATAACAGAAGTGTTTGCTGCAGTTTATTTTGTTGACATTGGGTTACCAACAGCATTATGCAATTGTCAGGTTAATATTACCTTTTTAAGGTTTACTGTTAGTATTTAATTACTTGCTTATTATTGTCCTTTTTAAAAGAATTTTCTCCCTCAATCTTGAAGAAACTTCCATCTATTTCTCTCGGGGCCACGTCCTACCAAGAAAACAATGGTTATTTAAATCCCTCTCCCCCAACTGCATGCTGGGAATTCTAGTCTTCTGGTCTCTCTAACAGTGTTTCACTGAATTTTGTAGAAGTGGTTCATAGGTAGAATGTATCCACAAAGGGGTGCTAGATTACTCTTCTTAAAGTTTTATTTGCCTAGCAAGCACCATGCATTCATTTAATTGTTTGTTTATTGGGGAGATTTGGGCTAAAGCTCCTCTCTCCCAAGGTGTCTTGCCCCTTTACTACTTCCTCCTATACAGATGCTCAGAGGCCCAGCAGTGTTTCATGCTTTCAATTGTCCTCTCAGATTCCAATATTGCAATTGTCATTGCTTCCACTCTGAGGATCTCTTTTGAATGCCACTTAAATGCAATGTCTTCTCATTTCTTCTTAAAAATTTTTTTAATGTTTATTTTTGAGAGAGAGGGAGAAAGACAGAGTGTGAGCAGGGAAGGGACAGAGAGAGAGGAAGACACAGAATCCAAGCAGCCTGCAGTCTCTGAGCTGTCAGCACAGAGACTGACATAGGGCTTGAAGCCATGAATCATAAGATCATGACCTTAGCCAAAGTCAGGCACTTAACTGACTGAGCCACCCAGGTGCCTCATCATTTCTTGATTCAAATACAGATTGATCTGGATTGCTGCTCAAGATATTATATCTTTTTCATGGCCTAGCATGCCCCAGCAGTAGATGAACACTTTATACCCTGTGAGTGCTGGCTATACTTCGAGCTTCTTTGATCTCTCAAAACCTTTCATAAAGTTTGGTTTAAAAATCTATTTTAGGGGCATCTGGGTGGCTTATTTGGTTACGTGTGACTCTTGGTTTGGGCTCAGGTCATAATCTCATGGTTTGTAGGATTGAGCCCCATGTTGGGCTCTTAGCTGACAGTGCGGGACAGGCGTGGCATTATCTCTCTCTCCGCCCCTCCCCTGATTGCTGTCTCTCTCTCTCTCTCAAAATAAATAAATTTAAAAAAAAAGAAAAAAGCTCTATTTTAGATTTTGTCCTGTCTTTATTGAAACGCTTTCACCTTTGGCGTTGCCTATTTATCATAGTGAGGACAATACAGGTAAAGGGCAGTGTGCACTATACCACGTGATCTCTTTCCCTTCTTCAAAAATGACCCATTCCCACAGGACAGACGTGGCTCTCTCAGTCTCTCTTCCCACAGGATGAGTTCTTTCTTGAAAGGATGTCAGATGACACATCAAACAAATCTCAGCTCCACCATGCTGTCAGTCTGAATGCTAGTGTGAACATTGATCAGTTTTCAGGCAGAATCACTACCCACTTGAAGTAAATATTAAGTCAAAAAACAAATGTGAGGAAAAGTCACTCTATATATTTCATATGAATAGGGTGGTTTCTTTTATTGTTGCTTGTTGACTTTTTCTGTTTTTAATCTATGCTGTATTGGGAATTTATTTAAGTAATGTATATGTGTACCAGCTTTCCTTCATCAACATAGATTATTGATCATAGTGGTAAATGTGACGCCAAGATATTATCAGTTTCAGTCGTCTGTCTACAGGCCAACATTAAAGAATTATATAGTAATATTATTATTCCTACTTTAAAAGAAGAAGTAACTGATTTTATAATATAAATCAGATAATTTACCAGGATACAAATATCTAAAGAACTGAAGACAGTATTTCACAGGGAATTCAAAAGGATGATTAACCAATGTCAAATGACCGAACTAAAACAATTTAGTGATGAAATTGATATTTTTTTATTCAAGGGCAAACAAACCATGGATTAGGGGAATACATTGCCTACAAGCAGTAGAGATCTCTTCCTAAGGGAAGAGTAAGTTTTACAGAACAATAGAAACCATGCTGGGGAAACAGGGTGTGATTGGCTTGGGGGTCAGGGATTTCCTTATAAGGCTGGCAGTCCTGTTTTCTCGGGTAAGTAAGGTAAGCTAGCTAAAGCTGCTTTGTAGAATTATGAATGGTATCAGATTTCCTCCACAGTGAGGTGTTTCCTGTAAGTGCAGGCTGACTTAGGTTTAGATTTGTGATGTGGGCTGAGCCACTGGGGAGGCCGCCATTTTGTGGGTCCCTATATATGAATTAACATTATCATCAATATTAACACTAAGGCGCAGCTTTTCCCGTCTCCTCTCTCTCTCTCTGGCTCTCTTTTTCATTCCTTTATCTGCCTTGTTCTTTCTCATTCATCTCCCTCATTATATTTTCTCATCACTATTCTTCTTCCTATATTTTTCTAATTTTCCTGCTTTTTACTTCAACTTGATGAGCAGTCAAATTGATAGGCAGAGCAAGACAAGTGAGGATAGTCTTGTGTATGTGTGTGTATGTTCACTGTGGGTTGAGGTGGGGGTAGAGATGGAGCAGGCATACAATATTTTGCCTCTAAAGCAATTTACCACCCACATTTTTTATGGGAGTAGAATTTTTTGTTTATTGTTGGGGGGAGGGGCTTGTGGGATGAAATGGTTTTGTTGTTTTGTTTTTTTCATTTTGGGGAAAGGTCACTAAATAAAATTATGTCCAAAAAATGTTAGATTACTACTGTCTTCCTCAAAATATTTTCTTATTAACTATTATTGTGGCTGTTGTATTTGTTTTTTGTTGTTGAGTAAATTATATTATACTCTTGTTTGAAGAACTGTCAGTAGAAAAAAGCCATTTCCAGCTCACACTTGGAGATGGTAGACTCAAGGAGTTTCAGCAATTTCCCAGTGGTACATGACTGCCGCACACAGGGCTATCTGATAAAACTTCCACATGATTTGCTTGAATTGACATCAGTATTTTATTCCTTGGCCCTTTACACAGACCACTAGCAGCTCCATGCCTAAAGGTTCACATACCCTTTTATTAGATATATTCATGGCTGCTCACTCTTCATTGATTAAGGAACAAGACGACTGCCTCAGCCGGCCACTGATGAGATGCCCTTTCTGAGCACAGTTAGTCTAAGATGCGTGTAAAATTTAAAGATGCATTTGGTAAATCATTCAAAAAAAAGAATGTCAGGATGTGAATGTGAATAAAAGACTGATGGACTTTCAAAAACATATCAAACCAGGATAGTTGAACAGTAGGCAGAGCTGGGAACTTGTTGGTTCTCTACTTCTCTTAAGAAAATACAAACATCCAGAAAAATGTTAGTTATTCCAATTAGAGTATAGGGATTTAATATGTGCCTGTTTTTTTAATGGCTCAGGGTGTAACTGTTGAATCCTGCATTAAAAAAAATAATTATGAGACACCTGGGTGAATCAGTAGGTTAAACATCCAACTCTCGATTTCGGCTCAGGTTATGATCTCATGGTTTGTGAGTTCAAGCCTCAAATCCAGCTCTGCGCTGACAGTGTGGAGCCTGCTAGGGATTCTCTCCCTCTCCCTGTCTCTCTCTCTCTCTCTCTGCTTCTCCTGCCTTCTCTCTCTCAAAATAAATTTAAAAAAAATTAATCACTCAACTTTTCTGGGAATTTTTTAAGCACAAGCTTACCGGTAAATGTATTTAATGTTAAAACTCTTTGCTTCATTTTGGGAAACTCCAGTTTTGTAAAGAAAAAAAAATTGGGGGGGAAAATTTTTTTCTATACTAGACAGATAGCTTGAAATGCATTTACAGAATGCAAGTAAGAAGAGAACAAAACCGTATTGGTAACCGAAATAGATTTTTAAGTCCCTTGCATATGGGACAAGGTCAGTTAATCAGTAAATGACTTTGTCTGTGTTGCCAGCACTATGCAGTGGGAATTTCAGTTCCTATATTTGCTTTATTCACAGACTTCCAGAGGTCACTATTTCTTGTTTTTACTCTTTATTTGACTATTATGCAGGAGCCGAATCAATAAGGAAAAAGAAGACACAGAAGTGTCTTGTTTTGTTTTTTTGGGTGAAGGAAGGACTGTTAAGATAATATCCAGTGGTAAAGACATAAGGCAAAAATAATATTATGTGACAAAAAAATAATAAATTCTGGAGACAAAATAAACTTTGAGATAGTATCTGGTCAACTCCCAGGTGAAACTAAATTTAAACCAAACAGTAAATTAAAAGTGTAGCTTCTTTTCAATGCTGTCCCAAATCCCAAAACATCCCTGAACTTCAGTATTTTCATTTGTAATATATACTACTATTTAAAAGTAGTCCATATCCATCAAGATGTTATTTTTTTAAGTTTATTTATTTATTTTGAGAGAGAGAGAGAGAGAGAGAGGGAGAGTGCGTGCTCACACGAGAGGAAGAGGGGCAGAGACAGAGGGAGAGAGAGAATCCCAAGCCAGCTCCTCACTGTCAACGTGGAGCCCGATTTGGAACTCAATCTCACAAACCAATGGAACATGACCTGACATGGAATCAAGAGTCAGCTGCTTAACTGACTGAGCCACTCAGGTGCCCCCATCAAAATGTTATTTTAAAAACAGGATGCACCTCAGATAATAAGGATATCCACAGAATAATTAAAATCATAAAAATATTAATGTAGTAATGTCTATTATGTTTTACAACATTAAAATGGCTACCGTAACCAAGAAACCACAAGAACAAAAAGAATGTGTATATTAAAATCTTTATGCTGTCAACCTGTAGTCTAAAGCAAAATTGGAGTAGTCATAGAAATTATTGAATACAAAACTTAATATGCTTGTCTACAATGCTGTTTCACGATGTCTATCTGCTGATCTATATACTTACAATTTACCTTCCTTTCTGTCAGTATATTTTCTTCTCTGAACTATTCAGAATGGATTCAGCAGCATTGGCTAATCATTTCGAGAGAGTTTGGGTAGGAATGGAGTATGCAGCAAGCACAGTTAACATGCATTTACATGCAAAACTAAGTAATGTGCAGAAGTTAAATTTGCCTTATCCTGCAGATTATTTCTAATACGTATATGTTCTTCAAACAGAAGAAAGTGTTCCTTGCTTCACAAGGTCATGAGATTCCCCTGGGGCCCAAAAATGCTGAGGCTGGACTTCCAGGCCTGATGCCTTTATATTGAACAAAATCAATCTTCCAAACCCCACTTATGTTTGAACTCCACACTGTTGATTTTTCTCTTGCAATGTCAGAAAAAGACAACTTCTTCTAGAAAAAAAGACAGATACTCACAAGATAAATTTGTACAGCATCAACTGCAACCATCTTTACCACATTTGGACTGTAGATGTTCAATTAATTGGTCCACTTAAAATTTTGGTGAAAGCAGGGAGCTATGAAATAGTACATGTATAATATAGACTTTGTTTTATCAATTTAAAACATTTAAGTGTAAATGCCTTTGTTGATTTGGATGTGAAATCAGGTTATTTTCTTTGAGGAGGAGTCAAATGATTGGTGTTCCCCTTATCTTTGCAAGTTGCTCCTATAATTTACCACTTGTAATTTCCAGACTCATTTATACAAAGTACATTTGTAAACTACTGTAATCTCAGAATCCTTCTAGATTGTTATGATTTGTTTTTAAAGCCAACTATATTGAGTTATGTTTTTTGGGTGTATGTATGTGTGTAATCACCATCTGTCACCATACATTATTACAATCTTACTGACTATAGTCCCTATGCTGTACTGTATATCTCCATGACTTATATATTTTATAACTAGAAGTTTATACCTCTTAATCCTCTTAACTATTTTGCTTATCCTCCCACCCACCTCTCCTCTGGAAGCCACAAATTTTTTCTCCGTATTTAAAGGCTGTTTATTAATTTGTTTGTTTTGTTTTTTAGATCCCACATAATCATGAAATCATATCAATTTGTCTTTCACTATTAGACTTATTTCACTTAGCATAATACCATCTAGGTCCAACCCTGTTGTCACAAATGGTAAAGATCACGTTCCTTTTTATGACTAATATTCCATTATGTATATATGCATGCCCCATCTTCTTTATGTATTCATTTATTAGTAGACACTAGGTTGTTTCCATATCTTGGCTATTGTAAATAACACTGTGATAAACATAGGAGTCATGTATCTTTTTGAGTTAGCATATACCTTTTTTCTTTGGGTAAATGCCCAGTAGTGGAGTTACTGGGTAATATGGTATTTCCATTTTTAATTTTTGAGGAACCTCCATACTGTTTTCGACAGTGGCTGCACTAATTTAAATTCCCACCAACAGTGCATGAGGGTTTCCTTTTGTCTTCATCCTCACCAATATTTGTTATTTCTTGTTGTTTTGATATTCTACCCATTCTGACTGGTGTGAGGTGATAGTTAATTGTGTTTTTAATTTTCATTTCTCCAATGATGAGTGATGTTGAGCATCTTTTTGTGTGTCTGTTGGCCATCTGTATGTATTTGGAAAAACGTCTATTCTTGTCCTCTGCCTGTTTTTTAATTGGACTGTTAGTTTTTTTTTTTGGTGTTGAGTCATGTAAGTTTTTTTATGTATTTTGGATATTAGCCTCTTAATGGATGTGTCATTTGAAAATATCTTCTCCCATTCAGGAAGTTGCCTTTTTGGTTTGTTGATGGTTTCCTTTGCTGTGGTAAAGCTTTTCATTTTGATGTAGTCCCAATGGTTTATTTTTCCTTTTGTTTCCCTTGCTTGGGGAGACGTATCCATAAATTGCTAAGGCTGATGTCTAAGAGATTACTGCCTATGTTTTCTTTTAGGATTTCTATGATTTCAAGTTTCACATTTAGGTCTTTAATCCATTTTGAGTTTATTTTTGTGTATGGTGTGAGAAAGTGGTCCAGTTTCATGCTTTTGCATGTAGCTGTCCAGTTTTCCCAACATCATTTTTTAAAAGGACTGTCTTTTTCCCCCATTGTATATTTTTGCTTCCTTTGTCACAGAGTAATTGACCATATATGTGTGGGTTTATTTCTGGGCCCTCTGTCCTATTCTGTTGATCTATCCATCTATTTTGTGCCAGTACCATACTGTTTTGATTACTATATCTTTAGAGTATATCTTGAAATCTGGGATTGTGATACTTCCAGCTTTGTTCTTCTTTCTCAAGATTGCTTTAGCTATTCAAGGGTTTTTGTGGTTTTGTACAAATTTTAGGATTATTTGTTCTAGTTCTGTGAAAATGTCATTGGTATTTTAATAGGGATTTCATTGAATCTGTAAATTGCTTTGGGTAGTGTGGGCATATTAATTCTTCCAATCTGTGAGCATGTAAATCTTTTCATTTGTTCCATCTTCAGTTTCTTTCATCAGTGTCTCATGGTTTTCAGAGTATAGGCCTTTCACCTCTTTGGTTAAGTTTATTCCTAGGTATTTTATTCTTTTTGATGCATGGGTTTATTTTCTTAATTTCTCTTTTTGCTACTTTGTTATCAGTGTATATAAATACAACAGATTTCTGTATATTAATTTTGTATTCTTCAACTTTACTGAGTTCATTTATCATTCTAGTAGTTTTTGGTGAAGTCTTTAGGGTTTCCTAGATGTAGTGTCATGTCATCTGTAAACATTGACATATAAGATATGATTTTTTAAACCAATAATTGTTGTTGTTTTGTCCATATCTTATTTAATAGTAATTTTATTTTATGTAAATTCTGTATAGCAAAGCATTAAACTACCTTCTTGGAGAAGTATCTCTCTTTGTTCTCAAATCCACATTTGGACACTTAATATTGTACACACACAAAATAATATTTATGAAATGAAGTTCTTTTGACCATTTGTCCATAGGTATTGGGAGGTACTAAATGTTTTCAGATCAACTAAGTTTGGGAAATGCTCGCATACAGCAAGTCCTGCAAGTTTCTTGACTGAATGACTTTTAATGGCATTTGTAACAAATATAACTTAGACAACTGGGTTTGGCAACAAACACATCTTACCAAGCTGGTGAGAGTAGAATTGAGCAACCATATGAGAAAGAAATTAGACACAAAATTTAGGGTGCTATGAGTAACAATAAACCTGTTTTACAGAAGGAATAGAGAACATTGGTTATCCAATGCATTGGTGAGATAAAAAATAGTGAAAAAAACCTTGTAAATTATTTTTTATTATGTTAAGACTGCAGAACTTCTGTGTCCTATATTTAGATATATGCTGAGGTATATAGAATTTTCCTTATGCATAAACTTCAGAGTAAGTACTCTAGAATTAGTCTATTTTTTATGGCATACACCTAATCTCAAGATTCAATCTATCTTCATCTCTCTTTATTGTTCTGTTTCTTTTTTTTTCTTTTTATTCTTCTCACCATATTTGGCAAAACTTTGTCTATAACTTCATTTATAACTTTCATGAGTAATCCTGCTGGCCTCATAGAGGTCGTTTATCTTCTTGGGAGAAGTCAGGGTAAAGATGTTGCTAATCCCCTATGAAAGTACAGTAGATTTTGCTCCAAAGAGGAACAACGATAGTTCCTACATGACTCTCAACTTTCTACACACAGTATATTGTGCTGATACAAAAATATGATGATTGAATTACTTAAACACATGTCTCCCTACCAAGTCATCTAAGGAGAGTTTGGTGGTGATATTCAAATGCGTGTATGTTATGGTCTTACTGGTAATGTAAGACTTTTCAGTGTCAACAGATTTGAAACCTTTATATATGTATAATACAAAATATTAGTATTAGTGAGACTGAGTCCCTCAGATCATTTGTCCATAATTAAGGTAAGGAATAAATGTTTTCAGATCATTTAGACTTAGAAAATGCCAGCATATGCCAATTTTTTAATATGCTGATGTACATTATGACATTGTGCATCTCTCGGGTGGGGGGGTATAGTGTTATATACATTTCCCAAGTTTTCTTCATCTTCATCTCTTTTTCCCCCTAGATTACCTATTACATTTTTAGGAACAAGAAAGATTAAAGCATACAAGTAATTGGCTACAGAGAGAAGAATTATGAGTGGAAGTTGGTAGCTGGTAGCACTTTTGTGCTTGAGAAGGAAGAAGGAAAGATCAGGAATGGGGCAAAAATAGTAAAGGGAGACTTTGTGATATTCAGAGTAGTTGAGTTGGAGAAGCCAAAGTAACATGCGGCCTGAAACAAAATTAAGTTGCCTTCCTTGAAATGTGTTCTTGTTAATTATTACCATTACCAGGAGCAAACCCAAGGTTATGTGGACCTTTTCATGTAACTGTCACTTATTTAAAACAATGAAGCCATGAAGAATAGTCTTATTCTCATTTATTGAGAAAATTGAGCGCAGTGACTGTCAGTGTCTTGTCTAGAGACAAGTGACTTGGATGTCAGTCAAGTAGTCAGTATTTATAAACCTCAGTCATCTCATCTGTATAATAGACATTATAAGATATACATTGCAGTGTTATTGTGAGAATTAAATGAAGTGTGTGGAAATGCCAAGCACGTGGCTTGGCATGGGGAGGATATACAATAACTATTGTTCTTCTCTTTTGTTTGCATTCACAATACACGCTCTCAGTTGGAAACCTGCCCTACATTCTTAAAGGCAAAGTTAACCTGTCACTGTTGATGCATACTTTAACTTGCTGAGTGCAGTCACCTTATTTTCTCTTGAGCAAAAGAAATCTTTTCAGGGCAAATTACTGAACTTCTATGGAGGTCATACTTTCTAGTTTATTTTTGGCACTAGAAATATATTGGAAAAACATGGGAAAATAAATGATTTACCAGTCCAAGTTGCACACCAATCAAAGATTTTTTTTTTCATGTCACAAAGATCTGCCTTCATTTTAACTTACTGTTACTCCCTCATATTAAAAGCAAAGTATTCAGAAAGTTATGGTGATTTTTTTCTTGTCACGATCCATTATGGAAAACCAAGGAGCAAAAAATATAACTGACAAGAACCTTGGAACCATACAATCCCCTTCCTCATGGTCCAATTACCTATCATATAGTAGACTAGGTACAGTGGATGTAGTAGACATAATAGAACATTTGATAGGTAAGCAGATTTTTACACAGTGTTTTAGAATCCTAAACATAATAGCATGTTGAAAACTTGACTAGGATCAAGAACATTTGTTAGGGGATAGTTTGCCTTCTTGAGAGATGCATTTTATTTACTCAGCAAGGAACTTGAGAACATATATGGGAAAGTAATTAAGCCAAATAACTTACTGGTTGCTTTAACAACTTTCATGTAGTACTGCTCTTTCAAGAACGTTCAGCTTGCAGCTAATTTGTTTGCCAAACAAGAAGTAAATATTTATTTTAGCCTTACTAACCAAAGGAGATGGTTCATTCTGTTGATAATCTATTTACCAAACTATAAATGCCATTTAGGTTATATTGACTGAACCCTATTCTTCAGGACCTTTTTAATATGTAACACTTCTGTTGTTGGGGAGACTCCCGAAGATATTTAAAATCTCCGTAAACTCAGTGCACAGGGTTAACTATTGAAACCTGCTGTCTGTCTCATTTTGAGATTATGGTATCTTCTTTCCCAGGAAGCTTTGTTTCCAAATGGTCACAGTGAGTGGATCTAGTGCCTTCACACTTCTACATTCTGATGTAGGTTGATACAACACCATAGTTCTGTGTCTCAAATAACCTGCCAGCTTTGACTGTCCATTCATTTTTAAGGTTGGCTGAGAGAAGAAAATAAAACCTCCATGCTCTGGCAATCATGGTCTGGTAATCATAGGTTGTCTTTTATTTGTAACCTGTTCCCCTTGGGCTGGGTCACAAACCTGTTTTTAAAAAGTCCATCAGTACTGTCTACAACAGAATGCAAACAAACCCAATCAAATGTGACCAGAGTTTTGAAATTGTTGAAAACTTAAAATTTTCCAGTTGAACTGATCTGGGCTTTGATGAGGAGTTTAACTGTCTTATCCTGTATCCCAGTTTGTTTGTTTTCTCCAGTAAACAGGTTATTTTCATGAATGCTTTAAGAATAATCAACTGAGGATGTAATTGAGATTTTATTGAAAATATATCTCCTTCTGATTTATTGAAAAGATCAAAAACATTGTGTTTCATTTTTTTCTTACATAAGAAAAAATGCACTTTTTTGTGCACTTTTATACTCCATGTGAGAAAGGGGAGCAAGGTCAAATTTTTTTTTTCTAATTAACTGAACACTTTGGTCTTTGGTCAAAGCATCTAAAATCTAAAAATCTTCTGATATATGCTGCAACTGTGGCAATGCTAGGAGCACTGGTGTGTATTAGATTTGATTTTACTGCCCCTAAAGCTATTGCAATTTAAAATGGGCTTTTAGAAACCACAAGAGACTCTTAACTACAGAGAACAAACTGAGGGTTGATGGAGGGAGGTAGGTTGGAGATGGGCTAGACGGGTGATGGGCATTAAGGAGAGCACTTGTGATGAGCACTGAGTGTTGTATGTAAGTGATGAATCACTGAATTCTATTTCTGAAGCCAATATCGCACTGTATGTTAACTAACTAAAATTAAAAAAAAAAAAAAGCATCCTGAACAACAACAACAAAAAATCAGGCTTTTAATTTTTTTTATTACAAATCTTCTAGTTTGTTCGCCTCAAGATTCTTCTTTTGTATAGCAGTCACATTTTGGTGTATTCTTTCCAAAAGTAGTGATATCGGATGGCTTATTTCAGTAAATATTAGTTATACAAAATTTACCACATAAAGAGATATGCTTGAAAATTTCCACTGTTGATAATGTGAAGAAGCTAATGCAATGTACAACTTCAAGGCTTAAAACTGCTTAGTTTGGAGCATTCTTTAAAACACACAAATACACAAACTAGGGGGCAAACTAGGGTGTTTAAAACATCAAAATTACTTTAGGAACTCCTTTAAAATTATGAATTTCTGGGCACCTGGGTGGCTCAGTTGTTGAGTGTCCAACTCTTGGTTTAGGCTCAAGTCATGATCTCACAGTTTCGTGAGTTCGAGCCCTGCGTCGAGCTCTGTGCTGGCAGTGTGGAGCCTGCTTGAGATTCTCTCTCTCTCTCTCTCTCTCTCTCTCTCTCTCTCTCTCTCTCTGTCTCTCTGTGTCTGTGTGTGTGTGTGTGTGTGTGTCTCAGTCTCTCTCCCTCTCTCTACCCCTCCCCCACTCATGCTGTCTCTGTCTCTCTCAAAATAAATAAACTTAAAAACATATATATGAATTTCTAGGCTGTGTCCCCAGCGATTCTGATTCACTTGATCTGAATATGGCCCAGGCACCCCAATTGTTTAAAACACTCTCCAGATTTTATGTGTGCTCCAAACATCAGTACAATATAGTGACTGACATTAAGAAGCAAAGGTATATTCCATAAAATACAAATCCCTTGAGATAATTTGCAAAGAAAAGTTTCCATAGTCAAGTGTGTAAGGAATCCTTTGCATATTATCTTTTCCTGGAGTTTTCTAGAGCATTTCTAACTTTTTAAGACTCAGAAGTCCTGAAGAGAAGAAATCCTGTTTAACAGGGCTTAACCTATGCTTTCTCCAATGTAATTGATCCTGGATGACATTTTCATCACATTTTCTTTTACTAGACCATAAAACCTATTTTCTCCAGAATGTCTTTGAGAAATTCTACTAAATAAAATTTGACAAGGTCCAAATTGTTATTTACATCAGTACTGCTTTTAAATGCAATATCATTATGACAGCTTTGAGAATGTGCAACTTTCAAGGCCATTGAGAATTACTTTTTCTTTTTTGAGACCTATAAATGGAATGTTTTGATTACCTAATATGGCATCTAAAAATGAAATAGTAGAGTCACATTATTTTTGTATGATTTATTTTCTTATTGCATGAAAGGATTAGGAAGAACTCAATCAATCAATCAATCAATCAATAAAGGAAAATGATTTCAGTGTTTTAGGTGATAATTCCCTGAAAGGAATAATAGATCTCTCTGAAGTAAACTACTAAAAGTTCTCTTATTACCATATTATTAAATATCTGCTGAACTGAAGTTTGTAAGCAAATGCACTTTGCTGGTGGGTGATCTTTTCACATCACAAGACTTTTAAAAATGGATTGGTAAAAAAAAAAAAAAAAGGAACTATAAATGCTTAGTTGTTATCTTTAGTTGTAGAAACAGACCTAAAATTATACTCAGGAGGGACAGAGACTTTGTGAAAATGAGTTACTTGTGTTTTTTTTTTTTTCTTTTTAATTTAATGTAATATCCTCAAAGAGGTTTGGATTATATTTAATTTACATTTTTCTTCCATAGGAAAAATATTAGAGACATTCTGGGTCTAAAGATAGAGATTCAGTCACAATTCTAAGGAAGGAGTCATTTCCATAGCACTGGAAAATATTATCAAAAAAGGAAGGCAAAGAATCACTAGTTTTACCTTACAGAAAGGAGGAAAAAGGAACGCAGTTTGTTAACTAGCATGTTTTCAGGTCTTACGGGCTAGTCTCCAGACTACTTTATGAGCATGATTTCATTTGGGTAAAAGAAATTTTCTTCAAATTCTTTTATACTTATAGAAAAAAATTATCTGTTGCTTGGAGTGATTTAAAAAATAAAGTTGTAATAATGGAATTTTACATACTATGTCTATATTCACACTTCTCACTCTCTCCCCATTTTTCTTCCTTTGTCTGCCCCATCCTCTCTTGTTCTAATTCTTTCTTCCCTTTTAGAAATTACCTCTGTGCTCTTCACTCAGTAAAATTCCCTGAAAATGTGAACAGATAAATGGAGAGCCAGGTTTCCATGTGTTCTGTGTGGAGAGAAGATCCCCTTGCATTTGGTTTCCTTTGAACATTGGTCTTCTTCCTGAGCTTATGTTGTGCATGAGCGCATTGTTGCCCCTTGTTCCTAAATACACACAAAGAGCATTTTATGCTAAATTATAATGATAGCAGGACTGTCAGTATCCCCCTCATAAGTAGTGAAGTAAAACAAAATAAAACTTAATATTCCTGGTTTCATGTATGTAGATGATCTGAAATTGTGTATATGGATTACTTTTCACATTTGATTCACCTTGGTTGGCTTCATAATGCTGTCACCTGGGTGCCAATTAGTACACTGGACATCTGCCAGGAAGGAGCTGAAATGAGGTCATCGGCTTATTTCATCTTGGCACCAAGGTCACTGCTAAGCTGTATTTAACCTGGTGCTAGAGAGTAAAGACATTATTTAGTCCAGGAGCTGTTTTATATGCAGGAGGCTTACAATAAAGAGAGGATATACAGGCTTGCTTTTTTTTTTTTTCATTTTTCTTACAAAAGAAAGATAGTGAAAGCCTACCACAAATATTTCAGAATTATGGCAACCGCTACTAGCATATAAAGTACACATTATAGATTTGTCCAGCATAGTAAAACACATTATTCATATAAGGAAGTTGCTTATATCATTCTGTGTTGTATCTCATAGTTGGGTAAATAGTGACAACCATGTCATCTGGAAGGCAGGGAGTGTGCTTACTTAGAAGAAATGGGGGTTTGGAAAGAACATACTAGTTGGGGGTTGACAATATTCCCACTAACGGGCCAGGATATTTATTTTGATGTTTTCCTCATTATGAATTTTTATATTAATTTGTCTTTTTAAATATGTTATTAAAATAGCATTTATCTCAATTAGTGATTATTTTGGTGCTCCTTAAATTTTGAACCATTCTAATCTTGGCACTACAAACTAACATGAGCTGAAGGCTCAGAAGATCTGTAGAAGATTATAGTGTCATAAAAATCACCATACTGACCCTATATTTTACCATAAATAAAACAACTCCAAGTTGCATCATTACTAACATTTGAGATTTTTGAGTGCTTAATATAGAGTATTAAAGTTATAAGCATCATTAGAAGTCAATAATAGATTGATTCATAGCCATTTCATAAAGGGAGGGATAAGGGAGATGTGGTTGAACTACACAAAATTCGTGATCTATATTTAAACAGGAGCCCATATCCAAGGCAGATTTCCCTCACTCTATCCTTCAGGAATCAGGGAGATATTTTTATTATTTTTATTTTAAATAAGAAGAAAGTTAAAGTTCTGATGGGGGGTACATATTGGTGAAAATGGAGATTGACTATGCATGCAGGAACTTACTTTTTTCATCTTCATTATAGAAGCAAAATGAACAGAAAATTAAATCTGATATGCAAGAAATCTTGCTTGCTCAGACACTTGCTATGAAATAAAGATTGAGCCTTGACCAGCCCTGAGCTCCTATATTGGATTTTCAAAATCTTTGAAAAAGATTTTCAAATTTGCTCCTCCGTAGTTGTTAATATATTCCTAGAATAAATACATTTCTATGTTCTAAGAAAATGGAAAAGCCCCCCCAGTGGCCAACTTATCATTTGGTATTCCTATAGCTGCCAACATAAAAATCGACAGCCACACACATCTAGTTTATTTTACTTAAAATTTTACATACATTTAAATGTTCAATATGTTTTCCTCTCCCAAATCACTTTATAAAACCCAAGTAGACATATCCAGATGAATTCTATTAAAAGAAATATTATTTTGATGTTTACCAGGATCCTACACTTTATACTCTTTTTGAGACTGATTTCCTGGATACTTTCAACATTATATATTTTCTCTCTTCTATAAGCTCATGTACAAATGAATTCCTATCTGATTCAGAATTACCAGTAAAGGTGTGCCTGTGTGTGAGCATGTGTATGTATTAAGTGTATGTGTGTGTTTGTACATATGTATGTGTGTGTGTGTATGTTTCTGTATGTGTAAGCATTGCATTTACCCACTTTCCCCACCTTTTATTGGAATTAGGAATTGCAGGTGCATATACTTGTTAATGTCCACTCTGAGGTGGCACACCACTTATGAATAAGAATTATGAGTTAATCACCTTTGCATCGATGGCTCTTAACTAGTTTTGTGTTGCCATGTAGTGCTGCTCAAGATGAACTCATCCAACAAGTGATGCCTTGTTTCTACTATCTTTATCTTGGGGATCTTCTAATAATAGAGCAGTTATTTTCAGTGAACCTAGAAAAGGAAAAGCTAAGAAAGGCTCAGGGAAGTGAAACAAAAGAGAATGCTCTTGTAGGGGTTGAGGAGCTTCTTAGAGCTTAGATGCAGGCTGGTGGAAGTCCAGAACACATGGGAACCATAATAAATAAATGATACCTTTTATTCTCTGCATCATAAATGACTGCACCTGACTGTTCAGCTCATGCTTCCTTTATAATTTTCTTCATTTCATGCCTTGTATCCTTAATAAGATCAAAACGCCCTGGTGGAGAGATCATATCATAAATTCTTTTTGTTCTTCTCACAGTGCCTTCACAGTCTTGAAAGTATATAAAAGTTAAGTAGGTGTGGCATTAAACTAACTGAAAGTTTATTATGTTTTTCCTTTGCACTGAAGTAACTACATATCTAGGCTTTTAGAAATGAGGAGAATGTTGTGATTTGAAGGGTTCAAAGTGAATCAGTTATCTACTCTTAACTGTATTAATCAGAGTCCCAACTGAAAAAGGTGACACACTCAAATTAGGATAATTTGAAGAAAGTTTCTGTACAAAGGTGTTACTTACAAAAATGTGGGTGGGGTTTTTGGGGATTACAAACAACAGTGAAATAACTTGGGCTTTATAATAGTGAAGGAGCTTTCCCAGTCTGAGGTCTAAGGGGCAATGGCAAAGAGGTGTTAGTAGAACTTAGAAAAAAGAGTACCATGTAGAAAAGTTTGTAGTGACTTTTGGTCAAAATACAGAACCAGCTCAAGGCAACACCAGAGTTATGAAGTCAAGGAAATAAATACCTTGATCTTACACTTCTTCCTTTCTCCTATCTCCTGCCATGACTGCCTATTGGCCAAACCCAAAGGGAAGCTCTAGGTTGGAAACCCTCTATGGTATCATCCATACAAGTTAGTGTTCCCATGCAGGAAGCTGGGTGGAAAAGTGCAGAGAGTGTATTTGAAGGGGCACATGAATTATATCTGGCACATTATCTCTTATTAGAAACTGTCCTGATCCTTGAAATTTTATACTACTAAAAGGATTATTTTCTTTTTAAAAAATATAACAAATATATAGGTGAATGCACTAAGTCACATGCCTATATGATGCCACCCCACTTTAATTGCAAAATAATGTTGCATATGCTATATCAGAGATACATACAGGATACAGTGGAAGTCAGGAAGGAGGAAACAACTTTATTTGTAGAGACAGCAAGACTTCTGATTTGGGTAAGATCTTTAAAGATCTCATTAAAGAAAGGAAGAAGGAAATGTTATGCAGAGAGTACAGGGTGGGTCATGAAAAAGCATAGCATGACTGAAAAAAACAAGAGTAATAGAAAAGGAAAATTGGCCTTTGGAGTCAAACTGAACCCTGTTCGCTGCCATTTATTAGCTATGTGTACTGAGAAATGAACAAAACCTCCCTGATGCTTTATTGTATCACCTCTGAAACAGGCACAATAATTCCTACGTCACAGGTTACTTGCACTGATGAAATAATATATTAAAAGAACCAATAATTATGTGCAGGTCCTAGGAGCACTCTCATTAGAGTCAGAGACCATCATTCCAAATAATTACCTGGGCTATAAAGTAATGGCTTGTTATTAGGCTGAAAAACTCTAGATTAAAAAGACAAACAAACAAATCAACAAAATAACTTTCCAGTTTGGAGTTACATGATAACTTATGTCTTGGGTGTAGATCACCTACAGCAGTAAGTAATCCTATTAGTTCCCTTTTATGGTTGTTCTCTGCTGGTATCTAATATTGGTACCAAATAATTTCCCCTGTCTTGGCTCACTTGTTACTTTGTAAATGTTGTAAAACCAAAAGTCTACCCTACATGAATTTCAATATATTTTAGGTCTAGCTTATGTGCATATTAAAGAGCAGTAAGTAATGACTTTGAATGAATGGAGTCATATAATTCTTCAATTTCTATTCATGTATTCATGAAATATCTTTTAACTATTATAGTTAGTTCAGTCTTGCTTTCTTCAGATTTTCTGAATACGGTGAGGTTTTTCTATTATCTAAATTATCACGTTTGCTAACTTTGAGCTGTTTATGAACTGTAAAGCCAGTAAGTAACTGGCTTTATATGTTTTCTTCTTCTTTTTCTATATTGGTGTATATGAAGGTACATGTATGTGCCAATCCACTTACTTTATGCCCTTCCCTCCACCTCCCCGCCCCTCACAGAAAAGATCCAGAAAGATAGCATATAGTAATTGCCTCTTTGGTAGCTTTCTTACATTACATTTGAAAAAAAATATTCCGTTATTTCCCATTGAGTGTTTTTTAGGAATCTTGCCTTTAGTTTATCAATATATGTCAATCAGTTTCCCAATCTGTACTCAGAGCTTAGCCAGATTTAGGTTGGCAATTATATATGAATTGGACTACCTGTCCCAAGCAGCAATTGGTTATTGATTTCTAATACTACTGCATACACCTGCAGGTATTCATTAAATGTTAATTAATGATAGTATGCTAAGTGGAATTGATTTGCAGATTCTGGCTGATTACTCTTCTATTTAAAATTATGAGATGCACAGCATTAACCTGTCAGTAGATAGGATCAAATTTTAATTTATTGCATGTGTCTAGAAAATTGTAGAACTTTAAGAATTCAAAGAAGTATATATTTGTAGTAGATATGAAAGATACTACATAACAAAAAAGTGAATAGAATGTAAGACATCTAACAGCGTTTTCTAGCTTTCTCTTGCCTTTGTTTTTCCTTAATTTAAAAAAGTTTTCATTTGGATTCAGTTATGTAAAATTCATGTAAAAGCTAGGTAACTTTTTTTTAAATTTTTAGCATATTTGTTTTTAAGTGGATAATAAATTAAAACTTTGAACTGTTTATTGTTGCCCTAAGTGATGTTATACTTTTCTTTCCTAAGGACAATTGCCTTTTTTTTTTTTTTGACGTTTTGGTAGTAGTTGCACGTTAATTTGAGAGGTGAGAAGGAAGTGTTTTCAGTTTTATAATGTTTCTCTTAAGATGCTTCTCATTTGTTATAAGCAATTTTCTTTCTTTTTTTTTAATTTTTAATGTTTATTTTTGAGAGAGAGAGAGAGAGAGATACGGAGTGCCAGCAGGGAAGGGACAGAGAGACACAGAATCCGAAGCAGGCTCCAGGCTCTGAGCTGTCAGCACAGAGCCTCACATGGGGCTCAAACTCACAAGCCTTGAGATCATGACGCCAGCCCCCAGCCGAAGTTGGTCGCTTGACCAACTGAGCTACCCAGGTGCCCCTGTTACAAGTAATTTTCAAACATAAGACTCCATATTTTTTTTCAAGTGCCTGCAAATGGCTAGTGGGGGTCATAATTTTAAGGGATAATTTCAGATTTTCATTCATTTGTTTACTTAATATTATCCAGTATCATAAAATTAACGTTTTAAAACATCCAAGAAAACCCCACTATAATAATGCTGATATAATTAGCCAGATTGACCTATTTGGAGTAAAAAGAAAAGAGTTAGTATTTTAGTAAAATGAACTTGATATATTTCTGACATCAAAATTAATTTATGTCCATTAAGGTTGTTGGTTTTTGTTTTTTGTTTTGTTTTTTTTTTTAATTATCTAAGTGGAGCTTTATATGTAAGGCAACACTCCTCAATACTACTTGTATTTAAATTAATACTCCATTAATTAAAGAAATTAAAGAAATAGAACCTAGAGTTTTCTAAGCCTTAAACTTTAGTTCCAATAATAGTAATAATAATCAATATTTATATTAATTAATAATTATTAATATTAATGTTTTATTAATATCATTATTATTAATTATTATTATCCCTCAACCTATATCTGGAATTAGGGGTCTCATCTAATTGTCCCATTCTAATTCCTAATAATTCCAAGACCCTACAGAAGGAATAAAGGCCAGGGGTGCCTGGGTAGCTCAGTCAGTTAAGAATCCAATTCTTGATTTCAGCTCAGGTCATGATCTCATGGTTAGTGGAATTGAGATCAGCATCAGGCTCTTTGCTGACAGTGCAGAGCCTGCTTGGGATTCTCTCTCTCTCTCTTTGCCTCCCTCCCACTAGCTCATGCACGCAGGCTCTCTCTCTCAAAATAAATAAATGAATACACAGATAAATAAGTCAATATTAAAAAAAAAAAAAGAATAAGGGCCACACAGCCACATGTTGTTCCATTTTGTGATCACAAAATAACATTTAGTTGTTTTTGGTTAAAGCTCTATTAACTTCTGAATTTGACAAATTAGATTTCCCTAAATATTTAAACATGTTCATGCACTAATTAAGATCCTTGAGCCATTTTATTTGTTTGTTTCCTAAAATTTTATTTGAGTATAGTTGCCACACAGTGTTAGTTTCAGGTGTACAACATAGTGATTCGCCTTGTCTATATGTTATGCTATGTTCATCGTAAGTGCAGCTGCTGCTTGTCACCATGTGCTGTTACAATTATGTTCACAGTATTTATTATGCTGTGCCTTTTATCCCTGTGACTTATTCTTTCCATAATGGGAAGCCTGTACCTCCCACTCCTCTTCATCCATTTTGCCCATTCCCCCAACCCTTTCCCTCTGGTGATCATCAGTTCATTCTTTGTGTTTATAGGTCTGATTCTGCTTTCTTGTTTATTCATATATTTTGTTTTTTAGATTTTACTCGTTAGTGAAATCATATAGTATTTGTCTTTCTTGATCTGACTTATTTCACTTGGCATTATACCTTCTAGGTTTATCCATGTTGTTGCATACCTGAGCTGTTTTAAACCATAATAATATATTTAGTTCTCCTAAGTACTACTGCCAGCCTCCAAGGGAAACATAGAGATCTGCCAAAATCTTCCCAAGCATGTATTGAGTACTTACCAACCTATTATGTCCAAACACTTAGATTTCATAAATATTTTTCTTTTAAAAATTCAAAAAATCACTTGTGTTACTTGCATTCTGCACATACTCTATTTGGTTTTAAAATAGCTCTTCACCAACTGATTGCTTTTGAAGGAATACAATACGCTCCTTTCATAATATTTTTCCTATCTGACTCATTAACCCTAATTGTATGGTTATTATACTGATGATATTGAAAATTGATGGACTAACCCATCAGAAGTGGCAAAATTTTTGAGTTTCAGAAAATTTGGAAGGAAATTTTGATTTTTTTTTAATGTTTAACATACATGTAAGACTGAATTAGGAAATCTTGACTACAAAAAGTCATGTTTTAAGACATAGATCAAATAGGGGCACTTGGGTGGCTCAGTTGGTTAAGTGTCTGACTTGATTTTGGTTCAGGTCATGATCTCACTTGAGTTTGAGCTGCACATCAGGTTCTGCACTGACATTGGGATTGTTTTTCTTGAGATTCCTTCTCTCCCCCTCTCTACCGCTCCCCCACTCAAAGCTATCTCTCTCAAAATAAATAAATAAACTTTAAAAAATAGATCAAATAATCTATAATCAGCGTTAGTGCAGTTATGTTTGTGTATTCATGTGTGTTTATTTTAAAAGAAATCATCCTAAAATGTACTCATCCCATCACCAATATGAGAATTAGAGTCTGCTTAGCCTTTCTGATAGTGTTAATCATTCTAAACTAGTATTACAAGGGTTTTGGATTAAGAAGCAGATAAGGAGTAGTATTCTTTACAGGAACTTCTATGTCCATAGTCAATTTGGGAACAACATGTGATTTTCTGGCCCCTGTTCTTTTTGTAGGGTCTTGGAATCATTTGTAGTTAGAATGGGACAATGAAGTGAGACCCCCAACTCCAGACATAGGTTAAAGAACTAACAGAGTGTATATAGAGACTCTTAAACATTTATTGAGAAAACAGCTAACACTTGAGGAAATCATAGAGTTAGTTTGTAATATGTTTATATCAAGCAAGTTAGGAAAATATTCACAAGTATCCTTACTAAAGGAAGTGACAATTGTTCTGAAACTATAATGTTCTTAGTGTTGGATTTTTGGCACATTATACAAATGTGTTCTCTGTGAAGCTAGCTAGAAGGCTGGGTTCAAATTCCAGAACCCTAAGGTGTGTTTTACGTCCTGCCCTTGCAGACATACACCCTAGAGCTGATGAAACACAGCAAACCCAAACATTAACTGTGGGAGACAAAGTACTGGACAGTTAAGCTGTTCTGACTGCAAAGTTAATTTTAGTGGTTTAAGAGAACAAAATTCAAATTCAAATCAAAATCAGAGCTTTTCTTAATTTTACACCATTACAATGATTACTATTTGTCATTTGTTTAGTGGAGTAACTTAATTTTTTCAAGTTTATTTATTTATTTTGAAAGAGAGAGAGAGAGAAACAGCACGAGCAGGGGAGAGGCAGAGAGAGGAAGAGAGAATCTGAAAGTGCAGAACACAAAGAGGGGCTCAATCCTATGTACCGTGAGATCATGACCTGAGCCAAAATTGAGTCGGATGCTTGACCAACTAAGCCACCCAGGTGCCCCTGGAGCAACTTAATTTTGAGCTATCTATCATAGCATTTTATCTTAAAGTATCGGTTCTTTTGTATATACCAAAACCCATTCTATAAAACTGCCTTGTAATATTAAATAATTATCATCTGTGGCAATTAAAACTAATATTGTGTGAAGGAAAATGTCTCAAGTAAGTGAAATCTCCTATTGAGCATATACCAAACACTACACTCAAGTAAAGGTAGTAAAATTTAACTTTAAAAAATGATTTATGAACTTAACCCCATTCCTTCCTGTGTTGCCTGTAGGCAGAGCTGTGTAGAAACAACTGCTTAATGCAAGTTCCTTTTCTTTCGATGATTCTCTTCTAGATGTTTCAAATACTTTTAAAGTAACAAACTTTGGGGAGAAATCAATTGTGTTAACTGTCAACATGTATTGAAGATTCTGAGGGGAGTGAGAGAATTAGAGTATGACTTTAAAGAAATATGGAGGCATCTATAAGCCTCCTCTCTCCCACCTCATTAGCTTTTCCCTCTCCAGTGAATAATGCCCATAAGCATATAACATTCTGTACTATTTCCCAAGCTAAATCCCCTTGGCCCCACAACTGGCCTACACAGCCACTCACTACCCCCACTTCTGTGCCCCTATATACACTACAATGCCTAGAGAAGTAGTTTATACTGGGTGTTTCTGTTTTCTCTCTTCCATAATCTTACAAACACATTCCCACGATGATTATGTTTGTGCTGGTTTGATCAATCCTCCAAGGACACCAATAATCTCCATGTTGCCTAATCCAGTGTTCTCTGTGTTTCCTATACTAGTGGTCTATGCTCTCTCAGTCATCATTTTATCTAACCTCTCAGCAGCTCTTGACTCACCAGACCACTTTCTCCACTCAGACTTTCTGGTTTCTCTTCTGACCTTACTGGATGTACCTTCTCAATCTACTTTGCTAATTCCTCTTCCTTTTCTCAACCTCACTTGAACTGCATTTTCTCTATTCTAGAGGCAGTATTCCTTAGGTACATCATCCAGTCCCATATTTTTTAGACTACTGCCACATGGATGACTTCCAAATCTGCATTTCAGTCTGGACCTCACCTCTGGATTGTAGACTTTGTTTTACTCCCTGCTGTATCCTCAGAACCTAGAGTAGTGACAGCCACAATACAGGTGCTCAATGAATATGTGTTGGGCAAAATAATCAATGCTCTGCTTTACTTCCCAGGGATATTGTAAAAACCAAATGAATCAAGGGATATAAAAGTAACTTGCAGGGGTGCCTGAGTGGCTCAGTCGGTTGAGCATCCGACTCTTGATTTCAGCTCAGGTCATGATCTCATGGTTCATGGGATCAAGCCCCAGATCAGGCTTTGCGCTGACAGCTTGAAGCCTGCTTGGGATTCTCTTTCTACCCCCCCCCCCCCCCCCGCCGCCTCTACCCTGCTCATGCTATCTCTCTAAATAAATAAATAAACAAACAAACAAACAAACATTAAAAAATAATCTTGCAGATTTCTATTATTCCAAAACAATAAAAAGAGGGAGATACAAGAGAATTTTCAAAATGGATTTCATCATTCTAATCTAGATCTTCAAAAGTGGCATGTCTTCTCAAATTCAGTGTCCTTTTCACTCTTCAAACTCTGGGCATCAGGAAAAGAGATGTAACAAATCTGTATTCAGATACAAAAAGAAGCGCTCTAATGTTTGGCCAGATAAAAGTATGCCGTCTCTAATGTATGAGGCCCACAAATTTACTAGACTCAGTAATCCCAACTTGAGTGATATGTCCTTGCAAGCTAGTTGCAAAGTGTTAATTATTTACAATGAAAATAAGTAATTAGATAAGTTATATGACCCATAGCTTTAAAGCTTAGTACTTTGTAGCTGAATGGGTGTCACTGAAAAAATAAGATATAGATATAAGCTAACAGGAAGACTGGCTAAAATACGTAAATTCTAAAATTTACAGTCTCTGCCTGTTAAAGCAAACTGTCAGGGTGCCTGGGTGGCTTAGTTGGTTAAGCGTCCAACTTTGGCTCAGGTCATGATCTCACAGTTGGTGGGTTTGAGCCCTGCATTGGGCTCTGTGCTGACAGCTCAGAGCCTGGAGCCTGCTTCGGATTCTGTGTCTCCTCTCTATGCCCCTCCCCCACCTGTGCTCTGTCTGTCTGTCTGTCTCTCTCTCTGTCTCTCCCTCTCTCTCTGTCTCAAAAGTAAATAAACCTTATAAAAAATTATTAAATCAAACTGTCTTACAAGAGTAGTGGTTCTCATGGTTTATGATACATTAGAATCACCTGGCAAGTTTCTGCATCTTACAGCAAGGATTGCAGGTCCGACCACTGCAGTCTCTGATTCAGTTAATTTGAGCTTGGGTCTAGGAATTTGCATTTCTAACAAGTACCTTCCTACCTTCCTGGACATATACACTGTAGTATCATCACACTTTGAGAGATTCTGCAGTAGAGGGTTTATTTACATGTTCATGGGGAGTATAATGTTCAATATAATTCCAAAATATTTCTCCTAAATTTTCCAATATTCGACTCATCATGTGTGCTGTGTATTAAGGGACCTCCTAATAGACCAATAATTTTAATTTTAGATTTATTTAAGCCAGTAAATTCTCTGCCTTGCTTCTTTGACTATGAATGATGTTCCATTTGCTACAAATGGGTGATTATTGACTGGGGTCTTGCTTTCCTTTATGATTCCATTCTGTATCATCATTGTTGGAGTAACACTGATCTAAATATACATGACATTTACTCTACCTGCCTGCCTTCTATGTCAATCAGGTGAAATTTTGAATTCAATGATCTCTTAAACTAGCCAAGCTAAATTAGAAGAGGACACAAACTCTAGAAGCCTTGGCTCTGCCAGGGAAATATTCTATCTATTTCTTGGAAATTTCCATTAGAACTTAACTAGATGATGAGAAGGAAGTGGCTAGATTCTGAGCCTTTGACATAAGTGAAAGCTAAAATATATTGTTGGACTTAAATTGAGATTCTATTCCAGATCCAGTACAATTTGAAAGACAAATATCCAAAATGTAATAAGTTATATCATGTTTATACTTAATGTACTTAGCACAAATAGAAGGTATTTCGAAAGGATGGATCCAAGAATGTAAAAATTAGTGGAAATACAATTATGCCTATTTGAAGTTTTACAATTTTCATTCTCTATTTAAAAGTAAATTGCTCACAGTTGTACTTTTAAGAACATGATCAATATGAAAATCAATAGTTACTGAAAAAATAAATCAATAGTTACTTTCCTATAAAAGGATTTTTCTTTACAAATATATTCAGAATATTTTTTTCAAAAATAAGCTAGCCTTCTGTATTTTAAAGGATTCAAATTATGTTTCATTTACTGAAAAAGTTAGAATCAAGATTATTATACACGGAAATAAAAATAACAGCATAGCATCCCATGTCCCAAACATGACTGGTATTATTCATTCAATTAACTCACAATAATACCAGGAGGCAGGTGCTGCTAGCACCCTCAGTTAAACATGAGGGATTTCACAGCTAATCAATGAGTAATTTGAACTTGATGAGTCTGGCTTCAGTGTCTGACTCTAACCTATTTTTAGTACTTCTTGAATGACATGTCCTTGTAGGAACTATTTGTTTTTGCAGTTTGATCCAGCTAGCACTTTGGTCTAATATTCACATTTGCTGACACTTTTTATTGTGAGGTTTGAGGAAAGGCAAGTCAGAAGAAACTTGTACAGTATAAAATGTTTATGTCAATGCTTTCTATATCTGTAGCCAAATAGACAAACTTCCAGCAAACTATTTCTAAACTTAATGATTAAAAATCTACCATAAACAATAAATACTAACCAATCTATAATTGGTTTAAATAGTATGCATTTCTAGTTGCTTTCATCTTAAACATAAGTTAGCTATATACATAATGTGGTGTGATTCTTACAATGAGATTATGACCTAGTAAGGATGATATAAGAAATATGTAAAACAGTATTATAAAGTACTCGTGAGATTAAAATGTAGCATTAATTTTATTATAATGCAAGATAACATTTAGTAATGTGTTTGCTGTATGGTAGTGACTACACACTACAAATAAAATGATGGTTATTTCTATTGGGCCCTTAATTCTCATTTTATGATTTAGGGGTTTTAAAATATTCAAGATCTCATTAGAGAGTAATGCAACTTTTCTGTTGACAATATGCATTGAAATTTTGCCCTTCTGATACTTAAGAAATTAACCTCTCCGGAAGAAATACTTGGAAAAAAAACTTGATTAGCAAAGCATATCAAAATTCTTATTCTTCAGATAACAACGTCTCTATTATACACAAAACAATATGAAATAATAAAGATGATATTGATTGTGAGACCAATTTGTTTTCTGGCCTTATTTTGTAAACTATATGCTGCTTTATTATTTTTGTTGTTATTTATTAAGAAGTGATGGCATCCATAGAAGCCTATAATTTGTAGTTTATACTTCACATAACTTTGGTTGATTTGCAAATATCAGTCTCCATAAAAGGGAAGAAATGTTTTCCCATCTTAGTAATTTTCCACTGATATCCTTCAGAATTTACTTTATATCTTGCAATTTATCATTAGAGTTCTACTGCCAATAAAGACCCAAACTAAGTTTTGAGAAAAGTAATGCTTTAAAAAAGTAAAATAAAACCTTACAATTGTGTGAGTGGAAATTAGTAACCCTAACTAGAATATAAAATATTTTCATGTAAGCTAATAAAATAAATAGTATAATATGCCTCGTTTTGACCTGATTTACAATTAGGAGTGAGGAAACATTTTGCTCCTGAAATTATTAACAGTATCAGAGTGTTCACTGAAATGTCCTCGGGTCTGTACCATGAACTATGCTTGGAAATGAACCCAAATGTCTATACCACAGTTTCCATTGAGCAACTTGATTTAAAATTTAAATATGAGGAAATAATTTACTGTATATATTTAAACGTTTTTTTACTCAAGTTGACATACATATAAATACTTTGCTTCTGAATAATTGTTTTGCTTTTTAGTTCATAATTTGGACAAGTACAAGTATTTTTCTCTAAGGAAAATAACAAAAATCTATATTGGCAACTATTTTGGAAATTTCCACACAATAAATTCAGAAAAACAATTTTTTTTAATATATTTTTTAATAAAGGTAATGCACAGGGGCACCTGGGTGGCTCAGCAGGTTAAGCGTCCGCTCAAGTCATGATCTCACAGTCTGTGAGTTCCAGCCCCACCTGGGTCTCTGTGCTGACAACTTGGAGCCTGGAGCCTGCTTTGGATTCTGTGTGTCCCTCTCTCTCTCTACTCCTCCCCCATTCACACTCTGTGTCTCAAAAATGAATAAATGTTAAAAAAAACTTTTTTTAAAGAAAGGTAATGCACATAATAGTAGTAGTCTTGTTTTCACTGACAAAATCCTAGTGACATTAAGTGGTCTGTGCTCTGAGCAGCACTGGCAACCTGTCCCAAATCTTCCTTTGGGGATGTACTCAAGGACCAGTATCTGGGAAAAGAGGAATATGAGGTTATAAGTAAATTAATGAGAACTCAAGTGAGCACTCTTAAGCATTACTGGGTGATAATTAGTGACAATTACCTTTCAGCTCACCTTGGCTTTTTATGGATTAGTACTTTCATGACCATTTCATTCTGATCATTTGCTCTTTTCAGTAATGTTTTTTTCTCATGTAAAATAATACCTGATAGAATATCTGGACTAATGCATGAAACAACACATGGTTGAGCATCTGGAAGATGCAGAAAGGTACAAAAAAAGTGCAAAGAAATTCCCAATCCTATCATTCAGAGATAACCATTGGCAAAATTACTGTGTATTTCTATGTAGTATCTTATTTATCTAGCTTTCCTTCTATATGAAAATTGAGATAATATCACATGTAAAAATGTGTAGATTTCCTTTTGTATAATAAAAACTCATATCTAAATCCTATTTTAGTGGCTGCATCATAGGGAACATTATCCATATTCCTATAAACAATGAACATATATATTTTGACATACCATTTCCAATATTTCTCTTAAAATTTAAAAAAATTCTATGCAGGGGTGCCTGCCTGGCTAGTCAATACAGCATGTGACTCTTGATCTCAGGGTTGTAAGTTTAAGCTCCACATTAGGTGTAGAGATTACTTACAAATAAATTTTTTTTTAATTCTATGCAAAATTATTCATAAATATTATCTCTTAAATTGTTATTATTTTATAATTATTAGAGGAATCAAACTTTTCATATAGTCAATGGAATTGTACCTCTTTTTTAAATTAACTATACATTTACCTTATTGTAGATTTCTTGAACCTACCTTTCAATTTTAAATTAAGCTTTTTCTTAGCCTATTAAATGCATTAAGCTGTTTTTAATCTACCTTTTAATTTTTGCGAAAGTTAATTATGTCAAGTATTTATTTTATTTCAGAAAACCTATTTTATTTCTGGAGAAGAAAGATTTATATCAAATGCAAATATACAGAAGACCCCCAAAAATGCACATGTATTTTCAATTATATATAAAGAAGTAAAATTGAATGATGTGACCTGCTCAGTTAACTTAAAATCACAAATGCTTCAAGTGTTAACACTAGCACCAAGGCATTATTACCTTCCCAAGCTAATATCTAAAGGCATGAACAATTTCCTGAAACATATGTCCTATAAAAATATGTGCAAATCTAAAGTAGTATTAAAAATTAAAAATAAAGCCGCACAGATATTTATTAAATTAAATATTAATTTAATATTAATTAAATTAAATTAAAAATGGAAGCATTTTATTAAAATGGAATTTTAATAAAGCAGAATTAAAAATGGAAGGCATACACTGGCTTTAATAGGTATCATATCACATACACATACACATAGACACATAGGGATTGAAGAAAACGATGACCCTGTCGCTCCAGTGATAATTAGATCTCAAGACTGCTTTTTAAAATTTCACCTTTTTAAAGAATGTTAGGTCCACAAATGGTTAAATGGAACATGAAGCCCTATAAAGGATTCACAAAGAGAGTGAAACTTGATTCACATGGTTGAAAGTCAATATTGAGTTTATTTATTTATCAAATGATATATCATTAAGTTGTTTTTGAGCCCCTTCAATTGCAAGGTACAGTACCCGCCCTTAGAACTGATGGGTTTTCAATTAGAACTGATGGCATCTCTAGTTGGAAATCACATATTTTCAGTAGAGTATCTAGTTCATGTTTGTATAAATGTCTCCAATTGTTTTAATCGCATTCGTAGCAAAGAGTCTATATTTCCACCAAGACTGGTAAATAAAATTTTTAAAATATTTTCCCCTTGTCTTGTTAATACACTGAGGAATCAAGGTCCATATCCATTGGTGAAATTCACAGATGGGATTTCATATCTGTGATTGGCAGTCTAAATGAGACTCAGGGTCACGCATACAGCACCACTGGCAGAGATAGAGAATCAAATGAAAAGTCAGGGGATAATGGCCAGTTGGGCTTATCATTCTCTTTCTTCCCTGCTTTCAGGCAGAAACACACTCTAGTGGCTGTCACTCACTCATTACTAGGCTGTCTCTGCCTGGGCTGGGAGTGACACAGCAGGATATTGCCGCCCGAATTACTAAGCATCCCTTAGACAAAGACAATAATTAAAATATTTTCATTTCACAATGGTAAATTTTTGGCTAGTACTATGGTATAAATGGGTAAGAACACAAAATAAATTATTAGTACTGCGCTGTGTCAAATGAATCCTATTTTTCTTTTGTCATTTAGTTTTTTCTGCTGCTTTTATGTTATATGGCCACATGCATATTAACGTTGGCATATTTACATATATGTACAGTATATAATTTTAATGTGCATTGTTATATATCAATAAAGACAGCCTTTAAAATGATAATTATATGTATAATATAATAATATAATGACATCATATATATATGATGAGATATATATATAGATATATATATAGATATATATAGATATATATATATCTATATATATATAAAATTGACTAATTGTTTCCAAGCACCTGCTACACATGATATCTCTGGGGTCAAATTAAAGTTATTTTTTTTTTTAAGTTTATTTATTTTTGAGACAGAGACAGAGACAGAGTGCGAGTGGGGGAGGGGCAGAGAGAGAGGGAGACAGAATCTGAAGCAGGCTCCAAGCTCTGAGCTGTCAGTCAGCCGTCAGCACAGAGCGAACGATGGTTGGGATGGTTGGCGGGTGGGGGGGGGGGGGGGGGGGCTCCAAAACTATGAGCCGAGCTGAAATCAGTCGCTTAACCGACCGCGCCACCAGGTGCCCCTCTGAGGTGAAGTTAAATGTAATATGTTCTTTTTGCGTTTGTGGGTGTAGCAGCCATTAAATGAGACTGAATTGGTGTTTGCAGCATTTCTCCTTTAGCCTAACACCGGGCTAATATTCTTACTTTATTTCATTGAATTCTCACAAAAATGTACTATAACAGTATTTTTATAGCTAAATCATAATTAAAAACACTGAGTTTGCAAAAGTTATGTAAGTTCCCAGAAATTAAGCAGCTAATATAAAATTACAGGTAGGTTTTCTGACTGCTGAACTGGCGCTTTTTCAGATACAAGTTACTTAAAGTGATGAGTGACCGAGGATAAACTTACAGGTGTAAGAGGGTTATTGTTTCCCAAACAGTGAGGTGTTCTTTATAACGTGAGAAGTTTAGTCTTATTTTTTTCAGGAATTTTGTAAATGTTAAGAAACCACTTTGCTGTGGTTCCTCAGCCCCTCCTCCTACTTCCATCCAGTTGTATTAAAATGTACATCACCAATTTTAGTTGTTCGTCTGATAAGCTTAAAGTTATTTCACTTCTCTGAACTTTCGCCTGTTCTGTCATTTACATCAGTGGTAGAATAACTGTATTTCTCAACCTAGGACAGCTGTATAGAATTCAGAGGTTGCAGATTCAATGCCTACAACTTTCACGGCTATGTGCAAGTTGGGTTGGGTGGGAAAGAACAGTGAATGGTGAGCCTATTGTGAATTGGAGCATGCAAGCTCCTCATGAAGGTGTTCAGATCCACTTAGAAACCAAACAGCAAGGTTTCCATCAAACACAACACTTGCATATGAATCAATTCAACCCAAGGCTGCAAACGTACAACGCTTAGTGTTCACTTAGTGAATAGTTAAATATTCATAGATATTTGGAGCACCTTAGAAGCTAGTATAATACTAAAATATTTTCAGAATTCAGCTAAATGTTCCATTTCCTTAATTATTCCTTCCATGAACAACACTAATTATTTTCGAAGAAAATGAAGCAATATAGTTGCTGATACATGTCTTTAACCACAAGATAGGAAGTAAGAAAAACCATGCCTCAAGACCTCTTTCAGGGTCATATACGGTGATGCCTGTTTTGTCAATGAGAAAATTGAGTCACCAGGGAAATGTAAATGCTATAAAGCATCTCTAAGAAATTAAATCACATGCATCAGACTTCTGGCACTTCAAAGTTGATACTGGAGACTATAAAGGTTTAAAAGTATATGGGGGCGCTTGGGTGGCTCAGTCGGTCAAGCATCCGACTTCAGCTCAGGTCATGATCTCACAGTTTGTGGGTTCGAGCCCCGTGTCGGGCTGTGTGCTGACAGCTCGGAGCCTGGAACCTGCTTCATATTCTGTGTCTCTGTCTCTCTCTACCCCTCCCCTGTTCACACTCTGTCTCTGTCTCGAGAATAAATAAACATTAAAAAAAAATTTTTAAGAATATGGGTTGTTCTTTTGGAGGGTGAAATAAGAGAAACCATCAAGCTTTTGCATGGAGGCACCACTAGGGTTTCAAAGCTCACGCTTCGGCGTGAGGGCCATCTGGGGGTTTAATTTGTGGGCAGGCTTGTGTGTTCTTCTCTTTTCTTTGTTTGCCCACCCTGCAGGTGTGTTCTGGGAGCAGTGCCTTATCTTTCAGGATGGAGGAATACAGGAGGACCTCTGGGTCAAAAGTTTTACATGTGGTTCTTTTCCCTTTCCTAGGGCTCCCCTGCTTACCCATGATGTTCTGGTGGCCTCACTGTGTGTGGACTAAGAAGTACTTAGACTACTCAGCACTTGCTTCCAATGAATATCCAGACTCTGTGGATTATTTCTCCGTCTTTCATTTTGCTTTGCCAATTCTCCTTGTTCAACAGTGCAGTGTGAATAGATTGGATTATAAGTTAATGCAGACCTATGGGCTGTTGCTAGGACAAAAAGGCAGGCTTTGTTTGGGAAATGACATTTGTTCTCCAGTTTTCTCCTGGAAACATAAGAGCCTTTCCTTTTTAAGCAGATTTTTTTTTCATACTGAAGCCATGGTAAATATTTCCAATTGATTGGGTAGGCACAGTGTACATTTCAGGGACTCCTGCTGCTGATGAAGAAACTCAGCCGAGCATACACTCATGTGTTACTATCTTACAGGAGGCGATCGAGATCGGATGACAGCAAACCATGAGAGCTACCTCCTTATGGCGAGCACCCAGAATGATATGGAAGACTGGGTTAAGTCCATCCGTCGAGTCATATGGGGACCTTTTGGTGGAGGTGAGTATATATAGAATCATGGAAAAACGGAAAGGTCAGCCAAACCTGTTCATCCTTTCTCTGCTCCCAGTTGATGTTATTATCAGCTCCTATTTTCAAATGGATGAGTGTTAAAATAAATAGTAAATTATACCATATTATTGTTAAGGTATATATGTAAGTAACTCCCAGAAGTTAAATTTAGATCAAATATCAATAACTGATCTTTTTCTGTGAATATCTTGAATTATAAAAAGGGATGATACGGGTTTTTTTTTAAATTTTTCCATTTCACTAACAATAAATAGTTATGGGAATGATACTATAATATAGATTAGTTAGGACCCTGCAAATATGGGGCAAAGCATTTTTGACTAGGATCTTTGGAAGGGATTGTAGCCCCAAGATGCTCAGCGATATCAAAGAAGAATAGCAATGCTCTAGATGATAATCCACTGATTACTAGATTAAAAAAAAATGCTTTGTGATCTGACAAGTGTTTGTGGATTTGATAAGTTTTTAAAAATCTTAGTTAATATAGTTTTGAGAATGTGCCATGTGGAGAATAAACTAACTGGTGCTGTAAATAGAACTAAAAGGAGGAAGAAAGGGTAAAAGAAATAATCTTTGTCTATCAAGGAATATAAAAGAGAGAAAATAGATAAGCAGATATGATGTAAACAGAAAAATTATTTATAGTAAAAATTCAGTACTGGAAACCAAATCAAGAACTCAAAAAAATTTATCTATAGCCAACATGCATTTTCCAAAATGTAAAGCCTAATTATTTTATGTGGATATAGCTAAAATAAATCATAGTAAATCAAATTCATATTTAGCAAACCGATTATAATTCTAATATTTATTTTATATTCTCTTTTGTGTATTGGCAGCACCCTGAATTCAGAAGTGATTCTTTTTTCCCTTAATATATTAGATACTTCTTAGGCTGACTCCCCATTCTACATTTTAGAATAACTTCAAAGGTGTACTTTAAAAAGTTGGAAAGTGTGGTTTTACCAGGTGAATGATACATGTCTGGAAATTGTCTGTTTTCTAACAGTGTCTTCTGTTGGGCAAGGGGGAGGTTCCTAACCAGGACAACTATTCATCCCAGTTTGCCTGGTAACAGTCTGGTTTACAACTGTTGTCCCAAGATAATTATTGATAGGGCTGTTTTTCATTTTCTTGATGTCCTAGTTTGGGTGGCAACTTATATGGTCACCCTATTCATATACTAAAATGGCTAGTAAATGACTGTGTAAAGCATTTGAAAAGTCCTGTGGGATGAGACCCCCCCCGCCCCCCCCGGCTACAACATTAGTGGCTCATGATTATTATTGAGAGGTGTACTCAGTCCTCAGTCACTGTCATTTCTAAAGGCTCTCTTCCCTCTGCTATCAAATTTCTGGGGCTTCTGAGTTAAGGGAGTCCCTTAATATCTGCTGAAGGAGGTATTTTTGCTCAGGGATTATATCCATCAAGTGTGCTATTCTCTCCCTTTCTTCCTCCTCCATCTGCCCCTTTCTTAAGAGAAATGAATGAGATCCAATTAGCTTTATCAAATCAGTGGCCACAGGAGTTCCCACCAGCCCAGGAGTCCCAGAAGTTATCCCAGTGGGACTAGACAACAGCTCTGAGCTTTATGTAAGTCTTCAAATTTATGAACTTGGAAGGGATGCTCTAGTGGTTGATAGGTTTATATATACAGTCGTCCCCTTCGTCTGCAGTTTCACTTTCCATGGTTTTTAGTTATTCATGGTCTACCACTGTCCAGAAGCAGATAATACTCCATCTGACCTATTGTCAGAAGGTCAATAGTAGCCTAATAGTGTGTCACGGTACATATGTCATTCACCCCACTTCATCTTATCACATAGGCATTTTACCATCTCACATCATCACAAGAAGGGTGAGTACAGTACAAGATATTTTGAGAGGAAGCAACCACCTTTATTACAGTATTGTTATAATTATTCTATTTTATTGTTAATTATTATTTTTAATCTCTCACTGTGCTCAATTTTTAAATCAAACTTTATCATGAGTATGTATCTATGGTAAATAACATAGCATGTGTAAAGTTCAGGCATCCATCCACTGGGAGTCTTGGAACATGTTTCACATGGATAACAAGGGACTACTGTACCTTATCCTATGGAATGAGCTTCAGGGATTTCGTAAGTGCTTGATTGAAATTTACTTGTAAAGACCTATATTTTAGCATAGAACACTTACCATAGAAACAATGCTCCTATAAAAAAATTTCTACCCTTTTTGTTTAACTGAAGAGTGTTATGAGATTGCAACACAAGCTTTTAAAGTACTCATTTACTTTACAGTAAATCCTTTGTGATTTAACTGAACATTAGAATTTTTAAAAGTTAATACAGAATATAGAACCAAACTGAATATTGACATTGATCAAAGATCACAACTGTCACCTATAATCTAGGGTTTCAAATGTTTATATTAACATACCCCCTCCCTGCTCTTTGATTGAATTTTAAAGAAATATTAAAAATTTGAGTTTCAAACACATTTATATAACTGGAAACTCTTTTATCTATCTTATCTATTAGGAGTCCACTTAACATTTCATTGAAAATATGTTTTTTACTGATAAAGAATATTTTAAAACCACTGTTTTAGTTCAATACCACATTCTGTGGATTAGGTCATTGGGACCCAGGTAGGGTGAGTAACTTGACAAATGTCAGCCACGCTATGAATAACAGAACTGGGAAGACAACCCATGGCCTCTGGCTTGTGGGCTTCCTCCTGCTTTCTTGTGCAATAGTGTGACCTATTACCTTTACTGTGGGATTAACAAACCCACAATCACAAGCCCATGCCTTTCTGATAATAAAACTTGTACTGGTACTTACTGGTACATGAAAACAAAACAAAAAAAAATTAAATTGTAATAATTAAAATAAATATGTTTTTTCAAGTCCTTCAAAAATACCTAAATTGATATCACCAAGAAAGTGAAAATGTAACCAACAGATTGGGAGGAGGTATTTCCGGATCATATATCTAATAATGAACTTGGATCCAGAACTTATAATGAACTCTTACAACTCAGTATTAAAGAGAAATTAAAAATTGGAATCAGTTTGACTCCATTAAAAGATGGGCAAAGAATCTGAATAAACATTTCTCCAAGGAAAACATGCAAATGGCCAAAAAGCACATGAAAAAATGCTCAGAGTCATTAGTCATCTGGGAAATGCAAACCAAAATCACAATGAGATAACACTTAATGCCCACTAAGATGGCTAGAGTCAAAAAGTCCAATAATAAGTATCGATGAGGATGTGAAGAAATCAAATTGCTCCTATGTTGCTAAATGGACTGTAAAATGGTACAGGTGCTTTGGAAAAGAGTCTGGCAGTTCCTCAATCAATTAAATGCAGAAGTATCATATGACCAGCACCCCTCGATAGATATATACCCAAGAGAAATGAAAACATATGTCCACACAGAAGCTTGTACATGAATATTTATAGCAACATTATTGCTAACAGCCAAAAAGTGGGAACACCCAAACGTCCACCAGGGATTATTATGCAGCCATTAAAAAAGGAATAAGGTACTAATACATGCTACAATGTGAATAAACCTTGAAAACATCATGCTAAGTAGAAGAAGCCAGTCACAAAAGGCTACATAGCATATGATTCTGTTCATATGAAAATACAGAACAGGGAAAGCGAGACACAGATCAATGGTCACTTAGTGCTGGGATAGGAATGTTGGAGGGGATGGGTGATAGCCCAAGATGTGGGATCTCTTTTTGAGGTGATGAAAATATTCTAACACTGTTGATGGTTGTATATATCTGTGAATATGGTGGAAATCATTGAATTGTACACTTGAAATGGATAAATTCTATCATATGTGAATTATATTTCAAAAAAGCTGTTAAAAATATCCTCAACTGCTGTAATTGCCTTTCATAAGAAAATATATCTCTCCTCCCTAAGTTACGGAACCCAAGCCTGTTAATCCTGAACAAAGACTTCATAGATTCTAATCTCCCTCCCAACATTTAAATATCGCTATGGTCATTGATTAAATGGTATCTGTAAAGACATTTGGAAGGTGACGTATCACTCTGATTTATAATTTCTGTATACCACCTTTGGATACATTTTTAATGTGTTTATTTTAAAAAGGGCATTGCATTACCTATACTGCCGTTTCACAACATGTGTTTTAAAAAGTTAAAGTTTTTCATGAGACACCTAAGCTTATTTTTGTTCAGGCTGCATAGATATGTAACATATTCCCTTTTTACCATTACAATAATAAGACATTTTATTAAAAATAGGAGACACCCAAGGAGATTGCCAAACTTTCAATCTCTTAGAAATGAAAAACTATTATGTGAAAATCATGGCTTTGGAACTACAGGTCTTTTCTTTTTATTTAATAAAGAAAACCTAAAACAGATAATCAGATAAGAGAAGGGAACCAATGGAAATGGGAGTGAACATTCACTTAACAACCTAACCTGATAACAAAATTCAGTATTGAATCTAGATACTTCAGCTTTGTGTTATCTGCTTAAAACCAATTGTAAACAGTTGCTTCCCCATTGATAATGCTGAGAGGCATATGGTTTCTGCCTAAAAGTTAAATCCAAAAGTTAGGATGTCGAAACACTTATTTAGCTTTGGGAAAGTTTAGGGGTTTTGTTTTGCTTGTTTGTTTACTTTTTTTACAGTTTTGTTGCTGTTGTTGTTGTTGTTGTTGTTGTTGTTGTTGTTGTTTTACAATTATTTTCCATTGTTTTGGGGGTAATATATATGGAAGTACCAAGCGCAGGATCGAGGAAGAGTGTGAATCCACTGAGTGTTCATTAGGTCTGAGTGGTTTGCCTAAGTTTAGCTACTAACAAAATTAGGTTCCTCCTGTATTTCTGTCTCCTTACAAAAAAAGTCGAGTCAGAGACCCATCGATGCCGTGAAAGTCCTGAATGTGAATAATCCACATGATGAATAACTGGCATGCAGTCAAGCAGGGGTTAATTAGGAGACAATGTGGTCTTGCCTCTGACATAGACAGCTGTGTGATCTTGGATAAGGGGTATTTACCCTGGACTTTCAGTTTCCTTGTTTGTGAAATAAGAAAATTAGACAAAACCATTTTAACTGCGATTCGTTCCAGCTCCTGGGGTTACATATGTTCGCTCCATGCCAGTACTCAGGTCAGTGAAGTTTGCGGCTGGCGAGGTGTTTCCCAGTCTGGCATTGTCACTGTCTTGTTTATACTGAGTTACACTGTGTGCTTCCTTATTTTTCTAGTGGCATGCAGTGACGCTGAAGGGAAAAACAAGTGTGAAACATAGGAAAGAAATAACTACTAATGATTCCTTCACTGACAAACCATAACCAATCTGGTCATGCTGGTCAGAGTAATGATTTTTCTAAAGGGAGTACCTTTGTAGTACCCTCAGTTTTGTAGTGTTCCTGTCAAATGGCTAGAAAGGCATGCAGAGACCTTTGGGGGGTCAGTTGGGGTTAAAGCACTAGCATTCCACATCTGCTCATGGAACAGCCAGGTGGATGAATGATTAACTCAGTGAGTAAATTGTTCAGTGGGTGGGATTGAGAGTCTGGGTAGACATGTGGTCTGGGGTGGAGAGGGTGCACGCCAAGAGCAGAGGAGAAAGTTGAAAACAGGATTGGTTTTCAAACCGTAACCAGAGAAATATATGTATGTATAAATATTTATAAACACACACACACATGAGTTGAGTTGACTTGTTTTATGATAATTGTACCTGCAAATTCTCTGTTACCAGATTGAGAATATTTTTCTATTTCAGACACACACGTACGTACCAGTACAGACACATATGTTTTAGTGATATGCACATTTAAATCAGCACTCACAAATAGATTCAGTCGGAAAATCTCTGAAAAAGTCTTGTATAGGAAGAGAATAAATGCAGGAAGGAGGGGGCGCAAGTTCACCCCCTTGGGGTTGGTTTGGTGCTGTTTGATTTCTGGAGGGGCTGAGGCAGCCAGCTCTCAAGAAGCTGCACGGACAAGGGCAGAGAAGTCAATACCAAGTCAGACGAAGAAGAAAGGGGTTCACAGGCTGTGTGGCATTCTCCCTCCTCCCCTCATACTGTTGTGACTGCACCTGCTGCATGTGACCAGCGGGCACTGAAGGCGGTCGCAGCCACGGTGACGGAGGCAGCCAAGGCTGTGCCAGCTCCCGCCCAGCCCTCATTCAGAAAAGGGGAGACGGAGCAGGAGGAGGGGGAGGAGAGGCTCCCTGCAGAGCTGCCTCCACCACGGATCCGGATCCGAGGAGGCTGCTTGGAATGGGCACTCAACTGTCCTGACGTGGCGATTCCCTCGGGAGCCCTGGGAGTTTGAAGACAGACGGGAAAAGGGAGAAGCCTGCAGAGAGCATCAAAGGATGAGGGGTGCTGTAAAAGGAACAGGGGAATCCTTTGAAAAGAACCTATCATGCACTGAAATGCTTTCTGGAGAAGGTGCCATTATTTGCTTACCCTTTCGCTCAGATGAAAGGAGCCAGCAAGGACCGTCCTGAAGTATTCCTCAGGGGCCTTTTTGTCATTGTTCCTTTTATTCCCCTTGCACACGACTATTTGCTGACCTTTCCAGAGGAATCTCAGTCCCCTCAGTTCCAGCTGAGAAGACAGTTCTTAATAAAAAAAACAAAAAAAAAACAAAAAACAAAAAACAAAAACAACAAAACAAAACAAAACAAAACAATTCCTGGTGTTTGAATGGAAGGTGCGGCTGGCTGCCGTTCTTTTTGCTGTGACATTTTGGAATGTCTGCAGAAACTTAAAGCAAAACACCCAAATCTTAAAGCTCCTTGGATTAGGCAAGAGAAAAGGAAGTTTTTGCCAAAAGAGAAGTAAATGAGAGGTGGTAACTTATCCCTGATCTGGGACCTGGACGATCAAAGCCTTCAAGTTCTAGGAATCAGCACTTCAGCCCTAACAAATAAACATGAGAAGGAGTGGCCGTGGGGTATCACACAGAGGCAGGTTTTAAAGGAAGCCTGGAACTGATTCAGAACTTCGGGCCTGTAATGATGCCTGAAGACCGAAATACTGGGGGACGCCCCTCAGGTGCCTTAGCGTCAACTCCGTTCATTCCTAAAACTACATACAGAAGAATCAAACGATGTTTTAGTTTTCGGAAAGGTAGGTAGATGATCTGTTAATGTCCATTTAAAAAATATACAAATATTCTCTGGTGCTTTAAGGTCAGTTTATGTTCAGATAAAATGGGACTTTGAAAACCAAGAGCTTAGAACTGTACAGGAGTGATTTATCTGTGTCTCTGCTTGTCTATATTTGTTTTTCAAGGTTCGTATTGATCTGTTTATGACGGTGAATGGGCCAGATAGGTGGGGCTTGAAGAATGATAGTCCTATAGGGATCACCTTGACTGATGGAAAACCAAGCAAGCCTGCCTGGCCATTCTGAGAGGAGGGGCCAAGGCTACCATGGGCTGTTCTCAGCCCCAAACCAAGCAGCCATGTTGTTACTTCTTGAAATCGGTCCCTCTCGGGCCCTTGTTCTCTACTCCCATCACATTGCTTTGGTTCTGGCTGCCTGTGCTTGCCTCACCTCCCCTGCTGAGAAAATTGTAATAATCAGATGATCTGTAGTGACCCCTTTTCAGGAGCCTTTCAACCATATTGACTAACACTGATTAGAAATAGGAGTCACCTTGACTTTCCAAATGTATCAAAAGGCAGCATTGGGAGAGGCCAAAGATAGGAGCTATCAGGTACAAGAAGTGGGAAAATATTTAACAATTTCTGATCAATAAAAGAGGCTAAGAATTTCAGAATTGATTTGTGCAGAGGGAGTTAAAGAGTACTCATAGGTAAAATAAAATGCTTTTAGAAAATATTTCTGCATCAAAATAGTTTTAAATGACCTTTTGCTTTAAAAGTGGAATAATTAAATGAGGTGATTATTTAAACTGAAATAGGTAATTATAATTTAATGTCATATATAGTAAGCTAATAATTTAATCAGGAGCAGACATGAGTAACATCTAAAGTTCTTTCTCCCTTTTTTCTTTGATCTGCTACCTATTAACCCTTTCTACTTACTAACCAACAAAAGAGAAGAAAACAAAGTAAGAAAAAAACCCTTGTATAAAGCAAAATATAGCAGGAACTTTTAAGATTAAACCTTGTTCTTTCTGAGTCCTTCCCTTTGAGCACTTGAGATCTGCCTATGATCATTATCATACATTATTAGCAAGGAATTCAGGTATTCATTTATATTCCTCTCTCATCCACAAAGGTAATTAAGGGAGAGATACTTGTCTCATGTTTTATAGATCTATAGAGATTTCAAGGTTACTGTTAAGACTGCATCATTGACAGAGAATTTGATAACAATAGAAACTGAGAAAAGCTAGGGAGTAATTGCTTAAGGACATGTTCTCGTTTTCTAGCTCTTCCTGCTCTCAGCAACTAAATTGAGTTTATCCAAACTCACAGAGAAAGTCTACTTTTCCAGCCTATTGCTGCTCATTTGTAACATGAGATGTTCTGGGGGCAATTAATATATCTTTGAAGCACATGGCAAGATGTTTTTGACCTTTCTCCACCTCCTCTCCAATAGTGGAGTATAGCCTATCTTCAAGGATCCTGACTAAGACTGCTGATCATGCCCTCTTCCCAACAAGGGAAGGCATTGCCTGCAAAGAGAATCCCCATGGGCTGGCAAATGGCACCCACAGGAGTGGGTTCTATCTATCTGTCATCTCCTGTGGGTTCATGTTAAACTATTGTCCTTTTCTATGCAAAGTCTTAGTAACCTGAGGAATGTTTAGCATGTGAGTCAAGGATTAACAGATTTCTAATTTACAAAACTGTATTCTGGTTTCTGTCAGAACCATAAAGGAGGGGAGGAACAGGAAGCATCAAGCCGTTTTAAGTTTCCTTCCCTTTTAGCCAGAGCCAGCGGCACACCAGCCTCTTGTTCCCTGGCTGCAGGACGACAATTATGCAGAGAGGCTCTGGGAGAGAAGCTGCTTCTGTGTGTGCAGCACTAATCACTCCAGCCTGCAGTGGCGTGACTCACTGTGGGGGGGGGGGGGGGGAGAAGGAGGGGAGGGAGGGGTTTACATCTTTGTTTAAGGTCCTGCATGGAAAAGAATGAACTTTTCTTTCAATCCTGGGTCCCTAAACCATGCTACCTTAAGAAGAGAGTGTTCTTTTGTGCTTTGTTTAATCCCCTGGGCACTCAAGTAGTTGGAGAAGCGGACCTGTTTCTGCGTTCCTCAACCAAGCCTGTTGGAGAGCATCAGCTTAAGTTATTTCAATGAAAGTAAAAGGGGGAGTGCATGATTCATGGAAAAGCACCCAGAAGCAAAGAATGCTGATGTGTCTGCTTTTCCTGATCCACATTTAAAGCATATTTTTTTTTTTTACCGTTGTCAGGGGTAGGCCAACAGCAGAGAAGACTCGCAGCTTTAGAAATGCCCTTGAATGAAGTGTGGAGTTGAGTTAAAGTTTCCAGAGGCCTGGTGATAATGGAGCCTGCATGCTGGGCAGGCTGTAACTGAATTCTCAAGGTTGCTTTCTCTTCCAGACCCCTTTGGTCCCTTACTGTCCTTTTCATCTCTCCATTTCTTTGTCTGGGTACTAATAAAGATCACTGAAAATGCTTTCCCAGTGGTTTTAAAAATGTAGGAACTGATAAACATCTATTAGGCAGGATGCTGGGGGGATAGCAGTGCTTTGGATTTATGTTCTGGAGAGATAATGGTTACAATGTATTTTTATCCTGTTGATTTTGAAACTATGTATGTAATTTTTTTTTTTTACCTCTGTAAGACTAATGTGTGATATGCAAAGCAGCGTAAGCAACCTTTTGATTACCGACTACTTTGGTTCCTGAATGTTAGTGTTAATTTCTAGTCACAATAGGGCAGCTAGCTAGTTTAAGGATGTTATGCTCATGGGACACACTGAAGGAAACTCTAACTATATCTTGTTTTTGTTTGTGTGTTTGATTTCCTGAGTTGCTCTGTCTTAGAGATAAGTTATCATTAATTATCTAGAGCTTTCCCCTACACCGTAACCAGTCACTGGTCATGAAACTGTTGCTTCTTCCTTCTTCATAGACTTCCAGCTCCTTTTATGTTTCCATCATCTGAGTTCTCTGTGCCTTTATTGCTTCATGCACACAACTTATTTCAACCTAAGAAGTGGCTCTTCAAGACAGCATCCATCCTCACTTGTTTCCAACCTAATGTTCTTCACAAATTCCTACAACACACAGGCTATTTGTAAAGCATTGACCAGTTGGTATTCCTGAAATAGAGAGAGCAGGAGAAGACAGAGAGAAAATTCCAGGCAGGCTCTGCACTGATAGTGCACAGCCTGATGCAGGGCTTGAACTCATGAACCATGAGATCATGACCTGAGCCGAGACCAAGAGTCAGACACTTAACCAACCAACTAAGGCACCCAGGCACCCCTCAAACATTTTGATGAGTCCCTATTGCTCCCAGGAGGAACTCCTAACTGTTTCGTGTAATTATCAAGGCCTTATAACCACATCCATCTATTCCCTGGAGAATAAACTCCCAATTCCCCAGACTGTCCCACTCTTTCTTCCTAAACATATATCCTGTGCCAGGCCTTTGCTTTTTTTTCATTATGCTATGACACTCTCTCTCTCTGCTGTCTGTTCAAACTTTGTACTTCCTTCTAGACATTGCTGGGTCTTATTTCTTCATCAAGCCTTCTTTATTGACCCAAGCCTTCTGTGTAGCCCGTATATTTCTTAAATGCTGCCACCTGACTGCCTTATCTTCCTAGCCATCTTGAAGTGCTTTATACACATTTAGGGGTGCCTGGGTGGCTCAGTCAGTTAAGCATCCAACTCTTGATTTCAGCTCAGGTCATGATCTCACAGTTCGTGGGTTTGAGACTGCATCAGGCTCTGTGCTGATATCATGGACCCTGCTTGGGATTCTCTCTCTCTGCCCCTCCCCTGCTTGTGCTCTCTTTCTCTCAAAATAATAAATAAGTGAATATTTTTTTAAAGTGCTTTATACACATTAGTGGTAAAAGATAGATGATAAATAGATGATAGAGATAAAGATAGATGGAGATAGAGCTACACATAGACATAGACATAGACATAGATTTGTTTACTTCTTCCCAGAGTAAAGAATGGCAATAGGCCTATTCAATTAAGGATTCAAGGTTTCTTGCAAATTGGTGAAGTACAGTATTATTATGTACCTTTTCCTACAGGTCCATGAGCAATAATGAATTAAAATAGGCTGTCTTTGTCATGGTTATGAATAAAACCAACATTTTCTTTGAAGTTTATTGTATGTTGTATATATTGTAATCTCATTTATGGAAATTGATTTGTCCAAGAGAATGCTGCTATCTAAATCTGTATAATTTTAAATGGTGCTATGAATGAGTTAGCTCATTAATTCATAATATCAAAATTTTATGGAGCATGTACCAAGTTATTCTGGAGTTGAGTAGGCAAAAAGCTTGCCTTGAATCTATGAGTTCACATACTCCTTGGACATAAAGGAACATAAATAATTACTCTGTGATAAGCACTACAACAAATCATACATAAAGGCTGAGGAGTTCATGAACAAAAGACTGACCATGGTCTTATCTGGAATGGCAGTGATTCATCTGCACTATATAAAATGATTTAATAATTTAGATAGAAATCAGATTGAGACATTTTCTCCATATTATCCTAAGAGAGTGGTCAGTATGCCTATGGGAAAAAAAAATGACTACATTGAATTAATGTAACATAGTGTAAAAGGAAGACTTTTAGAATGGTACAGACCTGTGTTTGTATCCCTAGACCTGCCACTTTTTAGATGTGTGTCCTCAGGTCACCTAGCATCTCTGAATCAGTTTGTAGAAGGGAAGTCTCCTTGCAGAATATGTGTGAGTGGTCAAATAAGAAAATACATGTAAATTGCATGTCTTGGTCTACTGGTGTGAGATCTAGGCCACTGGGCCACTATGCTGACATTATTACACTTCTTAGGTTTTCTAAGTCTTTCTTTTTCCCCTTCCTTCTCCACTCTGACTACAAAAAGAGTCATGATTCTATGGGACACCTGGGTGGCTCAGTTGGTTAATCATTCGACTTCAACTTAGGTCATGATCTGAGGATTTGTGAGTTCGAGCCCCACATCAGGCTCTATGCTGACAGCTCAGAGCCTGGAACCTGCTTTGGATTCTGTGTCTCCCTATCTCTCTGTCCCTCCCCTGCTAATGCTCTGTCTCTGTCTGTCTCTCAAAAATGAATAAACATTAACAAAATTTTAAAAAAATTGTACCAAACATCCGCTGGTTATTATAGACTCAGACCTCCTTGGATTACAAGTTTACTATCCATATAAGATTTTTTGGTTACTTAGAAAGTGTTGGCGACAGACTGAAGTAAACTTTGGCTCTTTGTTTCTTAGTTCTGGACTAAATTGGATGTCTTTTATTTTGATTGTGTATAAATGACTTACCTCATTAATTTATAATATCAAAATTTTATGGAGCATGTACCAAGTGATTCTGGAGTTGAGTAGGCAGAGTTGTGTGTCCTCTCTAAATTCCTGTGTTGAAAACCAAATGCCTAAGGTGATGGTATTAGGAAGTGATTTGGTCATGAGAGTGGAACTCTTATGAATAGGATCAGTGCCTTGCTTGGTAAAAGGGCTCCAGAGAGCTCTTTCACTCCTTCCTATGCTGTCACTTGAGAATGCAACCAGAAATGGATAGTTTGCAACCCAGAAGAGGGCTGTCCCCAGAACCCAAATGTACTGGTCTGATCTCAGACTTCCAGCCTCCAGAACTGTGAGAAGTAAATTTCGGTTGTGTAAAAACTACTCAGACAGTGTATAAGCTACTGACTGTTCTGTAACAGCAGCCTGACTGCACTAAGACACACAGACAAACTCTCTTGTTTATGTCCCTGGAACTTAATACCAAAGTCGGTAAGGATTGAGGGCTCCATAAATGTCTGTGAAATTAATGTGTGCATTAAAACAAAACACTTGCTCAGTGATGGAAATGAGTGAGTAATTCCAATGTAAAATGACATTCAGCAGTAATTCTCAGGCTGTGGCACTGATATCTATAAAATCCTGAAAACAAAACAAAACAAAAAAGCTGTGGTGTGCTGATGAAAAGCCAGAAGTTAAACAACTTTTCAGTTATTACTCAAATTCCCTGCTGTCAGTGATTTTTTTCTGATTTCCACCCTTTTCTTCCTAGAGATAATTAAGCCATATAGAGAATTTGCTTTTACTTATCCTTCTGCTTACTGCAATCCTGCTGCAGAATAAGTCTTGGTATCACCAGGTTTATAACAATTTTCATTTAAAAGTGAACATTCAACCATGATATATAGACAAATCAAAATAAAAGTCATTCAATTTAGTCCAGAACTGAGAAACAAAGACAGCCAAAGTTTACCTCAGTCTGTTGCCAATACCTTCTAAGTAATCAAAAAATCTTACATGGATAGAAAACTTGTAATCCAAGGAGGTCCAAATCTATAATAACCAGTGAATGTTTGGTAGAATATTGAGTCTTTTTGTAGTCAGAGTGGAGAAGGAAGGGAAAAAAGAAAGGTTTACAGAATAAGTTTCCCGAGGCTGACTCATGATGGCAAAATCTATCTTCCGTAAGGATGTCTGAAGATATGATAAGTTATATTGCATTTAGGAAACAGCTAATAGTCCAGCATGTTGTTTGTGAGCAAGCAGTAGAAATGAAGGTGGATATGGCCAGTGTCTGTCATACAGTGGGTGCTACCTAAACATTTGTTGATTGAAGGGTGGATAAAGAAGCAGAGTTCAGATTGTGGAGACTTGGTATTTCATGAAAAAGGGTTTGGTTGGCCAATGGGCACCAAGGGAAGACATAAAGCAAAGAAATGTCATGATCCAATTTAAATGTTATGAAGATCATCATGGCAGCACTTGCCTGAAATGAGTACACTGCTCTTCGAACTCAATTAAGAAATATTAAAGATCTGGCCTAAGGTAGTGGCAGTGAGTTTGGAAGGGACCCATGTGGTGATTCAATTGGGATCAGGAAGGAGGGAGGAATCTAGGTTGACTCTCAGATGGAACTTCAAATGTTTGGGGGGATAACTGGAACTGAACACCAAAATCAGGATTATAGGAAATAGAGCAGGTTTTCAAGAAAAGGTGACTTTGTTTAAGAAATTCTGAGTTTGGGGATGTTTTGAGATACCCATGTTGAGGTATCTCATGGGCACTTAGAAATCCAATGCTAAGGGTCACAAGAGCAGCCCAAATTGAGATACAAATCTGGGAATAATTGATAGAGAGTGAGATTAAATGTCAAGCAAAGAAGTTGTGTCAAATAGAGAAAAATAGGGCTGAGGACAGAACCCAGAGGACAAATAGATTTATGATAAGTGTGTAGCAAGTAGCATAGTCAAGAAGGAGATTGATAAGAGTATTCTGGAAGGCAAGAGTTATGTAACACATGAGAAGAATAAGAGAAGAGTGGCATTGACCATTTTAAAGGAAGTGAGGCATAAAGTAATATAAAAAATAAATCTGGCTTTCAGTGCTTTGGCAACTAGAAAGTTGTTGGTGACTATATAAAAAGCTCTTTTAGTAGAATGACAATGTCAGAGTCCAAATTGCAATCGGTTGGCAAAAAGATAGAAAGTGACGAAATGGAGCCAGAGTTACAACTTAACTGGAAATCAAGGAGCAAAAATAATAAATTATTGCAAGGTACAGAAGGTCCAAGAAGGTTTGGCCTTGTGTTTGCTTATTCATTTTTAATATGAGTGGAATTTGAATATATTTACCTTATCACACTCAGTAACTTCACAAGCTGCCTGTAGATAAAGAGTATATATATCACACATAAAGGAGGAACCTCACACATCCTGAAGGAGATTTAGATCTCTCTCTCTCTCTCTCGTCTCTCTTTCTCTCCCTCTCCTCTCTCTCTTTCTCTCTCCAGTTGGAACAGCTTCTCACAGGTGTAATAAAATCACCTGTGTAATTTACTTTCTCAGTCCAGTGAAAAGTCACCCTCCTTGGTGATGCTTCATGACACCATCAATGTATTTCCAAGAGAAGTACACATGATGTACCTTTATCACCCAGAAATTCCAGGGATGGTTTTGTCAGGGACTGCAAAACCTCCTTAGGAATTTAAATGAACATAGCTAGAACTGTTTGCATGACTCAAAAAACAAGGTATATTCCTGTTAATCATCTACTAGTCAATGTGTCCTTTTCCCCGCGCTGCTAGTTGGAGATAGTCTTGTGACCTTTGTGCTGTCTTGTTAATCTTAAAATTTGAAGTTTCGCTGTTTCTTCAATAAAAGTCTTAAACAAAACAGCTTAAAAAATGTTCTCTAACTTTCCACACAAAACAACATGCTCATAGACAACATTGATTTACATCTACCATTGTAAGACAGATGTTTGGGACATTCTATTTTCAATGCCACAAAATGGGAAGCATATGTCTATTATAACCATTTCCTAATTCTTTGCAACACCAGATTTACAGCAGAAAACGATTGTTTTTCCACAGAAATCTCTGAGTATATGTATCTGTCATCTATATGCTTTAACTCTTTTGCATACTATATTGCTAAATAGTCTTAGATCTCTACATAGAGGAAATAATTTCCTTGGATAGAACGCACAAGATGTTCAGAGTTTTCTCCTCCATTTTTTTTTCCTGACCTTCTTCAAAATTTGCATTTTTCTCAGCAGAAATCACTCCTCCTCATGTGATGACAGAAATTTAGGTCAGAAAGCTGGTAAATAGCAAGATTTTTCCTCAATAACTCATTTTTCAGCTATTATACACACAGTGCAGTATTGTGTAATAGATACAGAATGGCTCTGAAATCCACCAGCCTTGAAGAAATCTTGGTTCCATAATTTTTTACTAGCTATGTAACATTCAGCAAATTACTTAACCTTTCTGTGCTTCAGTCCTTTCCTTGGTAAAATAGTGGTGCCCACCTCAGAGTGCTGTGAGCTTTTTAAATGAGAGAAATACTGGTAAACCAATTGTACCCATGCCTGGAATACATAAGTACATCTTAGCTGTTAGAACTCTCTATGGCACAGAAAAGGTACTCTATTTTATTCATTTTTAGAATTTACTAATATTTTAAATTACTGGAAAATGAAGACATATAATAATTGTGATTAAATAAAGAAGAAGACTAGTATTCGGGAATGAGTGAAGGTTTAAGGCTGAATAAATCTGAATATGGACTTTCATTCTGACACTTGGTGTTGTATAACTAACCTTGGGCTATTTGTTTAATCCCCAATTTCCTCATGTATAAAATAGTTACCTTACATATTTATTATTAAAATAAGAGAATATATGTCAAAGACTTAGTATGTAATAAGTACTAAATAAATGGAAAGATGTTAGGGCTTTTGGCATTAAGTTTCTTGCTATACTTCTTAAGTATATGCTTACCACAAATGCAAGTCTGTATGTATAAAAAAAAAGAGAGAGAGAAAGAGAGAGGGAAAGGGAGGGAGAAAGAGAAAAAGAACAGAAGGAAAGGAAGGAAGGAAGGAAGGAAGGAAGGAAGGAAGGAAGGAAGGAAAGAAGGAAGGAAACAGAGAGAAAAAGAAAGAAAGAAAGAAAGAAAGAAAGAAAGAAAGAAAGAAAGAAAGAAAGAAAGAAAAGAAAGAAAGAAAGAAGAAAGAAAGAGAAAGAGAGAGAATAGCTATAAAGCAAAGCTTACTGCTTTATCTCGTTCCTAAGTTGTTAGGGAAAAAATAAACCCTGAAAATTTTAAGAAGAGAGTGTTGCCTGTTTTTTATTACTGTATGAAACAAAATATTGGAAGTTTGTTCTCATTTGTAGCACACATAGATGTTGAATTGTAACATCTTTAGTAGATTTTCTGCTGGATTTAGAGAGAAACTTTAGATAATATATTTATCAATTTAAAACAATGAGTGAAAAACTACAGATGCATAAGATGTATTCCCAGATGTCAACATTGTTATTTTTAAAACTGAACTTTTAGTGCCTTTAAAAGGCTATTTTCTGAATTTTGGCAGAATAAAATCCAAACTTCCCAGCCAAATAAGCATCAAAGAACTCCACAGAAAAAGAGTCAGTATTCTCCGTTCATAACCAATCTCATAGCCAGTCTTCAAACTTTGTTATTAAAATGCTAAAATACCTTCAAAATCATTATTATCACTTCATGAGCTAGAATTCACAATGATGTAAGTAACAGAAAACTCAGCTAACAGTGATTAAACATGCATTTTTCTCACATTAAAAAAATCATAAAGAAGATGCTTCTGTTATTGGGTCAGTGGTTCAATGATTTCATCCCTCTTGTCTCTGAATCTTTCAACCTTTCCCTCATGAATGATTATCTAATGATCAAAAGATGACTCTTAGATTAGTAAAGAGCATGTCCAAGTTCATGATAGGAAAAAGGAGTGATTGGCAATTCCAGCTGTCTTCCTCTTTCATCAAACAACAGCAGCAACAACAAAAACAACAACAAAGCCTTCCTAGAGACTCTAGAAGGCTTCTTAAAAAGTGGGAGAGGTATTTAATTTTCCATCCCCTAAAATGGAAATGACAAGAGAAAATGGGGGTATGAATGTCTGTTGAGTTAACAAACAATGTTTGACACACCATTGAGAAGCTGCTTGTTCGAAAGTCCGCAGTCGACTAGATAGAACCGTTGCCTACATTAATTTTCCTGCCCTTAGAAGATGCCATTTTCTAATTTTGCTTTCAATGTATTTGAATTTTAATATTAGTTCAGTCAACCTTTTTTCCTAAAAGGAAATTAATTCCATTAATGCTAGATCTGATATCAGGTGTTGAATAGTTTGGTTTGTTGTTGTGTTATTGTTTCTAGCAGGGCTGAAAATATTCTCTTTGGTAGCAGTGTTTATTGCTTGGCATGTGATGGTTTTGCACTGCTGAATCCATACATAAATTATTTTACAGATAGGGAGGTAAAACATGTGTTCTTATTGTCAAATTCTTAGCCTAATGTTTTCAAAATAATTCTCCCAGTGTTCTGGAGTCTCACATAATTTCAACATGCAACACTAATTTTTCTTTCCCTCTTATGAAATCAGTAGACCATTAAAACTATTTAGTGATATTCATCCCATCTGGGAACATTGGAGTGACATTTGCTTTGGCTTTTCCTACATTTTTTTTTCATAGGTTGATCATTTTTGCCAAGCTACCACCTTATATCAATATATTTTAGAGGCATTGTTTTTCTTTCTCTTTCTCTTTCTCTTTCTCTTTCTCTTTCTCTTTCTCTTTCTCTTTCTCTTTCTCTTTCTCTCTTTCTCTTTCTCTTTCTCTCTTTCTCTTTCTCTTTCTCTCTCTTTCTTTCTCTTTCTCTTTCTCTTTCTCTTTCCTTCCCTTTCTCTTTTGAGAAGAACCAATACAATGTCATTCTTTTTTGGAAAGAAGAAAAGTTTACAGCACATTTTGAGTAAATTAGTGTAAAGAAAGGCTCAGTGGGCTAACTGGTAGAACACCAGCTTATAATGGAGTCCACAGCTAGGGCATCACTGGGTCTCACCTTTGTGCAACTTGACCCAGATGATAGCACTGTTGTCCTTTTCGCACATACAGCCCACTATTTGATTATTGGTGACAGAAGGAACAATATTAGGGTCTTCCTTGGTGCCCAACACGGTCTTTGGGGCTAGTATATTTTATGGGTCCAGTCCCCTCCATGCAACCATCATGGCCTCCCATTTCCAGCCCAGTCACCTGTTCATCATCAGTAGGAACACCACTTCCAGATGCCTTGGAACACACAACAGTGACTCCATTGGGACTGTGGGCCCTGAGGGCCTGCACGAACAGCGCTCCAACTCCATGACTTAATCCTGAAGTGATCACACCAACTACAAATAGCTAGAGGAATTGTTTCTTAATCAGTGGGGTAGCAAGGGTAAATCATGGATGTTCAGCTCCAAATGCATGCAGCAAGGAATTCATCCCTTGTGGTTATTTTAAAATCAGTAATAAAATTGATCAAAATTGGCCTGCTTTTTATTACCACCATGTGTTGGCAGTTCTAGACAATGTGTGATGAAATATTCCTTCCTATCTGTTAGGGTAAACCACCATGATCCCACCTCCTCACTTCTGGTATGCACTGCTTCATAGTTTAGATTTTTCCCTTTCAAATAAATTAACAGTTTAAGGTTTTAAAAGGCAAACAATGCCTGAAATATTTTATGTGGATGAAAATTCTGGGCATTTTTTCCTGGTTTTATCATCTTGATTATAATCATGGCATCATCACTTGATTGAAAACAAAAGGTGAACAAATAAATGAATAATATTTAAATTAAATGAAAATTGGATGTAAAGTTACAACTGTAACAACAGTAGAATTTGACTATTCTCTGCAGAATATTTCTGCTTTTCAATACAATTCCTTTTCCAAAATAGAAGAAAAAGAAAAGAAAACCCAAAACTAAAGTTATATTTATTGCAGTGTTTCTTACATCCAAGTGGATATCTCCAACTTTATATTTCTGTTTGGTTTGGGGGTTAAATATGGAATATAGGGGGAAAGAACAGCATACAACAAATCCTTTCCATTTGAAGAATTGTATATAATGGATTTGATTCTGTAAAAATGTGAAGTACCAATTGTTACATGCTTGCCAGCATTTCAATCTTTGTTTTTCCTTAATATTGAGGGTTTTTTGTTTTTTGGGGTTTTTTTTTGTTTTGTTTTGTTTTGTGTTTTGTTTTTTTGTTTTCAGGTAACAAAATGAAATGATTCTTCACATTCATTGTAATCCTTTATTCCTCCAGGCATTTTTGGACAGAAACTTGAAGACACTGTCCGTTATGAGAAGAGATATGGGAACCGTCTGGCTCCAATGTTGGTGGAGCAGTGTGTGGACTTTATCCGACAAAGGGGGCTGAAGGAAGAGGGTCTGTTCCGACTGCCAGGCCAGGCTAACCTCGTTAAGGAGCTCCAGGATGCCTTTGACTGTGGAGAGAAGCCATCATTTGACAGGTAGCTTTCAAGATTTTCCTAATCATCCTTCACTGAGAAATCCAAACCGAACAGAAGAGATGCAATGAGCTGAGAGGATATAACCTTAATGGATGTTGTAATAGTTTAGAATATGGATTTTATAGCCACACAAGGGTCGATTGTTTTTATTAATTTACAGAGTCAAAAATTTGACACTTTAGATGTCTTTCTCTTCCATACTTTTTGTCCCCCTTAAAACATTATTTATTCCTTTCCTTTGGAACTAAATTAACACTCTATTAAGTTTTTGCCTCAGAAAAGTGAATTTTTAAAATAGGAGTCTTTCCTGTTCAGTGTCTTCCTAATTCTCTCAGCTAAGAGATATTAAAAGTATTAATAAGCAGAGATCGGGATATTAGCAATGTAGTTACAATAACTGTTTTTAATAATAATGAAAGCATCATATTTTTAAATATATAGCTCCACCTTAATCTAGAATAGATTTATAAGGAAACAAGAAACATATAGCATGATGAAATTCAGGAAATAATGAAAGTTCCAGAAAAGAAAATATAAAGCATCCATAACTCCACTAAGAATTAAACACTTATGATAATATTTTATAAATTACCTCCTTCTCTTCACTTTTTTTAATTTAGTAGAAAATAATATTTTTTCTCCTAATATTATTAATGTAGTATAGTATAGCTGATATTTTCATATTAATATTTGAAATATCCCCAACATTCTAGTATAGTTTAACCTAATGTTTGATGATTGGCAACCTCTATAAGCATAATTTTTCACATCTAATATTTCATTCTACATGTATATTATTCATAATTATTTCAACAATTTGGATATTTATATGATCACTTTTATCACTTATATCACTTATATTTATATTATAAATAGTGTTGTAGGGGGTATACATTCACGTTAGTATTTTCTATATTTTGATAATTTCCAGGGGAGGTTCTCAGTATTAGACTTTGTGGATAAGAACAGTCATATTATTTGAAAACTGACAATTGCATACTATTATTTCTTTGAAATCATAGAATTAGCACATGGATAGAGCCAGATCTACAGAACAAGTAGACAAGAAGACACTTGAATACATGATATGAGACAAAGGGAGCATTATTGGAAATATGGGCTTTTGCTAATAATCTAAGAAATGCACATTAAATCATTTAATGTCCTCCCACTAATCACATTAACAAAATCTTGAACAATGATAATACTCAGTACTGGCAAGGTATGTTAAGGTAGGCACTCTGATGGCGAGAGAGCAAATTGTTGTAGTCTTTCTAAAGAAATTTGATGATATATTTCAAGACCGTTTTAGCAAGATATTCTAGTCTTAGAAAAAAATCAGATCTGTGGAAAAAAACAAGTATAAAGTTGCTTATTACAATTTTTATAATAGTAAAAAATGAACACCAATCTATTATCTCCAGAAGTAGAGTATGGTCAATTAAATAATACTGCATTAATATAACAAAATGTTATACAATTATGAAAGTTTTAGAAAAATGCTAATTATAAAATAATAAGTGGAAATGATAAATGGAAAAATAAGACAGGATCAATTAATTGATTAAAATCCTACCTGTTTACAGAAGTATTACAGTTTATAGACATTCATAAATTATCTCTGAGAGATAAAAATTAAATGTGGAGGCAAATAAATGAATTCAAAACCAAAATCAGAGAACAAATTTCAAGAATACAGATATACTTTTGGCAGGGGTGCCCAATGTCTTATTCTATATTTTGAAAAACAACACTAAATAATAGTTGCAAATTCAAGTCTATTCACAGGATATACACAATGGTTTATCTAGAAGAAATGTAATTTTTTAGCTTCAAAATTAAAAGAAATTTGTCAGTGGGATCCTCATAATAAAATATCATATAATGGGATAAATAAAACCTTTTACTATAAACTTCATGTGACATTGATAAATTTCAATGGCTTTTTCTTATATATGGCCAAAAACCACAGATGACATTATAGAAAAGTATATTTACTAAAAATTATTTTGCTATAGGCATTTATGCTTTTGGTTCTTATAACAAGATTCTCACTAATAAGAAAGAATGGAAGGATATTTTATAAATTTTAGGATACCTGTAAGAAAAGGTATGCTCTGTGAGCAATTATCTCCAAATCAGGTTCTTAATTATCTCCAAATCAGGTTCTTAATAGCTGAGCTGACAGTGAAATATTGTGCAATCTTTATGTAAAATATTATCTCACTTATAAAAAGTATTTTTTGTATAAAATGCACTAATGCATGAACAGACTGATGAAAATGTGACAAAAGATGAACATTGATTTTGTGGGATAATGACTTTTTTTTAAATATTGTGATTCCAGTAAGCACCGTTTTACAATCAGAAACTTAACCTGAATGGTCTTTTAATTACCTGTTGATATCATGCTGCATAAAAATGTCCTTAACTTTTAACTTCTAAAGAGTAATTATGGAAGCTACCTGTCAACTAGAAAAGCTATAGAAGAGAATTGCATAGAGTATTTCAATGTTAGCACAATACGGTAATGTTGCTAGCATCCTAGGAGGAAAAGGAGAGTGTCATTCATTTGCTCAGTCATTCAGTGTTTCCGGTTTCTACACTTGTATAACAAACCACCCCCAAACTTTGTGACTTAAGTAATAACAGCTGGTTATTGCTCATGGTTCTGTACTTTGGGCAGGAGTTGGCCAGGATGTGCTCATTTTTCCCGCACATGATGTTGATTCATGGAGATCAGTTAGGTCTGAAGGATACAAGATGGTTCTACTCAGATGTGCAGAGCCTTGTCTGACATGGCTAACATGGCTGAAGTCCACTTGGGCCTTTCTCTCTCCCTCTATCTCTCTCTGTAAATCTCACATCTATTATTAGAGCTGCTCTTTATATGTATGGCCTTTACCTCTAGCCGATTAGTCAGACCTATTGACATGATACCTCAGGGTTCCAAGAAAATAAAAATGGCAGTTTGTAAGCCTCACAAGGGCTGGGTCCATATGACACTGTGTGACTTCTGGTGTAGTCTCTTGGTCAAAGCGAGTCACAAAACAGGCCAGCCTACATTTGAGGAGAAGGAAAATAAACACCATTTGATGGAAAGAGGGGTAAGCACATACAGAGAAGGAAGGATTTGTAGGAGGCTATTTTGAGAGAAAATCACTATAGCTTTAAAGTCTTGAGGGATACCTGGGTGGCTCAGTCCATTAAGCATCTGACTTTGGCTCAGGTCATGATCTCATGGTTCGTGAGTTTGAGCCCCTCATCGGGCTCTGTAATGACAGCTCGGAGCCTGGAGCCTGCTTGGGATTCTATGTCTCCCTCGCTCTCAGCCTCTCCCCTGCCAGTGCTCTCTCTCGCTCTCTCTCTCTCTCGCTCTCTCTCTCTCAAGAATAAAGATTAAAATTTAACAAAATCTTGAAATCAAGTGGAACAAATCCCCTAGTTTTGTTCTTTTTCAAATTTGTTTTGCCTATTCTAGGTCATTTACATCTTCATTTTAAAAAGATAAAGAAAATTAGCATATGCTTGTCAATGTCTACAAAAAAAAGTATGTTAGGATTTTGACTGAAATTTTATTGAATCCAGAAATCAACTGGGAGAAAATTGACATCTTAAAACTATGAAATCTTCTAATCCATAAAAATGGCCAATCTCTCCATTTCATTAGGACTTTTTGTATTTCAGCAACATTTTGTATTTTTTGATGTAAGATCTTGCTCCGTTTTGTTAAATTTATCCTCAAGTATTTGCTATTTATAGATGCTTCTGTAAATAGTATTGTTTTTAATATTTAATTTTATAATTGCTCACTGCTAGATTATCCAAATACAATTAATTTTTTTATGTATAGATTTTTGTCCTACCAACTTGGCAAGTTCATTTATTAGTGCTAGCAGGATTTTTGTAGATCGCTTAGGATTTTCTACATACATAATCTTATTGACTGTACGTAATGAGAGTTTTATTTCTTCCTTTGCAATATGTAGGCCTTGTATTTCTTTTTCTCACCTGCTTGTACTTGCTAAGAATTCATCTACCATAATAGTAGGTATACATACTCTTTTTGTATGTAGATGCAAGTTTTCAGTCTTTCACTACTATGTGTGATGGTAGCTATAGGTTTTTTCCTGATGACCTTTATGAAGTTAGAAAATGTCCTTTTATTTCTACTTTGGCTACAATTTTAATAACAAATGAGGATCATATTTTATAAAATCCATTTATTACAGAAATTATCTGAATCTTCCCTTTTGTTATGTTAATGTCCTGAATTACATTAATCTATTTTTGAATGTTAAACCAACTTTACATTGCTAGGATAAGCCACATTTGGTTATGATGCATTACCCTTTTTATATATTGCTGTATCTGATTTGCAAATAATTTGTTAAGGATTTGAGGACCTATATTCATCATCATTTGACCTGTAGATTTCTTATAGTATATTTGACTAGTTTTGTTATCAGAGAAATTCTGGTCCCCATATTAGTTGGAAAGTGTCCCCCCTACCTCTATTTTCTGAAAGAGTATGTGTGTTTTGTATTATTCCCTCCATAAATATTTGGGAAAATTTACCAGTGATGTCATCTAGTCCTGACGTTGTCTTTGTGGGGAAGTTTTTAGAGATGGCTTTTCTTGGGGTGACTGGATGGCTCAGTCGATTAAGCGTCCAACTTTGGCTCAGGTCATGATGTCACAGTTTGTGAATTCGAGGCCCGTGTCAGGCTTTGTGCTGACAGCTCAAAGCCTGGAGCCTGCTTCAGATTTCATATCTCTCTCTCTCTGCCCCTCCCACCCCTCTCCCCTCCCCCCACCCCTGCTCACACTCTGCCTCTCAAAAATAAATAAACATTAAAAAATTAAAAAAAAAAAAAGAGATGGGGGCACCTGGGTGGCTCAGTCAGTTGAGCCCCTGACTTCAGTTCAGGTAATGATCTCACAGCTTGTGGGTTCCAGCCCCACATCAGACTCTGCTGACAGCTCAGAGCCTGGAGCCTGCTTTGGATTCTGTGTCTCTTTCTCTCTCTGCCCCTCCCCCCACTCGTGCACTGTCTCACTCTGTCTCTCAAAGATAAGTAAATGTAAAAAAAAAAAAAAGAGAGAGAGAGATGACTTTTCTAATTCTTGTGCCAGTTTTGGTGATTTGTCTCTTTCATGACATTTTCCCATTCCATATAACTTTTCAAATTTATTGTCATGAAGCTGTTTATAATATTCCTCTTTTAATAATGTCTGTAGGCTTTTCAGTAAAGTGTTCTCTTTTACTTCTGATATTAGCAATTTGTTACATCTTTTTCTCTTATTCAGTCTATCTAGATGTTATCAATTTCGTTAAACCTTAAAAAGAACCAGTTTTAGTGTCGTTGATTTTCTCTCTTTTTAAAAATTTCTCTCTTATACTCTGTTATCCTTGATAGTTGTTCTTTCCCTGGTAGTTGTTCTGTGTTTAGCCCTATAGCGTGTTACTTTCTGCAGGCTCATGTTGGTATTCAGATGAAGACAGAAGACCTGTATGTAGATTTCAAGAAGTCATTTTGTGCAAAGCTCCCTCCTCTCTAGTAGTCTACATCACAAATGCCAGCTGCTTCAAGCCCTCCAAACTGTATTCTCTGTCTTCTTAGCTCAGTGAGACTGCTGTTTTCTATTTAGGGTTCCCATCCCTGTCCCAGGCTCTGGTAAATGACAATGTGCAAGGCTGGAGTAATTGTAACACTTACCTCATTTGATTCCATACTCTCAAGGGTCACATTTTTGTACGATTGTCCAGTATCTTAAAAACAGTTGTTTCATATAATCTAGGGGTTTTTTTTCATTTTTTAAATACTTTTTAAATGTTTATTTGTTTTTGAGAGACAGAAAGAGACAGAGCACAAGCAGGGTAGGGCCAGAGAGAGAGAGAGAGAGAGAGAGGGAAACACAGAATCCTAAGCAGGCTCAAGGCTCCGAGCCATCAGTACAGAGCCCAACACGGGGCTCAAACTCACAAACCGCAAGATCATGACCTGAGCCAAAGTTGGACGCTCAATGGACTGAGCCACTGAGGCGCCCCTAGTTTTCTCATTTTTAATAGCAGATATGGTATCTGTTTACTCTGTGAGGACTGTGAGCAGATTCTCATCCATAGCAGTTCTGAAATCCTGCTGGACACATGTTGTCAGGGCCCCTCCTCTGGGGGGGGGGGGGGTGGGAAATGGGCCTCGGTTAGGGTTTGGTTCTCTAACATCCGGCTCCTCTCTATTCTTTGGGCTGCCCTCTAGACCACCCCTGGTTCTGCTCCATGAGACTTCTTTTATTTTTTTTCTTCACCCAACCCCAACAAGAAATGGCTCATTTTTCTAATTAAGTGGTTTCTTAGCCTGCTTCCTGCCCATAAAAAGTTGGGGTCTCAAAGCCTCTTTTCCTTTTGAACTGATACTGTCCCTTTTATTCCAAGTTGCCATAGTTCCTTTAAAAACCTTGGAAGTGTCCAATTATAATCTTCTCACTGAAACAAAGTCACACCCATAAGTGCATTTGTGTTAGGTCCTGCAATATTGTGTCTGTGAGTCAGAGTGCTATGGAACAATCTTAAGATTCTTTCTAAATCCTTTTGTATTGGTGAGAGAATCTGTAAGGTGCTACCCTAAGTCTTTCAGAGAAGTTCTAACCAGGAGTCTTACATTCACACCATCAGTGGGTCTTTACCTTCAGGTCATGTTATTACGGCAGCACTCTGGATTTTATCTTTGCTCTGTGGCTGTTTCTTACTTTAATACTATTTTACCAGCTGGAGACACTATCCCAGGGCCACTATAGTTTCTTCAAATTCTCCTTCAGAGTTCAACAGTTTCTAATTAGCTTCATTAGGAACATTTTCTATATTTTGAGTTTCTATATTCTATATTCCTTGTCTTACAAATTTTTCCACCACTGCTTAATAAGCTTTTATTTTTCTTTAGCTTCTAAGAGCAATTTTCTCATTTCAAGTTCCAAACATCTAATAGTCCCCTTGCAACTGTCCAGACACTGCCTGGGCAAAGCCAATGCCATACCATTAGAGTTTTGTTGCAGCTGCACCCAATTTCTGGATCCAGTGATTGTTTCAGGTATAGCCAACCAGTCCCAACTTTTTGGTTTAAAACAGTAGCAACCTTTCAGATTCTTCATGTGGGGAGTGTTGGCAGAGGCACGGTAACAGTTGCCATGACCTCCTGTAGGTGCAGTATCCAAGTGTGGTGTCTAGGTTGGGTTGGCTGAAATGGCTGATGGTGAGTTGAGCTTCTCTTTCTCTTTGCAGTCATGCGTCCTACAGAGCTTCTCTCTTTAACCAATTATTAGAACCTTTTACACAGTAGCCCAGGACTAAAAGACAATAAGAGTGGAAGCTATCAGGGCCCTTGAAGGGTGAGGCCCAGAACTGGCATGATGTCACATCCACTGAATACTACTAGTCAAAAGTAAATCATAAGGCCAGTTCAGATCAAAAGAGATTAAAAATTGGTTCTACTTCTTGATGGAAGGGGTGACATGAATGTTATAGGGATGAGACAAATTATTGACAGTTACCTTTGTCAATCTGACAGTCCATCTCATTCATTCATTCAACAAATAATTTTGGAGAATTTAGTATGTCTTAGACCCTGTTCTATGTAAAAAAGACAAAGTCAATTCTCTTCTGGGTTTGTATCACTAGTGGTGGGGAGATGAATAGTAAGCAGTCAATATGTAAATAATTTCAAAGAATGTTAAAGTTGAGCTGCTAGTATGTTGAGTGAAGTGGTGGAAACACATGTCTCCTTCTTGGGAATATAACTTTTAGGTTTAACTTGAATGACAGGAAGAAGTTTGCCATATCTCACTGAGGAGGGCACCTGTTGGGATGAGCACTGGGTGTTGTATGGAAACCAATTTGACAATAAATTTCATATTAAAAAAAAAGAAGTTTGCCATATCTGAGATATGGTAGAGGCACACTGTAGGTAGAATGTCAAGTACAAAGGCCTTGAGATGAGCATAGCTTAGCTTAAACCATAAAGAAGGATATTGTGGCTAGAGTACAGTGAGTGACAAGTACAATTTTTGGAGATGAGCTGGAAGAGATGGATCTTTGTAGTCCAATAGATTATGAGAAGGAATTTAATTTTTCAAGTGAAATGGAAATCCATTGAAATATTTTTAACAAGTAAATGGAATAATTTTCTTTACATGTTAAAAAATGCCCACTCTATAAAGGAAAACAAGGTTTTTTTTAAATTTTTGTTTATTTATTTATTTTTACTCTACTTACAGAGCACTCTGACACCAAATGTATAGGCTTTCCACAGCAAGAAATTCTCTAATTCTTGGTGAACACCCACAGGGTGTCCTACAATTCAATTAAGTTCTGATATTAACTGTCCAGTCATTGCAGACTCCACAGATTAAGGGCTCAGTTTCACAAGGCTGCCCTCTCCCCACTCCCATTTCAAATGCCAATCACAAGTGCCAGGTTGGCACCTGTACTTCTAATCAACCAGCTCTAAACTGGAGACTCCTTAGACTTCATAATTTGCTAGAAGAGCTCGCACAACTCAGGGTAACAGTTTATTTACTGGATTATCAGTTTATTATAAAAGGATACAATTTAGGAACAGCCAGATGGAATAGATCTGTTTAGGAACAGATGCATAGGGCAGTATGGTAAAGGATGCAGAGTTTCCATGGCTTTGTCAGGCATGCTGCCTCCCTCCCAGCACAAGGATGTGTTCACTTAGCCCACAAGCTTTCCGAACCTCTTAGTTAGGAAATTTTTATGGAGGTTTCATTGCATAGTCATGACTGATTAAATCTTTGGCCATTGGGGATTGAACTGAATATCTAGTTCCCTCTTCCCTCCCCAGAGATTGAGGAGTAAAAGTTCCAACACCCTAATTACAAGGTTGCTTCCTCTGGCAACCAGCCCTACCCATCTTAGGGGCTTCCCAAAAGTGACCTCATTAACATAAACTCCAGTGTGGTTGAAAGGACCCTGTTATTTTATTTTTTTAATGTTTATTTTTGAGAGAGAGCATACATGGAGGAGGAGCAGAAAAAGAGAGGGACAGAGGATCTGAAGCTGGCTGTGTGCTGACAGCAGCGAGCCCCATGCAGGACTCGAACTGTGAGATCATGATCTGAGCTGAAATCAAGAGTCAGATGCTCAATGGACTGAGCCACCCCAGTGGCCCAAAAAAGGCTACTTATGAATAAGAAAGACTTTTCTTTCATCTTCTTCGATAGAACTACTTCAGGAATTAGGGATAAATACCAAATATTATAACAAAAGATGTTTCTATTACTTTGTACCATTAGGGAATTACAAAGGTTTTAGGAGTTCTGGCCAAGAACCAGGAAAAATGTGTATATGTATATTTCTCTTTTTCATCACAATATCACACTCTGGCAATCTAAATATCCTTGTTTTGATAAATAAATTGTCAAGCTCGAGTCCTGCAGTCATAGGGAAGCACAAATGCGAATTACTGGATTCTGCTGATAAAAAAAAAAAAAAAAAAAAGAACTGCCAGATCCATAAACATGGAAATATAAAGAAGAGAGGTACATATTTGTGGTAAAATGTAATTATCGACTCCACTGGTAGAGGAATAAATAATCCATAATTTCCCAAGGAGAGTAAGATTATTTTCAGAACATGTCCAAGTAGAGTATTCTACCCTATCTGCTTTTTCAATAAATTGTCTGAATTTGAAATTTCTCATGGCCAAGTCCTAGCTAGCTCATGTTTCAGTTTTTCAAATGTGAAGACAGACTGCTTTGGAACATTTGCTTGTTCAAGTTAGTTTCACCAATGCTCACTATTAAAATGATTTTAAAATGATGTAAGTTTAAAAACACAGATTGTGTATAATGTTTTCAATAGATAGTAGGATGTAAAGCAAAGTACAGAAATTTTTCATTGTGAAATACATGAAAAGAGTGAGAATGAGTAAATATGTTCCCCTGTGTATTCTCATAATGCTTATACTTCACTAAAGAGTCAACAAGATTTAGCTTTAATCTCCATATGTATTAAAATATGGAAAGAAATTCTGACAGGCATTCTACAAACATAATCTTTAATTTTGATATTAAGACCTAATATTACTGAAGCTCCAATATTAAGCCCTAAAATTTGACTTTAAAGTGAACTTTCTTAATAGCATTTAAAAATTATAACAGTATAAAGTGTTATTAAATTTTAATTTAAATATTATTAACATCATATTTTAAATTATAACATTTTGTATACAGTTTAGAATATAGAAGAATATAAGAAGGTAGGATGGATATTTCAAAATTAAATAACCCAGAGAGTTCTTGAAATCTATAATGTGTAAATATGTAATATGTAGAGACTTAAACATACAGATATATCTAAATACAGATATGTATATATATAAAGTATTAGAATCACATGGCTTTTATGTCTTGCCTTTTTTTGTTAATGTCATAGCATGAACAACTTTTCATATCACTAAGTAGCTTTCACAAACCTGATTTCAAGGACTGTGTAATAATTCATCATATCAGTGCATTGCTTTGTCTCACTCTACCTGTTGTTTTCAGTGTTTTGCACACATCAGTCCAATGCTAACAACCATCTGTATTCATAAATCAGCCTGTGTTTTTGAAGCTATGGATCCATTTAGAAGACTTTTCATATGTTGTCCTATGGGAGGAATAAAAAAAGATTACTTGAGAAAAAGAAATTTGGAACATACATTATTTGAATTTAGAGATGTTGCAGGCACATGCACCAGCTTTTATTAAACCAGGCACTTTCTGCTCTTTAATTATCTCATGATATTCTTCAAGTTCTAAGGTTCAAGTTTAAGACTTTTATCTACGCATGGCTTTTTGTTTCTACAGTTAGATGGCGTGTTCGCACAGACTCCTTGACCAAACTGAATTTTGTGAGAAAGGACATTTTCATTGACCTAAAAGAATTTGTATTTTATCAATTTATGTCACCTGTAAAAAACAACAGATATCATAGTTCCTAACCATTCTTTTCTCTATTATTTCTGTTCAGAAATGAAAACAAATTAAAGTATAATATCTTATATTAAACTTCTCACTTTGAGGGGATAAAAATGAAATATAGAATGTGTAAAATCAGATTAGAAGCGGAATGTTCTTTCCAAAGCTCTCCAGGTGGCATCAGCTGTTAAAGAAGATGCATTTTGGAATAGCTGGGAAGATAAGGTTAAGAATGACCATGTGGGCGTCACCAAAAGAACATTAATTGTTCAGCAACAAAAAAAACTATGCACTTACCACACAGTGTTCAAGAGCAAGGACGGAAGTTTGTAGAAGTCAATGACTTTACACATTCTGTTCAAGAATCCCGTAAGATAACTACTGTCCAAGGTACTCCAGACACCTTCCCACATACTCTGTTCATTTTGCCCTCAATCCTTTTACTCCTCTTCTACCATTTTGTTTATTTTTGTATTTGTTTTGGTGACTGAATTAAGATCACTAAACAAACTGCAAGTCTGTGGAAATAAAAAAAATGTTTTTAAGTCTAAAATTTAGAAGACAGAAAAACCAGACATCTGTTAATTTTTATCATCTGAGTAGCAATACAGCTTTGAGCATTAATGACCTGAGTTATAAAAAGTGAACTTGAAAGGAGGGGAACATTATAGTCCCTAGAGATTCTCAAACATTCATTTGCATAAGAATGACCCAAAGAGGTGTCTCAAGCTTCTGATACTCAGACCCCATTGGCTCTCACTGCTATTTAAAAGGGTGGAGGATGTGTAGGAATCTGAATTTCAAACAAATGCCCAAGTAATTATTATATGCAAGGTTCTCAACTCATAACTTGGGTAATACTAGCCAGGCTATAGGGTGTCATAATGTGGGGTCAGAAGTGCTCATTTGAAGTGATGTGCCTCAGTTTTCTCATACATGAAATGAAAAAAAAAATCATCCTCATGGCATTATTGAAAGCAACATGTTACTTCTGACTCAGCAGGGCAGGTCTTAATCTACTGTGAAGGATATTTTATTTTCTGAGGTGTACAATCAATGTGTAAAATATATTATTTCCTACCTCCTGAAATGGGCCTGAAATTTTAGAACAACCTAAAAAGAACTTTCCTGCACCTTTATCCTTTGATCCATGTGAAAAATCAAACACTGGGGAGTTCAGTAGCAAACTACAGTTATAGAGTCTTTGTATCACAGTGTGAATAAAGGCTCCACAGGTAGAGTTTGATGGAGGAAAGTGAAGAAACCAAGTGGTAGCTTCAGGGCATGTGGAGTTGGAAAAGCAAAAACTGTCTCCCAGGAGTTTGCCCAAGGCAAGCCCTGAATGTGTAGGTGGTCAACTGGTTATCTGTTTTCAGCACCCTAAATGATTCTCTTAAGCCAGGAGAGAGCCAGCCCTCCAATGACCTGAACGGCTGTTTAACTATGGTGACTCTTAACATTCCTATTTTTTGATGCAATTCTTAGATAGTATGATGGTGTGACTGGATTTGATAACCATCACCTTAGAGTACATCTCAAACTTCTGTCATTCACATAGTACCGTCATGATTTTAGCAATATCCATATAACATCTGTACTAGTTCTAATATTTTTCTTTAAATTTATTCAGTTTTATCAATTTTCTTGTAAAAGGATATGTGTATCATTATTGTTAGTTGAAAACCAGCACCACGTGCCATAAATTACAAGGTCAATGTAGCATAAATGAAATAACAACAAAACATGTTATTAAATGCCAGCTGAATACAGCTGCTTTCCAAAGACTGACCCTAAGGCCTTCTGTAAATTTGATCAATATACACTCATTTCCAACTTGTACTTCCTATGTGACGTAATCAGAAGAGGTGAAAGATAATCAGCAAACTGTGATTTGATGTCACTTAGTGATCTCTGTGTGGAATCATACTTGGAATATCCCACACTTTGGGAAAAACCGTCAGATTACTCTTCAGTAGCATTGACAGACCCACTTCCCTGAACACGTGGCTTCTTACCTAATTTGAACAATGAATGTGACTCACTAGAGTTTCACAAAACCCCTTTGTAAGCATACCAGGGTCAGAAAAATTAATCTGTTTTAAAGGAAAATATCTTGTATGTGGAAGATATTCACATGAATGGGTATTTACTAAATATTTCATGTAGTACAGGTTGTTAGTTAGAAATCTATCATGTTTCATTGTGCTCACTCTTGGTGATGTATCTAAAAGCCTGTATACTGGAAGCCAGGACATGAGTTTCACTTTCCTTTCAATTTATCTTTTTATTTAATTTTTTTTTCAACGTTTTTTATTTATTTTTGGGACAGAGCGAGACAGAGCATGAACAGGGGAGGGGCAGAGAGAGAGGGAGACACAGAATCGGAAACAGGCTCCAGGCTCTGAGCCATCAGCCCAGAGCCCCACGCGGGGCTCGAACCCAGGGACCGCGAGATCGTGACCTGGCTGAAGTCGGACGCTTAACCGACTGCGCCACCCAGGCGCCCCTCAATTTATCTTTTAATAAATTTAGAGCTCACTTCCACTGAAACCTGATTGGATTATGAATAAAAAAGTCAATTAACAGGAAGCTTCCCAGTATTTGGCATATTAGTTGGTGTTTGTGTACTTATTTGTAAGGAAGCAGTGTAGGAATAAGAGAGTTCAGTTGAGCCCACCATTTACTACCTAAGTTAACAATTTGGGACTGGTTACTTCACTTCTCAAAATGCTTAGTTTTATGTGTAACACAGAAATAATAATGTTTAACCTGCAGAATTGTTGCATTAATGCACTTAAAAATAAAACAAAATGTGTGTCAACTGTGCTGGAATTGAAATAAAAGAACTTAATTAAAAAAAAAAACTAAATAAATAAACCAAAATAGAACAAGACACCAGAAGCAAGTGATATAATGGAATAAGACACTTAACATTTATTGCCATTGTAGGTATCATGTGTATGATAATGATGATTCTAACATTTTATATGATAAGGAAAAGTAATCTGCTTGAACCTATGCTTGAACCTAAACCCTTCAGTGTTTTTAATCTAGGATATTTTTCTGTTTTGAAATCTCCATGGCAATTCCTACTGAAAGAAATAAGATACCTGCAATGTTTTACATTCTGAAAATGGGCGCTTGTGTGTGTCTTATAAGTCAGATTGTAGATATTCTTGCATGAGCTGGGTGAAAGTATGTCCCTCAAAGGCATGTATTTTCTGAAATAAACTTATTGAGTCATAGTTTATATATCATGCAATTCACTCATTTCAAAGGTAGAATTCAGTGATTTTTGACAAATTTACCAAGTTATGCAACCATTATTACTACGTACCGGTTTTAGAACATTTCATCACCTGAATACCATCCTTTATGTCATTTACCGTTATTTCCAGCAGCCCTTCCTCTCCAGGAAACCACTAATCTACTTTCTGTCTCTATAGATTTTCCCTTTACTGGGCATTTCACGTAGGTGGAATTATTCAATATACAGTCTCTTGCATCCAGTTTTTTTCATTTAGCGTAATGCTCTTGAGTTTCATCCATGCTATAGCATATATCAGTAGTAGTTTGGTGCTTTTTATTGATGAATAGAATTTCATTCCTTGGCTATACTACATATTGGTTATCCATTTATCGGTTGGTAGATATTTCTGTTTTTTTTGGCTTTTATGAAAAATGTTGCTGTGAATATGCATGTACAAGTTTTTGTGCGGATGTACATTTTCACTTCTCTTGGGTATATACCTAGAGATAGAATTATCTTCTCTATGTGTAACACTTGCAGAACTGCCAAAGTGTTTTCCAAAATGGCTGCACCATTTTATATTTCTACCAGCAATGTATGAGTGTGCCAATTTTTTTAATTCTAGCCATTCTAGTGAGTGTGAAATGGTATTGTTGTTTTAATTTGCATTTCCTTAATAACTACTGATGCGTATCTTTTTATGTGCTTATGAGCCATTTATATATGCCCTTTAGAAGTCATGTGGTTTTAAAATATTTGATTTCTCTGATTATCTTGATAATTTATTATAAAGAAATGGTTGAAAATGGCTGAAGAATCAATAATAATGTTCTGGGAGTATCTATTTAGGTTTGAGATAAGTAACTATGATATCGTGGGACCATGCATCTTCATATGCATTCTGGGATAGCATATGAAGCTATCACTGTGAATATGCATCTCAAACTCTGTATTCAGGGGCACCTGACTGGCTTAGTCAGTTAAATGTGCAACTTCAGCTCAGATGATGATTTTACAGTTTCTGGGTTCAAGCACTGCCAGTGCAGAGCCTGCTTGAGATTCTCTCTCTTCTATCTCTGCCCCTCCCCCACTTTGCACACACATGCTCTCTCCCTCTGTCTCTCAGATAAATAGACTTTGAAAATAAATAAATTAATAACAATAAAAACAAAACTCTGTATTCATAAAGCAGAACTCTACACTTATGTGGAATGTGAGCTTAAAGAAGGTAGAGAATTTTATGAATCTTGATCACCTTTTATTTTATCTCTAACACCTAGAACAATGTCTGACATAGTCTAGTCATTCAATAAACCTTTATTGAATAAATGGATATAAGGAGTATATTTTGAATATACTTGTTGAATGAAATAATGCCAATATTTCTGATATCTCAATAAGTAGACAATTCATGTGCTTATTTTCATAGGAAGTCTGGAAATTGTCATGTGTCAAAACAACTTCTAAAATTCAGTCAGGATATCATTTTTGTCAACTAAAGCAAAATGCCTGTCTGTGTCAATGTAGAGTCATAATCTTATGAATGGCTTGTAATTTTTTAAAAGTCATAGCTCTAAATTAAATCCATTGCCTTTATTTTTTTGTACTCCAGAAATGCTCTTGTGAATATGGATGTATCATACTCCCAGAGTGAACTAGATTTTGACTTATAACAAAACAATAACAATGAAACAACAACCAAAAAAAAAAACCCTTCCTACTTCTCAATAAAATTATTTGTCTCTCTTTCTTCCCACTTACACTCTAAAAATAGTCCAAGTAGAAAACACCACTAATATAATAAATTTCTGTATATGCGGAAGCAAAGTGTCCTTTCCAACAAAAAGCATGACATATTTTAATATGAGACTCACAATAAATATACAGCTGGATTTTTTTCCTTTCCCTCAGTGTGTGTGTGTGTGTATGTGTGTGTGTGTGTGTGTGTATAGTTATATATATAGCTATATACATATATACAGTTATATATATAGTTATATATATATTGTTTTATATATATATTGTTTTATATATATATATATAGAGAGAGAGTGTGTGTGTGTGTGTGTGTGTGTGTGTGTATACACACATAAACTGGAATGGTGTCATTTAGCCTATATATTGAGAATGTTATAACACAAAAGTGTTCTCACAAAAAACTATTGAGGGACCGAGGGACACCTGGGTGGCTCAGTCAGATGAGCATCTGGCTTGATTTCAGCTCAGGTCATGATCTCACGGTCGTGGGGTCAAGCCCGTCATCAGGCTCTGCACTGACAGCATGGAGCCTGTTTGGGATTCTCTCTCTCCCTTTCTCTCTGCCCCTGCCCTGCTCTCTCCCTGTCTCTCTGTCTCTGTCTCTCTCTCAAAAATAAATAAGTAAACTTTAAAAAAAATCTTTAAAAAATGCCTGTTGAAGTGTTCAGAGAAGGAATGCCTTTGCATGCACTTGGGTGGTTTGGGTGTTGATTTGTAGACTCATCTGAATGTATCAGCAAATCCTTTTAAGTTCCTTCTGATACTGTTAGAGATTCAGCAATGGAAAACAAGGCCTCTGTTTACTCATCAAAGATTTTGTTTTCTACCTTACTGACTTTATTGGAAAAAAGTAAAGTTTCTGAAAAAGAATGTTTCATCCTTGATTGTTTATCCCAGAATCAGATCATCAGAATTCTCCAAACTTATGGCAGTAATGGAAGGAAATGGGCAATATGCAATAGAGTTAGTGTTGGGGACACATTAATTATATATATATATATATATATATATATATATATATATACACACACACACACACACACACATATATATACACACACACACACACATATATATACACACACACACAGACATATATGTATGTATATAAATTATTAATTATATACAATATATGCATTAATTATATATATAATTATATATAGAACTTTGATTACTGTCTATTTAGTCTTTGTTACCTAGAAAATTATTGTGTATTTGGCTGTGTTTTATTTTTCATTTTAAAATACAAAGATTAAAGTATGTATGTGGGTTTTAAATGCTATTAGGAAAATTTTTAAATACATTTTTTTAGCATAAATATACCCCCTCAACATCAGAACCTCAACAGTGTTTCTCTGGGAAATCCTTGGCTTCATAATCTGAAATCTCTAAGAAAAAAAATAAATTGTTGAATGTATTATGATGATCACATTGTTTTTGTTTCTCCTGAAATTCTATCTGCAGAGTTTAGTAAGGGAAAAAATGTAAGTGAACAATATAAAATTGTGAAGTAACTAGACATAGCTGTAACTTCTCTATTGTAGCTAAGCCAAGTTCATTAACTGCCCAGATTTTGAGGACCCTATTAACTGAAATTAGAACATAGCACTTAAAGTCCTGGGTACAATTGAAACAAGAAAGGGCTATGTGATAAAATGTCAGATATACACATTTACTAATGTTACGACATGGAAACTGGTAGAGTCACGTAAACTCTATGAAAGAATGCCCTCAATTTCAGTATGTCAGGAGTCAAATGTTAGGAAAGATAGCATATCCCATTTAAGTAAGAACTGAAAGCTCACCATTTATAAAATTTAATTATATAAATGCATAATCATAATATACTTAGATAATGTGTAGTATTTCTTCTAGCTGTCTTTCTTAATGAGCCAATCCTAGAGGAAATGTGAGATATCTCTTACTGTGAATAGTTTCTTTATATCTGCCTTAGGTCATCTAAGTCAACAATAATCTTCTCATCTTTTTCATCATTCTTAGATTTTTTTGGCATTTACTTTACATTTGGTGAATTTAGGAAATTACATTCCACAGAACAGCCAGAGAAAGTGTTAACATGTAGATATTACTTCAGCAGAACTCCCAACCTAGATTAAGAATGCTCATGTTTAGTAAAAATCCTGAGAAAACTATCTAGTTTGCCCATTGGAAACTATAGACACACTGTGGAACCTCAAAGGCTTGAACTTTTGAAACAAATAAATAAATACAATGACTATCAGCTGGCACCAGGAAAAGAACAGAGTCCAACACGCATAATCAATCAATAAGAGTCTTAGTTTTCTTCATACCATTCTTCATACTTCATACCATGGATACATTTTTTTTTTAATCTACAAAGAACAAAATATAGACTTAATGTATACAATGTCTGTGGGGGGGGTATGTGTGTGTGGTATGTGTATATATGGTATGTAGAGATACCCACACCCTTAAAATAAAATCTCTGTGGTATGTAAACAGACTATCTCTAATCTCTTTATCTCTGGTGACTTTCAAAGAATTCGTGAGGCCAATACTTTTTCTAAGCAATTATATACATTATTGATATGAGTAGGATCTCAGTTTAATAAGAGAATCTTTGTAGCTTCATTGACTTCAGATTTAATTTATATAGAAAAATTTAAAGGGAAAAAAATTTAATAACTTGGCTCTTAAGCGTTTGGACAATAACGGGGTGCCTGGGTGGCTCAGTCAGTTAAGCACCCAACTCGATTTCGGCTCAGGTCGTGATCTCACAGTTCATGAGTTCAAGACCCACATCCAACTCTGCACTGTGTCAGCATGAAGCCTGCCTGAAATTTTCTCTCCCTCACTCTCTGCCCCTACCCCACTCATGCAGTCTCTCCCTCTCTCTCAAAATAAATAAATAAACTTTAAAAAAGTTTGGACAATATTAATGTCATTTAAAATACAAGAATGTACCATGTGCATTTGAATATTGCTTTTAAGGTAAATTAATATATAACATTGATACTTAGGTCCCAAATCACCAGACTTGGAGGAACATATTAACTCATTTTAATAGCCATGTTGATTAATTTTGTAGCTGACTACACTTATGTTCTTTTTAAATTAATTTATTTTATTGAGATATGATTGACATATACCATTGTAAAAATTTAAGATATACAACGTGTTGGTTTGATACATCTATATATTGCAATATGATTACCACCATATTGTTAGCTAACACCCCAATCAGGTCACATAATTACACTTTCTTTTTTGTGGTGAGAGAATTAAGATCAGTGCTGTTAGCAACTTTGAAGTTTATTAAGTAGTATTATTGGCTATATTCAGTATGTTGTGCATTAGATCTCCAGAACTTATCTACTACTTGCAACTTAAGGTTTTCATTTGTTGTTGTTGGAAGTGAATGCGTGTGTATGTACAAGGTAATCTGTTAAAAAAAAAACTATACTAATATAATACTGCTTTAAGGAAACTTTTCTGAATATTCTACATCAACCTTATAAATGCCTCAATCCCACTAGCCTTTCCTCTCCAATGAAGGCATGTTGGTACTGTAATGGAAAAAAGTCAGATTTTATTTTCATTCATTAATACAAGAATTTACTTTAATTTACTAGGACACATCACCTATTTATAAAGTGAATCAATGCTCTTACCCCAAACTAACTAAATGATGACAACTCTGACTCTCTATTAAGTGTATGTTTTTTGTGATATATATATATTTATCTCTATGTGCTTATGCATTTGCCCTTTGTATTCAAACATAGCATTCAAAAGCTATGCAAAAGGGCATTTTGTTTGTCATTGATATTTATTTGCTACTAATGATTGCCACCTATAAGTGTACATCAGGGGACTGGGTGTAGGAAGACAGGCTTGCAACAGAAAAACCAGCTAGCATGCTGTTACACTAATGGAGGTGAGTGATATGTACTTGAACTTGAGCAGTGTCAATGAGACTGCTGAAGAAGGAATTGATTCATAAGGTTTTACATCAGAATATATAAGATCCAGTATTTTTTAAGACCTTCCAGGGGATTCCACTGTGAATTTCAGTCTGAGAATCATTAACCACGGTTAGATTTAGGGTCTCAGGAAGAGCAAAATTTAGGCTGACTTCTAGGTTTCTTGGTTATTGGTGTGACTGGTGATGCCATCCATGGTCGAGAAAATGGTAAAGGAAGAATAATTTTATTGCAAGGTTTTTGTTGTTTTTATCCAACTGTGTTTACATGGAGTTCACAGTGAGAAAGGGAACATCTATGAATTAAATGGAAAGGTCTGGTGTGGAGAGGTGTACTTTGTAGTCATTGTGGAAGAGTGATAGCTAAACTCAGAGAGTCTGCATAGGATCCAGGAAAATAGCACTTAGAGGCCAGCAGAGGAAGAAAAACTGGGGAGTTGACTGGTAAAGAATGATGGCCAGATAAGGAAGAGGAGAGTGAGGTGGCCAATAATAATAATAAAATGAGAGATTTGCTTATGGGAAATATTCATAAGAAATAACAAATGGACAAATATCTCTTTTTTTTTTTTCTGTTTGGGGATATTAGCTACTTTCTATTTGAAGGGTCTATTGTTTGGAATCACCAAACTCATATTGCTCAAGGGAATATCTTCCTAGAGCTACACAGCAAAGTATTTTGGTACTTTATCTATCTTATACACACGTAAGTGTGTGTGGGCACATATGTGTGCATGCATGCATGCACGTGCTCACGTGTGTGATATGTTGGATTGTATATCAAACTATCAAATATTCTTTGTATGTGTTTAGCTGGCATTATAAGGAAGTCTATACACACATATATCTATGCACATAAGTAATTCTAGAAGTAGGAAAGGAAAGGTCAGTGTGACAATTTGGTTTAACAGAGTCTCCTGACCAACATTTCTCCCACCTGTCTTCCATCAGGGAACACTGGGCAGACGGGAGCATAACTAGTATGCTCCAGTGGGTAAGAGAGTGGCCAGATTTAAACTTGTGTCCTTGTGACTATTCCATATCAGAACTGCCTCCTTTCCTTGGAAGTCTTCTACCTCAAATACATTATTAATATTGTATTAATCCATAAGTCACGTTATCTGGAAGTACATTTCTAACTTTCTGCTAACGTTTCATTACCTAGTACTTTGATCGTGCTATTAATGGTTTTATAGGTAAGCTCACAAGATGCAGATTTGGGAGTTCTATTAGTCACCTCAGGCTGCCATAACAAAACACCACAGAGTGGGTGGCTTAAACAAAGAAATTTATTTTCTCACAGCCCTGTAGCCTGGAAGGCTGAGATCAGGGTGCCAGCTCAGTCAGGTTCTGACAAGGGCTCTCTTTTTGGCTTGTAGACAGCTGTCTTCTCACCCTATGCTCATGCAGCCTTTTTCCCTATAAGTACAAGGGAGCAAGGGGCTGGGAGCAAGCTCTCCAGTATCTCTTCTTATAAGGGCACCAATTCCATCAAGCCAGGGGTCCTATCCTCATAACTTGATCTAACCCCAAGTATCTTCCAAAGGTTCCATCTCCAAATACCATCGCATCGGAGGTTAGAATTTCAACACATGAATGAGGGAGGGGGCACAACTCAGTCCATAGTAGAGACCATCAGGCAGTTCTCTGCCATCACCATTGCTTTTAAACCAGGAAGCTTGTTTGGCACAAGCACTAATTCAGTGTAATCCAGACAGGTACAACCGTCCTGTTGTTGTATATAATTCAGCGCTGACACATAATAACAATGAGCCATGACAGAATCAGTTTTGCACTGCTGATAAGTATACCAGTTTTGACGGATAAATAGAAAAAATAATAAGTTTGAACAGAATCAGACTTTTCTTGTAAACATTTAGTTTAGTTTGGAGCTGCTTACCACCTTCAGATGTGCTTTCCTATGCCATGGTGAATTTGGTGGAAAGAACAACATGCTGTTTAAGACAATTGAGCAGCAGTGTTCAACTTCGTATTGCATCTGAACGTCTTCAGTTTCTTGTATGTTTTCCCAGGAATTTGATGGATATGACCTTTTTTTTCTTAATCCAAAGCAAATTTTAGGTCATCTTAGTGTGTGTGTGTGTGTGTGTGCACACGCATGTGCATGTATTGCAAGTAAGTACACAATATCTTCAATAATTTCCTGTGTGGGTGCACTGGAAATTGACTCTATGAAGTAAAATCAACAGATTATATTGTGTTCTGTGCATAGTATCCAGAGTGAAAAATTCCCACTTCTTTTTTTTAAATTTTTTAATGTTTATCTATTTTTGAGAGAGAGAGAGAGAGAGAGAGCGAGTGGATGAATGGGGGAGGGGCAGAGAGAGAGGGAGACACAGAATCCAAAGCAGGCTCTGGGATCCAAGCTGTCAGCACAGAGCCTGATGTAGGGCTCAAACCCACGAACCGTGAGATCATGACCTGAGCCAAAGTCGCTCACATAACCGACTGAGCCATCCAGGTGCCCTGAAAAATTCCCATTTCTAATTTTGAGGCTTACAAGTTTCAAGGTTTTGTCTGTGTAGTATTATACTTGTAATTACTGTGGCATTTGGACTGATCCATGTATGAGAGTCTGTTTATCAGGGAAGAGGGTGTGGGGATAGAAGATGAGCAAGGAAGGATTGCTGTGAGACTTCTTTTATCCCTGTTAAGATTAGTGAGAAGCCTGTATCGTACATAGATTATAAATAGGGCAGACAATTTCCAGGAACTGTAAAGAATATTCTTAAGATCTCACACCTGACAGGGACTTAGCAGCTAGAATATACAGGAGGTATTACAAAGTAGAACAAAATGAGGCATGTTGTGATATGGAAAAGTATTGATGGTGATTAGTTAGAAATATAAGCCCATGGGGGACAAAAAGATCTATGTTGTTCATTTGTTTCACCCAGCATGTTTCATGAAGCCGTGCCCACCATTAGTTTCAGGAACTATTACTTATAGAAAGATTCCAGAATGATCAATGGCACACTCATGAGATTGTAAAATTAGGTTGATCCTTGAAAGTCTCATGAAATCCTCCCTTTAATTTGGTAAACAGACTGTAAGTGAGGAAGTAGGATTCAAAAGTAAGGTCCAAGTGTAATATAAAATGAAACAAAAATTGATCATATATAGATCAATTAAGGGACATGCTCCAGGGAATCTCCTGCTATTCTAGCTTCTTTATTCAGGATCACTGGATAGAATGTACATGATTCCTTATCTTAATTTCTGAAAACAGATCCTACCACCAGGTTAGGGAAAGAGACCTGAGATCTGTATAATGATTTCACATTAACAAATAGTCTTGAATTTCTAACAAAAGAGCATGACTTTAAAACCTCTCATATCTTAGTGCTTAGCCAGAAAGAATTTCATACCAGTGTGGTTTCCTGTCCAAGTACCCAAAATAGGGTTAGTAGCAGGACCTGCTCACTGGACTGCTGTGAAGGCCTGACATAGAGTGATACATGTCTAGAGGTGCTGCTGCTGTTGTTGTTGTTGTTGTTAACCAGGTTAGGTATCTTAATTCTCCCTTGTACATTGACTTTTGCCACAGTACAGTCACTTCACTTCACTTTGATGAAGTCTGAAATGTATTTCTTTGAGACAAAGATGGCACGTTCCCCTGGTACATTGGGCAATTAGCACATAATGTTAGTATATAATTATTTGACTATCCATAGGAAGCAAATATTAAACAGGCAAAATTATGGGTTTTCAGTAAGAGACAGGCTGGGCAGAGAGATGCGGACGGCCACCATTTTGTACAGTAGATATACAAAAAGGTTTTTCAAACACCAGACTTGATGTTGCAGTAGGTGGTGTTCTGGCCAGAAGGGCGGACGGACTGCGAGCCCCTTGAGGTGAACTAGAACACATGCTGAAGTCTTCACAGAAGCAATTGTTTTCTTCCATTCAGTAGGAAAGGACAAAGCTAAAAATGAGAACACCAGGGAAATGTAGGTGTCTCCATTTCCACAAAATAACCTAAGTATAATAAAGCCCCAAAAAGGAGGTAATATATTTTTAAGTTTTGATCCTGAAGCAAAACCCTTAACCCTTCGTTAATTGGGGAAAAAAAAGAGGAAAAGCATTTGGTCATTTTTTTTCTCCATTGTTTCTATATTTTCTCCATCGTTTCTATATAATTAACAATATGTAGGTGTATACTATAATGCTAGAAAGCTAATGTAATGTATCACTTTAGGGAAGGAATAAAATCATCATCCTATCCACATCTCTTACCTTGATTCATAGCTCAAATATTTCTATTCTTGGAGCATTACTGCAGCTCTTGTGCTAAGAAAATTGCTGGTGGATGAAGAATGATTCTGCAGCCTTTCATCCTTCATAATTTTCGCGCCATCTGATTACTCTAACTTTGCAATGGTGCCATCTAGCGTTCACACGTCCTCAGTACTACAGCTCTACTTCATTAGAAACTAAATAATACAAGTATCAAGCAAGTTCCCTCAAGAACAGTGTACTGGGGAGAGTCATTGCAGCACAAAGTCAATCACTGAAACACTAGAACAGATTTTTTACTAAATATATATTTCTTACTTATTATTATTTGTCTTATTTGTTGCATTTATTTCACAAATATTTGTATATATTCTATGTATATAGTCATGCAAATGATGGATAACCTACTTCATGTATTGAAGTTATACTTATTTTGTATTTTATTTTTCTGTGTTTCTCTGTACCTTCCTATAACCCTAACAAAATGGTCATTGTCTTTGAAGGCAACACATCCAACCTAGTCATGGGTTGGGTTAGAGTGGAATCAAAACATGGAATCATTTATTGTAATAGTTGATTGCACTGCATATTCTGCCCCGAGTTGTGGTTCTCTTACTGCTGATGGCTGTGCTTCACTAGATAACAAGAGAAACACAGAAGAGCTTTGATACGCATGAAATAGAGTGTTTTTTCCATAAAACAGAAGAAATAGTGTCTTCCTTGTCTTACCATTGGTACTTTGTTAGGACTATCTCTTTTTAAAAAATTCTGTTGAAAGTAATTTGAGGAATTAAGGAGCTTAGAAACAGTTTTCAAGATGTCCCAGAGATGTGATTTTTATTTCCTTAACTAGCCTTTGAGTTGACTTCTATATTGCTTATCAATTCAGAATTTTAAGAGGGAAAACATGTTTAATTGTGAAAGAACAGAATTAATTTAAGACAGGCCCTATCAGATCACCTCCATTATTTTAACATCTGCAAGAAGGTTAACAAAATGCCCACTCTGACTGACCTCAACACTGAAATGAAAAAGCTCAGCCTTTGCCCCATCTGATTTGGGGGAAGGTAGAGACCCAGATTCCAAGGATGCTGCGTACACGCAAACCTCATGCAGGCTCACCCTGATCTTGGCTCTCCCTTAGCTTTTTTGTTCTCTCCTCAAGGGCAGGACGTTCCCTCCCACTTTGGGCTCTGCTTACCTGCCTTGCTTTAATCAGGAATGCCTTCTTTGGTGCTTCTGCTCCCACTTGGTTAATTATTACCCCTTGGTCTATGCATCATTTCCTCAGAGAAGCCATCCAACCCTGTCTTGTTATTAGTCCTGTCTTGCTATTAGATATCACCCAACACTTCTCCTTATTACTACTTACCACACTTTGCAATTATACACTTGTGTTATTATCTAGTTCATATTCCCTGTCCTCACTAGATTATAAATTGCGAGCAGGCTGGAATAATCTTTTTTTTTTAACTCTTTGAGGCTCTAGCCACTGTGTTTTCTATAATGTTCAATACAGAGCAGGTGTGTGGGAAATCATTGATGAAATCAACTATTTGATTTCAAAATTGAGAACTAAGATGACCATTGTCCCAGCCCATGTAGTTCTGTGATGTCAACTCTGCTTCTGTGTCACCTTTGGGCAAGAGAATATTCACTAAGGCAGGAAATTGAACTGTGTTCCAGCCCTCAAGAAATACCCCTCTGGGGATAGGTCACTTCCTGCCGCACAGTCTGGGAGTGAGGTGTGAGACGTTCATTCTCAATATTTACAGGATTCCTGACCTTCTTCACTACCTCTCTTCCACTTCTCAGGGCCAGATGGTCTTTCACTCCCTGCCCACCAATTTCTCTTTGCTACCTACACCTGTCCTCCTCACCCAAAATAAAAATAATAAAATGGAGTGTCTGGGTGGCTCAGTTGGTTAAGTGTCCGACTCTTGATTCAACTCAGGTCATGATCTCATGGTTCCTGAGATGGAGAGATGGAACCCTGTGTCAGTCTCTGGACTGAGTGTAGAGCCTGCTTGAGATTCTCTCTTTCTCTCTCTCTTTCCTTGTCCCTCTCCTACTTACTCTCTCTCTCCTCCCCCAAAATAAATAAATACACATATAAATAAATAAATAAATAAATAAATAAATAAATAAATGTAAATAAAAACCACCCATTTTCATCTTTACTGTCTGTCTTCATGGATTACCGTGGAGATAGAGAGCATAAAATGTAAATTAGTATTTTAGGAAATTATCCTGTCACTCTGGTAGTCAGCAGGGAATAAAAATAAATTTTGCACATTATACAAAGGACAGGTTGTGTTTTCATTGTTTGTTTTTGTAGTACATTCCTTCTCTTTCTAGAAGACTCTAAGGATTTCCAACTATCTTAGAATATTAGACAAGAAATCATGCTGAAAATCAATCACCTTCAAAATAAGTTCTGCTTAAAAAGTCATACTAAGTTTCTGATATCTATAACCAGTCACCAATGTCTTCTAAAGAATAAGAAATGAACCTAAGCCTCAGAAGTGATTAATTGTGACACTGAATACATACACGCATATAGTGGTGGATTTGGTATGTTTTGTAAATTGTATTATATTTCATTTAGAGTCTGGTATATTGGCATTGTTTTTAACACTTTTTAAAATTTTTATTTATTTTTCTTTGAGAGGGAGGAGGGGCAAAGAGAGAGGAAGGCTCCGTGTTGTCAGTGTGCAGCCCCATGTGGGGCTTGATCATGACCATGAGATCACGAGCTGAGCCAAAATTGAGAGTTGGACACTTAACTGACTGAGCCACCCAGGAGCCCTTAAAGTTAACACTTTGGCTTAACATCAAGTACACACATCGCTTCTCAGCCTTTGGCTAAGATCAAGTGTAGTAACATCAAGTACACACAAACGAAAAATGCTTGAACTTTTGAATATTTTCAAAGCACACTGAAGCTTCTAAGAGTCCTTCCAGATCCCTGTCGTCTCCACCTGTTGTAGCATTTCATGGGCATTAGCTAAGTGTATGCTTCTTGAAAGCTGAATTTATGGATTTCATTGGCAACTCAGAATTGTGACTTATAGATGTGTATTTGATGAAAGAATATATCGGATGGTATAAATTTTACTGCAAAGAGTATCTTCCCACTTCTATCTCCACAGCAACACAGATGTACACACAGTGGCATCACTTCTTAAACTGTATCTCCGAGAACTTCCAGAACCAGTTATTCCTTATGCAAAGTATGAAGATTTTTTGTCCTGTGCCAAACTGCTTAGCAAGGAAGAGGAAGCTGTAAGTTGGTACATTTATTTCTAAAAAAGCCTTAATTTGGGTTTTTTGTCAATGTTCTTAGTTTTTCATTTGTAAATTTCCCCTTGCCCCATCCTTGGATTGTTTTCCAGCATTCTATTTATTTACATTACACTCATTTAGATATTACATACACAACACAGGTCCCATTTTTAATCCCCTCCCTTATCAGCAAGAAAAGTGCTGCTGAATAAATGAAGTGAACCCTCCTTCCCACTTTGCTCCTCTAACTGGTTAATTGTGGGGCTACATCAGGTCTAACATTCCATGAATAAAGTGGATGTCTTATTTCATATTCCCCTTTTCATTATGTACCCCCTAAATTACTCTCAACAATGCCTTCTACCAAATCTTATCTACCATTTTTTAAACAGCTTTGAGATATAATTCACACATCATACAATCACCTATTTAAAGTGTACATTCAGCGCATTTTAGTATACAGTTGACCCTCGAGCCATAGGGGTTTGAACTGTGTGGGTCCTCTTACACATAGATTTTTTTGCAGTACAGTACTCTAAATGTATTTTCTCTTCCTTGTGATTTTCTTACTTTTTATAAGAATACAACATATAATACATATAACATACAAAATATTTGCTAATTAACTGCTTATCAGCAAGGCTTCCAGCCAACAAAAGGCTGTTAGTAGTTAAGTTTTGGGGGAGTCAAAAGTTATACATTGATTTTTGAGTGTGGGGGTGGTCGGCATCCCTAACCCCCCACAGTTCAAGGGTGAACTGTATTCTCAAGAGTTGTGCAACCACCATCAAAATCTAATTTTAGAATATTTAGCACATTTTCATCATCCTATAACAAATTCCATAACTGACCCCACCTTCCCCAGCTGTTGGCAGCTACTAATCTCCTTTCTGTATCTATAGATTTGCCTCTTCTGGATATTTCATATAAATGGAATCATCCACTATATTGTCTTCTGTGACCAGTTTCTTTCACTGTTTTTCAAGGTTCATCCACCCTAAAACACCTATCAGTATTTCATGCCTTTTATTTATTTATTCATCTATCCATTCATCAGTTGCAGTATGTGCATTGTTTCCATTGTTTGATGGACATTATTATTAAAAATAGTGCTGTGGGGGCGCCTGGGTGGCTCAGTCGGTTAAGCATCCGACTTCAGCTCAGGTCACGATCTCGCGGTCCGTGAGTTCGAGCCCCGCGTCAGGCTCTGGGCTGACGGCTCAGAGCCTGGAGCCTGCTTCTGATTCTGTGTCTCCCTCTCTCTCTGCGCCCCCCCCCCCCCATTCATGCTCTCTCTCTGTCTCAAAAATAAATAAACCTTAAAAAAAATGGTGCTGTGAATACTCATGTACAAAGCTTGGCATGGGCATATGTCTGCATTTCTCCTGGGTATGTACGTAGGAAGCAGAATTGCTGTACCATATGTAACTCCATGTTTGCTAAAGAGGCTTTATCATTTTAAATTCCCATCAGCAATACGTGCAGACTCCAACTGCTCCACATTTTTGCCAACACTTGTTGTTATGTCTCTTTTTTATCACAGCCATCTTAATGTGTGTAAACTGATATCTAATTGAGCTTGAGTTGCATTTCCCTGATGCTTAATGATGTTAAACATCTCTCCATGTATTTAGTAGCTGTTCACATATTTTCTTTGGAAAAACACCTATTCAAATCATTTTCTCATTTTAATTGGATTATTTGTTTTATTATTACTGAGTTGCGAGAGTTCTTTACAGTTTAGATTACAAGTCTCCTATCGCATATATGATTTGCAAGTATTTCTCCCATTCTATCAGTTGTCTTTTCAGTTTTCTGATGACGTCCTTTAAAGCATGAAAGTTTTTAATTGCGATGAAGTCCAATTTATCTATTTTTATTTTGTCACTTGTGCTTTTAATGTCATATCTAAGAAGGCATTAACTAAGGTCGCCAGGATTTACTCCTATATTTTCTTCTAAGATTTTGTAGCTTTAGCTCTTACATTTAGGTCTATGATCCAAATTCGGTTGATTTTTGTTTATGATATGAGGAAAGGTCCAACTTCATCCTTTGGCATATGGATATCCAGTTGTCTCCAAATCATTTGTTGGAAAGACTGTTCTTTCCTCCACTGGATTTTCTTGGCACTCTTATAGAAATTGCTGCCTGTTTTTATAAATGAAGTTTTACTCTATTATGTAATATTGTCTGTGGCTGCTTTTACTCCACAACAGGAGAGTTGAGTAGTTGAGACAGAGACCATATGTCCCAGAAAGCTTGCAATATTTACCATCTGGCCTTTTTCAGGAAGAAGAACAGATTAGATTACATTATCCATTAGCTTTTCTGGGACCATTTACATTTTGGAAGAAGTTTTACAATGGGAAGAACCAAAGCAATTAATACCTTTGTGAAATTTCCAGGAAGAGTAGACTTTTTATTCTCCATCCCACCCCTAACAGTGTATCCTAGACGTGGCCCATCTTGAGACTTATTTGTCGGTAGACACATGTCTATGTTTGGGGCATGCCAGAAATGGGAAAGACTCTCACTACATTAAGCTACTTTTTTCCCAGATAGCCTTATTATAAATGAGGCAGTCCTCCCTTTTCAATCAGTTGTGAGCGAGTATTAAGAATGGTAAAAGGCTTCACTGAAATTTATTTCTCCACAAAGAGTACTTATGGAAATATTTGAAATACTTTTTCCCATCTTTGAAAATATTTGTGAAATGCTCTCTGTAATCGTGGCAAGTTTTCAGGACAGGATTCTTCACTGATAATATGTGAAACTAATGAAAAAAAAAAAAACCTGTGTGCTCATTTGTATTTGTTTTCATTGCAAGGCTAACACTTCAATAACATTTATTCTCTATTTCTTTGTACTCAGGGCATTAAGGAATTAGCAAAGCAGGTGAAGAGTTTGCCTGTGGTCAATTACAACCTCCTGAAGTATATTTGCAGGTAAGAATAGTCCTAAAGATAAAACTAAACAGAAGAAGACTATGTTTAGCCTGACAGTAATTTACTTCTGACAGTGAATAAAATCACTGAACTGCTCTGAGCTCTGGTGTTGGCCTCTGTAAAATTAAGAAGTTTGGCAAGATGATCTCAAAGGTTTCTTTGACCATGAAAATTGCTCAATTTTATAATTTATTGTTTCTGAGTCTGACTTACTTCTACATACTAAAGATATGTTGCTTTGAACTTCCATCAAAGTTGTTTGTACCTGCTGCATGTACCTTTAATTAAGAGAAGGAGCATCTCCCTAGGCATGAGGAAGGCCTGCGTGGGAGTCCAGTTTCTACCACTGACTTCTTATGTGTCTTTATACAATTTTCTTACCCTTTCCATGCATCCCCTAGGTAAAAGAGTCCTGAAAACACATTTCACATAGTTGTTTTTAAATTTAAATTGTATTTTAAATTGCATAAATATTATTTTCTATTCCTCTCCTACCTCAAGACTCATTGAAAAGACATTATCATTCAATTCTGTTAGGACAATAATTGTACCTGGTAAATCTCTCACTCATGATCATTTAACTTATGGCCTGGGTTGGTATGTGCCGTGTCTGCCCCTGTTTAATAAACCATATGATTTCATTCGTCTATGGAATGTAAGAAACAAAACAGTCATAGGAGGAAAAAAAGAGAGAGGCAAACCCAGAAACAGACTCTTAACTATAGAGAACAAACTGATGGTTACCAGAGGGGAGGTGGGTGGGGGGAATGAGTGAAATAGGTGATGGGGATTAGGGAGGGCACTTGCTGTGATGATCACCAGGTGTGGTATGTAAGCATGGAATCACTAAATTGTACACCTGAAACTAATTACACTGTATGTTAACAATACTGGAACTTAAATTAAACCTAAAAAAAAATGAAGATATAAAATTGACGCATCTTAAATCTTAAAAGAGAGATGGTGATTGGCACTATACATCACTGTAGGTATCTTAAATGGAAGCTTCCCAGTTTATTTTTAAGTAATTCAATTTTTTAATTCAGTACACTATATTATTTGCATGTACTTTTTGTGTCATGATTGTATAAATGCTTAGCAGACTGGGAACTATGTAGTTTAAGACTAATGCTGGACACTGAGGAGTTCACTGTCAACTGTAACTGAGAAGAAATTCCAAAACCTTCTACCATAACTTTTTCTGGTGACGGTAGGAAGCAAATATGAGCTTAGGTTTCATAATTTAAAGAGGAAAGAAATGAGTTTCACTGATAACATAGATTCACTAACACATAGGGGTTCTGTCCCAAGACTTTGGACTAATTCAAGCTGTTGTGTTGGATGAGAAAGAGGAACAATCTCTTCAAGTAAAAGGGATAAAGGCTCTTTCTTGAGAACCATATTACAAATCTTTAGCTCCTCAACAGGAAAACTTAACTTCTCTTGAAACATTTAAGCAGGCTTTTAATTTCAGCTATTTCAAATAAGAAATAGTAGTTTGAGGTTTTTGTCCTTCAGTTTTACTATAGGTTACACTGCATAACAGTAATGAATATGTGGAATAGGGACCTTTCTTTAAAGTCACAGGGGAGTTGTCAAGAGCACAGACTCTAGAGTCAGACAATCTGGGTTCAAATCTCAGGTCTGCCACCTGTTACTTCTGTGTCCTTGGAGAATATTCTTAACCTTTCTGGTGCCTCATGTGTCTCATCTGTAAAATGGAGATAATCATATCATTTACCTCACAGAGTTCTCTGAGAATTTAATAAGTTAGCACAATGACTGACACATAAAATATATTATTTTAAATAATAATAAGTTCTTTTTTATCACTTCTTCTTTGTCTCATAAGTACAATTAGTAAGCCATGAAATCTAGAAATGAAGAGGGGGATGGGGAATGCAAAAAGGCCAAAAGACTATAGAAACGATCCCTCCTACTAAAATCATTCGGGAAAAAGTCTATTTCATGCCTCTTATTCTTTAACACCTAATAAATTGAAGCAATTTGTGCTTAGAATGTTTCATATCAGTGGAAGTAAGGTTTTAATTTAAACCATGTTTGATCTCATTTTTTAATAGACTATAAATTTGAAGCTCACAAATTACTTGACAAAGAGGGTTGATTTGCCTCTCTGAAATAAAGGATTATACCATATGATCTTATTTATAGTTCTTGAATTGAATACATTTATAAATTTAATGTTTTATTTAAGGATTGGAAGAAAATCCATATTCCTGAATCTCAAGTCCATATTAGCATTATCTAAACACACCTGTTTCTGTGATTGACGGAGGAAACCAAGCCAAGCCAGGCCAAAGGTGATATTTGATATGATCCCTCAAGTTTGATCCTTAATCATTTGCAATATATTTTCTCCACATTTGATTGAGAGATGTTTGAGTTTCTAAATAATTTTGCCTCCATAATTGTATTTGAACATATTATAGTTAATAAATTTCCCGATAACCCATTTTCTTCCACTGACAAACAAGTTTGATCCCATTGTTTTGTTCATGTTCTTATATCCAACAGGTTCTTGGATGAAGTGCAATCCTATTCTGGAGTTAACAAAATGAGTGTGCAGAACTTGGCCACTGTCTTTGGCCCTAATATCCTGCGCCCTAAAGTGGAAGATCCTTTGACCATCATGGAGGGTAAGTAAATGATTATCTTACACTCTCATCAAGAGAACAATCACCTGGTTTTTGGTTGGTCTGAACCTATTCTCTGAGGAAACTAGGGAAATAAGTAACTCCATGGTAACTCCATTTATGGATTCAAGTTCTTCTAAGGCAAAATCTTCTCTTTGAAAGTCAGGCATTTTTTGAATTTACTAAATATAATAATTTACTAAAAGATTCCTCGATGGCCTTACAAGAATAAATGGAGTTTCCATAAATCATCCGTAAAGTATTATGCAAGAGAACTAGAAATATCTAGTTCATTTTTTTAGCCCCATGCAATTTTCAGAAAATTCAAAAAGTTACTATTTTGTTAATATATTTTTATTAATTTTGGTTTTGCTTGACTGATTTCAAGAGGTAGAAAAATATGGTCCTCTGTAAGATAATGCTGCTTATTAATCTGTGGGTTGAAACATGAGGGAATTCTTGTTTTCTAGATTATAAAATGCTTCAGATTCTTTTCCACAATGAACTTCTACTTCTGTTTGTTTCCAGCAGGCCTTCCTGCTTGAGTACCTTTCTTACCTATGGCCATTAGTATACCGTTGTTTTCTAAAGTTTGGACTAATTGAACAGTTAAGAATTTAATAAGGAAGAGGGAAGAGAAAGAATGATTATTTTTAGCTTCACTCTGTTATTTAGAACAAAACATATTCTTGATACTGTTCCTTTCTTGAAAATTCTAAGATTTTCATTCTTCTGTGTCTTATGAGAAAGAAAGAAAGAAAGCTTCATTTCCTTAATCAAATATTTAGTCTGATATCAATTTAACATCAGATTTTTGGCAGTAATATAGTTAGTTCGTCCAGAAACCTTAATTTCTTTTGGAAGAATTTAGCAGACAGTAGAAAATATAAAATTTGAAGCTATAGGAAGCTTAAAGATACTTTATTGTTTTCTCAAAAAATTTTTTTATTATAAAATGCATATGATAAGGAAAACCATCAATAACATATATACACACACTCATACACACACACACACATATATGTATATATATACACATACACACACACATATGTATGTGTATATATATACATGTATATATATATATATATATACATGTATATATATGTATATATACACACACACACACTTTTTTTGAGAGAGAGAAAGAGAGAGAGCGTGAGAGTGAAAGCGGGTACGTGTGTGCATGGGAAGGGCATGGAGCCTGACCAGGAGATCAATCTTATCACCATGAAATCATGACCTGAGCTAAAATCAAGAATCTGATGCTTAACTGACTGAGCTACCCCAGTGCCCTGTTGGTGAATTTATATAAGACAGATACTCTAGAAATCACCACCTAGGTCAAGAAATATAACATTTTAGGCATCACAGAAGTCTCTCTCTTGTGCCCTGTTGCTCCATCTTCCTCCCCCACTTAACTTATAACTCTATTTTACTACACAGACATTTGTATCAATCACTTCCTTGCATTTCTTGACAGTTTTATCAACCAAATAGGTTCCCTAGGCATCATATTTAATCTTTACTCTTATTTTATTTGCTATATTTTAAAGTCTCTGGCCCTAATATCCTGACTTCAGCTTCATATACAAAGGATAATAAATCAAGGCCAGTGGATTTTATCCCAGGAAAGAAAATTTGGTTAGCCATTTAAAAATCAATTTTTTAAATCTTTTTTTTTGTAAATTAAAAAAAAATCATCTCTATGGATACCAAAAAAAATTTTTTTACAAAATATAATGCCATTCATGATAAAGATTGTTAGCAAATTAGAAATAAAAGGAACTTAACCTAACAAAGTTCGTCTATAAAAAGTTTAGTTAGAATATTGTACTTACTGGTGAAAGACGGAATGCTTCCCCCTAAGATTGGACATAAGGTAAGATTGCCTCCTTCTACCACTCCTAGAAATCCTAGCCAGAGCAAAAAGTAATAGGAAGGAATAAAAAGCATACATATTAGGAAAGGAAGATGTAGAACTCTGTTTATTCACAGACAACATGATAATTTATATAGAAAATTCTGGAGAATCTACAAGTGAAGTTACTATAATAAATGAACTAATGGTCACATGATACAATGTCAATTTATAAAAATTCTTTGTATTTCTATGCACTAACATTCAACAATTGGAATTGAAATAAAAAATATAATTTTAGGACAACACAAATGTCAAAAATTAGGGATATATTTAAGAAAATATGTACAGGACACATATCCTGAAAACTACTAAACATTTATGAAAAAAGAACTATATAAATCAGGAAATATACTATGTTCATCAATTAGAATTGTCAAAATCAATAAGATATTAATGTTCTTAAAGTTTACCTGTAGTCTCAATATAATTCTCACAAAAAAATCCAGAAAAAAATTTATTTGTAGAAATTGACAATCTGAAGGTAAACCTTACATGGAAATAAAAATTATCTAGAATAGCAAAAACAACTTGAAAGGGAAAACAGAGTTGAAATATGATACTTGATTTAAGACTCAATATAATACCACAAATAATCAAGATAGTGTCTTACCAATATAAAGAGAGACATAGAGATCAATAGAAAAGAGAGTCCAGAAATAGATGCACACACATCATCATTTGTTTTTGACATATGTGCCAAGTTAGTTCAGTGGGAAAGGAATAGTCATTTCAACAAATGATGCTGGAAAAATTGCATATTCATTAAATAGTCCTCTATCCTTACTTGACATCACTCAGAAAATTAACTTGAAATGTTCATAGACCTAAATGTAAGAGCTAAAAGCATAAAACTTAGAGAGAAAAACAGAAGAGAAAAAAACCTTATGACTTTGTGTTAGTCAAAGACTTACTAGGACATAAAAATTTCTAACCATAAAAATAAGTTGATAAGTTGGACTTTATCAAAATTAAAACTTTTGCTCTTCAAAAAGATATCCTTAAGAGAACAAAAACCCAGGTCACAGGAATGGGGATATATTGTGAATCAAATATTTGATTAAAGAATTTGTTTTAAAAGTATATAAATAACAAGACAGCGAACCCAATGAAAAAAATGGGTGAAAGATCTGAATTAGACATTTCATCAAAGATAAAGGAATAGCAAATAACACATGGAAAGATGTTCAGCATTTTTAGTCATTAGGGAAATGCAAATTTAAGCTGTAATGAACTACTATTCCACATACTCTACAAAGTATAAAATTAAGACTGAAAATGTTAAGTTTGGCTGGTAGAAATATAAAATGTTTGGGCCATTTTGCAAGAGGTAGGTGGGTTCTTACAAACTTAATTATTTACTAACTATAAGACCCAGCAGAGCAGTGTGCTAATATTTACCCACATAGAAAGAAAACATGTTCAACCAAAACTTTAATGTTCATATCAACTTTATTTCGTATTTAATAGCTCCAATCTGAAAATAGACCAATTGTCGATCAATTAGTACATAAACAATTTTGGGTACACTCATAAAATGGAATCCTACCCAGCAATAAAAAGAATGAACTGTTGATGCATGCAATAATATGGATAAATGTCAGAAGTATTACACTAAGTGAGTAATGCCTAGACACAAAAGACTTCATATGGTATAATTCCATTTATATGAAATTCTAAAAAAAGAAAAACTATAGAATTAGAAAGCATATCAGTGGTTGTCATGGTTGGGAAGTGTGGGTAGGGAATTGGCTACAAATAGGCACAAGGGAATTGTCTATTTCATGATTAGATGGTATTTCAAGAACTGTCACTTATCAAAATTCATCATATATCTGTACATGTACAAAATTACACATATACAAGATTATTCGTTGCAAAAAATACAAGTTGAAACTACCTTTCATAGAACACTGCCATATATTTCTGTGTACATGTAAGTGTATCTTAATGTGCGTAGTTACCTTGCAAGGAAAATTGAATTCTTATCCAATTCTCATGAAGAAGTACCTATAATGTGGTATTTAAATTCAACCTTTATAAAAGTATACGAGCCAGGGGGAATTTCTGGATCATGTAGCTCAGTGGGACACCCCAAATCTGCTTGGACTCTTCAGAATGGGCTGGTGATTATAACAACTCTGACCTCATTATTTGGGCTTCATGTTTTTCATTAGCATCCTAAGGAAGAGAATGACAGGAGGAAATAAAAAGGAAAAAAGATAGAGTATATAGTGACACATACTTCATCATTACTAAGCTAGTCTATCCTAAATAGATATAAAAATTGAAAGAAAGTCCCTTTACAAGAACTATTGCCATTTATTATTCTTGAGACTAGATGAAAGCAAACCTCCCAAGATAGAAGAAAGAGATTTCTAAATTGCTTGGGTCCTGACACTCACTCTATAATTGTGGCAGGTAACTTTGGCATGGCTATTCACAGACTCATCACAGAGACCTTGGGGATATCTCTCTTTGATGAATTAAATGCCCCACATAGTTCATAGCTATAGTGAGAAGCAGAAATGCTTCAAATGTTAATATTCCAGTGATGGGAAAAAGCTCCATTTTCCCAAAGTACTAGGCAAAGTCATATATAATAGAGGCTGCTAATATTTGAAAGTGTGTCTGTCATGTGAGCAAATAGTAAAATAGGACTAAGTACACATGTCTTTACATAGTACATAGCGACATTATTGACAGCCATTTTAACTCGATTAAAATTTTTTCGTCAGATTCACTCCTATATGCACTGAAACTAGGATGACAAAGTCAGAGGTTGCTTCAAAAGGAAAAATGGGTTTATGATACCATTAATTTTATTGAGTCATTTTTCTTCCACAACTCTGATTCAATAGATGTCTTTTATTTAGTTTCTTTCTTTTTTTTAAATGTTTATTGATTTCTGAGAGAGAGACAGACAGACGGAAACAGATTGAAAGTTGGGGAGGGGCAGAGAGAGAGGGAGACACAGAATCTGAAGCAGACTCCAGGCTCTGAGCTGTTAGCACAGAGCCTGATGCAGGGCTCAAACTCACGAGCCATGAGATCGTGACCTGAGCTGAAGTCAGACACTTAACCAACTGAGCCACCCAGGTGCCCCTATTTGGTTTCTTATTTAGAACAACCCCAAGTTTACTTGATACTACAACAGTTTAAATTCCAACAGCTGAAACATAATAGGATGAGTGCATGCTTTGGAGTAAAAAGATGAAGTATAAAACTGGTAACCTTGGTCATTTATCATCTATGTGGCCTTGAACAAACAGCTTAACCTCTCAGAACCTCAATTTGAACCTCATTTGAAAAATTTTAAGTCCTATCTCATAGCCTTTTGAGAAACGTAAGAGATATAAGTGAAATATCTCCACCAAACACAGTGTTTCTCAAACTCTAACAGACATAGGAATCACCTGGGGATATTGTTAACGTGTAGGTTCTATTCAGATCTGCAGTTTTGGAGCTTCCAGGTGATGTCAGTTATATTATTCTGTCATTACTGGTGTCATCTGGGAGCTGGTTAGAAATGTAAAATTTTATGGCCCGCTTAATGCCTACATTTGAACAGAATCTCCAGGAAATTTTAGTGAACATTAATGTTTGAGCAACACTGGCCCAGCATCAGACCTGGCACATTGAAGATTCTTGATCTAAATATATCGTTAAGTTTTGGATGATCACAAAAGTGTGCAGGATACAGATGGATTTAACACATTTTTTAATATTCAGAATATGATTTTGAATTATACAGAGTCAAATTTTGCTGAGGCGTTGCTTTAAGCTGAAGAGTGGCCTCACTCCATATCAGGCCTCTACTCTCTGACAGCTACACAATTAGTAGCTGTTTCGGCAGCATTCTGCATCGTCAAGAGCCCTTGTCATCATTTTCCTTACCAAATCTCAATTTAGGTATTTTATATAGAAACTACATTTACTAACTACATTTACTACATTAACTAACATAATGTAAACTACATTTACATTTATGTAAAAACTACATTTACATTTTAGTTGTTTTGCTCTGTTTATTTCTCAGCGACTATTCCCAGGAGCTTTTACCAACATCATATAAACCCCAATTAACACATCAAATTAGTATAGTTCAAGCTAAGGCAAAGATGATTGACGTTTACATTAACCTATTACCACTTTATTGTGGGCACAGGAATAAATTAATACTTAATAAGTCTTATATTATTGAGGGAGAAGGGGCTCCGAGTTAGGAAACTAGTTGAGAAGCCTGTTTAATGGTGTCAGCCAGTTGTAAGGGATGGGGAGCTCAGCTTGTAAGTCAGTGAGGAATATGTGAAAATACATTTTGAGATTTCAGATAATATGCCATAAAACCATAAAAATCCACTGATTTTTTAATAAATTGCTGCTTTTAATAATAGACCAACTTTGGGGCACCTGGGTGGCTCAGTTGGGTAAGCGTCCAACTTCAGCTCAGGTCATGATCTCTGGGTCCATGAGTTTGAGTTCTGTGTTGGGCTCTGTGCTGACAGCTCAGAGCCTGAAGCCTCCTTCGGATTCTGTGTCTCCCTCTCTCTCTGCCCCTCCCCCGTTTGCACTCTGTCTCTCTGTCTTTCTCTCACTCTCTCTCTCTCTCTCTCAAAATAATAAATGTTAAAAAAAATTTTAATAATAAGTCAACATTTTTGTCCTTTAGTGTCTATTTTTCTGTCTGAAACCTGTTATTCATTTCTAATTCATACTTTACAGTGCATAGTGAAAATATGAGAATCAAATGGAAATCATAGTATTTTAATATGTGTAAGAGAATTATTTTCTTTCTCAAAGGTCTTTTAATCGTCTAAAATGCCCTGACTCTGGGCCCCTGGGTAGCTTAGTCGGTTAAGTGTCCAGCTCTTGCTTTCAGCTCAGGTCATGATCTCACAGTTTGTGAGTTTGAGCCCAATTAGGTCTCTGCGCTGACAGTGCAGAGCCTGCTTGGGATTCTCTCTCTGACCCTCCCATGCTTGCTCTCTCTCCCCCCCGGCAAAAAAAAAAAAAGTTAAAATGCCCTGAACTTTGTTATTTCTTCTTGAACAAGGTTTGGTAGTAACAGATTCTCTCAGTTTTTGTTTATCTAGAAATGTCTTTATTTCTCCTCCGTTTTGAGACATAGGTTTGTTGAATATAGAATTCTCACCTGACAGTCTTTATTTCAACATTTTGAATATTTTATCCCATTTCCTTCTGACAATGAGAAATGATGAGAAATCAGCTGTTCATCTTATTAAGGGTCCCTTGTGCATGAGTTGCTTCTCTGTTGCTACTTTCAGGATTCTTTCTTTGTTTTGGGTTTAAGACAGCTTGACTATGATGAGACTAGGTTTGGATCCTTTTGCATTTACCTAGCTTGGAATTTGCTGAGTTTTTGGATATACACATCATGGTTTTCATCAAAATGGGACATTTTCAGCAGCTCTTTCTTTAAATATTCTTTCTTCTCTGGGACTGTCCTTCCGGTACTACCATCGGGCATATGATGGTATACGTTATGGTGTCCCACAGGTCTCTGAGGCTCTGTCTATTTTTCTTCATTCTTTTTCTTTTATGCTCCTCAGATTGGGTAACCTCTACTGATTTGTTAGCAGGTGTACCAATTCTTTCTTCTGCCTGCTCAAATCTGCTGTTAATTCCCTCTACTGATTTTTTTTTCATTTCACTTATTATAAATTCCAACTCCAGAATATCTATTTCGTTCATTTTTGTAGTTTCTCTTTATTGATACACTCTATTTGGTGAGACGTTATTTTCACTTTCATTTGGTTTCTTTAGGTATGGTTTCCTTTAATTTTTAAAATGCATTTAAAAAAATAAATAAAATAAAATAAAATAAAATAAAATAAAATAAAATACAATACATTTAAAATAGCTGAATTAAAGTCTTTGTCTAGTGAGTGCCATGTCTAGGCTTCCTCAGAGTTTGTTTTTTCCTGTATATGGGCCATAATGTCTTTATTCTTTGCATGTCTCATAATTTTTATTGAAAACTGAACATTTTTAAAAGAAATTTTTTAATGTTTATTTATTTTTGAAACAGAGCGTGATCAGGGGAGGGGCAGAGAGAGAGGGAGACAGAATCCAAAGCAGGCTCCAGGCTCTGAGCTGTCAACGCAGAGCCCGATGTGGAGCTCGAACTCATGAACTGTGAGATCATGACCTGAGCTGAAATTGGACGCTTAACCTATTGAGCCACCTAGACACCCCAAAAACTGAACATTTTTAATAATATAATAATGAGAACATTGGATATCAGATTCTCCCCCTCCTAGGGTTTGTTGTTGTTTGTTTAGTGATTTTTCTGGACTAATTCTATAAAATCTATATTCTTTGCATTTGTGGCCACTGAAGTCTCTGCTTGGTTTGCTTAGTTGTCAACTAATTATTGGCAAAGATTTCCTTAAATTTCATAGGCCAATAAGTTTCCCATCTTTTACCAAAAGGCTCTGTATGCATGTTGGGGCAAACCTTCGACATTCAGCCAGGTAGTTTACAACTCTGCAGTAGCCTTCAGTTTCTCCTCATGCAGATCCTCAAGATAAGCCAGAGGTGAGAGACTAGGGACTCCTAATTTCTGTGTGAACATGCACATAGCTGTAGACATACACATAACCTTAAACATTCATGTAGTCTTCCAGATTCCCAGGAATAGATCCAAGCTGTACCTCCCGTGGAAATCTCATTCCTCAGATTTTCCTTTTAAGCTTTGTGTCTTTTTAAGACAGCCTACTCTCTGTCCCAACTGTTATCCACTGCTTTGGGCAGCCATGATATTATTAAACAAAAGTGCCTCGTTATTTTTGACAAATGCTCCTGAGAAGAATGCTCTTCATACTGGTCAAATTACTAGTCAGATCAAACAAAGATGTGCATTGTGAGTGGGGTCTTCAAGGGAACCACCAAGTATGTCAAACAATGACAATATCTGGTAATGGAGCTTTGGAAATCCAACCCTGTTCTGCTCATGGCAGGGTCTACCAAGCTGCTGGTTCTCACTGTGATTTTAGGCTATTAGTTTTCAAGGCTGTTGCAAATCTAGGGAGAAAAGGATGGGAAGAAAGGTAAAACACCACAGAGGTTGCTGTTCTTACTGAGAGTCAACTAGTTTTCTTGAATAAACACTCTCCATACTGCACCAAGTCTTTAGTTTACAGATTCCTAAAAATGTTGGTTCATAACACATGTGTCAGTTGCTTTTATGGAGACGAGGATTTTTGGAGATCTTCATTTTACCATTCTGGCTGATGTCACTTAAAATGCCTTAAAGCTTTTGAATAGTGACAAAAGTCGTATAGAACTTCAGTATCTTTGGGAATGCAAGATGGTGCAGCCACTCGGGAAAGCAGTATGGAGGTTCCTCAAAAAACTAAAAATAGAACTACCCTACCACCCAGCAATTGCACTACTAGGCACTTATCCAAGGGATACAGGTGTGCTGTTTTGAAGGGACACATGCACCCCCGTGTTTATAGCAGCACTATCAACAATAGCCAAAGTATGGAAAGAACCTCAATGTCCATTGATGGATGAATGAATAAAGAAAATGTGGTGTGTGTGTGTGTGTGTGTGTGTGTGTGTGTGTGTATACACATGCGATGGAGTATTACTCAGCAATCAAAAAGAATGAAATCTTGCCATTTGCAACTACGTGGATGGAACTGGAGGGTATTATGCTAAACGAAATTAGTCGGTCAGAGAAAGACAAAAATCATGACTTCATTCATTCATTTTAAGAAAAAAAAACAGATGAACATAAGGGAAGGGAAACAAAAATAATATAAAAACAGGGAGGGGGACAAAACAGAAGAGACTCAACAAACTGAGGGTTACTGGAGGGGTTGTGGGAGGTGGGATGTGCTAAATGGGTAAGGGGCACTAAGAAGTCTACTCCTGAAATCATTGTTGCACTATATGCTAACAAATTTGGATATAAATTTTTTAAAATAAAAAATAAAATAAAAAAAAACTTATTACAAAGTTAAAAAAAAACAGAATTTATCAGATTAAACACCCAAAAAACAAATAATCCATCTAAGAAATCCATTTAAGAAATTCCTAAAGATAGAGAACACTTTTCCAAAGAAGACATCCAGATGGCTGATTTGAAAAGATGCTCAACACCATTCCTCATTAGGGAAATACAAATCAAGACCACAATGAGATACTACCTCACACCTGTCAAAATGGCTAAAATTAACAGCACAAGAAAAAACAGGTATTGGCGAGGATGTGGAGAAAGGGGAACCCTCTTACACTGTGAAGAAATGCAAACTGATGCAGTCACTCTGGAGAACAGTATGGAGGTTCCTCAAGACGCTAAAAATAGAACTACCGTACCATCCAGCAATTGCACTATTAGGTATTTACCTAAAGGATACAATAATACATGCACATATATAATGGAATAATAGTCGGCCATCAATAAGAATGAAATTTTGCCATTTGCAATTATGTGGATGAAGCTAGACTCTATTATGCTAAGCAAAATAAGTCAGTCAGAGAAAGACAAATAACATGATTTCACTTACACATAAAATTTAAGAAACAAAACAGATGAACTTGGGGGGGGAGAAAAAAGAGAGAGAGAGAAACAAAGCATAAGAAACTCTTAAAGATAGAGAACAAATTGAGAGTTGATGGAAGGAGGTGGGTAGGAGATGGGCTAGATGCATAGGTATTAAGAAGGCGCTTGTTATGTTGAGCACTGGATGTTGCATGTAAGTGATGAATCATTGAATTCTGCTCCTGAAACCAATATTGCATATAGCATGTGAACTTAATAGAATTTAAATAAAAATTTGAAAAGAAAAAAAAAAAGAACTTCAGTATCTTGCTACATGAGAAAGACAGACCACGTATCCACCAGAGATCATATAGGGTCCCACTTAGAAATGCTACTAAAATGTCTTGATGGTTTCAGGCAGTTGTCAGATGAGACATCATGCTGACCTCCTCCTAAGGAAGATTTCTCATAATTAAATCTCAAACTTGCAAGAAATTGTGCATAATGATTAAAAGCCTGTTCTTTGGTACCAGCTAACTCTGGTTTCAATCCCTGAATCTGCTCCTTAATAGCTTTGTGACCTTGGTCAAGTTACTTAACATTTACAATACAGTGATAATAACTTCCTATTCATTGATTTGTTTTAAAATCTGACTAAACTAATGAAAGTAAAGTGCTAGGTACAGTTCATTGCATATACTACTACTAAAAATGTTGAATGTTCAGCACTACTACTAAAAATGTTGAATGTTCATCTGAATGTGGTTCTTTAAGAGTCACTTTCAAATTGGAAAATAAACTGCTGTGTTTTCTATGCAATTCCAGGCACGGTGGTGGTCCAGCAGTTGATGTCAATGATGATTAGCAAACATGATCGCCTCTTCCCCAAAGATGCAGAACTGCAAAGCAAACCCCAAGATGGCACGGGCAATAACAACAATGAAACTCAGAAGAAAGCCACCATGGGCCAGCTACAGAATAAGGAGAACAATAATACCAAGGACAGTCCTGGTAGGCGGTGCTCTTGGGACAAGTCCGAGTCTCCCCAGAGAAGTGGTGTGGATAATGGATCCCCCACAGCTCTACCAGGTAGTAAAACCAACAGCCCAAGGAACAGCGTTCACAAGCTGGACGTCTCTAGAAGCCCCCCTCTTATGGTCAAAAAGAATCCTGCCTTCAATAAGGGCAGTGGGATAGTCACCAATGGGTCCTTCAGCAGCAGTAATGCCGAAGGCCTGGAGAAAACCCAAACCACTCCCAATGGGAGCTTACAGGCCAGAAGGACCTCTTCACTGAAGGGGTCTGGTACCAAAATGGGCACCCACAGTGTCCAGAATGGAACGGTGAGAATGGGCATCTTGAACCCCGACATGCTTGGGAACCCCGTGAACGGTCGCAGCATGAGCTGGCTGCCCAATGGCTACGTGACCCTGAGGGATAACAAGCAGAAAGAACAAGCAGGGGAGTCAGGCCAGCACAACAGACTCTCTACCTACGATAACGTCCATCAGCAGTTCTCCATGATGAACCTTGATGACAAGCAGAGTGTCGACAGCGCCACCTGGTCCACTTCCTCCTGTGAAATCTCCCTCCCGGAGAATTCCAACTCCTGTCGCTCTTCCACCACCACCTGCCCAGAGCAAGACTTTTACGGGAGTAATTTTGAGGACCCTGTTTTGGATGGGCCCCCACAGGATGACCTCTCCCACCCTGGGGACTATGAAAACAAAAGTGACCGGAGGAGTGTGGGAGGTCGAAGCAGTCGTGCCACCAGCAGCAGCGACAACAGTGAGACGTTTGTGGGCAACAACACCAGCAACCACAGTGCCCTGCACAGTTTAGTGTCCAGCCTGAAACAGGAGATGACCAAACAGAAGATAGAGTATGAGTCCAGGATAAAGAGGTGAGGAAAATCTGGAGCTTCTAACTGCCAGAGAGGGCCCGACAGCCCCCTACTGCAGGACAGGTTCACACAGGGGGTTAAACATGCTGGCTCCAGAGTCACAGACCTGAGTTCAAGTCCAGGCTTCACCATTTGTCAGCTGTGGGATTTGGGGACAGTTTGCTTCATTTCTTTGCGCTTTAGGTTCGTACTGTGAAAAACGTAAATATGAGTAGGTTTTACCTCAAAAGCATGTAAGAAATCATTGAGCCTTGTCCCTGGCACAGAATAGGTGCTCGATGGTGCTATCTTCTGCTAGTAAATGTGTGGGTTTGTGTTAAGGGCTGGAAAGAGAGGGGCGAGGATAAATGGAAAGTAAGGAGCCTGTTTTCACTGATGGAAAGAGGATGAAATGAGGGTGAAGAAAAAGTATCAAAATAAACAGACCTTTCTTTTTCATTCTTTTCATAGTTGAATGCTGAGAGAGTGTCTGCACTCTTCCAGGCTCCACTCTAGGCCCTGAAGATTCAGCAGTGAATAAAATAGGCAAAAACTCAGCCCTCGTGGAACCTGCTTCCATTCTACTACAGAGACAGATCAAGTAGTAGAATAGATCAGATGCTAAGGAGAAGACTAATGCAGGGTAGAGGGTAAGAAGCATTCGCGAGGTGCAAGGTCATGTGCAGGGCCTTACAGGAAGTCAAAGAGGACACTGTGCAGACATTTGGGGGAAGAGCAAGTGGAAATGCCATGAGATGGGATGGGCAGGGACTCAGAGAGGGCCTTGGAGATCATTTTAAGTCTGGCTTTTTTTTTTAAGTTTATTTCTGAGAGACACAGAGAGCAAGGGAGAGGCAGACACAGAGAGAGAATCCCAAGCAGACTCTGCACTGTCAGCCCAGAGCCCAACCCAGGGCTCAGACTCACAAACCCTGAGATCATGACCCGAGCCGAAGTCAGACGCTTAACTAACTGAGCCACCCAGGTGCCCCTTAAGTCTGGCTTTTATTCTGAGATTAGAATCCATGGAGATTTTTGAGAAAAACAATGACATGATGTGCATTCATATGGACAAGGGAAATTATGGCCTGAAACAAGGAGCAAAAACTATGATTTATAAGGAAGCACTTACGGTAAAACCTAATTTATATCAGTTTACATCTACTAATAAGATGATCAAGGTAGACGTTTACCTAGCATCTTCTCTAGAGAAGCAATCTAGGCAGGATCAGGGGTGTTTGTCAGATGTTTCCGTGGACTTGAAAGGCGGGAATACAGACAAGGGAGCCCAGGGCTCACAAACAGAACCCTGTGCCAGAAACCAGAATGTCACCACCCCGTGGTTTTACTAGGGTTACAGACATTACAAATTTGATGGTTTTTATGTTCTCCTTTCAGCATAATGTAGGAGATTTAATTCTCAAGTAGGAGAAGACCCAAGGCTCAGTTCAGCATGCAGTTGCCCATCTGTGGTCTCCACCCCAGATTCAGGCTGTGTGACTTGGTGGCCCTCCTCCTGTGTGAGTGTCCTAGGGTCCTCATGGCAGTGAGCACCATTCTTTGTCCGGCTTCAATTACTGCTATGCCTCCAAACCCCACATGGCTTCTTCATTACACAGAAAGTCAACTTTAATGTATTTTAATATTTGTTGAATCCATTTGTCAATTTTCAGGCCAAAAGAAATATATTTTCAAGAGCTTTGGTAAAGCAAATATAAACTAAAGCACTACTTATCCATGAAGTTGAAGAATTACTTTCTTAGAAAGTAGCTTTTGTAAACCTTGGTGAGTAGAAACTTGGTTTGAATTTTTCTTTATGACGCCAAGTGGCAGGAGGTTTACATAAGAAGAAAGACTCTCATTTGTGAATGTAGTTTTTGGAACCACTGGCAACCAGAATTCTGAATTTCTGCCAATGCATGATGATAACTTAGCACTTAGCACTGGGAAGCAAGAGATATCACTTCAAACTTGTATTAGCAGAGGAAAAAAAATCATTCTGAATGGCTGCCGATGTACACATTCATTTAGGAGAACATTGGTGACGTATTTATGTTCTGTGATGTATAGTGCATTTCAGAGACTTTGATAAAATGATAAAACTTTCCCATAGAATGCCATCTCAATTTCACTATAGCATTCCTACCTGTCTGACAGCCAGAGGGAGAGGGCCACACAAAAATGGGGCCGAGGAGCTGCCCCATACCCAAGCCACAGAAATAGAAGAGGTTAACTGTTCTAGGGGCACCTGGGTGGCTCAGTTGGTTAAGCGTCTGACTCTTGATTTTGGCTCAGATCATGATCTCACAGTGAGTTGGAGCCCCACGTTGGGTTTTGCACTGACAATGCAGAGCCTGCTTGAGATTCTGTCCCTCTGCCCCTTGGTTGCTCCCTCTCTCTCTCGCTCGCTCTCTGTGTCTCAAAAATAAATAAGTTAACATTGAAAAAAAAAAGAGGTTAACTATTCTATTTAATTTCTGATCATTCCTGTTCAGAGTCATATTTGTCTCTTTTAATTTCTTTTAAACTACACCCCACCAATATTGAAGTGAAATAGAATTCATAGATAGATGATAGATAGATGGATACTATTTAACTTTGTTTAGTTATCAATCACTGATACATGCTCTTTAGCTTTTAAACACATGACTTTGATGTTCTTTCCCCCCACATTAGTTTCTCACTTTGTTGTATTGTGGTCGGAAAAACTCATTTGTATGATATCAATTATTTGGCCTGGTAAAAACTATTCTTGGGGTGCCTGGTGGCTCAGTCAGTTGGGCATTCAACTTTGGCTCAGGTCATGATCTCACAGTTTGTGGGTTCAAGCCCCATGTTGGACTCTGCACTGACAGCTCAGAGCCTGCTTCAGATTCTGTGTCTCCCTCTCTCTGCCCCTCCCCTGCTTGCATGCTCTCTCTCTCTCTTTCTCAAAAATAAAACATTAAAAAATAAAAAAAAACTATTCTTTTATTATTGGTTTGGGATTCTACCCATGCCTAATAGATCAAGTGTGTTAATCAAGTTGTTCAAATCTTTTACATTTCTTCTAATTTCTATCAGACAGATCTATAATTTCTGAGAAAAAAATCTCCTAATGTTATTGTAGACTTATCAATTTCTCCTTATAAATTTGTTATATTTTATATGGAATAATTTGAGGCTAGACTACTAGGTGAATATAGGTGAATAAAGTTCAGAATTTTTTATATCTCCCTGATGAATCAGTCTTTTTATCATTAATAGTCATCTTCAATTATAATAATGATTTTGCTAAAAATCAATTTTTTCCGGTATTCATATTGTTATGCCACTTTTATTTTGATTAGTTACTTCCTGACATAAGAGACTTAAGCTATCTCTTGATGATATTTTCACTATCATTATTTTTCCTTTGATAGAAAGCAAATATGATGTCCTTTTTCCCCCAGCTTTATCACTTCCCCCCTTTCTTCTAGTAAAGCCAACATTACATGAAATGACTCCAGAAAGCCTTGTGGTTCAGGCTGCCTTCTGCATCTGCCATTCTGTGCAGATATCAGTCTCTGGCTTCTCTGTGCTGACATTCATTCATTCGCAATCAAATGACGACTAAGTGCTTCCAAGAGAGGCCTTGGGGGCTTCTTGCTAAAATGATAGTAAATTGGGGCACCTGGGTGGCTCAGTTGGTTAAGAGTCTGACTTAGGCTCAAGTTATGATCTCACGACTCATGAATTCAAGCTCCACATCAGGCTCTGTGTTGACAGCTGGAGCCTGGAGCCTGCTTTGGATTCTGTGTCTCCCTCTCTCTCTGTCCCTCCCCCCAATACTTCTCTTTCTCAAAAAAAAAAAAAAATTTAAATTTTTTTTAAATGGTAGTAAATCATCCTAGCAGAATGAATGAATGAATGAATGAATGAATGAAACTAACACCTTTTAAATCATTGGACCTAGCCTCACTGATTTGAAAGGGCCCATTACAATTTCCTAAGCATTGCAGAGACAGAGTTCAGATAATATTCGTATCCCTGTCACATTTCAAGTGAATAAAATTGCTTTATCTTGTATTCCCCCCCCCATCCTATCTAGCTTAGAACAGCGAAACTTGACTTTGGAAACAGAAATGATGAGCCTCCATGATGAACTGGATCAAGAAAGGAAAAAGTTCACAATGATAGAAATCAAAATGCGAAATGCAGAGCGAGCAAAAGAAGATGCAGAGAAAAGAAACGACATGCTTCAGAAAGAAATGGAGCAGTTTTTTTCCACTTTTGGGGAGCTGACAGTGGAACCCAGGAGAACCGAGAGAGGAAACACGATATGGATCCAGTGAGCCCACTTTTTCCCGCTGTCTCCGATGGATCTGGGAAGGGCTCCGTGGTTCTGGTGGGAACATTCTACGGGATCAGGTGGCTGGTTCCTTGCTGTACAGTGCTCTAACTGGTGAAGGAATATCATTTACAGACATTACCCATCCATATCTGCAATGTGTACCAAAGTTCTATCATGCCCCATAATGCTACTGTCAAGTGTTACAACTGGATTTGTGTATAGAGAGTAGTTTTTAAAAAGTAAACTAAAAATGAGAAGCATATCTCAAGAATTATTTTATTGCAAGTCTTGTATTTAAAATGTTAAATCAATATGTTGTTGCAATTTAGCTTGCTTTCAAGCTTCACCCCTTGCACTTAACATAAGCTATTTTTGGCATTGTGTTCTCATCAGCTTATTTTATAGATCAATATTTTTATTTCCGCTCTTGCTGAGGAAATGAAGATGAGCAGATATATAAATATATAAATATATATCAGATGAGTTATTAAAATCAAAAGAATACTTTGTGGCTGTGCTGTTTGTGCCAATAGACCTCGCCATGACCAAAAAGAGAAATGTAATGGTTTTATAAAATACAATAGAATCACCAGAAACCTTTGATTTGCTCTTGAAATTCTTCCCTCGACACTGCTCAGTTTTCTTTTGAGGTATCCTGACACAGAAAATTTTGGATTTTGTAAAATAGTCCCCTTCTCAAGGCCTATTGTCTACCTGGCCAGTTCCACAGATGCATGTCTCCTGTGCAGACTGCATTTTTAGGGGGGAAATGGTACAAGCACTTAATGAGTCATGTCATGAATTACTCTGACTTTCTGGACTGAGTCTCTGTAACTGCTAGATGGTTTCCAAAAAAGCTCTTCCCACTGTTTGGAGATTGGGAAACAATGCTTGCTGCACTGTGCCACAGGAACACTTCTTGTCCACTCAGACTTTTCCTTCATCCTCCAGAAAGCACTTTGCAATGCAGGCAGTGTGATGGTGTGACCGTGACCCCTCAGTTAAGAGTATGTGCCGTATAGTGACACTTTTCTCTAGCTCAGGCCCACTGTTCTGTTGTCACCTGGGATTTTGTCCACAGGACTGCTGGCAGAGGCAGTGCCACAAGAGCAGGGTATGGAGTGGATAGACCCGAAGGAGAAAGAGACACATTTGGAAGAAGCAAACTATTTTGTTTCTAATTTTTACAATATTGTTCTTCCCTCTTGAAAACATATTTGTTCACAGGAATCTTAAGACGTGGATGCTTAAAGGTCCAGTTCAGACAAATTTATGAACATCAGTAATGGTGACTTTCTAGAGAAGCCCAGCGCTCTCTGGACCTAGAGTTTGGGGAGAACAACTCTTCACATTCCAATAAGGCAATGATTTTGAGAAGTCAGGCAAATAAATATCTCTCACACTAGAACAAAAAGTCACAAAAGGCATCATTGCAAATAAAGACTGCTTGAGTTTATAGGATTGAGTTGTTAGAAGGTTCTATGTCTGTATGTAACTTATTTTCAAATGAGGAGTAGTCTTTACACCGTCTATCCTTGTCACCATCCACCTTCCACCAACACACTTATGTGGGCCCTCGGTTTTAACCTCTCTGTATAATCATGCCTTCTTTACCTTTAGTTTCCTGTTCTCCTTCCAATTCTTTATTTAACCAGATATTTCCACCTGTATGTTCTGTAAGAAAGTCAAATTCGCAATGTACAATGTTGATCTCAATCAGTCTCTCTATACACATTTCATCTCTTCCCAGTCCCTGTCCTAGTGAATGAAAACCTTGGACTCATCCAGTGAGTCAAAAGATGCAATAGTAAAAATCAAAAGATCATGTAGTCAAATCGCCTGCATTCAAGTTTTCTATAATTTGCTAGCTGATACTGAGACTTCTAGGTGTTACTTTTTTCCATATAGACTGGGAATAATAAAGATACTCCTCTCATGGACTTATTATGTGGTTTCAAAGATGTAGATTGTTAAAGCTAAGCACAGCACCTCGTGGACAGAAAGGATGCCATGAATGTTAATTCTTACTGTTCTCTCTCCTCTTCTTCACCCTTAAATTCACTCACCAAGTACTATCTATTCCACTCATCCTTATCTTTTAAATCTACTCTCTTTGACCAGTTCCTCCTCCATCTCTGGTGAAAGCATCTCCCCTTTTGCAGGCTGTCCCCTCTAGGCCACCCATCTGACTCTGTCATAGCTTTGCTACTATCATGTAAAGACTCTCACTTGCCCACAGGATACGCCCTTCGCATGGTGCGTAAAGTTGTGACCTGCAGTTTTATTTTCCTTTCCTCCCACATCCCCAACCCCTGCCATGCCATTTCATGCCTCTGGAACTTTCTACCATCTTTTACCACATCCATCTGGACTACCTTCCTTCTACCTGGTACAATCTTTTTTCTTTTTTTTTCTTTTTTTAGAGAGAGCCAAATCAAATGTCAGATCCCCTTCTAGGATCTCAACGCCAAATTATCTGACACTCCCACTTTGTGTATATCTCTTTCAGTATTGTCCATGTCTGATTATTATCTTCACCAAATAAGAAACGTTTTAGGAAGCAGCATGCTGGAATGGAAATAGCAGGAAATGGAGAGCCAAACAGACCTAGATATGCATCTCAACATTCCTTAGGCAAGACGCACAGCAATGACAAATTACTGAACCTTTCTGAGCCTCAGTGTTTTCATCTGTAAAGTGGAGATAACTTCTACAAAGTAGGGATGTTGTAGTACTTAAAAGTGATATGTAATGTGACTGTCCGAGTGCCTGCCACTTAGTTCTATTAATAGCTCTATTAATAAATGGAGCCTCCTAACCTAAGAGAGTAGAATTTTATCTTATTGTTCTTAAATCCCTCTGTCTCTACCCTTTATGCCATAGAGTACCAGCATCGAGAATTTTCTGGCCTTTGGCCTATGAGGGTGCTGTTATTAATTTTAATTATTGATCTCAGTGATGATGACCTTCAATCAATGGATACTATGAGTAGCTTGTCCATCTGAATTTCCATTAGCTCTTCTATTCGGCTAAATGCCTAGAAAGTATTAAATGCAAATTGACATAAAAATGAATTGGAAATAAGTAGGTAGTATAAAGAGTTCATTTGCTACATCCTGTATAGACTTCTTTAAAACTGTTTAGGTAACTATAATGATTCTTCAATTATGAGCTCAGGAGAAAGGATTTGCTTCCAAGTGTTGAGTCTACAATGTTGGCTTCACTAGCCAAACCATATGGCTGGGTGTCCTTCAGAGAACATTTAAAATAGAATTGTGTGTGATAGTGGGCCAACTGAAGTCTATACTTTTTTATGTAGCTTCTATGTGTAATTTTACGATGAAATGACTAAAAACTTCAAGGGAAACTTAATAAGGTCACTCCTATTTATTTTTGTTTCTTAAAAAGCTGTGCCTTCCTTTAAAAAATGAGGTCATTTCCAGGTAAGATACTTTAAATCATTGATATAATTATCTCACCTTGGAAACTGAGGATAATTTAAAGATGGTGCTGCTGGCCACAGGCCTCGGTGTTTCTCACATTGGAGAGCTGCATCCTGCTTGGAGTCGCATCACAGAAAATGATACCTATGAGCTTTTGGAATCAGAGACCTGGATTCAAATCTCAGTTCTGCCACTTCGTAGCTATCAGAATTTAAGAAAAGTTACACGATGTTCACTAGCCTTTATTTGTTTTTCTGTAAAGTAGGATAATACCAGTGCCTCTTCCTCATTTTTTTGTTTGTTTTTTTGAGAAATGAAAAATGAAGGGACTCGCACAGTATATGTTGTAAATGCTCAACAAATGGCAGCTGTCAGCCCTCAGATTACTTCATTGAAAGGGTGTTCCAACTTCTAGAATATAGAGTTCTGGACTCAAGAATATGGCCAGCATGCTCGCCAGCAGAGGGTATAATGATGTCCTTGTCCCACGGACCCTAATTCTACATTTGCCCAGATAAACTGCCAGAGATTTGATGGCAAGGAAGAGGCAAGCCAAGTCATCCTTTCTACTTGAGATAGTACAATTACATCCATGATCTGAGAATACTGTCTAAAGAACTACCTATAACTGTCCTGCATCAACTCTGTGTGGACGCTGAAGAAAACTTCAGTATCAAAAGTACTGGGCAAAATATAATGGAAATATAAGAATATGACCAGTAAACGTGTCTAGACTCACATCAGCAGCACTATTAGTGAATATTTATTGAACGTGTCTACATGCTACACCAGCATTAGACTAGGTGCCTGGGACACCTATTTATAAATAATTACCACAGAAGGTGATGTACTTATGTACATCAGGTCATAAAATGAGGCTGGGAAAGGCGCTGTAGAGCCATGACTATGATGTAATTCTTAAAGGGTAAGTAGGAAGTTATCAGACAGGATAGCAGTTTGGCCAGGGGCTTCCCCAGTCCACAGAAAAATAGGTGCAGAAGTGCCTTCAGTGAAGACCTTAGGGAGCCTTTCCAGTGATTTAAAATGACCTACCAAGTGTTCCCCATCAGAGTGGCATTGTGCATAACAATTCACCCACACACCGCCAGGAGATCTGAAAACGCTTAGGACCCATGTGGCTTCCACTCTTTTATTCAAATGAAACGGCCAGACCTGGACACATTTTGCCTTGTTTGAACTCACAAACCACTGAAAGAGTGCTGGAATTGTGGCTCCCAATGGCCTGTTTCGTTATTCTCTTTATGGTCTTCTTAATTGCACAAGTGGGGAATGAGTTGACTGCCCGGCTTGAGGGCTCCTTGCTGCAAAGTGACATGAAAAACTGACAGCTCCCCAAGCAGCTGAAATCTACAGAACCTACTGTAGATCTTTGAGTAGAAAGTTTAGCGGGAGAAAAGTGTGTTTTTTAATGAGCCATTTGTGGCTCAGGTCCTGGCCTGAATGACACTCTATTTATGGACTATGTGTAGCTGCTACTTTTCTGGCCCCTGTAGGGCTAAGCCCAGGTAAGATCAGCCCATATTGGGAGAGTTACCTTTCTTAAGTGGAAAGCACGGATTTGTTCGAATAAGGAGTTAAATTGGCCCCCAGCATACTACCAGTTTTTGTAAAAGCACCATGCCCATCCCATCCCTCTCCTCCCCACACACCCATTCCCTGCCTCCTTGGGATTCATTAGAAGCGATTACTGCCACACGGAAGCAAGCCCTAGGGTTGTGCCAAGTTGCTCTCATCCTTGACCACCTATTGCCGAAATTGCCCAAACCCCATGTCATTTGCCTTCGATATTATGCTTAGCCTCATATTGTTCAGTATATCCCCTCATTTGCTTCAAACTCTGATTCCTTCCCTACTCCTCAAACTTCTCCATTATACATTCTAGAATCTTAAAACTGCCAACATCCTCCCCTAAATCTCCTTATCTGAAACATGGTTACCTCCTGAAGACACCACTTCTTGCAACCCTCCCAAGGATGGCTGTTTTCCCTTTCCACAACCTGCATGTCATCAACCTGAAGGAGAGCTAGGTCTTGCTTTGCTCTCTGATGCTACTTCCACACCTAATATCCTGCCACCTCCCTAATAACCTCTGTGGAGTACATGTCACATGCCCAAATGTTTTAGCACCTAATCAACTGTTTCTGGTTGTGTTTTTCCCCTGAAGCCACTACTTATATGCCACCCACCAATGTGGCCACTCAGCTCTTTTTCACTTCTGAAAATCTTTATCTCTCTCTCTGCCCCAAACATCCACCATCCACGTCCACAGTTTCCCTTTTACTGTGCCATTACCAGTAACTGCACCATCACCAAAACTTCCATGTTAAGCACTCACAGTCTCGTCATCACCTATGCCCTTCCTAGATCACTCCTTTAACACCACCACTCCAACTCTTAAATACTCCCAAATCGTTGATCAGCCATTGACTTTGCTAGGTTTTCACTGACTGTCATCTTCTCATACCATTGCTTCTTCCCTCCTTGAAGTTTTCATGCTCATCTTCTGTGGTTCTGTGGTTCTGTGGTTCCTCATCATAATTCTCTTTTCCTCATTCTTAAACCCCTTCATGTCCTTTTCTACCATTGTACTCATCTGGGAAGGAAAAACACCTAACCCAACTCTGGCCAAATCCAATTCTTGCTTATTCCTAACCTGCACCTGAGAAACTAAATATGGTTGAAGAGCAATAGACCACCATGTTGACTTGCCTCACCTTATATGTATAATAAATATGGTTCACATGGCTCTCATCACTGCCTAGTAACTTAACTTCACTCTTCTCAAGGTCTGTTTCGGATTTCTCAAACCACCATAAGCTCTTCCCCTCCTCATTCTCAGCTAGTAACATTACTTATATAACCTTACAGATAACCTGTTTGTTTTTAATGTTTATTTATTTATTTTGAGAGAGGGGGGTGGGAAGGAGGGACAGAGAGAGGGGGACAGGAGGTACCGAGAGAGGGGGTGGGAGAGAATCCCAAGCAGGCTCCACACTCAGTGCAGAGCCCAATGCAGAACTCAATCTCACCATGCTGAGATCATGACCTGAGCCAAAATCAAAAGTCAGATACTTAACTGACTGAGCCACTCAACTATCTTCATGCAACCTATAGACACCCCCTTACCTCTTGCTACAATGACTGGGCCACCTGCTCCAACCAAGCCAACTTCTCCTCTCATATGCATCCCTCTGGGCTTTTCAAGCACATCACTCCTTCAAATAAATACTCTTTCTCTCATTTGCTCTTTATTTATTAGTCTCATCAACATATACCCATGCTATAAAAACTTCTTTGAAAAATTCTCTCATCTCATATTTATGTCTAATTTCTGCATAATTCTTCTGCTTCACTTTCTAGAAAAAAAGTATTGGATTTTCTCTACCTATTTATAATTCCTCACTTTCCACGTTCTCTTAAACCCACTGGAGTCAGGTTTTCTTAATACTGTTGAGAACATGCTCTAGTAAAGGTCAGCAATGACCTCACAAAATCAAGTCCACTTGTGAATCTTCAGCACCCATCTTATTCATGCACTCAGTAGCATTGCCCCAGTTTGTTCTTCCCTCATTTTTTAAACACCTTTATTTAACTTCCAGGATAACACTTTCCTGGTTTTTACATTCCTTAGGATACACAACTGTTTATTGACTTCTGTATGTTGGAGCAAGAGATGCCCTCATCCTTGGACTTCTTTACACTCAGTTTCTTGGTGGTCAATACAGTTTTGTGGCTTTAAATAATATGTAAAAGCTGATTATGCTCAGATTTAAAAAAAAATTTAATGTTTATTTATTTTTGAGAGAGAGAGAGAGAAAGCAGGAGAGGGGCAGAGAGAGAGGGAGACACAGAATCTGAAGCAGGGTCCAGGCTCTGAGCTGTCAGCACAGAACCCAACATGGGGTTTGAACTCATGAACCATGAGATCATGACCTGAGCTGAAGCCGGACACTTAGCCAACTGAGTCACCCAGGCACCCTTGATTATGCTCAGATTTATGTTTCAGCTGAACCTCTTCCCTTACTTTAGCCTTGTAGATACTCCTGCTACTTCACTAGGATAGCTAATAAATATCTCCAACTGACATTTCCAAAACAAGTTATGATTTTCTTACCAGATATGCTCCTAACTTATTATCTACCATTTCAGTCAACCACATCATAATTTACTTCATGATTTAGATTTTTAAAAAGTCTGCCTTTTTTAAAAAATCCTGACCCATTTCTTTCATATCACATATCAGCCTATCAGCAAATTTTGTCAATTCTGCCTTCATGATATATCCTTAGTTATTTCCTGAATCAACCCCTTCTCTGTCCCTCCCTTCTCTAGTCCGAGGCCCATCATGTCTTTTTTGTACCTACAAAAGCCTCTTTGTTTCCATTCTTATCTTTCTTCTCAAACTCCTCTCCCTACTCAGCAGCCAGAGAGATCCTTTAAAAAAAAGAAAATTTAGATTATATCATTTCCCTGCTCAAATCTATCCATCAATTACCTATATTTAGAATAAAGCCCCAAGATCTTGCCATGCTCTGACCCCTGCCTACCTCTTCAGTTTCACTTATGACCACACCTTCTTTTGTACATTCTGCTTCATGCATAAGCCTTTTTGTCATCCCTTATACACATAAACAAGCTCTTATTCCAAGGCCTTTGCACTTGTTTTTGTGTCAGATACTAATATGCCTCACACTCCGACCTTCTTTGGGTCTCTGCTCAAATATCACCTGTTTGGAGAGGCCTTCCTTGACCATCTCATCTAAATAGCATCTTTTACCATGTATTATCCTTTTATTTAAAAATATTTATTTATTTTTAAGAGAAAAAGTGAGCAAGCATGAGTGGGGGAGGGGCAAAGAGAGAGGGACACAGAGAATCCCAAGCAGGCTCTGCACTGTCAGCCTAGAGCCCAACACAGGGCTCAAACTGTGCGATCATGACTGTGAGATCATGACTTGAGCCAAAATCAAGAGATGCTCAACTGACTGAGTCACCCAGGTGCCCCATCATACCTTATCCTTTTAACCTTCTTCGGTTTCTTAATGCTTTCTACTACCTTATCCCCCCATTAGCATGTAGACTACATGAAGGCAGGAAGGTTGCTCAAATGCAGCACAACTGTGTGTGCCAAGAGCATTCTTTGGGAGACTGAAGTGCTCAATCAATATCTGTGACACAAATCAGTGAGTGAATGTTCAGAGCTCAATGTTAAATTTCTGGTTTAGATATTCAGGGATGTTCTGAGTTGGAATTTTTAATAGGAAATTGTGACTAACTTCTCTCATAAGTCATTTTAGGGCTCCAGTCATTATCCACTGACTGAACAAATCTCAGAGATTTGGCTTCATATGATACTATGGCTGCAGAGAGACTCCAGTATCTGTTGTGATGTCATTTGCTGATTTGGAGATTTGGGGGCCAGAAATGAGCTTCAAGCTCAGCCTCCTAGATTACTTGCCCTTAGAAGAAACTGTATCAAAATAAACCTCATGTGATGCAGAAAAAAACATCATGCTGCTTTTTGGTTTTGTTTGTTCGTTTTTTAGCTTCTGAAACTTTTATCTATATTTTTCAAGATACCAACATCATAAGTTATAGATAAGGTCTCAGGATGTCATCACATTTCTCCCTTTTTCCAGAGACTGACATTTGTTTAAAACACCAAAAGATAGCAGTCTGCCTTTCAATTAAAGGAACAAAAGTGCAGATATACATATTTGCTCACTGAGCACAGGTATACTTGTATTTTTATCTCCATGTATTTTTCAAAAATGTGTTGTAAAAATGGTTTCATCTCCTGTAATGTCATGGAAAGTATCCAAAATTCTCTTTTGCTGATTTATTTAGACACAATGATGACATTGAAAGAAGCAGATTTCTTGTTTCATTGCTTTAAGGGAATGAGACAAATGGGCTCATTCAAGTCATACCACTAATTTCAACACATTGCTGTTTTAAAAGAAAGTAAACAAATGAGATAAAAATAGTTTGCTTTGATCACTGATTTTTACATTGAAAGATGTATTTACTCTGAAATTGTGAGGATAAAGACTATGCCGTATTTGTCTCCTACCTAGGACACATAGATGTGCCATAAGTGTTTTTGGAGTGTGAATGAAGGTACTACTCGAAACTTTAGCTCCGAAATTAAAATAGATATTCAGAGCTGTTTTCTTAGAGCTTAACTGGCACCAAATCCAAGTGTGCAATGTATTAATATTAAGGAAGAAGCAATAGCTTTTGAAAGCCTTACTTTTAGAAAAGAAATACTTCAATATTTCTAGTTCCCTTAGTCCATCTAAAATGTTATTTGGGTCAGGGGCACCTGGGTGGCTCAGTTGGTTGAGCACCTGACTTCGGCTCAGGTCATGATCTCTGAGTTCATGAGTTCAAGCCCCGTGTCAGGCTCTGTGCTGACAGTTCAGAGCCTGGAGCCTGCTTGGATTCTGTGTCTCCCTCTCTCTCTACCCCTACCCCGCTCATGTTCTGTTTCTCTCTCTCTCTCTGTCTCTCAAAAATGAATAAACGTTAAAACAAATTTTAATATTATTTGGGTCATAAAAATTGATTTTGTGCATAATCGTTCATAGAAATATTTTCACCAATGTGAATGGAGAAGAACCAATTATGTGTGAGACACTTTTCTAGGCAAAGTATGGAACATTTTTAAGATGAGTGACATTTTGCACCTGCTTTTGAGTTGAAAACAGTCTAACTTCTGGGTAAACAGAAAGATTTCAGACAAAATCCAGGGAAGGTCAGTGACAAGGAGGTGAAGTCACCCACTCCATGGAGTGATATTTGATCCTTTGAAATTACATTTCAGACTTATTTTATGTTGGCTTTTACACCAGAATAAGCATGACTTTTAAGCAAGAAATATGTGACATAAAAAGGGTGGGAAGTCCCAAACGGGCATTTGAATCTTGTTTGTGTATATGTCATCACGTTTTATGTGTTTGAGAAGTGTCCATTTCCACAGCTTGATTTCAGTAACTAACACAGAACACACTTCTGTAAAAGGTTGAGCAGATGGAATTCAGTCTGGAGCTGAAATAACTTGTCCCGTGCAGTGGTCCCCGACATAATGTGAACTGAGATAGTGGGATTTTCATTGTGCTTCACTAATTGCGAATGTCTTCCAGGCATGCCTTTCAAACCCTTGGGGGAAAGGCATGCTGCAGGTATGAATCACCATCCTGATGAACTAGTAATATTGAAAACCACTACCTTGTGTAAAACCCAGCGCAGTTATTGAGCAAACAGAACCATCTTTCTAGGTCATTACATAAATAGCTTCAAAACAGATGATTTTCAAGAGTCCTTTCTTCTCGATGCAAAGCAGGTCAAATTACCCAAATATTTGGTAACTTTTTATGGTACCTAGTATGCACCAATAACTTCTTCTGACCCTTTGTCTCCATGAGCAATCTACTGGAATGCAATTTCCCTCCTTAATATTGCAGGGATTTTCAGGTACCTATACGTCACCATTTTAAAACTTACTTTTATATTAAGAGGGTAAAGATTTGTGGTTTAAAAATGAAATAGAAGCTATGCCAGAGGTGCAAAAGGCATTTGGCATGTGTTTTCCTTATAAATAAAAGGATAAATTGTGCCAACCCAAAAAAATAAATATGTTTATCTTCCAGGTTTTCTAATAGTGAATTGGTTAAATAAAATGTTTTATTTACAGAAATAGAAAGACCATTCACTGACATTTTCAAATACTTCCAGCTAAATTAACAGATTCAGTGACTTTCGTATCAAGCCACAAACTCTTATTATTATTATTTTTAGTTCACCAAGGAGTTTGAGATATTAGGGTTGCCTACCATGTGGACAAAAAACCTGCTTACCTTCTCTCTTGGGTAATAAACTGATTAGGAATTCTGATAAATTAACTTAAGGATATTTAATCCTGTTCCACTCATCTCATCCTCACAGAAAATGATTTTCCCCCTTCATTAATGTTATGCCTTAAAAGAATCTTACTGAATTTCAGATATACAACTAATATCTGCAGACAGAAATAAAGGTCATTTTTAGAAGAAACCAGTCTCAAATGAAACACAGCCTTCTACGTGGTCACGTACACATTACATGCTCTTTACCCATAGTGAGAAGGTGGGTCATTCCTCATTTCTTATTTATTCCCTGGCACAATCAGACCACACAATGAAACCATGTGAGATGCTTCAGAGCTCCTGTCAGGACACGAAACCCAAGACAACAAGCAGCACAAGAATGATTTTCAACAGGCAAACTCCGACAAAGTCTGGATTTGATTTGGTTTTATGTTAAGGGAAGCAGATTTGCTCTGGTTTTTAATAGTTCATAAGAAACAGAAATCACAATGTGTTGATTCAGCATCCACCTACAAAGAGTCCAAAAAAGCCAAAGTTCTCCCCACTCACCCTCTTGTTCCACCAACATTTTGAAGATAAAGGGCATAAATAGAAATGAAAAAGAGTGAGAAGGAACACAGATATGATTTAAATAATTTAAAATCCTTATTAAACATCACTGAGATTGCATTTGATCCATCAGGCTGACTTTTAGTTCTCACACTAAGACCTTGCAAAGAAACTGGACATGCATGGTTTTGCCTTCCAGGGTTGACCTAGAGCTATAAGGGTGAGGTGTATATGAATGTGGGTGTGCTTTAAGTCCATTTTATAAACACTGACACAGCACAATTCTTATTGGTAATAGTCTCTTGAGTCCAATCATGCAGAATAACAGGCATGTGCAAGTTAGGTCTTGTTGCGAGATAGACATGGCAAAGTGAACAGTTTAATGCTAGACAAGGGTTGGGAGTTTTTTTTTAGAATATACTGGCCATTGGTCCCACATAATCAAAAGTTAGATATACAGGAGTCCACTTACAAACAGAGGCCTTCCGTTTCCGCTTGACTGACCAAGGAAATGGGTCAAAATGAACCATTTCAGACAAAGAACTGTCTAAGTGCCAAAAGAAGTCACAAAATCTTATATTTCACATGGAAAATAACTAATATAACTATTTACACTGTAACTTGTTTGTTGTTTTTACAGAAAGGAGTATTCCTGCTTGGTTTAATTTTACCTGTAGAAAATGTAGGACTCACAAGTAAAATGTTGGGGGAGGTTGTGGGCAGGGAGAGGGGTCCCTCTTCAGACCCAAAGTGATTGGGATCAAAGATTATGGGGACAATATTATTCCTTTCTCTGAGCTTTAGAAGATAAATTTTTCAGCAAAGCTATCTGACAACATTCTTTACAGAGCATAATGCTTTTAAGATTTAGATTGTCATATGTTAAGAGAATTAAAAAGAAGTAGACTTTGTAGAATTTAGATTTTGCATGAATATTTAAAATTTAGAAGTCAGTTTTGCTTATTTTTCCCTTAGCAGGTCATTAAAGGACTGATGTATTCTTACCTATTCCACTTATTCCCTTTGTCAAGGCTTATTTTATGATTTACCAGTCAGCTGCTATCAGTATCCTTATATATCATTTTCTGATAATGGTAACGGGTTGAAAAGAAAAAACCCAAAAAACTATTACCTCCTCAGCCCTCAATTAAATAGCTTACTCCAATTGGAGGGAATTGGCCAGGTCCTGGTCCACCCCTAGTATACATTCTTACAAAGCTCCGTCATCAGATTCTTGAAGATGCAAGATTATTAGCAGTTCTTATTTCACAAGAATAAATTTGGTTGTAAGGCCAATGCATCTCTTTTTTAAAAATGAACACACTGACTGAAAAATGAATCTATCAAAGTGGTATGGTTTTGCCACTCTCTCCCAACAATTTAATTCCTCCTGCACGTGGGTATCCAGCTCTCCCTCTAACAAAATCCTACAAAATATTTCATTAAGGGTCACTGCGAAACCATCAGCCCTATAGGAAGGGACAGAAGGTTAGGCCTCTCAGACTGCCAACCTCATATCCAAAATGAACCCCAACCACAGACAGGACTTTCACTTCTCCCAGGAATATAGTCCAGCGGACTTGACACTTCCTTGTCTGAAAAGCAAGAAAGTCCTTTGGAATTAACAGGTGACTACACAGGAAACATTTTTGTTTTTGTTTTTGTTTTTGCTTTTAAAGAAAATAATGCAGAACATAATACATTCTGAAAATTTGATAATAACAGAATCACCTCCCGAAGTTATTATAATAAAGTAGACCCAAGATGGTGAATGTTGAGCTTTTGAAATGAAAATTCTCTTTATTCTCCTATGACCTATCTTGTTTTGATAACCTAGTAAAACTAATCTTATAAGCACTCAAGAAGCCAAACTCTTAGCTGTGTTTGCACAGATATTTCAATCGGAGGGATTTGTTCCATTTTTTCTTGTCCATAAGGAATATCTGGTAAAGGTGATCAGCTCCCAAGAGCCATATAACAAGAAAGATCAAACTAGCGGAGTTTAGGGAAGGCAATACCAAGGGAGTATTAGCCTGATTCTTGTTTGGTTTAATTTGAGTAAAAAAAAAAAAAATCACTTCTGCACACCCAAGAGATCATCCAACTGTCATGAACTTCTAAGATGCTGGCTGGAGATTTCCTTCTGTCTTTTGATGCCATTTTGTGGCTAATGAGATTATGCTTGCGACAAACAGTTGCCTGTTCCCTGCACTTAATCACATGTGCTAGAAAGTCAGGCACAGAGAGGACACAGGTGCAACAAAAGAAAAATCCAGAAAAAGGGGGTAAGTAAAGAAGAAGGGATACAGAGAAGTTGTTTTTTTTTTTTTAAAGTGGGGAGTGGGAAGTGACAGAAGGAAAAGTGAGAGAGCCCATGTGAATGCGGAGGTATTTGTAAAATCAAGTTGTCTGCAATTTTAATCAAAAAGAATGGCAGCAAGAGAAAGAAGCTGGGCCACTTTTATTCCAGGGGACAAGCTGCACAGGCTGGGTTTTTTTCTCCCCATTTTAAACAAATGACCTGTTGTCATGAATCCTATTGTGAAGCAATCCCATTAATGGCAGCATTGCTCACATGGTGATGGTGGGGGTTGGCTCTATTGCTTGAAAGAGACAAAGCTTCCCCATTGTTGTATTTAAGGCAATTTTCAGAGCACTAGCATTCTTGTTTGCTCTATTTTTGAAGGGATTCCATTTGCCAGTCATATCCCACTCATCAACCATCCATTTCATGTGTTTCACTTCTTCTTCAGGTGAAATACCACCACACTGGTGAGCACCAAAATGGTCAGAGTGCAAATAACTGTGATGGGTACTTCACCAAAGTGAGTAAGAAGGGAAGCCTCCACCTGGTCCCTATTATTGCTAAGAAGTCACCCTGGTATCGCCTTGTATATAACCAAGATGTTTCACAGTGCCTTCTTAAGTGCTCGGGAAAGCACTTTCATTTGATTTGAGCTAAATTCAGGTGATTTTGCTAAACATTGACACATACGCTTCATGGCTTTTAAGACAAACTCATATTGCTAAAGCTATTTAGCAGCAGTAACTTATGGGAAGAGTTATTGCTGTCACATCAACTGCAGTACAAAACTCAGATTATCAGCCCTTCTTGAATTGTTCAAATTTATGAAAATAAATAAACATGGAACATCAGCCATATTAAGGAGTCAGGGAAACCCCTGAGGAATAGTAACGTCTGTGGAAATGTTTTCAAATGCTGACCTGAGGATCACCCCGTGTTTTGGGTTTGTTTGTTTTTAAGTTTAAGTAACTAACATTTCTTTTTTATTCCAGAAGAGGAAAGTAACATTTTTTTCTCAAAATAAAACCATGGCAGGGTATAAACCTGGGAAGTAGCACACTCATGGAAAACACACCCCACAATCTGAAAATAGTCTACGTAGGTTCATTTTCTGTTAAGTACATCATCCAGAGGCAATTCCACTTCGTTCCAGGGAGGGGTTCTTACCATCAGATATGGACACAATAACCCTGACTCACCACCTGCCACTCTCTGTCCAGATGTGACACATAATTTGTAAATGACAATGAGGTCTACTCTGTAAACTGTGGATGTCGGTGTCTCCAGATAATTATCTGGGTAATAATCTCTTTGAGGTGTTCCTCCACACTGAAATGCTACACTCTAGTCTCTCCTACAGGCTCAGTGTCAGAGAAAAGACCCCTTAACTTTTTACCCCACCTTCCTTCTAAAAGCCAAACCATTTAGTACCTGGAAACTGTTACCCCCTCCCACCCCCACACTGTACATAAGCATCACATATGTTCTTTCTACAAATTGGTATACAGGTGCCATTTAATCAGTTCAAATTTGGAAGCTACATCTTCAAGGGTCCGAGAGAGCTCACTCCCCCCATATTTTCCCCCTTTACATGTTTTCTTATAAGACATACAGCTTAATCAATTAACAAACTAAATAGCTTATATACTGGCAATATATTACAGATGGGTTTATGTCAGAGTAATAGATCACATGAAATGGACCATGTGGTACCCCAGTGCATGATGTCTTGGTAGAGCCCTGAGGACACTGACAGTAGCGTCTCTAAGTAAGTAGTGCTGTATGAATACAGACACATGCGGATCTGTATCTACATCCATCTGACTAGGCCAAAAGGAGCAGGTAGATGCAAGATAGAGACACACACATGCTGGATGGGGCCACTGCACACCTTGTCATGCCATTTGAAAGGGCAGTTACAGGTTGCTGGTTTTGCAGCCATTAAAATTACACTTTATGGAAAAGGCTTTTCTAATTGTATTTGAGTTGCTTTCTGTAGTAAGCATCATTGGAGGAAGACCAAAGCAAGAGCAACTAGAAGTTAAATATACATTTAGCTTAGCTGCAATACAGAACTCTGGAGAAGAAGCAGGCTGAAAGATTTGTTTCAATTTTAGGCTTGGATTCTCTCCCTTGCCATTTTCTTATAGTTGCGTGTCTGTGTTTGTGTGTGCGCGTGAGTGTCTGCGTGTGTGTGTGTTCCATCGCATCATCTCCTGAAGAATGCTGGGTTTCGCAGGCAGGCGGCTAGTCACCTGCAACAACCCAGGGGTCCTGCTGAGGCTTCCAGGCTGCTGTCAGTGTCAGATGCCAGGGTCTGGTCGGTGGACATGGAGGAGATGTCATTGACAGACGAAGATGGAGGGAGACTCTCACTGCTGTTCACTGCTGCACCTGTGCTAAGAAAATGAAGACCAACATGACTAAATCTGGAACTAGACTCATTGTCACTCAGGATGCAGGCAGGGGCAAATACAAGAGGTGATGTTTAGTCCATCGTTCATTTGACAAGCCTTCATAGCACAACTAATCCAGGGCTCTGTATTTGATGGTGAAAATCAAAATGTAACAACGTAAGTCCCTGGTCACAAGTTATTTACTTGGAACCCACCTGTAATGCTCTTAACAGAAAACAAAAACAAACAAAAATACCCCACTGAAAACCCCAGTCACCCCTTCCACGTCCAATATTGTAATATAATTGGCCTGCGTGAAGCCAGTGAATTTGCATTTTTTAAAGCTCCCATGATGCTGTGCTGTCAAAGGTTAAAGACCACTGTCCTATGGCAAAGGCAGATGAGGAAAACCTTTTAATATAATGATCTCAACCTGGATGTTTTTAATGTAGGGCTTTAAAAAAAAACACATGTAAGGGTCCAATCCCAAAAATATCGGCTGAGGTGAAACCCAAAACTCAGAATTACTTGGAAGACTACAGCTCTTGAAAAATAAAGGAATATTAAGTAAATTTGTCATAGTCATTAAAGTGATCTCAAATTTAAAATCCATACAGAAAAGCTAAGTGGGAATTTCAGTGAAAGTTACCATAGACATCATCATCATCATCAAAATACCACCATATACATACTACTACTAATAATAATAACAGAAGAAGCAGCAGCAGCAAAAGCATGCTTTTTGATTTTGTGTTTATGTTCCAGCAGGTTTGCTTACCTGGCAAACTACAAAACAAGGACTCTGAATTATTAAGTTAATTTGAAAAAAGTATTTTATTTATCTGCTATGTGGTGATATAAAAATTTTGAAACTCTGAGAAGAAGCGTGCTCATGATAATCACTCAGTAAATACTTGCTGAGTTATATCTTTGAGAACAACAAAGGAAAAATGAGCAAGAGGCACTGCAAAATATAATGAAACCATTGGAAACAGTTTACTTTTTTTTCTTTATATATTCTTTTTGTGTGTGTGAGAGAAAGAGAGCACATGAGCAGGGGAGAGGGGGACAAATGGAGAAAGAAAAAAAGATAGGGAGAGAGAGAGAGAGAGGGGGGGAGAGAGGGAGAATACCAAGCAGTCTCCATGCTAAGCAACAGACGCAGGGCTTGATCCCTCAACCCTGGGATCATGATCTGAGCCTAAATCAAAAGTCAGACGTTCAACTGACTGAGCCACCCAGGAGCCCCATGTATTCTTTATACTTAAGCAATATAGGTGGTAAAAACGCATCCTTTGTGAAATTGTTATTAAAAATATCTAGAGTTTAAATCATCTAATAAAATTAAAGATGAAGAATTCTCATTAAAAATGTTATCAGAGCAAATTTATCTGAGCAAGGTACATTTGGTGAAAAATAACAAATCCAAAATAAGGTATAATAGTGTTATCACAAAGATCTAATAGATCAGAAAAAAAATCAATGAAGAATATATATGACTCACCAAAAAAAAAAAAACCATCTGATTAAAAAATGGGCAGAGAACCTGAATAGACATTTTTCCAAAGAAAACATACAGATGACCAACAAACACATGAAAAGATGCTCAACATCAGTAATCATTAGGGAAATACAAATCAAAACTGCAAAGACATATCACCTCACACTTTGTGAGAACAACTAGGATAAAAAAGACAAGAAATAACAAGTGTTGATGAGAGTGCAGAGAAGAACTAACCCTCATGCACTATTTATGGGAATATGAACTGGTACAGTGGCTTTAGAAAAAAGTATGGATATTCCTCAAAAAAATAAAAAAATAGAAATAACATATAATCCAGTAATGCCACTACTGGATATCTACCCAAAGAAAACAACACTAATTTGAAAAGACACATGCACCTCTATGTTTATTGCAGTATTATTTACAATACCCAAGATATGGAAGCAACCTAAGTGTCCATCAGTAAACAAATGGATGAGAAAGATGTGGTGTATATATATATATATATATATACATATACATATATATGTATACATACAATGGAATTACACAGCCATTAAAAAGGATGAGATTGTGCCATTTGTGACAACATGGATGGACTTAGAGGGTATTATGTTAAGTGAAATAAGTCAAATTGAGAAAGACAAATATCATATGATTTCACATTATGTGGGATGTAAAAAGCAAAACAAGTGCACAAAGAAACAAAAAGCCAAATAAGACCTATAAACACAGAGAACAAACCGAAGGTTTCCAGAAGGGAGAGCAGTAGAAGGATCAGCAAATGGGTGAAGGGGAGTAGGAGATACAGCTTTCTAGTTATGAAATGAGTAAGTCACGGGAATAAAAGGCACAGCATTGGGAACAGACTCAATAGTATTGTAATAACATTGTAAGGTGACAGATGGATAACAACACTGTGGCGAGAAGAGCATGAAGTATAGAGAAGTTGAATCACTATATTGTACACCTGAAACTACTATAATATTGTGTGTCAACTATACTCAAAATTAAAAAATAAATTTTTTAAGTCTGTGAAGTGGTGAGGCTAACACAATGTCTTTGCTCTTGGGGTAAACATTTCTTCTCTATGAAAAAAATGTGATTAAGATGTGACATTTTCTGGGATGCCTGGGTGACCCAATCGGTTAAGTGTCTGACTTCAGCTCAGGTCCCGATCTCACGGTTTGTGAGTCCGAGTCCCACTTCGGGCTCTGTGCTGACAGCTCAGAGCTTGGAGCCTGCTTTGGATTCTCTGTCTCCTTCTCTTTCTGCCTCTCCCCCACTCATGCTCTCTCTCTCAAAAATAAACATTAAAAAAATTTTTTTAAAAAAGGTGACATGTGGAGAGGACACATACACATAAACTAAGAAAGATTATATGTATCTTATAAGTATTTAAAATTTTTATTTGTTGATTATAAACATATTTATACAAATTATGGGGGGTGTGAAACAATATAGAAAACATAACAATAGGCACTGATCCTCAAATAAATAATAACTGTTAAACTTTGGGTATATTTTCTTCTAGTGTTTTTGCTATGAAGTTTCTCTAATTGTGGTTATTTAATATATATTCTTTTGTATCCAGATATGTTTATATACAAAAAAGCTTATGCATTTTGCATGTTCTTTAAACTCTTAAAAGTATGAATACCTCTTAATCTTGAATGTCTCGAGACTTTTAAGGCTCTTGTTAATATCTACCTATAAATAATTAACTCTCATTATCAGAACAATGTGTAATGTAAAGTTCCCTGGCTTCAATTTATTCCAATTTTACTTAATTGCATCCTTTAGAGATATGATACAGAGCTACTCCATTTCTTCTCCTGACATATACTAGTAAATTTCATATACTAGCAGACAACTTTTGACTTCCTTACATAACTCAAATGCCCAGCTCTATCCTCCCCACTCCAGTCTGGATTAAATTATGCCAACACCAACACCCTCATGTGTTTTCATAAATGTTGGCCAATGATAATTTAACATCACTATGACTGACTTCTCAGAATCTTCAATTCTCCACATCCATATTAAAGGGTAGAGATTAAAACTGGACACACACCTCTAATAAAGTCTCAATCAACTGTGGGCTGACAGAGTGAATGGCTTTGTTCATAGTGTCCATTCATCTCCTGCGTGACATATCTCCTATACTACACACATAACTTTCAAATCATGATACTATCATTTAGATTTACTTTTAACTTAAAATATGAAATATTGCTCATATACCTTTTTTTAACAACTTTTTTGAGATGTAATTCACAAATTTAACTTGTACCATTCAATCATTTTTAGGATATTCACAAAATTGTGCAACTGTCACCACAATCAATTCTGTGATGTTTTCATCACCCCGACAGGAAACCCTGCACTCTGTTTCTTACTTACCCACCAGCCATAAGCAATGACTAACCCACTTTCTGTCTAGAAACCTGCCTATTCTGGACACATTTTGTAAATGGAATCATACAATATGTGAACTTTTGTGACTGGCTCCTTTCACATAGCATAGTGTTTTCAAGGTTCTTAATGCTGTAGCATGTAGCAAAACTTCATTCCTTTTTAATACTGAAATATATTCCATTGTATGGATATGTCACTTCTGTTTATTGATTATTTGAAGGGCATTTGATAGACATTTAGGTTGTTTCAATTTTGGGCTATTATGAATAATGTTGTATGAACATTCACGTGTAAGTTTTTATTTCTAACCCTGAAGAGTGGAGTTGATGGGTCATAGAATAACTCCATGTGTAACATTTGAGGAACTGAAGAACTTTTTCAAATTGGCTATACCAGTTTACATTCCTACCAGAGGTGTATGAGGGTCCCAATTTCTCCTTCTCCTCTCCAGTACTCCTCATTATCTTTTTTATTACAGCCATCTGGTGTATGTTAAATGGTATTTCATTGCATTGTGGTTTGATTTGTATTTGCTTAATGGCTAATGATGTTGGGTATCTTTACATGTGCTTGTTGGCCATTTCTATACCTTCTTTGGAGAAGTGTCTATTCAGATCCTATGGCCATTTTTTAACTGTTATTTTCTCTTTTTTTAATGAGTTATAAGAGTTCTTTATGTATTCAGGGTACAAAGTCTCTTACTATATAAGATTTGCAAATGTTTTCCTCCTTTTCTATGGATTATCTTTTAATTTTCTTGATGGTATCTTTTGAAGCACACGTGTTTTTAATTTTGATGAAGTTGAATTTACCTATTTTTCCTTTTGCAACTGTGCTTTTAGGGTCATACCTAAGAAACCATTTCCTAACCCAATATCATGAAGATTTACTCCTATGTTTTCTTATAAGAGCTTTATAATTTTCGTTTTTACACTTAAGTCTGTGATCTATTTTGAATTTATTCTTATATTCTATATGAGGTAAGAGTCCACCTTCAATCTCTTGCATATGGATATCTAGTAGTCCTATCACCATTTATTGAAAAGGTAGTTCTTTGTCCATGGAGTTGTCTTAAAATCCTTGCTACAAATCAATTGACCATAAATGTAAGGGTTTATTTCTGGATTCTCAATTTTATTTAATTGATCTATATGTATATCCTCAAGCAAATACCCCATTGTCATGAACACTGCAGTGTGTGATAAATTCTGAAATCAAGAAGTGTGAATCCTCCAACTTTGTTTTTTTTTCAAGATTGTTTTGGCTATTCTGTATCCCCTGTAATTCCATGTGAATTTTAAGAACAGCCTATTTCAGCAAAGAAAAAGGTAGCTGTGACTGTGATGAGTATATTTAATCTGTAGATCAATTTGGAGAGTAGTGTCATCTTAACAATATTAAATCTTCTAATCAGTGAATGAATGGAATGTCTTTCCGTTATTTAGGTATTTAATTTCTTTCAACAATGTTCTGCAGTTTTCAGAGTAAAAAATTTGCACTTCTTTTGTTAAATTTGTATTTTATTCTTTTTGATGTTATTGTAAATGGGATTGTTTTCTTCTCATTGTTAGTATATAGAAACACAAATGATTGAGTGAAGAAGTCTTGATGTCAATGGATTGGAGAACAAATGGTTCAAATGATGACATATACATCTCTTGAGTGTTATAATTAACCGAAATACCCAAGTTAATGAGGAAGATTTTTGTTATTGTGCTTTATTTAAATTATGACAAAATAACTAGTTTGAAAATTTTAAAATAAAGTTTTGGCATAATACAAATCAAAAAGTATTTAAAAGTATCTCTACATAATAGTCCTGGTCTTCTCTTGAGATAGGGTTTTTCTTCTCTCCTGGCTGGAGCTGGTTATATGGACATGTTTTGATTGTCACAGTTAAAGTTGAGTACTGATCAAACAAGGGTGAGATAGGACTTACCTGCGATGAGGCTCCCTTTTTTTTTAACGTCTATTTTTGAGAGAGAGACAGAGTGTGAGTGGGGGTGGGGCAGAGAGCGAGAGGGAGACACAGAATCCCAAGCAGGCTCCAGGCTCTGAGGTGTCAGCACAGAGCCCGATATGGGGCTTGAACTCACGAACCGCGAGATCATGACCTGAGCCAAAGTTGGACGCTTACCAACTGAGCCACCAGGTGCCCCGAGATTCCCTTTTAAGAACACAATTCGATGTTTACAAATAAACAGAAACCAACAACACTGTGGCAGCTAGAGAGATTATACAAAGAACATTGAAGAAATTCCCACAGAAACACAAACTGAATGAAGGTAGCAGAACTAAAAGGAGTGTTTAATAAACTTTTTATATAAAAGGAATCACACTGCAGATTATGCTTCTAAAATACACAGCACTCCTACTGTATCTATTTTAATAATCAGAATATTGTCAACACACTTGTGGAACATTCTAGGTCTTATGCCATGTGAGCCATCTCACTATCATCTATAGCTTTGCTACATGATTACCTCATGTTTGTTTCCCTTGCTTCTTTTTACTTCTTTCATCATACTTCTTCATTTCTCCTATCTTCCTCAATCTCTAGTGTTCAGTACAGAAAAGTACTCAGTTTAACAAAGCACCGAGTATCTTTTGTATGTACTCTTCTAGATAGGTTTTGTGAGAGAAAGCAAATTTCGCCTATGAAACTGGTGAAACTGCTAAACTATTTTTGACTAAGGGAAATAATTTTGTTGTAGTTGTCTTTCTTCTCACTTTGTTCATTAGCTGGCTATCTTCTATATATTGGAATGGCCTGACCTTTATTTTATCAATGTTGAATGCAAATTATATAGTTAGCATTCGATCACTCAAAGTTCAAACTCTTTATCAACTGTATTTCTATGGTTTCCTAGACTACTGTTCCTGATTTTTTTATAGCACAAATTCATTAAGAGAGGTCCTCTCTTCTAACGTTTCCTCTACAAAATTCCCATTACATCTGTTTATTGTATGAGACTGGGTCTTTTCTGTATAGCGCTATGATGAAACAATCGTGTGTACTGTCTAGCAGTGTGCTACAGCTGGCCTTTCGTGGCTTCTGAGAGCCAAGTATTAGCATTAGCATCTCTTTCCAACTCTGCCTTCATTGATGTCACATAGGTAGCTTGAAATTGGTCACAGTGAGAATAAGTACACCACAGAAATTGGTAAATGCTATTAATCAGTCCTTTTAAAAGAACAGATAGGGGGCGCCTGAGTGGCTCAGTTAAGCATCCGACTTTGGCTCAGTTCATGATCTCACAGTTCGTGAGTTCGAGCCCTGCATCAGGCTCTGTGCTGACAGCTTGGAGGCTGGAGCCTGCTTTGTATTCTGTGTCTCCCTATCTCTTTCTGCCCCTCCCCCACTCGCTCTCTCTCTCTCTCTCTCTCTCTCTCTCTGTGTCTCTCAAAAATAAATAAACGTTAAAAAATGTTTAAAAATAAAAAATAAAAATTAATTTTAATAAAGATGGTTGTTAAAAATCAACCAGTCCCCCACTATTACATGAAAAATCTTTGCTTCTATATGACTTCTATTGCACTATAATAAATACACTCTTGACTGCAGCTACTCTGGTTTTACTGAATGATCCTTTCAGGTCTCTTTTTGTGTAGGTAATAAATAAATTTTGTAACCATAAAACCAAACGCAAATGGAAGAGTCAAGAAATGGACCTTGGCTTCAAATTGTTAATTTACTGCCAGTTTGTGAAAATCTCTTACATGGAACTGAACTGACTTGAATTTGATTATAACATTCACCTGCCCAGGATGTCCTAGCAATGTGAAACATCCCTACCTTCTATATTTTTTTCAGAGAAACCCAATTGTTTTAAAAAGTTTGCTATGAATAAAGCATTGCAAATTTTTGTCAATAAAAATGCTATTAAAAGTAACAAAATAGTAGTAGGGCTGCAAATGAGGAAGAGCAACTACTTTCAATGCTACCTGACCAAAAAATAAGTTTTACGGAAAGAAGTTATGCTAATGGAAATTTCTCAAACTATAAGTTATGTAGTCACAAGATATTTATTATTTCAGGGAAAATGTTCTGCTTTTTAAATTTTTTAATGTTTATTTTTTACTTTTAATGTTTTAAAATATTTATTTTTGAGAGAGAAAGAGTGCAAACAGGAGAGGGGCAGAGAGAGAGGGAGACAGAATCCAAAGCAGGCTCCAGGCTCTGAGCTGTCAGCACAGAGCCTGACGTAGAGCTCAAACCCACAAACCATGAGATCATGACCTGTGCCTAAGTCCAATGCTTAACCAACTGAGCCACCCAGGCATCACTGCTCTGCTTTTTTTAAGGAAATTATTTTCCATGCACAAAGAAGTAGACACAGAGAATTAAAAGTACTGGAATAAAAAAATCACTGAGATATAGCCTTCTCTTTAAGTATGATCTTGAGCCTCATCTTATTAAGGGCTGAGGTTTCTAAATTTTTTTAAGTTTATTTATTTATTTTGAGAGAGATGGTAAGTGGGGGAAGGGCAGAGAGAGAGAGAGAGAGAGAGAGAGAGACTCTCAAGCAGGCTCCACACTGCTAGCATAAAGCCCAATGTGGGGCTCGAACCCACAAAACTGTGAGATCATGACCTGAGCTGAAACAAAGAGATGCTTAACTGACTGAACCACCCAGGAACCATGAGGTTTTTAAATAAAAAATAATAACTATTGGACTAGATCAGTGACTATAATTTGGAATGACACATTGCCATAGTATGTGGAATATGGTGAGTGGGTGGGAGTAAGGGGGGGGGAGTTGTATATTTAAATCACCTGGGGAGTTTTATCTGCCATTTAGAGATTCTGAAAAATCTCTACCCATCCTAATGCTAAATATCTTTATTTTGGTGAGTCACTCTTACTTATAGGAGGCTTACTTCTTGGGTGGAATGGGAATGGTAAACAAAGAACTTTTGGAATGGACAGCCTCCTATATTTGTTCCAACTCTAACATTTTATAAAAAATGCTCTAGAAGAAAATTAATTTCTATTCATGAACTGCTATTCCCTTAGCAGTCTTTATAAATCAATTCAGAAAGTAAGCAGCCATGCTATTCTTGAAAATAAATCACTGTGCAAGTGAAATCAGATAGCAGAAGGGAGTACAATTATTTATTTAGAAATGTATCTGAAGTTTAGATTTATTTCTTATTGATATACAACAATTCCATCGATAAATTTCAAACCTGTATATTATTCTGCAAACGCACATTTAACTTCCTATTTACATTTTTAAAGTATCACTAAAACATGCATTTGGGCAGGAGAACAATTTTCACTCAGGTTTTCTTAGTTTCACTAAGAAACTGCATTAACTTATTCTCTTGCTTCCAGGTTCCTCGTGTGGCCATGACTTAATATTATGGGAGTTGTACTGTTACTTCATTCTGGCTATTTACAAAATAAATATGATATGCAAACATTAATGAGAAGTGGTGAATACAATGAAGAAAGCAAAAAAAGCTGACTTTTCAAGTTTTCTTAGTAATCGCTTTTTCCTTCAGCAGTCTACTGCATAAGTGCATATCACGTGCACACAACACACACATACAGTGGTTTGCCCATAAAAATTTAACAATTGGCTCTCCATGGGGGGAAAAATGCCCTGGATTTGTAGAGTGAGCCAACCTCCACATCTTAAATCCTGCATGGTAGATTCCAAGCGACTAACACAAGGTCAATAAACTCACAATTGGGAGAGATGTACACAAGTAGCTCTCATGAGCTAGTAGCCGCAGCACAAGGCTGTCCTATGCTTCAACATGATGCATACAAACCCTTCTTCATATGGCAGACCACTCATCCCATCCCTTTCATGATTAATTAATCTCATATGTATCATCCTCAGTCCTTTTTTTGCCTTCCCTGAACTATACAGTTTGCATAAAATGGGTCATGGGAATAAGATTTTTGTGGAAGTGTTGTGAAAGTATTGAAAAGAGAATTGTGGATTTTATGTCATCACAGATTAACTGTTGCAGAGATCTGGTTGGGGCTGAGGGGAATATAGAGCATGAAATAAGCTGAAGATGGGGTGCCCTGAAGTGGGTGGCATGACCCCAAGCTCTTTGAAAAGAGGAATGGAGATGAATAAATTGTAACTTGAATTAAAGATGAATAGAAGAGACCGTGCAAAAAATTTAGTCCAGTCTGAGCCTGAGGTCCTAGGTCACCTTCACTGGATGCTGGTATTTTGACCTCTTAATGATTACAGAAAAACATGTTCTGACCATTAGGGGAATCCTTAAAACAAGGAGTCTTTCTGCCTTAGAAGGTAACATCTTGAGGCTGTTGGATTCAGTGTTTGGGTTCCTTAATCAGAATCAGAATCAGAATCAGACAGAACATACAAGTAGGTTAGGCACCACTTCTGCAGACCTGCATCAGTCTAAATGCTAGGATGAATGAGCAGGGTGGACAGACAACCCAATGATTTTTTTCACCCTCTTTGAAGAAAGGAAAGACTTGGGGATAAAACTGGACATTACTCAAATGAGAAAACATGTCCCAACTAAATTGTATCTGTTTGGATATAATAGTGATTTGGGTGCAAACCAATTATTCAAAGATTAGTATGAGTATGAAGAATTTATTATTTATCCTACATCTTTTTTCCTTAAACAATTTAAGGTCCATAGGGGAAAAAATGTTTATCAAAGGTAGGGCATCAAATCCATTTTTCTCTAAACTAATCATTTGGAAACTACATTCTTGCCAGAATGAGTTGAGTTTAGTTTAAAGTTAGAGATAAGCCATCACATTTTCTAAAACTCCTTTTTTTTAGAGCAAGAGAGAGAAAGAGAAGGAGAGTGCACCAGTGTGCACACGAGAGCAAGGGAGGGGTAGAGAGAATGGAAGACAGAGAATCCCAAGCAGGCTCCTCTCTGTCATGCAGAGCCCTACACAGGGCTCAATCTCACAAACCTGAGATCATGAACTGAGCCAAAATCAAGAGTGAGATGCTTAACGCACTGAGCCACCCAGGCACCCCTCTAAAACTCTTTATACACACACACATACACACACATACACACATACACACACACACATATATGTATATGTATACATACATATATACATATACATATACATATACATATACATATACATATACATATACATATACATTCCTGACCTCTACATTGACATGGTGGTCAGGGGGCATGATGGCTCTGTGTTTTGATGAGAAGCAGTTACCCTTTAACCAGCCCTTGTCAACATTTCTTCAAGATTCACTATTATCTTTTGTCCTAGTCATAATCAATAATCATGATCAAAATGAATGCCACACTGAATATCAAAAAGAATAGAACGAAAATCACTGGACAGAAATAATCATGTGATATTAGTGTATATGCTCTATTAGCAATGTTATTGGCTGCAATCCCTCTTCAAGGTCAAGAAAAATACACAAGTACTGGTTTATTAGTTATTCACTGAGAGTGAGTACCTGAAGGAGAAGGTTGTCCTTTTACAACACCATTTTTAGTCTTTTCTTCCGAATTCATTACCTCCTTGTAGATAAGTTCTGTAAGAAACAGTTGTCAGGATCATTAAAAAAATGGTCTTTAATATGCAGAGAAAACTTATTAATGAAAAATAATAACATTCTGATGGGGTTGAGTAAATTAAAAATCAATCGGGATTCCTTTACTCCTCTATTTCTACTTTGTCTTGCAAAAAAGCACAAAGCCTGGAAAAAGTAAGTGCTCAGTAAAGTATTTGACCAAATAAATGTATGAAGAATATACATTCTACTTGGTTCTGAATTTTTGAGGAGATTTTTGATGCCATCTAACTTTATCTCCTAAGAACTTTAATGGCCCAGTTTTAAGCATACAGTTTTCTTCTATATTCACTTCCTAAGAGATGCACATACTCTCCTGACTTTATTACTTTCCAACAATTTCCCAACTGCTTCTTCATTTTTTTTTTCATACTGAAATCTTGGAGTTGTAAAATTAAACTTGCCTCAAACCCAACATGATAATTATTACATTTATTTCCAAACAGGCATCCATTCATGGCTCTTTCTTTGCTAGAGTTAAATTATGTACCTTCATTTCTTTTAATTTTCCCCTTTTTGCTAAAAATCATTCAGTGTTATTCATTCTTGCTGTGCAATGAGTTCCAATTTATATAATCATTATCCTTCACCATAATTTCTTTCTCTGGTTTATAATTTAATCCATGTTCATTTTTAAGTGATATTTATCTCGTAATACTTACCTATTCACAAACCCCTAAGAGTACCTTCTTGTCCTTATTTAGAGCATATCAAGTCTTTTCTGTCCATCATTTAGTATCTTTGTTTACTTGGTCTATTGTTTGCACATGCTCGTTTTTCCATATTATCCAACAGGACTCCTTGGCCAGAGAAATCTCTTTGCTATCTTTATAACACTTTTTGCTCATCCCTATCCTTTGTTTTCTCCATATGTCCCCATACTGGTATTTTCCTCTGTTTTATTCTTTTTTTCTCAATTTATAATGATTAATTCCTTCAAGTCAGCTCAAATATTTCTTCTCTTCAGATCTTCCTTTTATGTTCCTCCCCATTTTGACTGAATGGTTTGTTATGATCTGTATTTGCTTATCTCTACTCTGTAGTTCTTTTATTCTACTGTGTAGTTATTTATATTAGTTTAATAATTCTTCATAGTTTCTGCTTTGTTTCACCCTGAGTATAATCTTGACTATTCATTATGTGTTTGGAAGGGTTTTGGTGGAAAAAAAGTGAACTAATGTATTTATTCATTATTTTCTTACTTTGAAGGATAAATAAGCCATTCAGATACATAGATTTCCTAGATTTTCAAGTCCTAAAAATGAACCAAATGAATTCATACATTAAATATCTTTTATTTTCTAATGTCTAAAGTAATCTTAGGCTTAATTTAATCCATTTTATATTATAATTTTATACACAAACATGGGATGTATAATTCTGAAATTCTGAATTGAAGCATGCCCTCCACCATAACAAATACTTTGACAATCAGTACTCTTTTAAAAAGTGTCAGTAATTAATTCCTTTCATTCTTGAGTAAATGCAATATTGTTATTAGTATGAAAAGACTGATGACGTTTCGAGAACTTTGAAAATTGTCTGAGGATAGCAATTATAAAATCATCTGTTACCAAATTGCTTTAAAGAGAGATGCCTTGAAGATATTTTCTGAGTTTCAATAAAGCAAAATGTATATTTAAGTGGTAGAGTCACCTTTCCATTCTTCAATGGTGTGTTCTCTTTCGTCCAACTGTTTGTCATATATCTGAGGTGGAGGCTGCAGAATAAAAACAAACAATAAACTTTGTGTAATAACCCAAATATAACTAAATTTTACAGTGCATGGAGTAACTTGCTGTTCATTGATTTTGGTAGCGAGGAGACTCACGTATTAATTTTGGGGTAATTGCAGTGGTGCAGAAGTTAAAATTTCTAGACTTATGAAGGACTCATTTATATGCCAATAGTTGCTGCTGACCAAGTAAAGCAGCAGAATCCAAATCCTAAGAGCTCACTTCCCAAAACCTTCTGATTTAGAAACCAAATCTAAGAAACTAATAAAGCCAATCTTTAAAAAGAAAATAAGACATTAGATTATAAGGACCCAGAAGCTATTTCCTCCATTCACTTGCTTTATAACAGAACCCTACCCAAACTATTCCCCACTGATAAGATTTTGTTCCATTCTCAGACCCTCCTGAAGAAGTCTTTAATATCCCTCAATAGGCCATAGTAGTAGTCCCTAGTATAAAGCCATATTTAGATCTAATCAAACTTTTAAATTTTTTGTGAAGCATCATAAAATACCTTTACATATAGCTATATTCCCAATATTTAAATGATATTTTCTCCCCATAGGCAGAAGACTCTGCCAGTTTTTTACAGAGGTGGGCCACTGTAAACCTCTGAGACGCCCTTTGGTTAGCCCTCTCTGGGGGATATCATATGAGAGGACCTTCAGTCTGACTTATGCCATCAGAATTTCTCTTGCCATGAAGAGTTCAGAGATGGAAAAGGAGAGATTTTCATAAATCTAGGTGCCTTCCAGGAAGGAGGGTCTCAGATTCTTTGATCTCTTCTTCCTGATGAAGAGGAATAAGATCTCCAGATAGGGGAGATATATCATGATGCCCTATGGTAGCTCTACCTCAGGCCAAGAGATGGAAAGAAAAAAAATATTTCTTGGAAAAAAATATCACTATGAGATACATGGAGAAGGGGCTAAGAAGTTCCATCGGCTGGCGATGGATTGAATGAAATAAGAACTACCAATTTCTGGTGCCATGAGACAGGGAACCCTAGAATTCACGTTGCCTAACACTCCAACAGCAATATTTATTGTAAGAAACTCAAAGAGTTACTCGATAAAGTGACTCAGGCCTATGGCCATGCATCCCTCAAAAATGGCTGTCATACGAAGGCTTTGGACAAGACTTTCAAAGACAGCTCTTGGCTTCTGTTGGAGGTTGTTGGCCAGTGAGTAGCATCTTACTACTATAGTAGTCCTTCTTTACTGCATTCAGCCTGAATCATGACAGATATGAATTTTCATTCTAGTCCTGATATGCTGGGGTAGCCTCACATACTACAGAAGTAACTGTATATGAAAAGAAAAGAATTTGCCCCATTGTGGTCAGGCAACTTAACACAATACTGAATTATTGAGAAGTAACTACTGATGAGGCTAGACATTCTTTTAACTCCTATAATTGTTACTGGAGCAAAAAGCTTTAAACCAGCTACTGTGATTCAAACATGGCTGGCTGAGTAGTCTTTATTGAAAGAATTAAGCAAAATGAGACCCCACTCTATCCCATGATGCTAAAGGGAACATAAAAATACAATTATATAAAGTTAAGGGGACAGGGTGATTAGGCACTGTCCTCAGGACTTGACTAAGGCATCATCTTCTACCCCAAATTACAAAGGATTCCCAAATTATAGGAATATTATGATGTAATGAGTAAACAGTTTTTTGTTTTGTTTTGTTTTTTTTAATTTGTGAAACTGTCATCTAAGTAAGCTAATGCAAAGCTAAATTCTGGTTATGTAAAGACATTTTTCCAAGTGGCAGGTTTCCTGCTTTGCCTCTTCCTATAATGCTGAGGGGACATCCTCTGCCAAACACAGCATACACAAGCTCTCAGAGGTCCCCAGAGCTCTATGCCTTGTTGGCACCTCTTTCTTCTTCTAACAATAGACTCAGCTCAGGATCTTGTGTGGCTGGCTTCTCCATGAAGTGGATTTTTCCATTCAAATTTCAAAACTGAACATGGTTCAAGAGTACAGTTCCTGCCAAAGTGCATAAATGCCATTTTCTCTCTGCAACAAAACTATTTTGAGAGAGGCTTTCCTTGGAACTTCATCATACAGCTGTTGGTAGTGTATATAAAGCATGAAGTACGTAGACTCTAACCACAAGCAAACTACAAACAGAGAAAAAAGTACTGAGTCCAAGGTTTTTCCTTTCAACAAACCAAAACGGCTGCAAAACATATTTGCATTATAGCTATGATTGAAACAGCTACATGTTCAGAGTTGTGGGGTTTTTTGTTTGTTTTAAGAGGAAATGTAATCACCTGCAATGGAAGGGTACATTCACATAAAGATGTCTTCTACATAAAAATATAAAAGAGGAATTGACCAATAATCTACAGAGAGTAATGTCATATTCAAACATATATATATATATATATACACACACACACATATATGTGCTTGCACAGCAATAATTAGATGCAATTGTCCACAACACTCTCTGCCTCCACCCTTCTCTAAAGAGAAGCTAGTGTTTTATTGCTCAGTTGTCTCCCACCCTTATTAAACAGAAAGGATTCTCTTTTTCCAGGTAGCAATCTAAATGAAAAAGAAATGAGGAGTGAGGATAAAGAGAAGGGCCCCAGAGAATATTTCCAAAAAAAAATTTACTAGATTGGAACAATTTGAGATGTGAGAAAATCAAGGATAAGATGAAATTAAGGATAATATATGGAAAGTTAGTAGGGCTTGTGACTTGCATGCTTTTGAATGTTCCTCAAGAGACTGAAATTCTCTTTCTGTTATTTTTGAAGATTTTGGACTCTACTTCCTTGCTTGAAATTCTTATAGATATTGAACCATGAATTCAAATGGATTACATAAAAAATAACAATATGGATTAGATGTTTCATATTAATGTTATTATATATACATGTACAAATTGTTTTAATTAAATGAGATAACACATAGACAAATACATAATCACTGCGTTAGTGAATATTAGAATCAATGTATTTGTTTATTAACTCATTAATTCAGTAAAGGTCTTGGGCACGTAATATGCACCAGACTATATTAAAAATTGAAACTTCAAAACTAGATAATATGGCTTCTGATCTCAAGGAGCTCACAATTCAGTGGACTGATATAAACCAGAAAATTAATACACAACATGATAAAAAAAAATATGTATGTGGTATAGGAGAATAGAGTGAAGAAATCTTAACAAACCCTAGGAAAACATTTTGCTTCTTGGAGTAGATGACATCTGTACTAGTTCCATGAAGAAAGGTGGTGGAGGATGCTGTCAAAAAAAAAGGAGAAGGACAAGATGACTCCAGGCACAGAACCTAGAAAACAGCATAGTCGTGTTGGTGGTGGATGCATGTTCGTTTGGGTGCACACACATGCAAAGAGAATTGGAAACAATTCTTTGAAAGTAACACATGACATACTTCAGAAGTGACAAGCAATAAGAGCTGTGCCTAGAGGAGATGGGTCAGGCAAAGGCTAGATCAAGGATGGTCCTGGGTACCATGATATGGAGCAAAGACTTCTTGAATTTAAGAGAATGGCATGGACAAATCCATGGCTGGATTGAAGAAAGACACAACTGAAAGCAGAAAGATTTAGGGAGCTAATGCATGATCTAGAAAATAAATTAAAAAGGCCTGACTATAATGTGGAAGGTCAAGATGGATAGAAAATATAGATTCAAGAATTAATAAATGTTAATTGGTAGATATTAATATTTATTTAATATTGATTAAGAAATTAAATTGGTAGAATTTTTTTGATTAAATGTGTATAATGAGAAAGAAGAATGATTCCCAGATCACTAAGCTAAATAGCTGGACAATTATGGTATTTATGGGACTGTCTAAAAGGACAGAGAATGAAAAAAGGGAAATGAGATTGGTAGAGAGGTAAGCCAAGTGCTATGTGGATAGAGAGGTCTATTTGAGAATTAAATAGATGATCTGGTGATCATAGGACTGCTGTTGGCTAGAGATGTATAGATTCAAAACTATTAGCAACAGATGTTTGTTGAAATCATGACAGTGCATGAGGTCACCCATAGAGTGAATGCAGGTAGGAAGAGTAAAAGGCCAAAATGGACCCCTGCCAGACACCAAGGTTTAAAAGTTGACCCGTGGAAGAGAAGTGCACTAAGAAGAAGGAGGAGAAAGAGAAGACGAGGGGAAAGAAGAGAAGAAGGAAAGAAGGAACACTTAAAGAAATACATGGATAATAAAAATATTGTAATGCTATAGAAGTCAAGTGTTCAGAGAGTTTCAAAAAGAGGGAGTAATTCTCTATTTCTTATAAATGAAACAAATGAAGAATTTAGCTTTCCAGGAATCAGAAGGGCATGATAAAAAGCATAACTTTGAACCCCATAAAGGTTTCCAAACCTCAAAACTGTCGCCACACCCAGAAAGATTCAGATAGATTGTTGATGAAGTATTTTAATGCCAGATAGCACCTAAAGAAGTAGAAAGATATAGAAGAAATATCTTCAATACCAATATGGATATTGTATACAAATAAAAAAAAGGAACTGCAGAACAGATTGTGACACTAAAAAAAGAAAAAAGAAAAGAAAAGAAGAGTTCTAATGCTCTTTCCCAAATATCTTTTAAGAGTTTGATAAGTGAAAAACACTGTTCTCTAATTAAGAGAAGTCATTTTTTTCTGAGAAGATACTATGTGCTAAGCTCTTTATATATGCACTTTTAAACAATCTTTAGATAAAGAAACTAAGATTCAAAAAAATTCTTCTTAAGATATCTTAAGTCACATAACTAATTAATGGTAGATCTTTGATTGAAACCAAACTTAAAGAATAATTCAGAGCAAATGGTAATAGACATTAATCTAAAATAAGAGATAATGAAACAATATTTAAAGTAAACATCTTTATAAAATAAGAAATAGAAACACAAGCCAATGGGGAGATTGTATGTCTCAATTTGCTCAAAACCATCTCAGTTTTTGCTTGTTGTCCTTACAGCTACTAACAGTCCTCAGGCCCTTTACTCTCACAAGCGTTTAGAGGATAATTATATGAGCACACTGCATAGCAGTGTTATGACATGGCATATTGCAGATCGCAGGTATCCAGTAATTACAGGATGAGAAAAAAACAACCAAACTGCAACTTTTTCTACTACTGGAGTCTCAACAATTGCAGATGTCTACTCTTTCCTGCTCTGAGACATCATGTCAGCATTTCCTTCCATTTTCTCCATTTTTAAAAATGTTAAACTTAACTATAAAGTATGGCTTTTACCAGAAAGTGCTAAAGGAATGCAATGCTACATAATAAAATTGGGATTGAGCAATATGGATTGTTGGCATTCTTTTGAGTTCTTGTTGCTGGAAATGATTTCTTGCTGAAGGGATCTCTTTAATCAGTATCTGTTCAAATCCCTAATTGATTCCCCCAAGGTACAACTTGCTCTTTTGTGACTTCATTTTATGCCACATATTTAAGTAATATTCCATTTATTAAAATGTATGAATTTATTCTTTCCTTAGTCTTCAAAATAACCCCATTTCAACAGCATCATAGAATGTTAGTGATGGAAGAGAGTTTAGAGGTTATCCAGTGCCACCCTTATGCAATTTGCAAATGAGAATATAAAAACTGCACAGGTGATTTGTCCATGGTCTTAGAGTTAATTAGTGGCAGAGTTAGGAAGAAAATGCAAGATCTCTTACAGGGAAAGATGGAATGGAGGAATTCTAATGGGTTGCAGAAATGTTAAGTTGAATAATTCAACACTTACAAAAGATTTTCATTAGTGACAAATTTGAGCCTGTCACTCTGATTTCTGTTCCAATTTTCTGTCAGCCTACACACATAGCGAGATCTGGCAAATATCACCCAAATGGTCAACACTTACATCCTGAATGCTTTTTGTCAAAATATCTTGGACAACATCAAGACCTCTATACATGTGAATCTCAAAAGAGATGAGAACCAGATTATGAGAAATCTAAGTCACGCAAAGTTGTTTTTCCTGTCCATTTTTGAGCCCTGATTTAACATTGTTTCTGTCTCCTTCATGTTCTGAGCCATACGACAATCATCAACTTGGTGTTTGTTTTCTGCTTCTTTTGTCCTAATTAAGCATACTATACAGTTTTGTTCCACTTTTTCTCTATGTGTTCTGCCATCTTATTGAAAACGCTTCATTTGAAAGCTTTAAATAGCATTGTCTTTCAGTGTGTGCATTCTCTATTAATTTGGCAGCTGGATAAAAGAAAATGATATTATGTCCTATTGAAACGTGCTCTGTTTCTTCACATTGACTTTTGCAGCTTGAGGAATGTGAAAAGATGCATGATTCATTGTAAGGTTTCAAACAAGAAGGGTGAATTTTAGTACAACGTTAGAACAGAAAACCCATTTAAAGAAATGTGCAAATTTTGATTTTGTATTTCCATGAATCTATACATATAAAATAGCTTTTCCAAATGTATCTATAATTTTTTGATGAATAGAATTTCCTAAAATTTTAACCTCCTCAGTGGAAAATAAATATTGAGATGGAATAATTTTTATTCCTATTGCATTAAATGATATGTACTATTTTACATTTATGTTTTGGCTAATGACACTTTTTAGGATGTTCAATTTTTTTCTCAAACTTTATATGCTGGTAGCATCAAGAACAGTTTATTATCCACAATGGAGTTCAATATTTGCTTAACAGTCTTACCAACTAGCTTCTAAACTAATAAAAGTATAATAGCAATGTATACAATTTATCAAAATAGCTGACTAAATTATAATTATTTTCCAGAGTTACATAGGTTGTAAACTTGCATTGTAATCTTACTGTGCAGTAACCAATGACTTGATTTCCAATTACCAAAAACTTCAGTGCCTTCTAAAAGTAGGCAAATGGCAACTTGTAATGTACTATCTGTTGATTTTTTTTTTTAATTTCTCAAGCAAGTTTTAGGAACCATGGTTGTACTCTTGTATAGAAGTTCAACAATCTAATACTACAAATGAAGTAAATGTCCTTTAAAAATCTGATGAGTTGAGAGTACTTCACAATGGGAGATAAAAGGTTATTAAAATCTGTCTCTGGAAACTAATATGATTAATTCTCCTTTCCTAAATTGTCTTACATTCAGATCCCAAGCAGAGCCCCAGAAGTGCTCTCAGGAGTACCCTGGAAGAGCAGAAAGGAAGACAAGCAAGCAGGCATGAATGGCACAATAGAATGACCTTAACAAGAACTGCTTTCCAGAAACCAGACCGTTCTGTGTCAAAGAGTAAGTGTGAGATAAGAAATGAAGACTTGTGAGATTGAATCACTCCTTTAAGAAGTATTTTGTGGGGGGTGGGAGACGGTAAAGAACTGGTAAGCTTTGACAATTTGGATATAAGGAGGCTGAGGAAAGAGTATAGGATAACTCCCAAGGGTTTGGTTCAATCATCTGGGTGGAAAGTAGTGCCATGGATTGAAAGTAGTACCATGGGGGTGGGGGAGAGGGGCACCTGGGTGTCTCAGTTGGTTAAGCATCTGACTTCTGCTCAGTTCATGATCTCATGGTTTATGAGTTTGAGCCCTGCATCGGGCTCTGTGCTGACAGCTCAAAGCCTGGATCCTGCTTCAGATTCTGTGTGTGTGTGTGTCTCTCTCTCTCTCTTTCTCTGTCTCTCTCTCTGCCCCACCCCTGCTCGTGCTCTGTCTCTCAAAAATGAATAAAAATGTTAAAAATTTAAAAAAAATAGAAAAGGGGAGGAGGAGGTGGTGGTTTTGTGTGAATAGGGGATAAATCCATTTCAATATTTGACATGTTAATTTTGAGATGCCATTTTAAATGTCAGTGGTATTAGATTTGTAGATCTGGAATTCAGGACAACTTTAAGGGACCATGCCTAGATTTGAGAGTCATTTGTGGTAATTAAAATTAAGGCTGTAGTCAAAGATAAGATTCCCAGGGTAAAAAGAAATTGGGGCTATAGGAGAGAACTCCTGGGATTCACAATTCTAGGGGAAGAGAAAACAAACAACATTGGAGACTGGAAAACAGGAGTGGTGTCACCATAGCAGTCAAGGGGTAAATATTTAAAGAAGGAGAATGTTGTCAACCTATTGAAATAGCAAAGACACATGAGATGACAGTTTTTTTGGACTTGTCACCTAGGAGCTACTGGCGATCTTAGAGAAGGCAGTTGCAAGGTTTGAGAAGTGAACTACAGTAATTGTGAGTAAACAAAAGCTAATTTTTTACAAAAAGTTTGGCAATATAGGTGGAAGCTACTTCCACTGCTAATGGCACGTTTCACTGATAAAGGTGTAGTAAAAAAAAAAGAAATACTGGCTTTTTTTGTTCTTTGAAATGAAGGGAGCTAGACAATGTTTATTGGTATAATCACCAGGGGAAACTGACAGGATGCATACAGAGAAAGAAAAGACCCACAGGCAGAAAAGAAAACCATACACAAAAAGTACTGTATCCTGAGATTTTCTGGACTTTGTGTGAGTGATTCTATCACAGCATTGTCACTTTGGGCTCCCCAACATGATCATCATCTAGCACCAGTCATACAGAACTGATTTTCATATATGATCTCATTTAGTCCTAACAACTCTCCTCTTCTAGTTATACAGCTAAAGCACAAAGAGATTAATCTATAGGTAAGTGGTGGAGGTGGTGTTTAAACCCAAATCCACCTGAATATAAAATCCATGTTCTTTGCAACCAACTATGGCTTATAATACAGTTCCTGCTGTATCCACCCTTTGGAAATAAATATGCTTAAAAGTTTCCTTAGTTAAAAAAGCAAAAGAGAACAAGGAAAAGGTCAATAATGCTTTCTATAGCTGGAGGCACCCTCAGAATGCTAGTAATTAATATTACAAGAGCCAAATTTCCAAATCCACTCAATCAAGGGGTTGGTATGTGCACTGTATTGTGATGCTGCCACCTTGTGGTCAGAAAAAAAAGCAAACATTAAGTAAGCGGTGCTTGAGCGGGAGTTCATCATTTTCATCAAATTGCTCATACCCATGAGTTCTCAACTATGGTTGCGCATTGAAGCCATCTGTGACCTTTAAAAATGCTGATGCCTGAATTGTGCCCCTGAAGATTTCAATTTAATTGTTCTAGAGATCTGGGCATCAGGATATTTCAAAGTTCCCCGTGTAATTCTCATGTGCAGCCAAGATTAAGACCTCTGTTCTATTTATACAGTAATCAAAGCAAGTTTTGTCATTTGCTCAAGTATGCTTCAATTGTATACATGTAAGAGAAAATGCCACAGAGAAACTATATGATTTTCTCTCCGTCTTCAAAGATATCTATTTCTTGATAGAATAAAATGATTTGTGGACATAAATCATCATATGCTATGGTTTTAAAGAGGAATGGAGAGATTTGTGAATTGTAATTAAAGCAGATGTGAGATTTGTATCTCATAGTCAAATTCAGTCTTTAGCAAAAATGAGCGAGAAGAGTCTCTAAATCTCTTGAATCAGTTACAGATTTCCTGACAGGAACAATGGAAAGAGAACGGCTTTCAGAGCACCATTGACCCTGACACTAGTAAGATGCGTGACCTTGGGCAAGTCATTTTGTTTGCTGTGACTCTTAATTATCTGGAAAGAGTTTCATAAATTGCTTTGTTCAGGAAGAAACAAATTCCAAATATATAACAAATATCATTCCAGGTAATTTGGTAAATCTCTTTAGAGGACTTGTAATGTGCAGAGCATTGTATTATAATTTGTTATATATGAAAAGCACTAGAATTGTCTGGAGACCTCATATCACTAAGTGACCAAAGGAACCTTTGAAAGCTAGCAGTGCAAATTTTAATTATAATGTGAACTAAGAATAATTAGAAAGCTTAATTAAATAATGCTCTAGTGGCTTACAAGAAAGTTAAATTTAGATTTCTTTATTTTTCACACTGTTCTGTAGCTTTCTCAGTGGTTAGGCCACAAATTTATTAGCTTTATTCCATCAAAAAGTTTAATCATGTCTTGAAATGGAAATTCTCTTTACTGCTCCTTGGAAATTAAATTTTTCTGTGGTTCCTTAATCAAAAAGCCTGAGTGATTACATCACCAATCATGCAGTGCCCAAGTTATAAATCCTCCTTTTTCATTCATTCAACATGTAGTCATTAACCAACTACAATTCATTCTTGAATTCCACCACCCTAAACCCAAAATCTAATCATTTACAATTCACGTTGGTTTTATCTTCTAAACATCTCTTTAATTTTTTGCCTATGTCTACCCTCAGACCACCATCAGTTCTAACCTATGTTATTACAGATTTGTCCCCCTGTCTTCCATCTTCCTTTTCTCTACTCCAGTATCATTTTGCAGACAGAGTGACCTTCTAAAAGTTCAAACCCCATAACGCTATTCCTCTGTTGGCTAGTTTTGAATGGCTTTCCTTCATGCTTAGAATAGAGTACATGCTCATAATGTTTAGTCACTCCTTCCTTACCTGGTTCCTGCCTACCAGCCCAAGTCATTTTTCACTTTTCTCCACTGTGTCACTCCCAACGATTTGTAGTTCTCCCAAACCTCTCCTAACCTTGGGATTTTGCATAACCCTTTCTTCTACCTGTATTTTTTCACTTGGATAATTCTCGCTTTACTCTTCATGTTTCTATTTAGGTATTAGTCCCTCCAAGGGGCCTTCTCTAACCCACATTACTAAGTTGAGTTTTTTCCTGTGTGCATCAATCAGCTTAAAATTTGGACTACTTATCACCCAACATCTACTGTTTCACTTCTCAATAGACTGGGGACAACATCTTGAGGACAAAGATTGTATCTTTGTTCACCAGAGTCTAACAGTGTACAAAGTACATAACAGACAATCAACAACACTTCTTTGAGAAGATAACGTTTGTGTAAAGAGTTGATTGAAGTAATGAAGGAAGCCATATAGATACCTGAGGAAAGAATGGTTAAGGCAGAAGAAATTGCAATGCAAAGGCCCTGATGGGGGAGCCTATTTGGAATGCTAAGTGAACAGCAAGGAGGCCAGTACACTGGAGCCGAGTGGAAAGGGAGGAGTACAGAAAGTGAAGTCAGAAAGTTATCAGGAGCCAGATCAAGTAGAGCAATGTTTTCTAAACTGCAGTCATGAAACAAATGTGTGGGTCATTACTAGCATCTTTTAATGTAACTAAGAATAATGGACTAAGATAGAAAATATCAGAGTATGAAGGTTTTCCGTGTGTGTGTGTGTGTGTGTGTGTGTATGTGTGTGTGTGTGTGTGTGTGTGTGTGTATGCTGGCTCACAATATAAAACACCTTTCTTACTATGGGTTATGATAACAAAATTTGGAACGACAGGGAAGTACAGCCTTGTAAATCATTGCAAGTGCTTCGAATTTTATTATAAACAGAATGAGAAGCCAGTGGGGAATATTAATTGAGTAATTATGTCACCTGTTTCACATTTTAAGAGGAAAACTTAGGCACTCTGGAGGACAGACTACAGGGGACATGAGACGATGAGAAGACAAGTTAGAGACTAGGACGTGGTTGAGGGTAGAGATGATGTTTACGTAGACCGACAGATGAGGAGTGGTCCAAGTTAGGAAGTATTTAGAAGGCAAGGTCGGTAAGATTGGTTGAGGTTAATCATCATTTTCTAGAGCTTTCCTGAGGTTTAATAAGATTGGATACGAGAAAGGCTTTTATAACCACTAGAGAAGTGCTCAGCACAGTACAGTTGAATTAAAATTAAATATATCGATCATACAATATGCATTAGCCAGTTTTCTGCACTCAGTAGGTAAAGCTGAATTTCAGCTCCCAAGGAACTCGGCAGTGGAATTGGAAAGGACAGACCTAAGTGTGACTATTTCAGCATAATATGTGATATGATAACTTCATGTGGAAGATTATAAAGAAAAAATGTTAACTTACAATTTTGTGAAGGAAAAGCTTTTACTGCAAGACATTCCACAGGCAAAAGGCCACATTAGTCTCAATGAGATATTAGAAGACAAAAATGAGCTTTTAAAGGAGCTAGAAAAACATTCTGGGTGAAAACTCAGTACATTGAACACAAATATTGCTGAGTCAGCCCATAAAGGACACATGTCATTTGTACCTCTGCCCTATTGTCACAAAACAGAAGCAAATGAACAGAGGGAAAAACTTCTATATTAGCACTTCTATGTTAGTAACATGACTCAATCACAATCCATCCTAGGGACATTAACCAGAGAAAACCATACTCCTCTAATTAGCATAAATGAGCAGCCCTAAGATACAAATCCACGGTGAATACAGAAACATAGTTACAGAATTAGAAACGTTATTAAGGAAATGGATTTGTCTACACTTTACTGCCATTATAGAAATACTATTGTATTTTAACTTAAAATTTGATATTTTTTAACTTCCAAAATACTTTTATTAACTTAAAAATATGTTTTTATACAAATTTTTATGTTTTTCTCTCCTGCACTAATTTCTCTGAAAAATCTTCAGATATGACATAAAGTTTCAAGATTAATAAAATTTTTAATCAAGTATAAAAAGTTCTACTAATCTAATAATAACTGCCCCTCTCTGTATATGGATTCAATGTATCTGGCACATTATATGAAAAAGTGTTCATGTACTACTTTTATACACAAAATGTTTATCAGAAAAATGTGTCAAATATTATTTTAAATTCATTTTATTTATTTTTTAATTAAAAAAATTTTAATATAACTTATTGTCAAGTTAGCTAACATACAGTGTATACACTGTGCTCTTGGCTTCAGGGGTAGATTCCCGTGATTCATTGCTTACATAGAACATCCAGTGCTCATCCCAAGTGCCCTCCTCAATGCCCATCACCCATTTTCCCTTCTCCCCCGCCCCTCTATTCCACATTTTATCAGTACGTAAATTATTGAAAGATCAATTTTGTGATGAAAAATATAACTTTTTAAAGGATATTGTGATGTAATGAAATGAACACTCACTTAGAACCTTGGTTGGTAGTCGGGGGACTGTGCAAAAGTCAATTTAAAATTCTGTAAAAGAGGAATAATGGTATCCAGTGGTAATGGTAAGGTTTCTTTTGGCTGGAGTAATGCAGAATAGAAACACGGGTGGGAAGGTGAAATAAAATAGTCAATATAAAAGTGGTTAAAAAAACTTCATTAATTCAAAGAATTATTCTGTAAACATATAGTGTGCTAGGAACATGTAGTGACTTAGATGATGCCAATGAATAAGACAAAACCCTTACCTTCAAACTGTTTCTACAGCAATACTATCTAAGGTATGTATAATGAGGACAAAGCGTTCTGAGGAAGAAGGGTGATAGGATAGGACACAGAATCACCCGACGGTGACGGATTATTTCTAGTTAACAATTTGACCACAAGAATCTGACATACCCCACACATCCCACCAAGAATCATTGCCTTCAGAGGTGTTGATGAATTGATAACTATAATGGATTGATGACTGTTTCTGAGTATGTTGTGGAAGACAAAAGGTTGAAAATCACGTTTATTCTTTACAAACACAATCCTAGAGAAATCTGTACTAATGTAAGGTATTACTATTGCTCCTATTTTTCCATTTAATTAATACATTTCATATAGTGGGTTTTCTTCAAACAGAGCATGTCTTTTCATTCAGTAATGAAATAGTCTAAGAACAATTTAAAAAAAATAATTCTGAGCTTCTTTTTAATAAGATAGAAATAAATGACATTGTCATTTACTTTATATCATATAGGTTAAAACTATTAGGTGCTGGGCGCCTGGGTGGCTCAGTCGGTTAAGCATCCGACTTCGGCTCAGGTCATGATCTCGGGGTCCGTGAGTTTAAGCCCTGCGTCGGGCTCTGTGCTGACAGCTCAGAGCCTGGAGCCTGTTTCAGATTCTGTGTCTCCCTCTCTCTCTGACCCTCCCCCGTTCATGCTCTGTCTCTCTCTGTCTCAAAAATAAATAAACGTTAAAAAAAAAAAACAAACAAACAATTAGGTGTAAACTATTTCAATCATACCTATAGGCTAACAAGTCCTTCTTTAATAACATCATGTATTTTCAGTTTACTGATCACTTTCACATATTAGACCTTATCTCTTAAAACACTGTTAGGTTGGATATTTCATAGGTGAAACTTAGTTATAACAATTACATCACCAAAACTATCTCTGAATCTGTTGTTCTTTTTTCATCCCCACTGCAATTTGAAGTTCATTTTACCATCATCTCTTAACTACTTCTCTAGCTTCCTAACTGGTCTTTCTCTAATATTCATCATCCTACCAATTAGAAAAAAATAGTCTACCTAAAACACATATCTCTGATTGATATTCCTCCTGTCACTCCCCCTACCTTCAGCATGGGTGCTTCCTGGGAAGGACTTAATGGTGCTTCCTGCCCCTGTCTCCACTTACATTTCTCACCACCCTCATCCCTGGCCACACTGAATTCCTCAGAGGAACTGCAAGAAGGTCTTTCTTCTATTCTGGCATTAGGATAGGCTGCTTCATTTGTCTAGGAAGGTCCTACTCTTCTACCTCCCTTTCACTTGGCTACTTCTTACCCATCCTTCTGGTCCTAAGTCTTTTCTTCACCCTGAAATCCTCCTTTGTCTATGAAGAGGTGGGTAATACATTATTTCTTTGACTACTATAGCACCTTTTCACAGGTGCTATACTTTAGTGCTACACTTTATTAGAGTGCTTATAATTTGTTACTTATCTATCAACCCTACCATACTGTAAGCTACTAAATAACAGGAACTAGGTCTTCTTATTAGTATAATTAATGAGTCCTCAATGGCCATGTGTAATTGAAGTACAAGGTAGAATGAAGCCTTGAGTATGGGTCTCCTCATTGTAGACCCTGAGTGGTCTCCATTGTGCTCTACTATCTTCCTGTATCATAACCTTGATCTCCACATACTGTAGCTCTTTGTCTTCTTCCATTGCCCACATTGAGTTTGAGGAGCTACATTACCTGCTGCAATATTATAAATTAATTCACTGTAAGCCAAAGATTTTCCTTATATTGTTGCTAAGCCTTTCATGTGTGGTGGAGCTTAAGAACTCTTCTGTGAGTGTATGTATACGAAATATGGCCAATAACAAACTTCTTTGTGTCATCAAACAAGAGAAACAAAGCAATGGAGCAGGGTATATGAGCAAGCCTGCTTCAGAAAAAGAAATGGGGACACCTAGCTGTATTATTAAAACAGCATTCTGGGGCATTTTTGAAACAAAGTCAACAAAAGTGCTTTTTGCTGAACTTAGTCCAAAATAACAAACATCTTTGATAAAAATATTTTCAGAAAAAGTGATTGAGGCATAGCATTTTATACATATCTACTTTTAGAAAAACATGAAAGGACTTCAGTTTTCAAAAAACACATAAAGATGGGAATCAGATTCTCCCTGGAATTGGAAGCTGTGGGGAATTTCTTTTGGTTATGAATTAAAAGCACTTTTCATAAACAATAAATTCCATTCTTTCACAAGATATTGCAGGCCAATATTCTACAAATGACCCTGTGAATCTCATATTAAACCTTCACCAAGTTATGGAAGTTGGTTTTCATCATTCTTAAGACTGTCTTGCCATTAGAAAGGGACATAATAATTTTATTATAGCACATACTCTGTGAAAGACCATAAACTTTTAATAGACTTATAAAAAGGGAGTGTAACCTTTTCAATATTCTGTCTCATCGTTGGATGAATCCATTTTACCTTCTCCTCACATATAACAGATGCCCTGGGGCCTAAGCAATGGTTCTACACTTGGTAAGATAATGTTCAGATCCAGCCTTTTCCCTGAATCTGAAGGTTACCATGATTTAGCACTCAAGAATTCCTCCTGCCCACCCTTTTTCTGATTCTGCAGCTCCTCAAACTTCCAGTCTACAGACTTCTGGTTTTAGTACAGTTCTAATGGCATGCTGACTTCATCTCTCCAGTTTTCATTTAGGGCTAAAAAAAAGTAAAGATAAACATTCTACAGGTTTAATAACTGTTTTCACATTACCACACATACATTTTCATCATTATTAAGGATTATACTTTCGAATCATTTTCCCCTCTATCCCTAGAATGTGAAACTTCCCAATTTACCTCTTAACCTTGATTGTATAACCAACTCTAGGCATGATTTCTGATACAAGATGGTTGATTCATTTAACTCTATGATCCCTCTTGCATAATGAAGAAATTATGCCTTTTTATGTGTTTTTTCCTGTTCACTTGTTTGTTTCACTTTTATATTGCAATGCACAACATAAACACCTTCTTGGAAAACAAAGAAACAAAAATCTTTGAAGACAAACGGGAAGAGAAAAACGAATAGTGAAAAGGAAGTAAGTCATTCATTAGAAGAAACAAAATGGAAGCAAAACATGAGGAGTTGGACTTGCCATTATTAGGAAATCTGTCATTCTGTGGAAAATGCCACCAAAAAGCTGTAAACCAATTTTCCAATCAAACTCTTGAAAGCTTCATAGCACAAGAAAACTAGCTTCTTGAAAAGTAGATACTAGCTGTTAATTTCTATTTCTTGAAGAAATTTAAAATTATCATTTTAAAATTTAAAAATATCATTTTTAACTTGTTAGGGACCACAGGAAACTTTTTCATACTGTCAATAAACTTTAAAAGTCATAATAATGAAAATTGAAAGCATAGCACTTTATTTTTATCTGTAACTTCCACTGAGACCCTTTCTAAAAAAGGTAAGACCTTCATAGATGAAAAGTTCTTTTCATGCAAATAAAATGATCTCAAGGAAAGAAGCTAAAGCAAAGATTTTCTAAAGCAATGCATTAACTCTTTTGGTTATACCTGTAATTGATAGCCAACTCCAACAGCAAATTATCCATAGTTTGTAGCCCCCTCATCCAAAACTTTCTGTGGTAGACTAGTGCTTCTTAAAATATTAAAAGTTAAATTGGGACATAATATTTCCACAAATGTCATAATGCTTATGAACTACCATAGGCAATCTCTAGGAAGATGTACACATACAACTACAGGCATATAATTTCAAGAATTTTTTCACAAGCCCTCAAAAACCTATCCAAGGAACCTCTAGGGTTAAATAAATCCTAGGATAAGAAAGCTTAGTGCTGGATCATGAGCTCCTAAGGGCAGGGAAATGTTTCCCTCACTTGTGCATCTTACCTTCTGTACAGTGCTCACCACAGTAATGGGAATGCAGTAAGCATGTGTTACGTTGAATTGTGCAGGATGGGCATATGTATATTTGGGGATTTTTTTAAAGGAGAATAACCTATTAAAAAGTCTATCATGTAATTAAACCTCATTGAGTTTGGTACAGACAGAGAAAAGAAAACATTTTAAGTAGAAAACCAGAGTAGATTTAGAGACATAAACAAGGCTAGCCACCAAATAAGCATTATTGCTAGGAATAGAACTAGGTGACCTTGAAATTACAAGGTTTCTACATAATAATTAACACGTGGACCTTGTAGAAAACATCACCACCTCTGCAGTTTCTTTATCAATAAAGGTTGTATATTGAAAACACTCATAATGATAGGAGAATGAGTACAAGTGCCTTAGAGCTGCACTTGAACTTACATACACACAGTAGTTTAGAAGAGATTCTTTTATGAAAGGCAAAAAAATTGTGGGGAAGAAGCAGTCTAGTTTGATTATTTTAGCAACACTGCAGGGAAGCAAACAAGGCAGGAATGCAAATTACCAAACAGGTTGTGTTTCCTAGCGATCAGCCATTTTTATGACCTATACAGGGCGAAGCTGTTGAACAGAGATTCTCTCTTCTGACCTGCTTCCTATTCTTTCCTCCTCTTTGTATTCTTGTTCTTATTATAAAATTTTGTAAGTTTTCACTGACAGAATACCTTATAAGTTCCAACACTGACTTCTTTGCTTATCTTTGAAGAAGCAGCTCTAAAAGGGGACAAAATTATTTGTGTTTTTTTTTCTTCCACAGTTTATGAATTACACTACTTTGTGGCATCCTAGACAGATGCTATAATTGAATAATTTCTTCTTTCCAGGACGAAAATATTAAGAAAATAAAATACACTCTCACAAATGTCAACTTTCTTGTGTTAAGTAGGTGGATCTCACAATACCTAGGAGGTCAACTAGGAGAGAAGAAAAAAATTGTATAGATTTGGAAGAACATAACAGACATAAAACTCAGCCTTTCAAAGAGCACCGGATGTGGAATGTTCTAGAAAAGTACTTTCTGCTCCTTCTCCACCTTTTGAAAAGAATTCTCCTTCAGTGGTCTACTCAAGAGATTAACAATATTCACTGGCTAAAGGGCTCAATGTAATACATGAAAAAGAAAAACTTGAGCACAGACTCCACCAGTCAGCAAAACAGGTATCTCCTGAGAATGAACTATTCAGCAACTCCAGCTCTGACATTCAAGAATCTTATATAGTGGGTTCCAAATATCCCAATGATTTGAAATCAAGAAGAATGTTTTTCTTCAGTAGAACAATTTGCTAAAATTAGAGACAAATGAATTAGTGTTTGAGTGAAGTACATATTTTTTCTTGTAAGTCATGTAGGGAGAGGGGCCACTTAAAGCAGGTGGCTAAATCTATGTACAACAAACATTTTGACAAGCTCTCACCAACATAATACATGGCATCAAAACAATTCCAGTGTGATTCAAAAGATATCCTCACTTTAACAGCTGAGCCACTGGGCACATGAAATCTACTGCAAGTTATATTTTCTCTAGAAGGCAATTAGTAAATTGCTCACATTTTGCTGCTGAAAGAATACATCAGCATGAACAGATGGAAATTTAGAATTCCACAAATGGCAGATATTAGAAATTAGAGACATTGATGTAACTTTCACCAAGCAAATGAGAATCACAAAATATGAATTGCTCTTTCTATAATTAAACACATAATTAGAATGCGTCAAATTCACATCCATTGTAGCTCATGTTTCTTCCTTATTTCTAAATTTATATACTCTGAGTATAACAAACCTACTTAGAGTTCACCTCCCCACTGAAAGGGTCTTCCATGACAGATAGATGGCACCAAGCTATTTCTCAAATTAAGCCTGCCAGGGTGTTGCACTAGCTTTTTCACAGCATGCAGTGTGCTGTAATAATACGAAATCATAAGACTCAAAGAGGTACTCCTTGTGTCAGGACAGATGGAGAGAACAGCTGACAGAGGGATTCAGCCAGTTTATTAACTCTGTGTGAGTAGAACAAATCATATTTAAAAGAATTCATAGGAACATTTAGTCTGTGAGTTGCACACAGATTACTGTATAGACCAGACTAAAGATGGGTACTTGGGAAATATTTAGTCTGATTGTCAAATTTAAAAATACATAGTGAATGCCATATCATACTATGGAAATGAAATTCCTAACATTAAATATTTCAGGTACTTTTTAAATGATTCTTTTCCTTGCTCTTAAATGAGGTAGATTATTCTACTTGTGAAAATATTTAGAAGTATTACATACAATTTTTGTGTGATCTTTTTAAATTGCTAGAAACAGCATGAGAAATCTTTTTGAGAGTGATTCTGTTTATAAAATTTCTATATAGGAGTTCCCTGAGAAAACTCAATTTGTGTGCTTTATTATATACAGGTATGTGTAGGTCTAAGTGTGAAAGAAAAAATTATACAAGTTTTCAAATTTAATTTCAAGGAGAAAGAACATGATTGCAAGAATCTAAAAAATATGTAAAGGGGATTTCTTTTTTTTATTTCTTACTACAAGTAGGTGTACCTCCTATGTAGCGTCAAGGAGCAAACTAGTAATAAGATCACTAATAAAATGTTCGGTCATACTCAGAGACATAACATCATTTGTCTTTTTTCCTTTAATGAAAAGCAATGGAGGCAATCAATGAATTTTAAATGTTTAAGAGAAACTAGTTTTCTTATTATTTTGGTGAAATATAATTTTTCATCCTCAATAAAAATTTTTAGATTGTTACATAAAAATTCTTAAATAACTCAAATGTTGCTGGTTATGCTTATTTAAATATTTAAAAGGTCTTTTCTACATTTTGAGAGTTACTACTAAGTGTTTTATAATACACTTTGTGTCTAAACTGCCTTCCTTCTCGGGTTCTCTAAAGGCCAACAAAAATAACCTCTATAAACTGTTTAAGCTTGTGTCTGTTCCCCCTGGGGGAAATCAGGAAACGAAACCGGTAGTCTCTGAATTTCAGATTGATTACTTCTTCAGAAGCTGTCTTAAGGACATGCCCTAACCTTTTGATATGATTTACCACAGGGAAATGTCAATTACAAAGATGTTAATGCCCTTTCCTCTCACTGGGAGAGACACAGCCTATGCAGAAAACTGTTTTCCTTTAGAGTTCATTTAAATCATCTCTTCTGGATACTTCGCGTTTCGCACAACAGTGTTAAACTTGACTGATTTAACAAAGAGATTCTAAAATATTTAAAGCAATCACACACATTTATTTAGTGGTTTATTGCCGAAACGTGGACAACTACTGATTAACTGAACATTAGATGCATCAAATTCATAATCATGGTAGCCCATATTTTTTCTTATTCCCAAATTGATATATACTCTGAGGCTAGCAGAATGCATTTAATGCATTTATAATTCAATATATTTATAAGCTTACTCTTTTTGTTTTAGGAACTTATAAACTAAGGGGAATTTAGAAGAAAATTGGCTAAGCCATAGTTAATGAAGACAAAGATAATATAAACAATAAGTCATTCACGAAATAGGTTTAACAGAAGTTAACACATAAAATTCATAAACAAATGATATTAGTTTTTACTATAAAAATATGTTCAAGAGAATAAGAAGTAGAGAATGAGAATAATTCCCACCATCATCCTCAACCATTTGAATTTTGTTTGAAGGCTCCAGAAAGTAAATATATTTATAGATGAATTTTTAAATTATAAATGCAATCTTTCCATTACTTAGTATGCCAACTTCAGAATTCTTTGATTATTCAATAATAATCTATGCATTTCAGTTACTAAAACCTGGTCAGGACATTGATTGATATTCCAAGCCAAATAATATTGTTTTTTAAATCATAGCTAGAGATCTTTGATCACAATTTGTTAAGTATAATTCAAAGCAATTGATGCACATCTAGTTAAAGATTAGAAGATAGTCGTTGCAACTTAGTTATAACTGGTTAATATTGACAGGGACAAGTTATTACAGATTCTTCTTACATTCAGAAAATTACACACTAAACAAGTTAAATAGTGTAATAAAATAACCCATATTTGGAAGAATTTATGTCCAGAGATGATGAGTTATAAGATTCCAATCAATAAAAATTTCCATTAGCTGTTAATTTAATAAAAGCCCACCAACATCAAATCAATGTTTTTGTTTTTTATTTCACTGCTTAATCACCAGCACCGATGTCAGTGGGATATACAGTTTGGGTTCAATAAAATTTATGGAATGAATTAATAAATATTAAAGTGTTAAATAATCAAGATCTATGCAAACAGTTTCATAGGAGCTGAATGAAAATGCGAAAAAGGCTAAGAAGAGAAGGAAAGACTAAGAAGGAAGATATAACAAAGAGGTGGGTGAGAAAGAAATGTAAGCAACCTTAGAAAACAGATGGTTGAATCTGTCATTCCCCCCAAGCACATGCTTGGCTTCACAAGCTTTAGCCTCCTCATCAACTACATAACAAACAACTGAAAAAGTGACACCAGCAGACAGAAGGAAGAAAGTATACATACTCAATTAAAAACCCAATGAGAAATACTCTTATGCCAAGACTCTCAAGTTGGCATAGTCCTCGCGATTCTTTAGAAAGAAATCACAAGATACTTAAGAAAATGAAATAATTATTAGGGGTTATTGGGGGTAATGTTTGCTTCAATTTTACAGTAAGGCCCCTGAACACCCCTCCAATCTCCAAAGTTTTCTGCTTTCCAGATTAAGTCCATTTTACTTCGGTTTTACTTAGAATTTTAGAGCTACGAATGAAGAAAGAATGGATAGGTGAGTACCAGCCCTCAGCCTATTTGCCCATAGATACAGTCCTCACCCCTCTTTTTTCTTCTCTGTGTCTCAGAGGCTGGCCCCTGAAGGCTGCATTTCCCAGGCTCATCTATCAGCTGGCTTAGAACTGCTAACAAGAAGGGAAACACTGCTAGGAAATGGGGAGAGTGGAGAAAAACCAAAGTATTTCTCTTACTTCCTCTTTCCAGAAGCAGCTGTATCTCTTCTATCTCCGTAACTCCCACTCCCACTAGATAGGCTTAGGCCCCAGGAAACCAATTCCTCTTTTTAGGGTTGGTAGTAGCTTCCTCTGATTGCTAATCTCTGGGCTGTTCCAAGAGTACCTGCTCTTGAGACTTGCATTCCAATCAGAAAACACTCTTAGTTTTGCCACTGTTTAAATGCCCTTTAATGTGGCATCTGCTCAGAACTCTGACCTTAGACCACATGTTTCTCCTGAACTATTATCTCCCTGCCCGATCTGATTTGTCCACATATTGGCATCAGCTCTCACTCTGAACTGCTTAGACCAAGCTCTGGAACCTACACTACTTTGACCATAGGCTTCTGATTCTCTTTTCAAAGCTTTCTGATCCCATGCTTAGTCCTATTCTGCTTTTCTCATCATGGTTTCTGGTCCTGTGTTCCTGCAGCTGCTCATAGTTAGAGAGCTGATACTCTAAATGTTGATATTTGCTGAACAGCCACTCTACAATGATCTCTAAGCTCTCATTTAAGCTTTACCTTGAACAACAACAAAAAAGATTTACCTTGCAAATATTTCTGGGCATATGCAACATTAACATTCATATATCTATTTGCAAATGATATATCTGATAAGGGCTTAATATCCAAAATATATACAGAACTTATACAACTCAACCAATTTCAACATCAAAAACAAAAACAAAACAAATAATCCAATTAAAAAAAAGGGCAAAGGACCTGAATAGATATTTTTCTAAAGAAGACATATAGGCCAATAGACACATGAAAAGAGGCTCAAAATCACTAATTATCAGGGAAATGCAAATCAAAACCACAATGAGATATCACCTCACATCTGTCAGAATGGTTAGAATCAAAAAGAAATAATGAGGGTCGGCAAGGACATGGAGAAACAGAAACCCTTGTGCACTGTTGGTAGGAATGTAAATTGGTACAGCCACTGTAGAAAACAGTGGAACAGAACAGAAACAGAACAGAACAGAACAGAACAGAACAGAAAAGGTTCCCCCCAAAATTAAAAATAGAAATACTATGTGATCCAGTAATTCCACTACTGGGCATTTGCCCAAAGAAACTGAAAACACTAATTCCAAAAGATATATAAACCCTTATGTTTATTGCAATATAGCCAAGATACGGAAGCAACCCAAGAACCCACCAATAGAAAAATGGATAAGAAAGATGTGGTGTGTGTGTATGCACACACACACACACACACACACACATACACACACACACACTGGAATATTACACAACCATAAGAAAAGAATGAGATAGTGCCATTTGAGACAGCATGGATGGACCTAGGGGTTATCATGCGAAGTGAAATAAGTCAGACAGAAAAAGAGAAGTATCATATGATTTCACTTATATGTGGTATCTAAAAAACAAAACAAATGAATAAACAAATAAACAAAAAGCAGAAGCGGACTCATAAATACAAGGAAAAAACTGATGGTTGCCAGAGGGAAGGGGGTGGGAAGATGGGCAAAATGAATGAAGAAGAGTGGGAGATACAGGCCTCCAGTTATCATAATGATGAAGGTCATAATGTTGAAAGTACAGCACAGGGAATATAATCAATGGCATCGTAATAGTGTTGTACGGTGACAGGTGGTAGCTGCACTTGTGATGAGCAGAGCATAGCATGTAGACTCATTGAGTCACTATATTGTACAACTGAAATTAATGTAACACTGTGTGTCAACTATACTTCAATTTTTAAAAAAGGGAATGGAACTCAAAAATAAAGAAAAGAAAATTTATGTATCTATGTCACAAGAAAATGGAAAATAATGCATATTTCCTGTATGGTTGGTGATCCTTTTCATATGCTCTCTTTGGTAATGACCGATAAGATACAATGGTACACAAGGAGATGGTTAAAACAATGTTAGATAGTAACTCTCCTCAAAGAGCATGAAATCTATGATGGCTTTGCAAAAAAGAGCTTAATACAGTCAGGTTAGCTCGTTCCTATAAATCCTTTTACTTTCGGCAAAAAAGAACATAGTCCTTAAAAGAATGAAATAGTAAATAATAATATCAATAAAACATTTAAGACTCTATTAATTACTTTATGTTACAAACGGTAATGTGTAACATTACTGATTATTCTGGGCTTACATTTTCTGAGTGGTTTATTTTAATTGAACTTCAGTGCTAATACATGTAAGTGTTACTCAGTTTCCGGGGTTATACTCTCACTGGGAATCTGAAGACCAGGATGAAACTCAGGATCTGTATAGGTAGATTAAATTCCCACCCAGCCTGTCCCAATTCCCAAATTAATCTTGAATTAGGTAAGAAATAATGAATCAGCTCAGCACTGCCTTGCTTCCCTAATCACATTCTACCCAAACCGGTTGGGTTAGTCACACATTTACTTTGGTCTCTATAAGGATGGCATGTGTATTTATATTCTCAATTAAAACATTTCCAACCTCTCTCCTAAGTCTCCTCCTCAGCCCTAGGTCCACATTCCACACCTCTGTTCTAGCATTCCCTCCTGTTACTTTGACTCGGCTACCATACAGAAGGTCTTGTGTTGCCTGCCACCACTTTGCTGGCCTCTCAAGTACCCAGGGCTTGCCCACTAGAGAGAATTCCTAGATACAAGCTGGCTGACTGGTTCAGCTTGCTTCTCTGTCTAGATTCCCAGAATAATGTTTTGACTATTTAGGACTGTATCAGGGACTCTCTGAGACAAAGCCTTCAACATAACAGTGTATTTGGCTGATCACTGTGGGCCATGAGCCCGGTCCCCAGTACCTGTCCCACCTTAGATGATGGTTCTAGTGTCAGGTTCTGATCCTTCCTTTTGGTCATGAATTGACAAAAAAAATGTCCTTCTCTGACTCCCTACATTCTTATTTGCTATCTTTTGAGGATTACTTTGAGTTTTGATGCCTTTGGTTGGGTAGCTGAACACCTCACCTCTTCCTCTCCTCCCTCTCCTGTTCCATTCTCCCTCCCCACCCCTAACAACGCAGAACAACCATAGAAGCCTTTCTCGGAGTGCTCTAGAGTTTCTGAGAAAAATAACACCGTGCTTACCAAAAAGGTCACATCCCATATTCTTCTTAAATTCCCTTTTTATATGCCCCAAAACGTGGTTAATCAACTCTTCCTTAGCTTGCAGTTCATGCTAATGCCCCTAAAATATGTCTATACCCCTACTCCTAGAGGTTGCAAAGTGAAAGCCACCCTCTTCTCTGACAGAAACCTTAAACTCAAGAATCTGGTAGAAACAAGGCAATGATCTTCAATGTTTCTGTATTTCCCTCTAACAGAGCACAGAGGAGATATTTAAAGTGACTCTTTGGGGGAAAAGCCCTGAATATCCTTTAGTTTCATAAAGACAGTTACAATGAGGATTTACGAATATAAGATGCCTTTATTTTGGATTGAATAAATGGCACCAAATTCTTATACTTTACAAGGTAGAAGTGAGCATATATCAACAACAACAACAACAACAAAAAGGACCAAATTTTTAAAATTTTGTAGGAGCTATATAATTTCCAGGGATTAATGTTTTAAATGTTGTAGAATATTTCTGCAATTCCTTGACCAAATGGTCTTTTTTACTAAATATATGTATCTTCCCAAATCTCAAAGGTAGTTGATGTTTGCATGTAAAAGTCATAATAGTAATAATAATAATTATTATTATTATTATTTATATGATCCTCACTGGCTGCAGTACTGTACTAAGCACTTTATGTACATTAACTCTTTAAATTATCAGAGGAACCCTATGCATTATGAATGTTCTCTCTTTTTAGTTAAGAAAACTGAGTTGCAGAAAGGTTAAGAAACTTTACCAAGGCCAGCTAGTAAGTGGGAGAGCAGAAATTTAAACTTGTCCCATCTTTCCTACCTGTGGACGATGCCTACAACTGAATAAATTGCACTTGTGTATGTTTTTGCCCTTTTGATGAATGCTGAAACAGAGTTTGAATGCCTTTCAGCTGTTTCATGAAAAAGCACTGACATGAAATGTGGCTTTTGCACTCTGTTTGGGGCACATTCTCTTATTGTTCTGAACAGTATTTGAATAATAACTTGCTAATAATTTGAGCAGTTGTAACTTCAAAACTCTGTGTGCACTATTACACAGATCACTATTAACCTTGACATTCAATTTTTAAATTTTCAACTTCATGGTTGCATGAATAATTTTCTCTCTTAGAGTTATGACCCCATTCATAAGCTCTTCTCTTTTCATTTTAGTACTTTGGCACTTTGGGAAACGTGATAAGATAGGTATAGTAGGATTAATAGATAAGTACACATAGCATTTCTCTCCTCTCCTTTCTACTTTTCCTGAAGACATCATATTCTCTTGCAGTTTCTCCTTTATCCCTCTCCACTTGCCTCTATTTTCTTTCAATGAAACATTTTTTACTTCCTCTTATCTTTGTATTTCCTTCCCTCTATAACATCACGTAAGTTACTTGAAAGCTGCTTGAACCTGGAGATCCTAGATAACTTCTAATCATAGAAATTCTAATTATTTGATACTTCCCCTTGTTTGGAATATAGAACTCACCAGAGTTTACTCTGTAAAACAGTCTTGTCAGTCTTGGCAGAAAATATATCACTCCGTAATAGCTTTGCCATGCATCCAGAAAGGAAGGTCGTTTTACTTTAAATGTATGTTAACATGCAATAATAAAGGCATTAATTCTAACCATATTGCAGAAAGTATAGTTGACTACTGCTTCTAGCATGTATAAGATCTGTCTCTTCCTAGTTGGCTGATCTTCATGGTTGTGACTTCTATAATACATTTTATAGAGTAATAAATTAATTATTTTTAATGTTTATTTTTTTGAGAGACAGAGACAGAGCATGAGTGGGGGGGCGGGGGTGCAGAGAGAGAGAGGGAGACACAGAATCCAAAGCAGGCTCCAGGCTCTGAGCTGTCAGCACAGAGCCTGATGTGGGGCTCAAACTCACAAACTTTGAGATCATCACCTGAGCTGAAGTCAGACACTCAACCTACTGAGCCACCCAGGTGCCCCAATAGAGTAATAATTATCCTTGCCCTATGGTCAGGATTCTAACCTATTCACTGCAACATGTCTAGATATAAAACATATTTACCCTCTATAACCAATGATCCCAATCTAGATGTTAAATACTTGCTTGTTCTTCTGTGCATTAACTGATCCTTTTTCCTAAACCTTCAGGCTCTATCAAATCCTTCCCCTAAAATTCATGTCTTGTGTTGTTACTATCCATTACCCAGGATGACAATATTGAAATGAGTGAGAAAAATGTTCTAGCCATTTTAGTGTCCTAAGTTTTATCTTTTTATCCTTCAAAGAAATTCTTCATTAAAAGTTAAAATACATTTAAAAACTCACTGATGCTATTCATTAATATGTTGTTATAGATTCTAAACAACTGTCCCTTTTATAGGCAACATAATTACAAGTGAATTACAAATGCAGACTTTATGACTCCAATTAAACTCTGGGCCACAATTCATTAAAAACAGATTATACACATTATATTAGATGAAGAGAAAAATAAATATGGCACCTGATTTGAATGATCAAAATAAATGAGGAACAGCAATTTCAAATAATTTATGTTTGTCTAAAATTTTTATCAACATAACCTAGAGTATTTTTTTGTAAATCATCAAAGAAAAATTCTATGCTTACTTTTCACATACCTATAAATCGTACTTTGTCTTATTTCATGGCCTCATTCTACCCCCAAGAACTTCTTTGAAAGTATTTCCCAAAAGTGAGAGACTAAAAGTGATTCCATTTTTTACCTATAAAAATATGATGATTTTATTTTGCAAGAATCAAATCAAGTGACTAAAAATTAATTCTAAGCAAATTGAAATTTCAACATCATTGTAAAACTGCTTAAAGAGAGCAGATCTTAAGAAAATGTCATCAAGGATTGTTAACACCATTTCCACACTTGAGAGACTAATTTACCACTGAAGTGTTTTCTGCAAAATTTTTGAATGCTTAAGGATTGGGTTACTATGAAAAGTAGGTTTTTTTTTAATAGTATGTCTGTAATATTTAATTCTACCTAATCCTCACTCCCATCTGTTGGATCTCACTTCTCCGGTGAAGGATGAAGGGATAAGAATTATGTCAGTTTGAATCTAGCATCTCGACATGGGCAGGCACACAATGAAACAAAAGGAAGCTTAAACAAAGCAAAACTATGCTTAAGCAAGAAGACTGAGAGAGAAAGACACGAGAAAAGAAACAAAAAGTATTTCAAAGAATATTAAAAACCAATTCAAACAAAGTAATTTGAAGTCATTATGTAAAATGAGGTTAACGTTTAGCAGGGGTATTCTAAGAATTTGAGGAGAGTTTGATGCTTTTGGGAGAAGATAACATTGCTGACAGTAACACTTAAAAGAGGGACAAAAGGACATTCTCATCAAGAAGCCTATACAACACACATGGGCAACAACAATAACCCTTTGCCTTGGCTCCACACAGAAAAGGAGAAAGGCTAAGACATAAGAAACAGTTTGGAGAGAAGAAAAGATACTGAATGGTTGAAAATAGTAAAAAAAAAAAAAAAAAAGTTATGCTTCTGAGAAGATTCTTAAACTATGTCCAGATTTATAACACATATGTATAACTTACTCTGGTGGTCGATTTAGAGTCAACCTGAAATATTCTGCATTGGACTACCTAATTTTTCTTATCTAATCCATGTAAGGTTTCACTAAGTCACCAATGGCCCGGGAAAAGCTCTACCTGTGAAATGTTTGTAGTGCCACTCTTGACTAATGGCAGGCATCTTATCAAGGAAAGAGAGGCAACGGCCACATACTCTCTGTAATGATTTCTGCTACTTAGTTTGTATCAGGACAGGCTGATAATTCAACATTAAAAAGGGGGCCCTGGAGGTGTTAACAATGTAACAAAAACAAATGGATGCGTTTCATGGACAGCTAGGGCTTTTTGGACTAAGTCATTATCTCTCACAGAAAATCCTGGAAAAAGAAAAGCATATAAAATATAGGTAGAAGAGAACTTAGAGAGGGGAAGGTAATAACTTTGTGACAGGAATTTTATGAAGGTGCTTTGTGTGCGCTCTTGGGTTCTAATTCTTTCCATTTTCACCACTGAACACCCAGTTTCTCTGGTGTGTTTATGGAAGGAAAGTAAGTCAGTCTATGCCTTACCGCCTCCACTTCGGCAGGGTCGTACCAGACATTGATGTAAGGGTGTTGTAAGGCGTCATCCACGGATATCCTTTTTGCTGGATCAATCACTAGCATCTTTGACAATAAGTCCCTGGCTTGGCTGGCTGAAACGATGAGTGAGAGAAACAATTAGTAACATTTCGATTTTGGCAGGAAAATTTATGGGAGGGAGAGGAAATGAAGAAAATAAAGATAAACTAGCACCTCCCTTCCAAACACCAGGCAAATTCACCAAGTGATTAGGGAAATGCAAAATGAAACAACGAAATATTTTTTATGCATCAGATTTGAAAAAATTAAAGATGGCATTGTACCTACTAACACCAGGTAATTTGGTTCATGTTGGTGGGAATGTAAATTGATACATATTTTTAGTGCAAATTTGGACCATCCATTAAAATTTTAAATGTGAATACCTTATGATCTAGCAGTTCCACTTTTAGGTATACAGCCTAGAGAAACAATTGTACATGTTCATTAAAAAAGAAAAAGAAAAAAGGTGAAAGATTTATTTGATCTGAAGAGAAACCAGAGTATTACAGCCTAGGGAAACAATTGTACAAGTTCCTTAAAAAGCTACAGAAAGGATGTTCACTGCAGCACTGGTTATGAAAGAAAAAATTTTTTAAACAGTCTAAATTTCCATCTATAGAATAAAAAAACTGAGCTACGGTACAAAGGTACCATGGAATTGTAGCTGGCAGTTTAAGAGAATGAGGCAGTTTAAGAGAATGTACCCACGTGGACGTGCTAAGTAACAAAATGAAGTTGCAGAATGATCCATAAATCATGATGCCATTTCCGCAAATCTGCCCCTTCACAATAAAACAACAAATATTCCCCTCTCTCCCTATTAATATATATAAATGCGTAGAAAATGTCTGCAAAAATAATCACAAACTGAAAATAGTAGTTACCTCTGAGGAGGGAAGAATATATACATATATTGCTCACAAAATTAAAAACAAATGCAAAAGAACGAAGTTTTTTAAAAAAGAAGCAGATAAAGTGGATGTAGGTGCTCATTTTAAAAGTTTTTCTGAGCTGGAAAACAGCATAAAGCAGTGTCTGGTGGGGGCAAGAAGGTCAGGGGTGGCTTTTTTGAGGATGGGAGAGGTGATGAGGGCTCTAACAGGAACAGAAGCTCCAAGAATAGAGGAGAGGACAGATTTTTTTTTAATTAAAAAAATTATTTTTAATGTTTATTTATTGTTGTGAGAGAGAGACAGAGTGTGAGTGGGGGAGAGGCAGAGAGAGAGACATAGAATCTGAAGCAGGCTCCAGGCCCTGAGCTGTCAGCACAGAATTGGATGTGGGGCTCAAACTCAAGAACCGTGAGTTCATGACATGAACCGAAGTCGACTGCTTAATCGACTGAGCCAACCACACACCCCAAAGAAGGGACAGATTTGAAAGAAAGAATCGGGTAGGCTCTGTAACCAAATCGATGTAGATGATACAGTTTAGTTTATAAAATACTAAATGTTGGGACTCCTGGGTGGTTCAGTCAGTTAAGCATCGACTCTTGATTTTGGCTCAGGTCATGATTTCACCATTCATGAGATCAAGCCACACACTGGGCTCTGCTCCAACAAAATAGAGCCTGCTTAGGATTTTCTTTCTTTCTCCCTGTCTCTCTGCCTCTTGCCTGCTCACATGTACAGAGCTCTCTCACTCGTGTGTGCTCTCTATCTCAAAATAAATAAATAAATAAACATTCTTTAAAAAAAAAAAAAAAACTAAATATCTATTCTATTGTAGGTACAGTGGGAGGTGCCAGAGATGCATAAATAAATAGATAGATAAATAAATAAAGTGATAATCAGTAAGTTATTTATTTAATACCAACCAATGGTAAAAAGACAGTTTTCAATCTCTAAAAACATATAAAATTTTACAGAAAATATAGTTCCAAGCTGATTTGAAAATTTTATGATGAAAATATTCTTTTTGTTCTATGGACCCCCAATGGCCCAACAGGGCTATATTTATTTATTTTATTGATTCAAAGATCCCTTTGATTTGTAACTGATTTTGTATTGAGACGCACACATCCACCTCCTACAGATTCTCCCATCAAACCCATCCATGTTTCTGCTTTTAGAAAGGGGGAATGGACTCCTCATCAATAGGGGCATGAACTACAGGAATACCAAAGCATCTCACTAAGAAACAATGATCAATACTATTTGTAGGGAACAAAATGAGGAGGAAGAGGCTTCAATTCCTCATTTTTCACTCTTTTATTTGCAAGTAAACATCTCATGTTCTTTTTTAGCAATGGTAAATTCTTCCTTCTGATTATTTTTACAATTCTTTATAATTTATTAATTTTATATGAAAATTATCATTAAATAATTATAAATATATAAACTAGTGTATCTTCAGAAAAAATAATATAATCATAGAGATTGAATTAAAAAGCCAAAACATAGGGGTGCCTGGGTGGCCCAGTTGGTTGAGCGTCCGACTTTGTCTCAGGTCATGATCTCACAGCTTGGGGGTTAGAGCCGTGCGTTGGGCTCTGTGCTGACAGCTCGGAGCCTGGAGCCTGCTTCAAATTCTGTGGCTCCCTCTCTCTCTCTCTGCCCCTCCCCTGTTCATGCTCTGTCTTTCTCTCTGTTAAGAATACATAAACATTAAAAAAAAAAGGCAAAACAAACTCTAGAAAGTTGGAATTATATTATGAAGCATAACATTTTATTTAATTGTTTTCCTACAAGTGCTGTCATTATCTCAAATAATTTCATCAGGGTTTTTATCATCTCCACATTTTTACACACTAATGTCTTCATATAAAGGGATTACTTTTGCCTGACAGGTCAATTAGCATCATAAACACATAAATTCTTCAAATCTCTATTTGGAGTATTAGCTCTTCTTCATTCTGTGTATAGGCAGGTGCTGATCTTAAAAGCAGCACATTTAGCAAGAATTTAGTCTGTTGTCATTCAGAGACTGTAGAGTCGACTAAAGGAAGAGACCCAACTGTGCAATAAGACTGTCACAAACACAGGAGCAATGCTGCACACTTAAAACCCAGGAGATGAAAGTCTGGGGATGATAAGATTCTGGAAAATAGTAGCATCACATTTTAGTTTCTCTGTCTCATTCAAGTCTGTATTAGCTATAAACTATGTCTGTAAGTTAAGTCTGTAGTTAATTAATTACCCACCCAACATTTGGGGTTAAAATTTCAAAAGCAGGCATTCTTTTTGTTTTTTGATAAATACAGTTACATTTTAAAAAATAATTATTACAATTTTTATGCCTGACAATTGAATATTTACTGTGAGCCAGGCATTGTGCTAAGTGCTTGACAAAATATTTAGTCAGTTAATCCTCCCAATGATCCTAAGGTAGATACCTTCTACTTTCATTTGTTAAAGGAGGTATAGATAGATTAGATAACTTGTCCAGGTTCACACAGATATTCAGGGGCAGCATTTGATCTCAGACAGGAAAAACAAAATTTCTTTCAAAAATGAGGTTCTCTAAAACGTTCTAAATTAAAACAAGAAGTAGAATATTATTTATAATCTATTTTACACATTGGCAAATTTATCCCTTATCTCTAACCCTATGACTAAGGCATCATTATTCAAGTTTTGTGGGTGAAGAAACTAAGATTTGCTATTGAAGTTCATAACTGTAGACATTGTAGTAGAAAGAATTACTTATTAATGAAAGCATTTATATTGAATATAAAATGAATAGGTAAAATCTCATTTGTCACTCTAAAATGGAAAAAATGGTGGTTAAATATTCCATAAAATATAAATAAAAGAAAATGCGAACACCTGCATCTCCAAGATTTTATAACTAAAAACTTGTGTTGAAAGTGTTCTCCAGGTAATAAAAAGAATTAGAACAATGATTTCACTGTATATCACTTTGGTCTTTTAGAGTTACACTGCAAAAGAATTTTAAGATTTTAAATAAGCTTCATGACATAATTAACTCATACCACTGTCACATCCTTTATAACTATCTTTCCTTCTGAATATCTACACAATTCTAAAATCCTTGGCCACATGCCCTTAGTAATATTTTTTTCTTTTAATTTTTTTTTAAAAAAGATCTTTTAAAAATACTCTTTAAATTTATGGGGCACCTGGCTCAGTTGGTTAAGCAACAGACTCTTCATTTCTGCTTAGGTCATGATCTCACCATTCATGAGTACCAGCCCTATGTCAGTCTCCATGCTGACCACACAGAGCCTGCTTGAGACTCTCTCTCTCTCTCTCTCTCTCTCTCTCTCTCTGCCCCTCCCCCACTTGTTTTCTCTCACGCGCAGGCACGCACTCTCTCAAAATAAACAAGCTTAAATAAATAAATATTCCTTAAATTGAGGTAGTTAAAGAGAGGTGTATCATTAGCTTCTTTAGACCATCACCCACACGGTGGTTCTGAAATTGTCCCGGGTGGGCATACCTTTGAGTTTATTGTGCTCGGAGTCCGCTGGGAAGAGGGAATCTGGAAAGAGCTTGGGGAAGGTGAGTCCTGCATACTTGGGCCGATTCTCCACATAGTTTCTTACTGTGGGTTGCAATTTCTTCATGAATTCTGGGCATGGCGTTCCTAGTTGCTCAATCACCTTGTTCCACTGGTCAATATCTGAGAATTGAACAGTTAAGGGCAAAAAGAAGCAGACCTACTAGGTCTTGCCTTTCACTAGTTGGGAGACTAACTGCTTCTCAAACTCCTGAGTAATCATCAATATAACTGGAGTTTTAATAAGCAAAAAAGGACAAAAATCTCAAACCAGAATTGTCAGACAATGAACCCTCTTGGAATTTTAAATTCACTTGTGGCATATATACACTTTTGGGGAATTAGCACTACTTAACAAAATAGGATATCATGAAACAGTCTTTGAGTTGTAAAGATTAAAAGGTATTTAAAAAACGGAAGAATTTCTTATATTGAGATAAACTTCTATATAACCACGTGATTTAAATGAGGAAAACGCGACAAAAATATTTTTGACGTGAAAATACCTCAATAACTTATTTCCTAAAAATGAGAAATACATAAATACTTTATAAGATGCATTTACATTGTTTTAAATTCCTTTTAAGACTTTTTTCCTCTTTTCTCTAGAAAAGAGGAAATTTCATCATCTGTTAATGTTACTAATGCATTAAATATGGGATCAGTATAATTTTTTATCATAAAAGAACTCATTATTCTTCAACAAAGAGTTAAAAAAATTCTACTTATCAAAGTAGTTGCAGTTTCATACCTATTTTTGTTACTTCTGATAGTAGTGCCCTGCATTCCTGAATATTGCTTTCAGTGAGATATGAGCATAAATATAGGATGTTCAACTTAACAGATTTCCATCCAAGTATAAGTGTTTCAAAAGTACATTAAGCATGGGGAATTTTACAGGAAAATATTTGCCCTCTATGAAAACTAATATTCCCCAAATTAAGGATCTTTGACAGACACACTCACTGACTAAGATTTTCTTTTTCATCTGTCATTAATATTTGATATATCAGAGCCTTAAGACATGTCAGAGCTTTGATATGTCAGAGCCTTAACCACCCATGAAAACTCTGAAGAACCAACTGGAAGAAGTTGATTTCAAACAAATGTCCTTGCCATGTGTCAATGAATGATAGAAGCCTTAGAAATTATTCTTAAATACAATAACACAGGAAGTGCTCTCTCTTACATTGTTTATTTTTCTACAACTCTGTCCTTTAGTGTTAATTAATTATTTTCTGCAAATGTAATTTGTGACAAGTCAGGGATCTAACTATAGTATTACTCTGTTGAGATTTGTAAAAACTTTGCCCCTCGCTCTTCAGGAGAGTTAGACTGAAAAAGATCAGCACTCCTAACAAAAGACAAAATTAACTACATTAAACAAAAACAAATACATAATGCAAAATAGATAAAAGATTAAACAAAGATAATATCAAGCTAATTTGCTAATCCCCTTCTATCTCTCATATAATCTTAAGGAATAAAATTTAAATTATTACATATCCTCTCAATTACTGAAATAAAAAAATAAATGATTACGTAGTATTAAAAAAATGAAATGTGGTTGGGAAAAACCGAAGAATATTCCTTTATAAAACAGTAGGAGCAATTAAATAAGAACATGTTTCAATAAAAGTTCATCTCAGTTACTATGTGCATGAGAATATAGTAGTAAGTCAGACACATTAGAAATAAAGGAACTAAAAGATTACAAAAGGTTAGAGTAAAAAGTTACTCTTAGACAAAAACTTATGTTAGTACTATGGACATCGGTAAGCTATAACTACTTAGACATATTTAAATAGAAAATGCCAATAATTAAAATTAAACAAATCTCCACGTTTACACTGTAAGTTATTAAAAGACGTCTACTCTAATACAGTTAGGTTATCATGGGCCTACAAAGCCATCATTTAATCATTGGTCACACCTCCTTAGAATTCTGAAGACTTGATGTGAAATAAAAATAAGGGCAAAGAAGCAGTCAGATTTTCCATAAATGACTCATTTAACAAAGTTGGAAAAATACTCCCAACACATTATTATATTGTAGTTACATTTAGTTAGAGTAAAAAATAATTAATTGCTTGTAAAGTAGCATTCCCAATAAAATTCCATGGTATTTTTACAATATATGTTAAGGATAGTCAAATATTCTGGAAGCTATTAAATAAGAACTGTCAAAATATTTCTTTTTACAAATCATAATTAAAGTTTATGGAAGCATTCAGTGTGCTTCCTACCTTAGATTGCTTTTTAGATGAAACACTTGCTATGGTCTTAGATGTAATGGTTTACAAAAAGAAGGGAAACAAGAATATTATTGACAATGTGCTGTTGAACATTCTAACTGCAAATGTGTGGTATAGTCATCTTTAAAAGTGTGTGCCTTTATTTTAACCATTCCATTTCAAGTTCGTTCTTCTTATAAACACTAATAGTTATATTTAAGTAGTAAGTTCTTGCTTTCCCTATGTTCACAGGATCACAAGATGAACAACTGTGTCCAACTACTCTGAGTTAACCACCTGATTTTTCTTTATAATCATAATCAGCTAAATAAAAGCCAAGATTAGAAGTCATATCTCCTGGCTCCAAGTCCAGTACTTGTTCCAAGAATTCAAGTAAGAAAAGGAGCAAGTTTGGAATTGATGTGGTAGAAATTGCTTTAATTTCACCATAAAATTGATAGTATGCTTGTCACAGGCTCAAAAAAATCTCTGAAAAGGTATCCCTAGTCTATCAGGTCAACATATTCACACATAAAATAATTAATTTTATTAATATTTTAAATAGAAAACAAGGTGACAAATTTTAAAGGAATTTTAAAATTATCAGATTTCCACAATGATCATATTTCTAAAAGTACATCAAATAGTAACTAGATTTTTATGATTATGTGTTAAAAACATCATAAATATTTTTTAAAGAAGGCCAAAATTATTTTTGTGAAAGGATTTATTTATTTTACAACACTCAAAAGTCATCATTTTTACACTGAGTTAGGATCTGAATATTTATAGATTCCTGCCTGTGCAGTTATCAAAAAAGCAATAAATACACATATTTTATATTTTTGATCTACTATTTTAGAAATTATCATGCTTAACATAATTATCAAAGTCATTTAATACAAATGAAAAAAATGTCATCTATGAGGAACTATTTGACAATTTCCTTATCTAATTCTAAATTCACTATATGAAAAATAGTCATATTACCAAAAGTTTGATTTTATAGAGTACAATAACAAGATAATGTGCAAATAGTGACTATTACTAATGCCTTCAACAAATAATACTATAAGGGATGAATAAAACAAAGTAAGTACGGATTGTAAAGATAAGTATCTGAAATCCCAAAATTGAAAATTATTCCAGTAAATTTTATCAATTAGCTAAGAATTTACATCTCAGGTCTCCTTTTCCTTTAACTTCCTTGGTTTGGGAAGCTTCTAAAACATTATCACAAACTGCCTTGAACGTAATGTACAAAAAAATGCCTTATCCTTCTCTGGGTATTTTGGATCGTAATTGTGAACATAATTTATTCTATGCACATTTTAGCTTTCAGAAGCTACTAAGTGGAATCATAAAGAGTTGTTTAATGACCGCATTTCTACTATGCCTTTTAAACAGCTGTATCTTCTTTTTATGTTTTTTCCCATCTTTGGTTACCTTCTGGTATTATGAATATGGTTTCCGGAGTTGACACCTCCATGAATTTTAGACTTGCTGTCTATTCTGCCTCATAGTCAATATTTTGTGGAAAAAAAAAATTTCTAACATCTCTTTGAAATTTGAAGGATATTAGTGTTTGTCTCCAAATTCGTAACTGTATTTTTAAAGATAATTTTGCCCAAGAGACCAGTCTGTTTAGAAAAGCTCCAGGAGAAGCTATTCTGTCTTGCAAGCCAACCAGCTTGCAAGCTTTGGCACTGTGTTGACAATTGTGTGGCTTTATATTACCCCTGTAGGAAAGAATACTGCAATCAATCAGTAATGTCTGCAATGAATGTGCAATAAGGAAGTGGAGACATACATGCCATTTGTTAGATGTCATGATATAAAACTGTGGCTCCCAACTTTGAATTTTTATAATATAGGGAACTTATAGATCCCTTCCCTTTCCATGTTGATCTACAAGATTCTGAGTCCACAGGTCTAGCATGCTATTTAAAAATATCAATAGTAATTGCAATCCAGATGGCCCCTGGACTATATTTGGAGAAATACTAGTGTAGAATGTACTAAAAGTCTCTTACAAATGACTAAGTCCAGACTTAAGAATACAGTACTAACATATTTCAATTTAATGCGCAAATTAGAATAAGGTCAATTTCACCAAAAGATGTATCCAGACCTATTTGCTATGGAAAATGTAGGGGTTATTCACCGGGAAATACTTCAGTGAAAGAAAAATGCTGACATTTATCCCTCTTCCTCATGTCACTGTCTTGAAAAGACGATAGGAAATTACAGCAAGTGGTATACACAGTCTCCCAGCAGAGGGAGAGGGGTTCTGCCCATCATCATCTGAGGAAGGATGAAAATTATATGTTGCTATCACCCATGGGGTGCTGCTCATAAAAAGTACAAAAGCTATGATTCAAAATATAGGCTGTTTAATTCAATAATTACTCTATTTCTCTATGATAAAATTTGCCCTCAAAAGAACTCTTACTACTTAGGACAATTTTAAAGACGAGAATAGAAATATATATAAACACATATGACGTAGTTCTGGATCCAGATTTTCATGGTTATGTCTTGAGCTGTTTTATTACTTAAAATTCTTTTCACGCTTTTTTTTATTTGAAAATGTTCTTTTTCTCTCAAAAGTCCCCCTCCAACTCTAGTAACACGAAATATGAATAAGTGACTTAATGCACAATAGTAACTAACATTTGTTTTCATTATAAATGGGCACAGGAAGAAGAAATATTATGAGCCAAAATGCATTAAAAACCTCAAAGCTAACCCTTTGAGTAAAGGCTATTTGTTCCCCGGCAGCAGGCCATGAATGGAATACCATAGGACACAGAACATCCAAAGGCTGATATCTGAAGCATGATGTATATGGATTTCAGCATAGTCCATTTTGTCTTATAAGTGTATTTATTACTGGAATCTGTATTTCCCTCACAAAGCAAAAAATGAAGAGACATTTCACATATAAAGAAATCCAATCTATATTAATATCTTGTCACAACAGTTGAATATTTATTAAGCTATTGAAGGTTTATCTTTGGGGACTCTCATTTGCACAAATCCCTTATAAGACTCTGTACCTAATTTGATATTTGTAATATAAATAAATTATTGTTTTTACAAAACACCTTCCTCAAGCTACGGTATCCTGGCCTCATAAAGGCTGGATCTGACACTATCTACAGTTTGAAACTGGTAAGAGATCTTGGAGATAATTTGGCTTCTATACTTGATAGCTGAAAAATAGAGCTGAAAAAAGAACTTTTAAAAATGGTAAATATAATGGCTTTAAATTTTTTTAATGTTTATTGTTGAGAGAAAGACAGAGAGTGAGCATGAGTAGGGGATAGGCAGAGAGAGAGGGAAACACAGAATCCAAAGCAGGCTCCAGGCTCTGAGCTGTCAGCACAGAGCCTGATGTGGGGCTTGAACTCACGAATTGTGATCATGATCTGAGTGAGCTGAAGTTGGACCCTTAACTGACAGAGCTACCCAGGTGTCTTCAGACAAAGGTGGCAATAAAACAACTCCTAACACTAAACAGAAATATAAAATTCTTTTAAGGAGAGTTTTGGAAAACTGTAGTCTCTTATTTGAGACCCTTTGGTTAAATCCATTTCTGGGTATAACACTACATATAACAAAAGGGAGATTAAGAAGGGACAATCAGGTTTATATGAGATCAAGAAAACAATGCCATTTAAGGCACACTTGACAAAACATTTTATGTTTAAAGTTAAAAAACAAAAGGAGACTATCTCTGCCCCCATCCTAGTACTTTGACCCTCTTATTCCTATTTATAATCCCTTCAATACAGTGCCTCTTATTCCTATTTATAATCCCTTCAATACAGTGCCTTTTATCAGAAATCTCATGACAACAAGGATTTCAGTCAGTTTGTTTACTGATATATCTCTGGAAACAAAAAGTGCCCAGCACATATTTAGCAGTATTTGTTGAATAAGTGAATGTCTACTTTAAGTTCAACCAGAGTTTTATAATGGAGATAATGTAAAGAATAGGACACTGAAAATATTTTAAAAAATGAAAACAGAAATTCCAAGAAAAGAAAAGAAAAAAATAAAGGAAAGAAAATAAATTTATACTTAATTACATGGTAGAGAAACAGCAAATAACCAAAGACAAAGGAAAAAATCCTAAATGAAGGCAGAGAGAAAGGACAGACTATATTCAAATATGACTATCAAATGGACAGCTAATTATTCACCAGCAATATTGGAAACAAAAAGCCAAGAGAAGAGTATCTTTAAAATGCCAAAAGAAAACAACTTACTAATCTGTAATTCTGTATCCAAAAAAACTATCTTTTAAGTAAGGGAAACTCAAAAAAAAAAAAAAAAGTTTCATCATCAAAGACTTTTACTAAAGGACTTTCAAAGGGTGTTCTTTAGGAGTGAGAAAATGATCTCAAAATATATCACATCAATAAGAGAAAGGATAAAAACTATATGATCATATCAATAGGCACAGAAAAGCATTTGACAAAGTACAATAGCCATTCATGACAAAAACCCTCAACAAAACAGATTTAGAGGGAACACACCTCAACATAATAAAGGCCATATAAGAAAGACTCACAGCTAATATATCCTCAATGGGGAAAAAGTGAGAGCTTTTCCCCTAAGGTCAGAAACAAGACAAGAATGTCCACTCTCATCACCTTTATTCAACATAGTACTGGAAGTCCTAGCTGCAGCAATCAAACAAAAAGAAATAAAAGGCATCCAGATTAGTAAAGAAGAAGTAAAACTTTCACTATTTGCAGATAACAAGACACTATAAATAGAAAACCTGAAAGACTCCACCAAAAAAACTACTAGAACTGACAAATGGATTCAGTAGTAAAGTCACAGGATACAAAATCAATGTACAGATCTGTACAGTGAGCATAAATCACTAAAAATGAGCAGCAGAAAGAGAAATTAAGAAAATAATCCCATTTACAACTGCACCAAAAATAATAAACTACCTAGGAACAAACCTAACTAAAGAGGTGAAAGACCTATACTCTGAAAACTATAAAACACTAATGAAAGAAAATGAAGATAATGCAAAGAAATAAAAAGATAGTTCATGCTCATGGACTTGAAGAACAAATATTGTTAAAATGTTTATACTACCTAAAGCAATCTACAGATTTAATATAATTCCTATCAAAATAGCAAGAGTATTTTTCACAGAACTGGAATAATCCTAAAATCTGTATGGAGCCACAAAAGACCCCAAATAGCCAAAGCGATCTTTAAAAAGAAAAAAACAAAACTGAAGGTATCATAATTCCAGACTTCAAGTTATACTACAAAGCTGTAGTAATCAAAGCAGTATGGTACCAGCACAAAAATAGACACATAGATCAACAGAACATAATAGAAAACTAGAAATAGGGCATCTAGGTGGCTCAGTTCATTGGGCATCTGACTCTTGATTTCCAGGTCACGATTCTCATGGTTGTGAGTTTGAGCCCTGCATGGGGCTCTGCACTGACAGCACAAGGTCGGCTTGGGATTCTCTCTCCCTTCTCTCTCTCTCTGCCCCTTCCCTGTATTCAAAAATAAATACATAAATATTAAAAAAGTAAAATCCAGAAATAAATCCACAATTATATGGTCAATTTGAAAAAAGAGGAAAGAATATGCAATGAGGAAAAGACAGTTTCTTCAACAAATGGTATTGGGAAAACTGGACAGCCACATGCCAAAGAGTGAAACTAGATCACTTTCTTACACCATACACAAAAATAAATTCAAGATAGACTGAAGAGCTAAATGTGGGACCTGAAATCATAAAAATCCTAGAGGAGAGCACAGGCAGTAATGTCTCTAATATCAACCATAGCAACATTTTTCTAGATATGTCTCCCAAATCAAGGGAAATAAAAGCAAAAATAAATTATTAAAACTACATCAAAATGAAAGTCTTCTGCACAGCAAAGGAAACAATCAACAAAACTAAAAGGCAACTACTGAATGGAAGAAGATATTTGCAAATGACACATCTGATGAAGGGTTTGTACCCCAAATACATAAAGAACTGATATAATTCAACACTCAAAAACAAATAATCCAACTTAAAAACAGGAAGAAGAAATGAACAGACATTTTTCCAAGGAAGAAACATAGATGACCAACAGACACATGAAAAGATGCTGAACATCACTAATCATCAGGGAAATGCAAATCATAACTACAATGAGATATCACCTCATACCTGTCAGAATGGCTAAAATCAACAACACAAGAAAAAAGTGTTGGTGAGGATGTACAGAAATGGGAATTCTCATGCACTGTTGGTGAGAATGCAAAATGGTACAGCCTCTGTGAAAAACAGTAATGAGTTTCCTCAAAAAGTTAAAAATAGAACTACTCTACGATCCAGTAATTGCACTACTAGGTATTTACCAAAAAAATAAAAATAATAATTCAAACAGATATATGCACCCCTATGTTTATTACAGCATGATTTACAATGGCCAAATTATGGTAGCAGCCCAAATATTAATTCATAGATGAATGGATAAGTAAGCGGTGTATACAATGTAATATTATTCAGCTATTAAAAAGAATGAAATCTTGCCATTTGCAATGACATGGATAGAGCTAGAGAGGATAATGTTAAGCAAAATAAGTCAGTCAGAGAGTCAAATATGATTTCATTCATATGTGGAATTTAGAAAAACAAATGAGCAAAGGGAAAAAAGAGAGGGAGACAAACCAAGAAACGAATCCTTAACTATAGAGAACACACTCATGGTTATCAGAGGGGAGGTGGGTGAGGGGATGGGTGAAATAGGTGATGGGGATTAAAGAGTACACAAATCATGAAGAGCACTGAGTAATGTATAGAATTTTTGAATCACTATATTATACACTGAAACTAATAGAACACTGTTGATTCTACTGGAATTAAAATTTAAAAACTCAATAAAGGTTAAAAAAAAAAAAGAAAGAAATTAGAAAAACAGATTGTCCGGGGCGCCTGGGTGGCTCAGTCGGTTAAGCGGCCGACTTTGGCTCAGGTCATGATCTCACAGTCCGTGAGTTTGAACCCCGCGTCGGGCTCTGTGCTGACAGCTCGGAGCCTGGAGCCTGTTTCAGATTCTGTGCCTCCTTCTCTCTCTGACCGTCCCCTCTTCATGCTCTGTCTCTGTCTCAAAAATAAACATTAAAAAAAATTAAAACAAACAAACAAACAAAAACAGATTGTCCTTGTGTATTTAAAATTGATTCTTTTTCCCTCCCCACTATAGGAAAAATGAGGTGATCTTTCTCTCATATTTTCTGTAGGAACCTGATCAAGTTCCTGGAGGTAAATCTAACAATGTTGTGGTTCCATGCGACTGACTCTCCCTGGAGTTTTTAAATCTGAGAGTTGTCCACGCTGAGTTTCTAGAAGTTTGTCAATTATAGTTCAGATTTTTCTACCCTTGACATGAAACCCTATATTAGCCCGTTTCTCTAACGGTTGGGAGCAGTAGTTTTCTCTATGTATTCCCCTCCCTTACAGATCAAAGAGTGTGGATGATTTTCAATCTATTTAGCCTTTTTACATCTTGTTAGGATGAAGTGACTACTTCCAAGCTTCTTAAATGTGGAACTGGAAACCAGAGGTGTATTTTATTTGATTTAATATTACTGTAACAGGCATTATATTCATATTTTTATTTTCATGTAAATTGTTGTCGATGTGGAAGAACAAAGCTGATTTTTAATGTTGAAAGAAGGAAAATAATCTTAAAATAAAGGGCCAAATTGCAAGAAGTAGTGGTAAGCCAAGAAAATTATAGAATTCTTTCATATCAAGGTGAATCTAAACAAATTCTGTGTGCAATAATATTATAATATTGTCAATGTATGAGGCTAAAGAAAAAGAAGTAAACACTGGATATATTTAAGTTGGTACAGTAATGATCTAAATTAGTTTGTGCTAAGATCCTTGAGTGTTCAGGAGAAAGAAAAAAAATCATCTAAATTAAAATAGCCAATTCTCGGGGTGCCTGGGTGGCTCAGTCGTTTAAGCGGCCGACTTCGGCTCAGGTCACGATCTCACAGTTGGTGGGTTCGAGCCCCGCGTTGGGCTCTGTGCTGACAACTCAGAGCCTGGAGCCTGTTTCAGATTCTGTGTCTCCCTCTCTCTCTGACCCTCCCCCACTAGTGCTCTGTCTCCGTCTCAAAAATAAATAAGCATTTAAAAAAAATTAAATAGCCAATTCTCCACATATTGATCTATAGACTTAACACAGTTTCAGTATAAATACCAATAGACATCTTAGCAAGCCAATTCTAAAATGTTTATGGAAAATCAATGATTCATTAATAGCTAAGATACTTCTGAAGAAAACAATAAAGGTGAGGTTTACCTTACCTGATATAAGTACACAATAAACATTTGTATTAAGAAAGGGTAATAGTGATACAAAATAGACAAACAGTCCAGTGAACAGAATATAGAGCCCAGCATCCCAGAATACCCCTTCCCTCAATATGTGGAAATTTGAGAGAGACAGCATTATAGACAAGTAAAGAAAGAATAAGCTAGTCAATAAGTGGAACTGAAATAAAATAAATTAGATCTCTCTTTAACATCTTACACAAAAATAAATTCCAAGTGAACTAAAGGCTTAAATGTAAAAGATTAAACTTTAAAACATTCATAGTAAAGTTACAAGAGAATATAAAGGCATCAAAGGATTCTTAAGACCTAAAAATGCATGAACTATAAAAATAAAAGTAGTCCAGTGAATTTACTCTCCTACAAATAGGCTTTGGATTATCCAGTTTTTGTTTTTGCTTTTACTTTTATAAACAATGAAGCTATGAATATATTCAGAGACTGGGCTACTTTACAGCAATGAAAATGAACTGATGAATTAACATGAAAAAATCTCAAAACTACAATGTTAACTTCAAAAAAAACAAGTAGCAAAAATAATGTGACTTGTGCCATATGTAAAACACATAAAGCTAAACCATATGTTGTTTAGGGATAAATTTACCTGTGGTAAAAAATATAAGGAAAGTCAAGAAGACTGTAAAAACATATATTTAGGATGTGATGACCTCCAGGGAGAAAGGAGGAAATGACAGGGGAGAAGCACACAAAGACATTCAAAGTTCTATTTTTTAATCTGAGTGGTAGTATATATGTGTTCATTTTATTAATCTTATCCAAAAGCTATATATTTAATATTAATTCACTCATTTAATATAAAATATTTTTTAATTTTTACAGTAAATATTTTTGCTGTGATGAAATTCTTTAGATTTCCCAGAAGCATCTCAGTAGTTGAGTTCTGATTCTTCTACAGTTAAAAACATTTGATTTGAATAAAATTCAATTAATATATATTAAAATACATTTAACAATTAAGTGGCATGTAAATATACAACATTTTAAGAACTGCTTTTAGGGGTGCCTGGGTGACTCAGTCAGTGAAGTGTCCTACTTCAAATCAGGTCATGACCTCACCATTAGTGAGTTCCAGCCCCACATGGGGCTCTGTGCTGTCAGTAGAAAGCCTGCTTCAGATCCTCTGTCCCCCTCTCTCTCTGTCCCTCCCCCGCTTGCATGTGAGCGCACATGCCTCTCTCTCTCTCTCAAAAGTAAACATTAAAAAAAAGAACTGCTTTTAGCTATCTAAATTTCTCAATGCTAAAAATAATGTGTTGAATTCTTTTAGAAATAAAAGGTAAAGGGTATAAGGCCTTATTAATATCTTAAGTTTTGCTGTTGAATTGATTTATAAAAGAAGAAGATTTGTATGACTCATATCACAAGGACTTTTAGCATTTATTTTGAGAATGCCTTCACATAAGTGAGGATATGTTGATTAAAATAATACAACTTCTAATGATGGATTGTATAGATGTATAATATACATATTGTATACTACTAACTCCATTTTAAAGGTTCTAATTAGCTAATAAACTTAGACATAATTTTATTATTCTTCAGATAACTTATTTCTAATAATAGAGAATTTAAAAAATAATTTGTCTTGCATTTTAAGAGTTTATGATATTCAGTTCATAATTTGTTTGCTTGAAAAAGACTGATTTAAACTTAAACCAACATGTTTGAAATCATTAAAAGACCACCTCTTACACTCAGAGGGGCCACTTTAGAAAATAATTAGCATTTATCCTTCAGGAATGTTATCCCTATAAGAAGAAATCCAGAAATAACTCAATATAAAAGTACCAAGCTCAGGCATTGAAAGGGCATCTCATATGAGACTTTAACATTAGTAGCAGCCTAAAGCTTTACTTATAAGGGATATTTTTATTATAAAATTTATTGTCAAATTGGTTTATATACACAATGGAATACTACTTGGCAATGAGAAAGAATGAAAAACTTATAAGGGATCTTAATACCCAAGTTAGAAATGATATCCAAGCAACTTCTCCCAAGAAATGGATTCTAAGAACTGTTAATCTGTACTTAATAACTCAGTTGTGGAAATCTGATTTGATCTTTAAATAGAAAATGTAAGGAAAGTAATGAAAATCAATCATTTTAATTTAGAGGTGGGAAATATTTGTTTCAGTCATTGATTATTCTACCACAATGAACTTCTGAAAAAGCAGAGTACAAAGTCAACAGATTGAGTTCATTTTAATTAAATGCCTAAAATTAGCCAAAACTTAAGAACTGTTTCATGTTCAGGTCCAAAGACCAAAGTAAAGTTTAAAATCCTTTGGAATTAAAGAAACCCTGTTTTTTTTTTTTTTAGAAATCTGAAGGAATTTAGTTTTTATCAGACCAACTTATTTTTAAACAGCAATTACATAAACAAGAATGTGGCAAATTTATAGATGTTATCTAATAAAATGTATATGTAGAAGACAAAACTGCAATATAGATAGAAAAACTTTAAAAATAATGTGTGTCATATTTAAGACTAGAAAAAAGAATAGGAGAAAAACAGTGTAGCTTTATTTCTTACTGAATAAAACATTTTAGGCTAGTTCTTTCACTGAAAAAAATTAATTGAGTGCCTAACACAATCATTTCCCAAACTGGTATTTTAATACATACAGAGAATATATATATGAAACTACATATATCCATATAAGTAATATATTAATCCCCAAAGCTAATAGTTAATCATAATATCGTTAGGATACACTGCATTAGTAACTAAGTTTCTATTAATTATATATTAAAACCCCATTATTATAGATTTGATTTGATTTTTGAATCATGGTCATATAAGCAGAGGTTTTATCCTCAGTTTGATGAGGACATAATATCTTTATAAGTGACTTGAGTGTAAGAAAATATTTAACTTAAGGAAATAGATTATTATACACCCATATGCTAATAACACATTGTCTGTATCTATTTAATGCTGCAGAGCCTCTGGTATCCTAACAGAAGATTTACTTATTCAATTGATAGAAATTTGTTTCTTCAGATATTTTATATAATCATTATTAATTAATGAGGTTTTAATTTTTGCACTTGTTAATGTAGACAAAATAAGAACAAGGAATTGGATCTATTATTCCTAGAGATGAAGTAAATGACAGAAAAAATTTTGAAAGAGGTTAATCTTAAAACGAAACTCATATGCATGCATGAATATATGTTAAAATAAACCTATCGTATTTGAGGGTGAAAATAAATCTAACTGATTAAAGATTTCCATGTCAAAGCTCAGAGCCTGGAGCCTGTTTGGGATTCTGTATCTCCGTCTCTCTCTCCCCTTCCCCCATTTGTGCTCTGTCTCTCTCTGTCAAAAATAAATAAACATAAAAATTAAAAAAAAAAAAGATTTCCATGTCCAGTGAATATTTCTTAAAAGAATAAATCTCCAGTCTTAAAGCTGAAATATTTTGTCACTTATTATCTAGCTATGAATATAACTTAATTTTAAAACATCTACAACAAAAAAACAATAGAGAAGAGCATATCACTGTTACAAGTTTCATAGGACTGAATTTTAAGGCAGACCTTTTGAAAGCATGCTGAATGTTTCATATTTGATACTGTATTATCCCCATAAGATCTAGCTAGGAGGCAAGGTTACTCTACCATGATGCCAGCTGGTAAATATTTGACATTGGAGTCTCTTAGGACCAAAGGCAGTGAATATATACCATCAGCAGTGTTGTGTTTGAGACCAAAGGGAACTGATTGAGAAAGATACCCATAGAGACCACTGGCTGCTAAGAAGGATACGATCAGTGCCAGGAAAGAGCACTGCACCTTTTATCATTTCTCCCATGATGCACCCTACTGACCACATGTCAACTGAAAACAAAAATGAAATGAAGATAAACAAGAAGATAGGAATAGAACAGCAAATAAATGAAAACACTTGGTTACTCATGCGATAGAGCAATGGCCTGACCTTTTACTGACTGGCTAAGAGGCCAGTCTTAAGATCATTAGTGTTTTAAAACATTGAAGTGGGAAGAACACAAGTCAGGGCCCTCTCTGCTATGCAACTGAATTAACTCAATACTACTTAATGTATGATAATATTACTTTGCAATTATAATTCAATGATTAATTTAGTTTCTGATTTAAAAGGTCTAATTTGCATTCATCTCCTAGAATCCTACTTATTCGTATTGTAAATTATTCTAGATTGTGTTAATATGGGAAACATGCAAACTGGTTTCTTTTTTATTCTTTCATATACCATATTTGAAAAAAAAAAAAGCTGAGCTGCCAGCAACCTCAAAAGAAAGGGTTTCTTTTACAAAACACATTTACTCTTATTTATAAATATGAATAAATATTCGGATGCAAAATGCCAGTTCAAGAATGAATATTTCTAAATATGCTGGCTCGGTTTCATTGACTCCCATCAAAGGGGCATGTTTCTAAACAGGAAGTCTTGTCTTATTCTTATACACATGGTTGCTTTATAATGGTAAGAAACACTGGCTTTCAAAACAGGATGGTTCTACATGAAATCAACAACATGATTTAAGTGCTGACACTGCTGAGACTATGAATCCAAAGAAACCTGGAATTCAAGGTGAAATTATGATGGTTTCTCTCCTATTGCCAGTTATCATCCAGAACTTAAAACCCATAAGCCGGGACAGAGGGTACACAGGGAGGGGCAAAATGGGAAAAGGCGAAGCAAGAAAGTAAAAATCTCTCTCTTTAACCATACTTGGTTACTCACGTGTTCCTACTGAAAAGTCAGAAGGAGAGATAGGTCATTCTTAAGGGGGAAAATAACCTAGAGGAATAAGGGATGATGAGGGGGAGCAAATAGGGAAGGGCATTAAAATAGCAGTACACTATAATTTTGCTCCACTTACTCTTCAAATTACATTTTGTAATTTGGCAGTGACATAAAAGAATTCCTCATGAGATTCTTTCCAATGTGAAAATCTCACTCAGGTTAAACTCAAAGTTTCCATTGTTTGACTTAACACCTAAACGGAGTTATCACTGCAAAGAAATGGTTACAGATTTGAAGGTGATAAGCATACCAAGAGAAGCAAATTTGTTTTGCTTCCATTTTAGGAAAGCAAGTGACATGCAAAAATATCAGGGAAAGATAGAGCAAACAGTTGTGCATCCCTTTATCATTAATGCATTTGTAATTATGGATAATTATCCATCTCACAAGAGGTTGGTATTGTGAGAATCTTTGATTAAAGAAAAAAAGAAAAAGGTGTCTGAAAATGAATTTGTTTTGGAATTGCAAGTATTCTTATCATACTGTCCAAAGTGACCAGTCTAAGTTGCTATTTACATTATATCTATTTTTATAGATATTGTGGAAGACAGACAAAAAAACAGAGCTAATAAACTCAATAAGCAGGATTTTCTCTTGCCTGCATCCATTTAAACACTTGGAAAAAGTGGCTTCTGCCACAAACAGAATCTGAGAGTATCTATCTGGGAGTTAGAAAACATCTATTTTTATTTTTTATTTAATGCAAAAAAAATCTCTTCTATATTATCTCATTTTTTTTTCTTCTGCAGAACCAATTCCATTGCTTTTTTAACTCTATAACCTTGGTCAAGTTACTTCAGTCTCTAAATATAAATTTCATCCTCTAAAATGCAGATGGTAAATAGTATTTATCATGTAGAATTTTTTAAAAGACTTGAAAGGATTATGCCTGGTAAAGATCCTTCTACATTGCCTGGTACATGGTAAGTATGACTTATATACTGTAATTAAATATATTCTGGAAAGGTTTATTTATTTAATATTTATTTAATATTATATTTAGATGTAATAAAGAAATCTTTCCAAGGATCACCCACCATTCACTGGGTGATCCTTTCACTCTTAAAACCACTTGGAAAGGCATTCCACATATTCAATCACAGCTGATTCCATGGAACTTCTTTCCATTATTGAAATAGCAATTACCCTGCTTCCTCATCTAAATAACCATCTTAAATTATGTTACTATAGCCTATGATCCTTGACCACTGTTCTCCTAAAACTGGCAAATTTTTATCTTTCAGACTAAAATCCCTTGATTTTTCATCCCCTCATATATGCCTTTAAACAACAGCAATAACCGTAACAACAGGTGATCGAAATGGACTCTTAAGTCCTTGTGTTGCTTCAGTTTCAAGTGGTTCTAGACAGTTGTTGGTTTAATAACTGGTATCAATAACTGGTATATCTCCCAGTTCTTCTTTGTGTGGTTTTGCTATATCTAGATATTTCAAAGTAAAAGAAGACCATCTTTGGAAATTTATCTTTATGTCAGAATCCAAAATACAGTTAATAGACCATAAAGCTTGTCATAAAAATAACACAGAGATACAAACTTTAGATATGAACTATCGATTAATATAATGAATTCTATTTTCTCTATTTTAAAGTATCTTTTCTGAGTAACAATACCGTAGAGATTTTTCCAATTTCCATTCCCATTTAACTTTACTCGCTATTCATTATTCTTACAGATTATCCATGTTTATGCCACCTAAGTGCTAAGCTTTGTGTCTAGAAATGATAAGCTTTATTACTATGAATTACAAAAGTATTATATATGCACATGAATTTATATGGATTTTTATACACTGAAGATACGATTATTTCTCAAGATAAAGTCCTTGCATCAGATTTTGTGAATTATTCATCACAACTAAAACAGGAAATAGGTAATAAAAGAATTTGATACTAAATCTTGTTGGAACGGAGAAGTGGGTGTTGGTGGTAAGCCTTCCCTCAGATAATATACATAACTACTTATCAAGGAGACTATATTATTTTATGATATTTTCAAGATATTCCATTGAATACTGATTGTACATAGACCTGAGAAGAAATTAGCGAATTCAGTTACTGTAGGATTTTGATGCTGTCTGAGACAGCCTGTATTTGGGTCTCCATAAGAGTTTTATACACTAATGCTGTCCAGTTAGAATTCTCAGTGCTTTCATGAATCTGATTTATTACATTTCCTCTCCCATCATCAGTATTCCCATAGGCAGAAAGCAGATTCATTTGCAACTGTGACATTCAGAAACTGAGTCACTTTCCCTAGAAGGGATGTTAAGTAAGTTTTGGTTTTACTAAATTATGGTGAGAAAATCTAAGTGAGAAAATCTCAAGTGTCATTGTATCATTTGTCAGGCATTAGATTATGCTAAATTATCTCTTTTCTATTCTAGCCAAGAGACAAAAATGATATAACATAAGCCCTGGCAGCTTAAATCTAAATAAAGAAAGCATTATATTGCTATTTCCACATTCTGTCCAATGGCTTGGGTTGTAATCTACAATGAAATATTTTTTGAACTATGTGAATTTCTATCCAGAAACCTGGTAAATGTCTTCCACCTAGGAGATTTTGTGGCTCTGGTAACACAATTGTGAGACCACATTGCTTTTCTCCCTAACCTATTTCTTCACTTAGCATAGGATTCAGAAAATGTGCTTTGATAAATTTTCTTGTAAAGCATACCTCAAAATATAATAGCAAGAAGATTTAATATAATTTTCTAATATCACAGCACCATTTCTTTGAAAAATTTGTTTCAAAAGTTATACATTTATATATGTAACAAGTGCACATTGTTTTAAACTTCAGTGAAAAGATGGAATTATAAAAACTAAAGAAACATACATATTTTGCACATGTGAATCTGAATAAGAAAAATAACATTTATAGAACGCTAAATATTCAGAAATCAAAACAAGATTTTTTCTTTGAGTCTACCCATTCAACTTGCTTTTCTTGTTTTATAACTTCTATGTCATAATATAATTAATTTTTAACCATTATTTAAAACATTTTGTATTCCTGGTTGGCTTTTTTTACAAAACAGAAAAAAAGCCATTGAAACTTATCATAAAGGAGAAGACTTTAGCTTTATATTAAATCATAAACCAAGCTATAGGCTAAAAGACATAAGATATTTCCCATAAAAAGATTGAATAATTTTTTACTGTACCAAAATATTTTAAATGTCATCTTTCAAAATCCATGTAATTCTGTAGTGTATATAAATAATTCAAAGATATCCTAATTTTGAAAAAAAAATGTCTTTTTCTTTAAGTTTTTCATGTTCTAATCAACAAATAGTAAATGCAGGCTCCAAATGTCTCACATGCTCACCAATGTAAGTATCCTCACTTCATTCTGTACATCAAGTTACAAAAGTATTTTAGTAAGTAGCAAACTTTTTCTTTCTTTTCATTGTTGTCAAAATTTCACAGATAATTTTGGTTTCTCATCATTTGAGAGAAATTTTATTCTGGGTAGCCTCTTAGTTATTTTCATTTTTAATAGTTTATCTAATTCAATTTGAAGGTTATTTGGGCTGGAGTGTCTCCAAACTAATTAACTTTATAACATAAAAACTGTACTCCTTGGAGCCCCTGGGTGGCTCAGTTGCTTAAGTGTCTGACTTCAGCTCAGGTCACGATCTCATGGTTCATGAGTTTGGGTCCTGCATCAGGCTCTGTGCTGTCAGCGCTGAGCCAGCTTCAGATCCTCCATCCCCCCTCCTCTGCCCCTCCTCCACTTGTGCTGGAGCGCTCTCTCTCTCTCTCTCTCTCTCTCTCTCAAAAATAAAAATATTTTTTAAAATTGTGTTTCTTATCTTTGAAGGTATTTAGAAGTATGTGTCTGTTTGTAAACATCTAATGTTTTTATCACCACAGCAATCCTGTAAGACAGGGAAAGGAAGTATTTTACAAAGTAAATTAAAGTTTAGGGGGTGTCACATGACCAAAGTGAACAGAACTAGATGCCAGTTCTTGGAGCCCTATTCCAGTACGTACTTGACATTCATTTGACTGCAGAAGGCAGAAAGAATGTCCCACACACTGCTCATGGACTCTGTCCTGAGGATCAACAGGGCCCAGGGCAATTTGAATAGAATTTCACAGTAATGACTAAGGAATGTGTTTTATTATTTGTGTAGTTCTTCCCCTTCAATATTTCACAGAACTCTATGTACAGAACTCTGTAGGGGGGTAGGGAGAAAATAACATGCTTTTAAACCTGTCTATATGCATTTCTGGGAGACAGGGAGCTTCTGGGGGACCGAGCAGTCCTAGTCCCAGCTCCTAGTGGAGCTTTATGAATGCTGGCTCTCAGCAGCCCCTCTCCAAGACATCAAGGAGTGGAGGCCCAGCTCCTCAATTTCTTGCCTTCTATTCCACTCTGGAAGTCTGTCCTCACTTGCTGCCCCTTGCAATATATCTCTCTGAACTCCTTTTATGACCTTCATGCCTTATCCTGCCCTCTAGTGGACTCTGGCCTAGTCTCAACTTCCTGGGTGAGAGATTTTCCCCCTGTAACTATGTCCTCCTTCCATCTTTACAGACCACCTCAAGCTCCAGCTCTGACTCTAGTGATTCCTGTCTTACTCAGATTTTTCTCAAAGTAATAACAATAAAATAGTTGTATAATAATAATCAAATAGTAGTAAAACTAATGGTGAGAATAGATTCTTTCAAACAAGTATGTACAGAGAAATAAAGGTGAAACGTCTTATTTTTTCTCATGTTCATGATTATCTGCCATTTGCTTATGGGTATGAAAAAATGGCTGAAGTCTTACATTGCAACTTTACTTAAATCATAAGCCATATCTTGTTTGAGATAATACTGTACCATCTCAATATTAGGTAAAAGATTATAGTAATGTATTAGTTGCAAAAGTTTATTAGAAAGTAAGCATGGTTATTTCAAAGAGGTAAGAAGGATTAAGAATCTCTATCTGCATTAGATGAGTATCATCCACAACCTCTAATTTTTATTCACTTTACTTTGATTATTCCTAATTTTCATGTTCACATTTAGAAAAGATATGGCATTCATTAAGTTTGAGGATGTTTTCTTTATTTATTCAAATACACTTTTGGCAAATCATTTATCTGTTCCTCAATAACTTGGCTCCTTGGCAAGTCTATATGTACATCCTTTTCATTCTAATTGGAATTTCTCATGTCTTCATAGGGAAAAGCAAAGGGGTCTATTTTAGCAATCAGATCTGGCATCATTTGGAGATAATATACTTGAGGTCTAGCAATTTCAAATGAGTACAGTGTGCCTATCTTTAATATCATGTAAGTCCAGGAAACTCTGGCCAAGAACTCTAGATGAAGGACTTCACAGGCCTTGCTCAAAGAAGGTGTGGCCATTTGAAGAAGAATGGAAGAAAAAAGGTAAAAAGAATATATCTAAGAGAAGTAGGCTTAAGGAAAGAATTTGTAGTATATGAAAATTCTACCAGTATTATGAGACTTCAGTAATCAAAAACACCGCATGCCCTGCTTGGGGTTTGGGATGGGTGAGAGAATCAGTGACTAAATATCCCTTAAAAAAATTATGAGAAAAATCAACCTTACTATCTACTATTGTTAAAAGAGACAAAATCTGAATGAAATGTAAAGTCATTGACAACCTCTTTTATGATTGTTGGACTCTTAAAGAAAACAATGGACCTCATATATTTACTGCTAACTCAAAATTTATCATGGGCCTAAGAATTTTTAGTAATACTATATATTATGTCAATAAATATGCTATGAAATAGGTTTTAATCATAACACTGTAATAAAAATTGAGTATATAATAGTATGTGTTTGTATAATTAAACTATTAATACATTAAAAACAAATAATTTATAAATGGTCCTTTGGATATTAAAAAATAGCAAATTAACAGAAAAGGAAATATGTATGTATGTATGTAATGTATTTGTTTTGCCAATACTTAATTAAGAAACTACCCTGTGATATAACCTGGATCATATCAATAGCCAAGAAATGTACACAGTGTTTCTCAAAATGCAAATACAGTTTTAATTTAGGCATATAGCTAAAACTTCAGTCATCAATGATAATTTCATAAGATTTCCCAGTTTGTCAAGGTGTTTTACTATTTTTGTCATAGGTTCAGATAAAGAAAAGGAACGTTAAAAAGTTCTGTGGAGAGAGGGGAATAATGATTATGATTATAGAATATTACCATATAATTTTTCAGCCTCAGAGAAATTTAATAAAAATTACTCTGAATAATTATAAGGGAAAGTCAAAGGAACTTATGATTGCTTTGTTTTTAAGTCTCTGAAAAATCTTAGAAGTAGTCAATTAGCCTATACTAAGCTTTGATATTACTTCCAGTAAGTGCTGGAATCTTTCAATATGCTAAAATATTGGTAAGATTCTTCTCTCCATAATTACTCCATCAACCCCCAAATGTGTATCTAATCACCATGGTTAGTGAAGTTAATTCAATGCTCTGATCTCTCAATTGTTGGTGGGAAACTCTAATCATAAAATTATAATAACTTCATGTAAAGATTAATGAAACAATTCCACTCAAAAATACAGAGTACATGTAATCCACTGTTTAATAGAGATACTACAGTTTAGTTTAATTTTTAAATGTCTTCATGACTTCAGACATTAAATTATAATTTTAATTATAGGTAAAATGAACTAAGGATTTAAATACAAATGGAAACATTTCTAGAAAGATGGCAGTTTTTCTAACATGTTTTATCTGTAAATTATTTACTCATATTTAAGTAAAATTTAACTTAGCAAGATGTTTTCCACTATAAATGTCTTCATGTAACTTTTCCATTGACTTTTAGGTCTGTATGCAGGCTCATTATCACATAGGGCAGTAGGCTATCAAAGACCATTATTTTATATGATCATCACTGAGATAAAGGAATACAGAATGCAAATCCTTATAATGTAAATTTTTATGTTGGAATTTATTCAATTTCTAGGATCACTTTTATCAAGGATATATATTTTATGTATTGATTTTAGCACAATTTACTGTCAGTTCCAAATATTTTCCTGAAACAAACTATAATAAAGGGAAAAAAAGATCTCCAAGAAAATAATTATTGGAAGAATACAGAATTACCAATATGGTGCTATTATCTTTGTTTGCTTCTTTTTCTGAAGGATATCTTGGGTTAGAAAATGTTTTGACTTTTTCTAATTGTATTGGCTTTTAAATTTAATACTGGTAAAAGAGGAGAAAAGCAATCCTGATAAATGCCTGAAGAGCTATATTAGATCTCAGAGCACCAAGCCACATGGAAATCAAGTGACCTATAACAACAATGTCATGTGGAAATGAGATATTTTGTGACTTATTTTCCACTAACTAGGGCATTATAAAGATGTAGCTGTGCAACTTCACTTTGAGTGTTGTGAAGTTCCCCTTTTTTTGTCTGAAATATACTCCAAAGACGAAAACACATACACATACACACAATCCTACTTTTATATGAAATCAGTACATTTAAATATGAATGTGAATTATAATATTGTTCTCATCAACTACATTGGATATATAATTTATCCTCAAAATATAAATAATTTAAAATAAAATGAAAGTAAAATGAATTATCATTTTAATAATCAATATAAAAATTATTGAGATGTTTCACATGCTTTCTTTTTATATCCTCAAAATCTAGTATGCATTTTGTGTATAAAATATATCTCAAATCAGACTCATCATAATTTAAATACTGAATAGCCACATGTGGCTGCCTATTGGACAGTATAGTCCTAGAAGATGTCATTACTCTTGCCTTATTATTGGAATTTAGAGAATATCTTACTAATATCCAGTAGAATAAATAAATATCTACATAATGAGTGCTCATAGTGGTATAAACTTCTCACTGAGTCAACTAAATAACAGTCATAATCTTACATAATAAAAGAGTTCCTTAATACAGCTTTCTTGTTAACCAAATATAATATTTAATAGTTATGGACCACATGTTTATTGCCAATTTCTAAAACAATTTCATATATAATAATATACTGAACTCAATATTGCATTATCACTGTTAAAACTGGAAATTGTTGTTGTATTTAGAGTTGCACTATTGTGTGTTAGCAGGGTATTTCTATATGCATAAAAATATATTCTCTATTAATATGTAAACTTTATTACGTATATATTACAAACACTAATATGTGACTTTGTTAGAGAGTAAACTTTGGGTCATTTTAGAAATATATCAGCTCATTTAATAATTCTAAATCATACATATTTCTCCAAGAAATTTCTATTGTAATCTAGCCCAGAACTCAAGGGTAGAACTTGAATAAACACTACTTTTTAAAATTCTAAATTTCACTGGAAAAGCGATTATCTGTGTCTCAGTCATATCTCCAAGTCAAGTAAGAGAAGCTTAAATTAAACCCAGCTGATCTCTGGCAATTTGAATAACAATTATGGTTTTTAAACGTGGAAGTTCATGTTTTAAGGGGGATATGCTATATTGACCTATTTAAGACTGGATATAGTGTCAAGAGTAATTCAATTCAATGAAACTATAGACAGAAGCTTAGGATATCAACAAGGAGAGAAATTATTATGCCTAAATGTTGAAGAAGCATACAATGATTTTAGGAAAAAGATGGAAAATACTTGCAAAGAGTGACTTCTTTTGCTAGTTACAAAGATATTTTAATAATTTGGGATTTGGTGACCTCTATTATTTATGAAAAAATAGCATTGCTATTTTCAGTTACAAACAAGAAAATAATTTAAAGGAAAAAAAGCCCATTGAAATTTAATTAAAACAAATCATTGCAGTAGGTAATCTTCAGTACTGGTCAGATTATATAAATCATCACTTTTTTTTAAATCACAAATACACCACTTACCCAACTTTTTGCTTCTATCTTTACTCTCCTGGTAAAATCATTATGTGTTTAAAGGGAGAGAGAACAAAACAGGTAAAGCTGCAGCAAAAGGTACAAGGATACAGTCCCTTCCTGGAAAGAGGATTTTGTGGCGAACCATTTCTCCCATAATGCATCCCACAGACCATATATCCACTAGAACAGGAGAGAGGGAAGTGAAGAAAAGGGAGGAAAGTAAAGTTAACTAAGATCATTGATCTCTGAAGGAGGAGGAAAAAGAACAGTTTCATTAGAAGGTACAATTTTTGTCTCCCCCCAAAAGTTGCCCCAAAATTAAAACCAGCACTGTAATATTACATTAACAATGTTTAGCATGAGAACTCAAATTAATTTTTAAAAATTACTTTATGGGTACCTTAGATTGCCTCTGTAGTGCCATAAAAGGGTAATATGGAAAAACAGCAGATAAACCAAAAGTGTCTCCATGGTGGGTGGCGGCTAAAAGCCACCAAGAGGTTTTTTATTATTTGCAGGATATAGAGAAAATAATCTTAAGCAACCTACAGGAGTGGCTGTTTCCATTTTCTGTTACACTCAGTTACATGGAATAGGGCAACCAAAAACCGCTTTTTTGTTCCCTTTGTTTTGTTTGTTTGTTTGTTTGATTGGTTGGTTGGTTCAAAATAAGGTACATGCAAGCACATCCAAGAAACTACGAAATGGCAGGAACCGTGGTTTATAGGCAGAAGTATTGGAATCCCTGGTATTCAGGACTTAGTTTTTCCTTCAGAGGTTATCCTTGTAATAAACATCAGTTTTAGTTTCTATTTGAAGTATTTCAAAAATAAAGATACGATCAATTAGCACATATATAAAGGAGTCATCTGGAAGTAAAGTGAAAAAAAGTATTAAAGGTGTTTAAAAATTGTTTTATTTATTTGTTTTCTTTATTTCTCAGTTGTCCTAGTTGTTAACAAAACATGCTTCACCTCTTACCAATCTTTACCCTCTTCCAACTTGCTTTTTAGTAAGGATCAAGGGAACTTTGGGGCAAAGACATTAGGCTGAAATGCTCCTTGGGGAAGGAAGGCAGGGTTAGGTGCACAGGATAGCCAGGCATGCCTGATGTAGGAACAAGCGGGTGTTTCTGCATGATAACCTTCCTCTCATATGCAAGAGGGCAGCACAAGGGTGTTAGCTACATCTTCACGAATCTAGAGAAATGAAAAAGCTAAGGACGTGACTAGCAACCTTTTCTAGTGAGAGAAGGAAATGGATGAAATTACATGCCATTTGTTCTGCAAAGATCTGGAACACCATCAATAGGCAAATGCAGCCCCTAACGCCAGACCTCTGTAGATCCTTGACTTCTTGAATTTTTTAATTAATTCCCCTTTGACATTTTACAAGTAACCTGTGAAAAAGGTTTACAAATGTCTTCTTTTCCGAAGAAGTTAGATGTGGTTAGATTATTCCTTGGGAAGAGGACTAGATTTGCCTCTTCCGAGTCAAAAAGTAACAATTCTGCCATTGCTCACCAAAGCGAACCTGACCTTCCTAAGAGCTGACTTTTCCCTTTCTTCTGCACAAGTGCACAAAAGTATTGGCTCTCTTCTAATGTGGAAGTACACAAAGAAATTTGTTTAAACTGGTGACCAGGGAATTTTCATAAAGGTACCCTGTAGCACCTGCACATAAAAATATATAGATAATTATTTTTGTAAAACTTATAAAAATAGACTGCTAGGAATTAAATAGAATAAAACATAAAATAAGCATGAAATGTACATTTAGGATATATATATATATATATATATATATATATATATATACAATCTTAATTTAAAAAAATTTTAATTCCTAAATATATTGGATATATATTTTTAATATTCTACATTACTTATTAGAGATATTCTTTTCAAAATAATATACTGCAATGCATTCTAATAGGTATTTTATAAATCCTTTAATAAAATCAAATTGCAATACATTTTGAGGATTCTACTTTTTCTTTTGAAGTGTTCATGAATACTAGAAGTAACATAAAATTTAATATTTTCTCTCTCTATGATTCAGAATTTGGAATTACTAGGTAATTGGTATCCTAAATATTACTTACAGAGCAGTTTAAAGCATTAAAAGACTCTTACCTAACTTGAACAATTTGGATTATTCTAAATTGATTATCCAATGAGCATTTGTAAAGATTCTTGCTCCAAGGCTCTTTTTGTCTTCTCCTAGGAGTAGAGCCATCAATCTAAGATAAGCCATAAAGCCAAATGGCTAACTGTAACAGACAGATTTCTTCCTGTTTTCATACTCAAAACTCTGAGTTGAGCTGCAACCCAAACAGCATTTTTTCTCAATATTTACAGCATGTGTGCTAATCCATATCTGCTTTCAGATGCCATCCACAATTCTTTTTAGCCATAACATTTTAGTGTTCTTGCAGCAAAGCTTACTTTTCAGAAACATCCTTCACATTTTTAATGAATGATTCTTCCTAGTAGTGTTTTTAAACACCTCTTAATATGAAAGCTGGCAACCCTATTAAAAATATACATTCATATGCATGAAAAAGAACACTGCCCTTGGCCATCTAAAACATATGCACGTTTTCTTCATGGTTTCTGTGACTGCTATGCAGAAGCCTCCTTACCGTTCTCCTTGTAGCCCATTCCCAGAATAACCTCAGGGGCTCTATAATAACGGGTAACCACATAAGGAGTCATCATGAAACTTGTGCCTGCCGTTCTGGCGAGTCCAAAGTCGAGGATTTTCAATGTACAATCAGACTTGACTACAATGTTACTTGGTTTTAAATCCTGACAATAGGAAAAAGAGAAGAAATTAAAAGCCAGAAGCAAACGGAACATATGATCTCTATCTACTCAATCAATATGGCAGTCTTGCAGTAGTATTGATAGGGCCCCCCTTGCCTACAGACCGCAATATAAAGCAAATGATTAGCTTTTTATATATATTTTTAAGTATCTTCAAAAACTTATTAAACCCAGAAGAGAAGTGTACTATCAATTTTACAGTTTAGGCTCATCTTGGGAAGAGCTCTTAGAATAAATAACATATCATTTATTGTCATCTGTTAGATTTTTCCTTATGGCAACATAAACCTTTCAGCTTATTTTTCATTTCTTGGCCTGACAGAAGAGTGAATCAAGGCAGCTGTCTTTATACTGCCAGCAACAAACTGTGGAAATGAATGGTCTTATTTCAGCTGCACATATGACCTCTGCCAATCAAGGGCCTAGAAAACATGAGGCTTCTCAGAAGCCAACTCTCAATGAGCCGAAACAAAATGCTAAATGAAATCAACTGAAGTATAGCTACAATTTTCTTCTGTACGTTAGTGGACTTTGTGCTAATTCTATAGTCAAAGAAATGAGGAAGTACATTATATTCAACCTACCCCCCGCTACATAAAGAAAACAATCTACAGTTGCTCTCTCTCTTCTCCAAAGGCAATTTAATTATAATTCTGGAGTATGTATTCTTACCCTGTGAATAATTCCAGCAGAGTGGAGGTGTTTGATGCCACACAACATTTGGTATAGCAGGTAAGACATTCGCTCATGGTCTAATTCCATCTGAATCACCTGACACAAGTTGGCATCCATCAGTTCCATTACTAAGTAACTGGGAAGTAAATCCACAAGGTTAGTCCCAAATCACAAGATCCATGAAGTCAATCAAATAGGTCAGAATCCTCTCCCAAATCTGTAAGTCTTCCAAACTTCTCAGCTCTACCTTTGATTGAATTGAGAACATGAAAACTTTCCAAGTATTACATCTATGTTAGCCATGGTAACTCTACCACGAGGTCACCAGCAGAAGCAGCATTTATTAGTGTGTGGTTCCTACCCATATATTTTCTACCTTCATCTTGTCCTCACGTTTCCCTGAATTCACTGAACTGTTTCTTGAGTATTATGATTAGAACTTTAAAAAAAAAAGTCAGGGGTCATCTGGGTGGCTTAGTTGGTTAAGTATCCAAATCTTGATTTCAGCTCAGGTCATGATCTCACGGTTTGTGAGATCGAGCCCCGCATTGGGCTCTGCACTGGGCAGGGAGCCGGCGTAGGATTCTCCCTCTCCCTCTTCCTCTGTCCCTCCCCTGTTCATGCATGCATGTGCACAAACACTCTCACTCCCTCAAAAAAAAAAAAAAAATAGCATCTCCTATTAAATGCAATGTATCTGTGCCAAACAAGACAATGTGTTAAGATTTACTTCCTCTCCTCTGCTAGATAGGTTATTTTTGCACAAAATCAAAGGCACCACAAAAAATAGAAATAAAGATTTAAAAATTATTTTTATCATATCCATTTTCTTGATATTTCTCAAAGTGAATAGACTCATTCCAGAAAGTTCACAGAATCAATCAATAATAAAAAATACATAATAAATAATAAATCTTCTCTGATTGAACCAAGAACATAGAACAACAAAGCACAAGTGCCAAAAGGCCAAAAAGAAGCAGAAGTATCTTTCCAGGAAGGAACACCAGAAACAGAACCTTCTGTTCTATCACTGGATCCCTTTCATTTGCTGTCAGCTCTTACTTCCCTTTAATCTCTACAAGAGATTTCATCCACTGATGTATGTCAATTTCCCTTGAGTTATATAAGTGCTATGCTCATCCTTCCTTCATGAGTTTTGTTACTTACACATCCTGGAACTCCTCCAGTGTTTTCTGGGGTGTGAAGACATTTAATAAACTAATAATCTGGAAAAGAAATAGTAGAAGGGACAGAGGAAAGAGAGAAAGAAAAAGGGAAAGATTGAATTATTTAAAAAGCATACTGAAACAAGTATTTAATCCAACTCAAAGTCACACACTAGTGCTATGGTAGCAATAGAAAAGTTGGGAAAAAACTTCTAGAACTGTTTCACAGAACATAGAAAAATGTACTCAGAAAGGTCATACATATGATATCTGCCTTTGGGTTAAATACAATTAAAATGCTCAAATTCTTAGGCAGAAGGAAGAATCAGAGAAAATATATAATTGTGTAAATGCTTTAGAGTGTGATTCTCCTTGGTAGAATATAGAGTTGTAATGTAATTAAGCAAAAATGGAAGGAAGCCATGTAAGAAAAAGATGGGCAGCAGCAAAACACCCAACAAGATGTATCAAGGTCATGGTTTTCCTCCAAATGAACAAGACGGTGCTCTAATTTAAGATTTTTTGTGTGTTACTACTTTAGTTTCTTTTGCTTCTATTTCACACACAAATACTATTTAAACTAATGCTATACTGATATGTTTGGGGAAATGTATAATATCCTGGATGATATCAATAATGAATTTAGTGGAAAATGTATTTTAAAAGTTACTGCAATTCTGTCTCTTAAATTTTTTGTTGCCTGCTTTGGTTATTTTATATATTAGGTAGCAAAGAAGTTTACCTTCTAGCATAAGTAAATATTTTCTACTAACGTCAGTGGGACATAAAAATAAAAAATAGGGATAACGATCTTTTCACAGGATAGATGCAACCATTTCACAAAACTGGATAAGTACAAGATTAAGATTTAAACATCTTTAAACTACAAATTAATAAATTTTGGTAAATTTTGTAAGTGGTATAGAAACATATGAAATAATGAAAACAAAACAAAATGATTATAAACATCTGAGAAATGTGATCAAGTCCACAGAATGCTTTGGGTCACATGTAGTTTTCACTTGTTGAGGAATTATTGAGAAAAAATTCATAGTACAATGCATATTTTCATACACACACACACACAAATGTATATATGGCAATGGTTATTACATATGAAGAAAACTATGATCATCTCTTCTAAAGGAACCTTAGGTTCTTTAGGTTATGGAATATGCATATAGAAATAAAATTATTTCAAAATATCTTTGAAACTTGTGATGAAAGTGTCTTATTCTGTATACTGATAGTGTGTGCTGAAACAATGTGTGATATATCTGTCATTGTATGTACATCAAACATATACAGTGGGTTTGTTTTTCTAGTATTTTATCAATATTGCAAAGTAATTCATCTTGATATTTGGTCAAACAAAAACATCAGAGATTGTGCACAGGGCACACACACACACAACACACACAAACAACCCTTAAATATGGAAAAATGCTAACCCATATCACCTGGTAAATAATCTAGGTATTTGAAAATTAATTTAGAAAATAGCATTACAATTTTGAGTAAATCAAGATTATTTTAAAAGGTTAATTCCCCACTATGAATTCTTATTTTCACTGGGGCACCTGGGTCACTCGGCCGGTTAAACAGCTGACTGTTGGTTTCAGCTCAGGTCATGACCTTGCAGTTCATGAAATGGAGCTCTGTGTTGGGCTCTGTGCTGACAGTGCAGAGCCTATTGGGATTCTCTGTCTCTCCTCTCTCAGCTCCTCCCCCACTGGTGCTCGCTCTCTCTCCTTCTTTCTCCCAAAATAAATATATAAAAACTTTTTTGAAAAATTCTTATTTTCCCTTTTACTATGCCCTTGCTTCATCACCTTCATTTTCTTTGATTTCTCTCTGTTCTTTCTTTGCTCCCTTGTAAATTCTAATTCTTAACAATAACCAATTAAAGATTGTCCTTTTAGAAACATATTATCACAGGTATTTTCATTTTAGTTCAACAGTTTCACGCAGGAATCTGATTCAGTTCCTTTATTCCGACATATTAAAATGCAGATACGAATTAATGTTTGTTATGGCTCCACAATCACATTAGCCATCATTTCCTAGAATTAGGTATTCATTCTCTAAATGGATTCTCTTCTCTATTATTAAAGATTTAGTTGGGATTCTTCACTGTTTTACTTTACTTTCCACAGCATTTACAGAGTTCTGCATTCTGACTGCTTTTACTTAATATTACAAGCACTCGTGTGGAGGGGCACCTGGGTGGCTCAGTCGGTTAAGTGTCCAACTCTTGGTTTCGGCTCAGGTCATGATCTCATGGTTCATGAGTTTGAGCCCCATGTTAGGCTCCGCACTGTCAGTGCAAAGCCTGCTTGGGATTCTCTGTCTTCCTCTTTCTGCCCCTTCCCTGCTCATGCCCTCTCTCACTCTCTATAAAATAAACATTTTTAAAAAAGTACTAATGTGGAATTTACATTTGGTCATAAGTGAACTTCCTTTCATAAGTGAACAAGTTCCAGATATTTATTTCCATAGACATATACACATGCACATGGAAATACACACATACAAGGGGGATAGCAGGTAGAAAACCATTTACAGATAATCCTTTCAATTGGGAACTTCTTTTTAGGTATCATAAACATGAACTTCTACATTTCAGTCAAGAACAGGGAGGATGATTCCCTCAAATGCACCAAGTAAGTGGAAATTTCTCCACAATGTGTTTATTGCATTATAGGAGCTGAAAGGAAGATGAGGGAAATATACATATATGAAAACACTATCAAAATCTCCCATACTGCTGCTTCATTGATTATATCTATCCATTTTCCATTGCCCATGGTATTTCTCATCCTCTCTGCTATGATGAAAATAGATTGCATTGGCCATGTTGTTAGTCTTGTTCCTGCCTTCATTTAACATACTGAAAGAATAAATTGGTTTAGTAGAATGACTTTTCTTATGAATCATCCTTTCCATCATTTATAGTTACCTTCTAGAAGTCTTGTGTTTCTTGCATGGCAAAATTAGAGATGGGTACGTACTTCATAAATTTGCCTTTTTAGTGAGATCTTTCCTGCTCAATCTATTTTAAAAAGTAAGCCCACCCACCAGCACTGACCAGAATAATTTTCCTTTTGCTTTGTTTTACTTACTAGTGCTTATCACCATCTGACATTCTATACATTTACCTATCTATTTTTTAGACCATCTTTTTCTCTCATCAGTACAACATGAGCTCCACATGGTCAGGGATTAGTTTCTGTTATCTCTACTGATGTAATCTTAGCATCTAGGTTTATACATGGGGCACATTTTATTTAACAAACATGTCAAATGACTGAACTACAAGTCATTGGAATAGAGTAATAGAAGAAAAGAGAAACACTGTCATCAGAGAAACAATCCACATATTTGTATTTCAAACATCTTGCAACTAAACTCTTATACATTTGCTTCTTCTTAGTGCCAGTGATAGATGGTTGGCCTTATGACAAATCCACTTGTTGATAAAACTGCACTGATAATTTCATATATTCTGTGTGATTTTCATACTTAAGAAAAACTATGCAGACTTATAGCTATTTTTATAGTTTTATTATAATTTGCAATTATTTTCATTATACATTTATATGTAATAAATTATATGCACTGTACTTATAAATTATTTATTAATAATAGTCATTATTAAAATAATGAATTATCTCCCCTGTATCCTTACTAAAAGTAATGGGAGCATAGAAAGAATTCTAGAGGCATTTATCTGCAAATGAAGAAGCTTGTATACTCTGAAGTGAAGAATGTGATATAATGGTATACACCCTACTGAGTTCCCATGAGAAATGCTCTTGATAATCCTGTTCTGAAGTGCTTTGCAGATACGTTCCTGTGCATTTGCCCAACTCTACAAAAAAACAAGATGCTGAAGCACAGTGGGTACAGTAAACATTTGAAGGCCACTGACAGACTATAGTCAAAAACAAAAAGAGATAAAAATCTTCACCTGTTAATAATAAAGAAATATAGTATATTGTTCTATAGGATATTTTAGGGTTTTGTATTTGTTTGTTTTTTATTGTTTTCGGAAAAGTATGGAGCTCTCTGGTTAATTTGGAGCAAGATACCCAAATATGGTTAATTTCATAGCAGGAAAATATCTATCAAATTCATCCTCTCACACCATATGGTTTTTAGATGGTTTTTAAGCAGAAAGTTATCATGAGGACAATGAAATAAAATGTAGCATATGGACTGGATAAACAATCTTAACAGGCAGACATTACAAAGTAAAGAAAGCCTTTCCTGCTCAAGTTGGCACACGGATTTTCTTTCTCCGATCTCACAATCTCCCACTGCCAGAGGTTTAAAAATAACAACTCACGTTTTTATGGTTCACACACTTCATGAGGACTAGCTCCCGGTAAGCTCTCTTGGCATGCGTTTGGTTCTGAAAGGGTCTGCTGAGCTTCTTAATGGCCACATTTCTGTCAAGAACGGCATCATACGCAGCACTGCAGAAACCCAAGAGCAATCCATAATTAGGAACAAAGAAGCCCAGGAAAAATTTCTGTCTACAGATATGGGTAAAAGATATGGATAAAGAAAACACTGTCCTGGAATCCCACTCAGATATCTTCTCTTCAGGTCACATGCCAATCAGGCTGTAAATAAAGACCTAGGAGTGGGGTGCTTGGGTGGCTCAGTCGGTTGAGTGTCCAACTTCGGATCAGGTCATGATCTTGAGGTTCAGGAGTTTGAGCCCACCGTCGGGCTCTGTGCCGACAGCCCAGAGCCTGCTTTGATTTTGTGTCTCCCTCTCTTTTTGTCCCTTCCCCACTCACGCTCTGTCTCTCTCTCCCTCAAAAATATAAATAAACATAAAAAAAATTTTTTTAATAAAAAAAAGTAAAGATCTAGAAGTGACTAGTATCAAACCATTCTACTTACTAAGAAAAGAAAAAAAGGACAGTATCTTGCCCACTCGCCCCAGAAAGAAACCCAGCATAAAATTGCCTCCTTGATTGGGAGACAAAACAAAAGTGCTCCACTCTCCCACCAGCCATGTGAATGTGGCAAGTCATTTCATCTCTCTTGGCTTGAATTTCTCATCTAATAACATGTGATATTTAGGTTTTCTCTAGCTATAAAACTCCACTGTTATTTGGTTATTTTAAGAGAACATTATTCTTTCCAGTTTTTAAGGTATGACATTCATTGCCATGAATGCACAGGTTGGTTGGTGCTCAAGTGTACCCATTAACAATAACAAAGCTGAAAATAAGGAATCCAGTATGAGGGTTTTTAGAGCATAAATAACTGCATTTCAATATGAAGACAGAAATGGATGCTACTAGCATTTGAAGCTTTCAAACTATTTGAGAATGAAAATCTACTATGCTTTGAAGGCAATCAATTTTTAGTGCTTTTTCTCTCATAGTAAAGAATATATGGGTCTGGAGATCAAATAAGGAAGTGAATATCTTCTTGGTATTTACCTAATGACTCACTCACAAAATGGTTTTTTGTTTGTTCATTTTTGTTTTACCCCCATCCCTGCAGCTTCAGATTGTGCTGGATTTTGTCTTAGTTGCCAGAAAGGAATGCAGCAATCAGTGTCCCCTACCATTGATCTGTTGAATTGGAAGTGGTATTAACCATTCAGTATTCATGCCACTAAACTAAAAGATAAAGAAAGGGGGTGGAGTGCCTGGGTGTCTCAGCTGGTTAAGCATCTGACTTTCGCTCAGGTCATGATTTCACAGTTTGTGGGTTCAAGTCCTGCATTGGGCTCTCTGCCGTCAGCACAGAGGCCACTTCAGATCCTCTGTCCCCCTCTCTCTCTCTGACCCTCCCAAAAAAAGATAAAGAAAGGGGTTAGTATTGTAAGATAATGATAGATTAGTGGGATAAGGTTCGACAAGATCTTAGAAGTCATCTGGTCCCTGACTCCATTTAATTATTCCATTTAATATTATTCTTCTCCAAAATGTCTCCATCAAAAGTTTGACCAGTCTCAAGGCACCTGGGTGGTTAAGTTGATTAAGCATCCGACTTCAGCTCAGGTCATGATCTCACAGTGCATGGGTTCGTGCCCCGCATCAGGCTCTGTGCTGACAGCTCAGAGCCTGGGTCCTGCTTCAGATTCTGTGTCTCCCCTCTCTCTCTCTGCCCCTCCCCTGCTCACACTCTGTCTCTCTCACTCTCTCAAAAATAAACATTAAAAAGATTTTTTTTTAAGTTTGAGCAATCTCTGCTTGAGCATCTCCAGAAACATGGACCCCTTTAATATCAAGGCAGCTTTGAGAGTTGAAAATGTCACCATTCTAATAAGCATAGTTTTATCTCTGTGGTTCATATTGAGCACTCTCAGCTCTGAATGCTGGGGTAACTCTCAAAATAAAATACAGTATTCTCTTTTCTATTATGGTAGGTCCATAATATTTGAAATCCATTAAAGGACTGGGCATGATCTTTGACCTATAGCTATAAGTTTTTCTTATTTTTCCCCTAAGTTTTTTCTTTCTCAAGTTAACTATCACCAGTGTCCTACCACCATTTGTCAGAATGTCACTTCAGGTCCTATCACCATCTGGCCAGTTTCCTCTGAATATAATACAGTGTGTTGATATCTGAAAATGTGGATCCTGAACTAAATAAACATTGCTAATCCAGGCATGGAGTGTCAGCGAAGATTACGGTAGGGCTATCAATTCCTTCATTCATTTACTAGCTCATTCATTCTGTTGACACAGTTAATATAACTAAGTCTCCCTTGGCTTCTTTGATAACTATGTCACACACTATTGACTCACAGTGAGCATGTTAATTAAAAATGTTGTCTTTTTAAAAACCTGTGCTGCTTTTCACCTCTTCATGTTAGCACTGATACTTCTGTTCTTGTGTTTGTTCTCATTAGCCTACCGAGAGCAGCACAGGTAAAGGAAAGAGTCAAATGGGTCTACATCTTCTAAGCAGTACACAAGAACAAAAGTGAATTCAGAGGAAGAAAACTTGTTTTCTGAAGTTAAGAAATTGTATCAGCAGGAAACTGATCAAAACAATCACCTTAAAGAGAAAGAATACATTTTAGTCCAAAACAACTTAGCTGAAGTCATTAAATTATCTTAAAAAAGAACAGCAATCAGTCATGCATTCCTAGAAAGAAAAATCAGGAGGCAAATTCTGGCATTGTCTGGTCAAATAGGAAAGTGTCTTTCCAGGTAGTTCCAGGCATCCAATCAGCCAGGCAGACGTTTACAACTGTATTGATTGTCAGAGACTATGGACAGTTAGCACTCAGATCAGCATCACTTTATACTGACTCTATCTTCTTGCAGTCAACATTCTGCTCATCATGCTCTCCTTTGGATCTTTGCATACAGAATATTGCCTATATTTGGTCAGCTTGACTGGCCAATGCAGTTTTACTATTGCATTTCTCATAGTTTAGTACATCGGCCTCTGGTTTTTTATATAAGCCTTTAGTGAAGGCTGGTCAGTGTGAGTCTGAGTCCCTGAGATACTGACCAGATCCTGCAGGACAGTGGGCCAGCCTCCAACTTCACAGGGAATGGCTGAGAAAATGCCATCCTCTGGGGCTCTTGGCAGGTTCTGGCCAGTTTCTGCCGGAAATGTTGTTGTTTTCTCCCTCCCTGTGGTACCTCTTCCTTAAAGTTACTTTAGGTATGAATCTCAGCACTGTTGCTTACTAGATGTGGAGCTATGGGCAAGCCACTTACACTTTCCAGCATTAGTTTCCTCACATTTGAAATGGAGATAACAACCTGACAAGATAATTATAATGAGTAAATGAGATAATAATGCAGCTATAGTGCCTCACCTAGAGTAAGCACTAAATAAATAATGACTATTACCATTTTTAAAATCGTTCTTGTTGGAGTCATTGTGTAAGTCAGGGCAGGATAAAATATTAATTCCTATGGCATGTGCTACAACCTGACATGTATCTACTAATCATCAGTTTTTAATCTTTCTACTAATTACACATCCATTCACCTATACCACTATCTTGGCCACATTTCATAAGTTTGTCTGGTGATATAAAAGTTAAGGGCAAAAGCCTTCTTAAAATCTAGATACATTATAGCTATGTAGTTCTATTACTTTCCATTTTAATAGGTTATTCAGTATGATTTGCTTTGAACGAACCCTTTATTCCCAGGGATTGCTACATCCTTTCTTAATAGCTCACAGGGTGTCTTTTGTAACCAATACTAAGACTAATGTCAAGCTCAGCAGATGTCTCATAATCTCTTTCTTTCCATTAAAGAAATTGGAGTGCTTGCCTGTTTACAGTTATATTGAATACTGTGCTTTGGGCTCACTGAATTTCCATTCGCCACCTTGCATCATGTCTTCTTGTACAGAAGGGACTTGGAAGTTAAATGTACAATTCCCAGATACTCTGCAGTTAGTGGTCTGGACTCCAGTAAGGTCCTGCCACACAGATACAGCTAGGAGAGATTTGTGAGGCGAAAGGGATGGTGGTCATCCTCTCACATTTCTGGGTTGGCAAGCAAGGCCTCATGGAGATATGAAATTTTCTTCTGTAGCAGTGACTCATTCCCCAGATTTCTGGGTGAGAGAAGGGGTTGAAGCAAAGGCAACAGTGGCCTCCAGGTTGCAGGCCCCTGTCACCAGCATCATGGGGTAGTGACAACAGCAGTATTAAGTACACAGTTTCAGCTCTCTGATTCCTAAATCTCAGTTACAACCATGTATTCTGGAAGCTCAGTGGTTCTAGGACACTCTCAGAGGTAAGAGTTCCCCTTGTGATTCAGCTCTCCGGTGTCTGGGAGTCATTCCAAGAAACCCAGACTAGAGCTCACTTCTCCAGGCCTTCCAATGATTTTGCAAGCACCCAATTTACCGTATTAAATCTTTGCCTACTTTAAATGTTTCTGTCTCCTGCCATGAAGCCCAGATGACACTCAAGTCTTTCCCATCTTCTATAATTCCTCAGTGATTACTGGCAGCAGTTTAGCAAATACATCTGCAAAATTGGCATCACTGGTGCTGTATAATCACAACTTAATGTCTAAAAGTTTTCCATTACTGTTTAGTCATCTTTTTTTTTTTTTAAAGAGTCTTGGTCTATAGCACCTTACTTTTTCTCTTTCAGTATTTTCTTTCTTTTATCTTCATGCAGATAAGAGATAAATCTTTGTGAAGATTTTCCAGCAACTTCCAGCAACTTTCCAACAATTTTGCTAAAAACTTACCAGAATTTCTTGACACACGGTACTAACTCACCTCCACTTAAACCAGGTTTGTTTATAAAAGAAAGACGTAGCCTTTTGTTATTATACTCCTGTCATTTAATCCAGTTTTATGATGATGCTATAGAGTTAAGTTTACTTCCTTGAATGTATTTATATAACCATACACACAGAGACATACACATGTGCACACACACCTCTCTGTAGGCAACCGTTATTCTCTATGTATTTATCAAGGCTTTTTTTTCTTCTGGAAACCTCTTGCACATATATTCTTTTTCCTAAATAATAACCATTGATTCAATAATCTTTCTTATTCCCTTTCCCTTTCACATTTAAAATGTTCTTGATCATATAAATGTTTATGGGTGAGGGGCGCCTGGGTGGCTTGGTTGGTTAAGCGTCCGACTTCGGCTCAGGTCATGGTCTCACGGCCCATGAGTTCGAGCCCCGTGTTGGGCTCTGTGCTGACCACTCAGAGCCTGCAGCCTGTTTCAGATTCTGTGTCTCCCTCTCTCTCTGCCCCTCCACTGTTCATGCTCTGTCTCTCTCTGTCTCAAAAATAAATAAACGTTGAAAAAAAATAAAAAATAAAATAAATAAATGTTTATGGGTGAAAAAACATCTCTAGGCCTTATGAGAATATTATGTCTTAAAAATAACAACAACAGCAACAACAACAACACAGCTTTAAAAACCTTATCATTGCCGCATCTTAAAAATCTTAAGCGATAGCCCAGCAGCCCAAATTCCATCCTGGGAGAAAGTGTCCCCTTCATCACTCTTTTCTCACTTTCCCACATTCTCATCTGACCTTTCCAAAGGACTGGACTTTAGTTGAAAGCTACTAAAAACTTTCTTCCCAGTGCCCCCAAATATCCCACTTTGGTACCCCAAATTCCAGTCCATAGAGATGCTATTGAGACACTGATTCCACCCTGGAGAACCACGTTGGGGAAGCTGCCAAACCCTGCCTCAGGCTTTCACAATCATTCCTCCTCCTGCCAGGAATGCTCTTCTCACATCCTCACTTACCCAATTCCATCTTGTGATTCAGGTTTCAGCCCAAATATTATCTCCTCAGTACAAGCCTTCCCTAATCATCCCATCAAGAGTCAACGGTTGATTTTTTTGATTACCTGATTTTGTCATTTGAATTGCTTGGCTGTAGCAGTTTCCTTATATTTTGTCAGGGAAGCTTTTGATTGCAAGCAATAGAATTTTAACTAACAGTGACTTAAGTAATGAAAATGTTAATGATATTACATAATGGAAAATCCAGAATTAGGCATATGCAGCTTTCAGGGATAAATTACAACTCTTTTGGGCCCTAGACACTTTTAACTTTTGATTTTCTGCAAATTGGTTCTCAGCACATCAGGTGGGGGTGGGGGCAAGCCAAGGATAGAACTTCATTAGTGCATCAAAGGGAAGGATAGGTGCTGTGCTGCATTGCTAAGATTCCCCTTTTATTATCCTAGCTGCTGGGAGTGCTGCTCGCAGATGGTCCCTCAGCTCTTAACCCACTTTGGGTAGAATTTCAGCCAAAAAGATCTGCTTCACCAAAGTCTATGCTTTCTTCATGGGCAGCCTTCACTCAATAACTGATGAGCCTGGGATTATAAAAGCCTGGCCACCTCATCCCAATTCAGGACAGCTGGTAAGGCTCACTCCATCTTCAGAACTCCCAGCTGAGGCTTCCACTGAGAATGCATTGCAGCAAGTAGGGGCCAGCAAGGGGCTCAGAAGCCCCTGCCTCAAAGACAGCATCAAAAGTAGCCACTAGTCTAAACACTATAAACTGAAACAGTGCTTTGCAGCCCTTCGGTGAACAAGGGACATTTCACAAAGACCCACTACCTTGATGAAGAATATGGGACCAACTAAACAAACTCACCACCACCAAAAATTAGATGAACCTAAAGAAGATGGCTGTCCTAGATGGCTGCCTGATTTCCATTTCTTGGAAATCGAGATGGGATGATGGCATTGGAGAAGAAACTGAAGGCCCCCAGAGAAGAACTGCTTCATCTCAGAGAGATGGGGTTGTAAGGCACAGGCAGGCACTGCCTCTCTTTTTCTCATTTTATCTTTCTGATATTTTCTCATGCCCACCCTGATGCCCTTCATGACCATTGAGTGAATGAACCACCCATGTATGTTCAAACCCATGTTTGAACCTACAAAATCCACAAAGCTGCGAGCCTGCCATTTAATAGGGTAAGCTGGAAACTTGGAAATTTAGAGTTTGGCTTGATATGAAATATGTGATGGTCCAGAGGCTGGTCAACCTGCTATAAAGCATAGGGAGAGCACATAGAGAATCGTCAGAATATCCTTGGTATGCTGACTTTGCCATTTGTGTAGCATAAAGGTATAATTACGTATTTAGTATTTAGTAAACCTTAACTTTTCAATAAACACTTTTGACAAAAATAAAAAAAAATGAGACCACATATTTAATTAAAATACTATACACTGAATTAGACTTCTTGTGTTTTCTCAGGTACAACCAAATGAAAACCAGAAAATAATCCTCCTAAAGGAACATCAGTATCTATTTCAAAGTCAGTAACTATTTCAAGAAGACTGTGCCCAAACACAGTGATTTAACACATGCACCTGCAAAAGATGCTTTTACAGATTACTCTTGAAACATGACTTTTCACTTAGGTCAAATGGTTCCTTTTCTAAATTAATCCTTTCATTTTCAGTTCCAAGGTGTTTGGTTTGGTTTGATTTGCGGGACGGGGCGGGGCGGGGGTGGTGGGATGTACAAAAAGTTAAGCAAAGCTGTTAATGTGTTCTATTAGCAAAAAAATAATTTTGTAAGCATTTAAACTTTTATATCATGTTACCAAATGCTTCAAATATAAAATAAGTATCTTTAATAATAGTTTGATTTTCTATCCAATGACTCAAAGCTTGGAAATTCAAAATGAAACCCCTGACAATAGGATGAAAACTTATATTTTAGTTAAAAATGACATTGAAGACCTATCAGTTATTTTTTTCAATAACACAAATACAAATTATTTTGGAGAATATTGTCATACTAAAAACAAATGACCAGATTAAAAAAATCTATGGAGTAGAAATGGATTTGAATTGGTTGTGATACAAATGTAATTAATATTGGGTCCAAATAATTTGCAATATTCTACAAGTCAAAATATAACTTACATATACCTTACACTTATATGTCAATTACATATTAATAAAAAACAGAATATATAGGCACCAAAATTTGTAACTATTTTCATACATACTTGGTGAGAATCACTTTATTACAAAATTTTGGAGACAAAACTGATGTTGAATAAAAAAAATCAAGTTGTTTCAGCAAGTCAATCAGCATTTTCCTGGAAGCCTTCATCATTCTGGTTGATGAACAACTATGTAAATAAGTCTTAAATTTTGGATGCTTTTTTTTTTGCCCTCAAATCATTTGGAAATCTTTAATCATGGTATTTAGTAAATGGGGCATCCCAATATTTCAGCTTTTGAAATTCTTAGGGGATAGCAGAATAGCTCTAAACAAAAATTGCAAATAAAAGCACACTGAAATGCACTGGAAGGAACTGAAACAAGAAGGGAACTAAGAAATCAAATCCAGAAAATGAGTTCTCAAAGAGAGGACAACATTTAATTTTGAAAATCCACAAATATGATTTAGAATATCTTAGTTTGTAAAAAAAATAATAATCTTTTGATAGAGTTCATAATTTTAGGAAGCATTCATATGATACATAGGATTTGAAGGTGTTCCTAATTTGGGGATATTTTGATTATAAGTGCCTATAATTTTTCAGCATCTAAATGTGACAAACCATTAAAAAGACCATAAGTAGGGGCAACCTATTTGACAAGTTCCATCTTACACAATTATTTATTAGCAAAGGAACTCTAAACGAAAGGGGGAAACAGAACTTTCATGAAAAAACTTGGGCTGAAACACTCCTATATTACAATACAAAAATAAAATAGAATTGATAATATTTTCAACTTAGTAGAATTTGTTCTTACCAGGTACCTAAGACCTTCTGGGCGTATTTTACAGGTAAAAATATTGTGATCTATATTGAAGGTGCCAAGATTTCAAATTTAGTAACCACAACATACAATTTTGAAGATTTCCAGAAATTTAACAAAAGGTTAAAAATAATACAATCACATTAAGAAAAATATCTTCTTCAGAAAATATCAATGAAACTGTACTATAGACAGGGCTAGGAAGTTTTGGTTGATTAAAATACATCAGTGTATATCCAGAATAATTATTCTTCTCATGTTATATTTTTGATATGTAGGTAATCAATACAAATCAATTTTTAAATCTTATTTGTATTTTTAGTTTATTTCTTAAGAATTAGTTAATTTAAAACAAATTTTAAGGGCACTATTTTTACATCCATCAATGTATTTGAATGTGTCCTTTCACTATCAAAATTTTCCCAACTTAGACATAAATGATAAGGTCCCTGTCGCTCATGACCACTGGGGTCCTGGTTGAAGAGGCTTTTGCATGTCACTCCCTACAAGATGCAAGAGGCAGAAGCAAGGAACTGCTCTTCCAGAATTACCGCTACATTCCCATTTTTAGTCATTTCCTGGCAATAAAATTTGAAGTATGGTTTATACCTGGTAGTTTTATTATAACAAGATTTGCCTTAAAAATCTGCATAGTAACCTAGGTAAGTTTTAAAACTTGGATGATGTCAGACTTAGCCAAGGAGTGGAAGCTAATTGAATGCATCATCTTTTTTTGTGCAAGCAACTCAAACTCTGGAACAGTTGACTCTCAAATTAGCCTGTGATAAGAATGTGCTATGTTTAAAACTAACAAACTAGAGACAGTAAGATGTTCCTTTGGCTCAGAAGTTGGGACTATCGATTGCCACCTGAAAAATTGATCAGACCCGTTAGGGGACTCACAGGAATCATAAATGGTTCCTGCACATAGGACATATGATAGAAATAAACATTGCCCAACCTATGGGCCCACTCTCTCTTCTTCCAAGCCTACCCCAGCACAGTATTTCTGGTTATAATCATGACTGCTCTCCACTAGCCTGACAACTGGAGTAGCGCTGCTCACTATGAATGGCCCCCAACACCTACCAACACATCCATGTAGAATTTATATTGGCTATTGTTTATGCCCCTGGACTTCTTTATACTTTTCTTTATTCACTTCTCCTAGTCTGATATTTGGGCTGATATTTATGAAACGGAGTTCTAGCTACAGCAGTTTGTTTGTAGCATCATTATAGGAGACTTATTACATATCGCCTTTTATTGCATCATTTTCTATCCTCAGAGTTGTGCTCCTTAATGGCCAAAATCCTGAAGGATTTGGCTCTGTATTCCCTATATGCTTTATGTATGAAATTATATTTGCTACTGTTAAATGTTTATTTCCAAAGCTTTAAATATGTTAATAAAAGGACATTATATATGCTAAAGCGCAAAATTTTAAATAAACTAAGCACCATATTTTTTAAGTGGCTCTGTTACACAGGATGCCAAAATATTATCTCCAGCTATGATGTCTTTATGAAGGCTCCTGATTCACACATATAACTGTCTACTGAACACCTCTAATTGGATGTCTCAGAAATATCTGAAAATTAGTACGCCCAAAACTGAACAAGCTTTTGTTTTCTCTCTTAACCATAAATTGTCCCCCTCCAATCTTTCCCTTAAACACCCATTTGTTCAAATGTACAAGTCATCTGAATTTTTCTCTTCTCATCTCCTCCCCATATCCAGTTCATGAATAAGTCTTTGTATTTACCTCCAATGTAGATTTTCAAACTGATCCACTTAACTCAAACTCCATTTCCATTACCATGTGTCACATTGTACTATAGAGACTGCCTCTTAAGTGATCTCCTTGCACTGATTCTTGCTTCTCTAAACCTATACCTGACCATTCTCACAGAGTCTTAATATATTTAAATTGGGCTATCCCTGCCCACATTATTTTATGTCTGAGAATCCTGCTTATTTTTAGCACTTATCAAGAAAATATTTTGAGTAGCACAGCCTTAATAAAATAATAGAATCTCATACGTTGTTATGAAAATTATGTTAGTTTAACAACAGCAAACCTGTCCCACTGCTTGATTTCGAGCATGAGGGCAGGAGCACATGAATCTTGGTCACCATTTTCTCCCAGTTTTATTGAGATATAATTGACATATAACATGATATCAGTTTAAAATGAACAATACAATTATTTGATAAATATATATATTGCAAAATGATTACCACAATCTTAGTTAACACCCATCACCTCATATAGTTACAACTTTTTTTTCTTGTGATGAGAGCTTTTAAGATCTTTTCTCTTAAGAACATTCAAATACACAATACAGTATTGTTGACCAAAGTCACCATGCTGTGCATTGCGTCCCCAAAATTTATGTATCTTAGAACTGGAAATCTATATCTTTTAACCACCTTTACCCACCCCCCTCTTCACCCCATCTCTGGCAAACCCCAATATGTTTCTATATCCATGTTTCTTCTCTTTAGATTTCATATATAAGTGTGATCATATATTATTTATCTTTCTCTGTCTGACTTTTTTCACTTAGTGTAATGTCCTCAAGGTCTATCCATGTTGTCACAAATGGCAGAACTTTTTTATTGTTGAATAATATTCCATTGTGTATATATATCCACATTTTATTTATTCATTCATCTGTAAAAAGACAGGTTATTTCTAGGTCTTGGTGATTGTAAATAATGCTGTAATAAGAGTGTTTTTCACCTTTGCACTAAGAGTATGGTATGGTGTCTTGCTTATATTTAACACTAAATAAGTATTTGTTAAACAAGTAAACTGACGATTGAAGTACTCCCAGTGGTAGAGCAGAGTGAATTTATAGGTCTCAAATTTCTACAAACATGAGTTGAATAGCTATTAAATATTTTTGAAGTCATATACATCATCTTTAAAATTCATGTAAAATCTATATTTTAATCCCATATATATCCATGTTTATTTTAATGTAAAATTTCATTTCCCCATCAACACATCAGTCTTCACATGAAATTTCAGTTCCAGGATGACCCGCCATGTTTATCATGGAGCTCTGAGTATTCCTGACTATTGTACCCACACCCCTCCCTGGCTAGCCCCCACCCTGAAGCACAAAAACCCCAGTGTGAAAAATGGGAGATTAACAAATAAGCTGTTGTCTTTTTACCAAAATTTTATTGCACTTTGTATAAACAATATTTTTACTGTACCTTTTCCTACCAGTAAATGTTTTTGGAAAATCAAATACTTTGCCAGATTTGCTTCAGCAGAGATCAACTAGAATCATGCTCACATTGATAGCTATTGAAATGAAATCTAGGGAAACCCCAAATGGAAAGACTTGATGTAATTATTGACTCTGGGTCACAAAAACAAACAAACAAACAAGCAAACAAACAAACAGAAAGAAAACCCACTATGCAAAGTCCATTTTTATTTTATTGTAGTGTTATTCAACTAATCCTAGAATTTGGGATTGGGTTTCTTCCAGTAAGAAGTTTTATTATTTATGTAGCAAAAGATGTCATTAACTTAGGCTGGAAAAACTTTGGGCATCTAAATTTTATGTATGCAATAATATTGTAAGATAGGTACTTATTATCCCCAGTGTTCAGGTGACAAAACTAAAGCTTAATAATAACAACCAACATTTATTAGTTCTAAGAACCTTATCTCCCACTCATTTGCTTCTAAAGTTCCTAACACTCTACATATGTGAACTCTCTTGAGCCTCAGTAACACATATAAGTGTTATTATATTATTATAGCTATATTTACTATTCTTGCAACATTTCCACTATTTTGAAATTATTTCAAAATAAAAGGTTAAACATTTTATTATAAATACATAGAAAAACACACATTTGAAAAATTAAAATGTAACGGATATTATATGACTGTGACACTGTGAGATCTCTTAATTTTCCTTCAGTTTTTCTGCAAATTATTAGAATTTTCTATATTTTCTTTCTTATCTCTATTATCAATAAAAATTACACATATTTGCAAAATATTTCCTTAAGATTACAGACTTTCTAATTTACCGTTCATTCATTCATACATTTGATCAACAAATAGTTAAATACTATTTATTTTGATAACTGAGAGAGTTGATAATAGAGAAGTCACTTCATCATAACTACAATTGGCATTTATTTTCTGGGCAGATATTAACATTGCTTTGCTGTATTTTTATAGAAATTTGGTGAACTAGTAGAGCTAAAAAAACTGAGGTACAGAATGGTTAAATGACTTGCTCACAAAAAAAAAATAGCACATGAGAGATTTGGGGGCACAGCTCCCTCCTATTGAAGCTTTACCCTTTGTGTTTATAAAAGAAAAAAAAATTTAGCTTCCAAGAAATACTAAAAACTAAAAGCATAGGAAAATCACAAAACTGTTTTTTATAAAACCAGTTTCTATGATAAACATGTGGTAAAACCAGATAAATGGCCAGTAAATTCTGTCAGTATTAGTTGTTCTTTGTTTTAAACAAACATGAAGATTGTTCAGACAAGTTTTGGTCTACACAGCATTCTTCTCATATAGCCTATATCCCTGAGAATTTGACACACTGATAGGAAATAAGCAATTTGAGACTACGCAATGGGATTCCTTTGCCCAGCTATCAAAAAGTACCACACCAATCAAATACGAGTATTGATTCATGCCCACTTCTTGTACTCTCCACCTTCTTCCTGTTGGTTGGTGTCATTAACAACCTGTTTACTGACCCCAAATGGATTTCCTGACCAGCTGGTTTTAACAGCCCTCCCACTACATCCTGCTTTTGTGCTTTTATGTGTGCACAGTTAGGGACAGGAGGCCCCCAACATTCATAAGAACCAAAATGGAAAAGATAGTTATTTATGTACTGTTTTGTGATGCAGCCCAAGTTTAGGGAAAGGTCAGAATGTACAAGACTCATTTAAAAATAAAAATTCTCTTGTCACAAAGGTTCTTCCTGTGTCATTGGTAAAAATGAAAGCATTGTATTTGTATGTTTACATGTGCTTGTATGTATACATATGCACGTGCACATATGTATTTTTATTAATCATCTTATTCTGGGACACCAGAATTATTATGTGAGATCATTTGAACACTTAAATTCTGTGTCCTGGGATTGTAAAAATAATACTTCTCTTTGACTTTTCACTAGGCACTATAGGGAAATGGAATTCTACTGTGTGTTTCTTTTTAATTTGAATACTCATTTTTGAAACTGAAGTTCATTTAAAACTGTTGTGTGGTTTACTTGCTCAACAAAAATTTACTGATATTTTACCATGTCTCTATTTTAACTTATTGGATATTTTTATTTGGGTAAGTTAAAAGACAACACAGAAGACGGTTGAATTTAAATGTTAATAAATCATGTCACATTTTACAAAATTAAGCAAAAACTTGCTAATATTTATTGTGATAGACAAAAAAAGTTACAAGTTAAGCTTCTTGTACAGTACTCAAAGAACTGTAACATATTGGGGAATAATAAATAAGGGAATAAAATACAAACTAAATATATTAGGTCAAAAAAAAGATAGGAAATACTAGAAGCTAATGGGTCTAATTTTAAGGAAATATGGAGGATGACAAAGAGGATAATTGCTGGAGGTGATAAAATGGAGAGGTATCTAATTGCAAGCATGGGTTACTTTATATAGGATCAAATACTGTGTGTAGCATCAGCAGGGAAAGTCGGCTAACTGAGTCCAGATGCCCGTATATAGGCAGCTATGGTGGTAGGGGCACCTTGTGAAAGTTCATTTTGTTGGCTTTTAGTTTTTCAGTGAAATAGGAAGCAAGATCATCAGCTCAGTGACAGGATGGGGTGGGAAAAATATTTAGAGTTTTAAGGAAAGAGTGAAGGGATAAGATTGTCACCTAAAATAGTAGAAACATAAATGGACTAGAGATCCTGAACAGTAACAAAACCCACTCAATCTTGCTAGTCTTGAAATTAGGTATGAATAGTCAACACAACTGAGTGTGTTTCTCCAGCCATATTCATCTATCTTAGGGTTGAGGAGTTAGATTGAACCAGCATTTGAATTTTGCCAGAAAGGAAGAGAGAAGAGAGTTGATAGTTTATACAGGGGATACAGTGTAATATGAGGCACAACATCTAAACTGCATAAAGAGGAAAATGAGTACATGAGTGTGATCAGGAACAGAGAAACAATGGCAGATTGCTAATTGTAGGTTTTTGTGGGATTAAAGAATTATTGAAAATAAGGCACTAATATCAAATCAAATGCATTGCTCCTTCTAGAAACAAAAATTTTAGGTGAGATAGTTTAGCTTCATTTTAATAATTGAAAACACAAACAAACAAGATCTGGTTGTTTTGATTATCTACTGAACAGCCATACAAGAAGTTTGAGTCAAGAAGAAATGGAGAAAATAATAAACATAAAGAATTATCACTGCAGAATGTGGTATTAAATTTGAGGATTTAAAAAACCAAACTGCATGTCAAGGCTAATATATCAGTTTTAAAAGGCACAGGTAGGGAAATACCTACTTACTTAGGATTTTATCTTGGCATCTGTACTAGTTGCTGTATTTTTAAAATGGGAACTATAACTTTTCCCCAGTCTACATCATAAATTATACCTTTATTGCAGTTTCAAGGTAGAAAATGAGGAGGGAAAAAAAAAGAGGCTTCACGAGTTTATGGTCGAATTACTGGCAGCATGTTGTGCCAAAAATGCAATTAGTCAGTTGTTTCAGCATAAATCCTATCTATAGGTCAGTAACAAATATAAAATGTTAATGTTAAAAAGTGTTCTACTTGCCACTAAATATTTTTAAATCCTGTTATTTATGAGACAATGCAAATCCCATTTTACATGAATGCTGACATAGACTCTCAAAATACCACATTTAAATTATGAAATAAGACTTTGAAATACTAACTTGGAAAACACAGCCAACAATATTTGATAAGAGCAATGAAATGAATTGAAATGTACCAGATAAGAAGGGATTATCAAATATGAACTCAATGGAATACCAACCTAAACCCAACTCCAATGTTCACCTCACTTTTGTTCTACCTCTAGTGAGAAGATAAGATAGTACTCTAATCCATACATGTCTCACATAATGAGGTAATAAGCAATTTATATAATCCTTCATACTCAGATAAAATTTAAAGATAATTCTTCCATAATTTTCTTGCTGATGCATATTAAGTTAAAATATTGAATAGTATAACAGTTATTCTTGTAAATGTTTTATATTGCCCTTTGTTGAAAACTCAAATAGAATGTATTTTCTTGTATTGTAAAATGCATCTAACCAAATACATTTATCTTGTTGAAGATTCACAGCTAATATGAATTTTGAAACTATATAGATAGACTATAATATGAATTTTGAAACTATATAGATAGATGGTAGTGATCATAAATGTATTTTCAGCAACATGGATGGAACTGGAGGGTATTATGCTAAGTGAAATAAGTCAGTCAGAGAAAGACAGATATCATATGTTTTCACTCATATGTGGATCTTGAGAAGACCATGGGGGAAGGGAAGGGGAAAAAACGAGTTACAGAGAGGGAGGAAGGCAAAACGTAAGAGACTCTTAAATACAGAGAACAAACTGAGGGTTGAAGGGGGAGTAGGGGAGTGGGAGAGAGGGGAAAATGAGTGATGGACATTCAGGAGGGCACTTGTTGGGATGAGCACTGGGTGTTGTGTGTAAGCAATGAACCACGGGAATCTACCCCCAAAACCAAGAGCACACTTTACACACTGTATGTTAGCCAATTTGACAATAAATTATATTTTTAAAAAGTGCATTTTCAAGACTATGAAGCCAAACTGATTAATTGTGTCATATACTTCAACAAAAATTTGCCCCTACTATCTCTGATCTTAGGCTCAACTCCAATTATATAAAGTTCAAGAAAGCAAATCTTATGCTGTTCACATTTAGATTTTCTAGGGTTAAGACCACGGTCTCCTTACACTCCTGCTTTCCTTTCACCAACTTCCCCTTTAATCACGTAGAACTGGAGTTGTTACAAACACTTTTGGGATATGACTAAGGGAAAATTAACTTAGGAATACATTTATTGTGGTTCAGTGGGTTATTATATATTTTGCAATCATTTATGTATTTAAATCATTGCAACTTTTCCAGGCGTAGGTATGATTTTCAAGAATATTGCTACCACTGGGCCCACTCACCTGGTGCCCAATCTTGTGCCAGAGAGTGGAGGGCCAGTAGTTATACCACTGTGTGAATATTGCCTGATGCTGGAAGCATGTAACTATGCAGGTAGCGGTAGAGAAACAAGGTTTGAAATAACTGAAGCCAGAAGGTAGTCTGGGAACAGTGTTTTCTACTATTACGGTCCATACTTAAAAGAATTAGAAAGAGTTTTTCCCAAATTTGACAACAATTTTAAGTATGTATATGGCAATATCAGTAATGAATTGTGAGGACGAAAAATACTTTCTAAACTATCAATAATAAAAGATAAGTTTCAACCAACCGGGATAGGAGACTAACTTTTCTATTTTCTCTACTGGTAACAATATCATAAAATCATTGTCATATGAAGACATGTCCAAAGAGTATGCAGCCAAAAATATAGTAAAAGGAGTATTATATTAGATAATTAATAAACATATTATTTTTCTGGATTTTATGATTCTGCGGTATTTGTCAGCTTTTTTTCAATTTGAGATTTGCTGTAATTTTTTTCAAAGAATTGATTTATTTATTTGTTTTCTATTAAGACTTTTCTTTTTTAGGGCAGTTTTAGGTTTGCAGCAAAATTAAGGGGAAGGTACCAAGATGTCCCTTATCCTCCCTGACCCCACACATGCATAGCCTCCCCCATTATCAATATCCTCCACAAGAGGTAATTTATATTTGGTACAGTTGATGAACCTACACTGATACATCATTATCTCCCCAAATCCATAGTTTATATTACGGTTTATTCTTGGTGTTGTACATCCTATGGGTTTGGACAGGTTATCCATCATTGTGGTATCACACGGAGTATTTTCACTGCCCTAAAAACCCTTTGTGCTCTACCTATTTATCCTTACCCCCCGCATGTAATTTATTTTTATTCTAAATAAATAATTTGCTTTCATTATGAATTTTATATTTATGATTTTTCTTAAAGAAGGTCTCCCCAAATATTATAAGCTTACAGCCCAGTAAACCTATGTGTGTCCGATCCATAATATAATATTTCACATGCCCATAGTTAAAACAGTCTATAGGGTCAACCAATAGCTAGAACAAACTATTTGACATTTCTCAAAGAAATGTGCTGCTGTGGCCTGAATGTCTATAGCAACCCCCAAACTCATATGTTGAAATCCTCATGCCCAAAGTGACAGTATGTGGAGGTGGAGACTTTGGGAAATGATTAGATCATGAAGGCAGAATCCTCATAAATTGGATTAATACCCTTATAAAAGAGGTCCTAGAGAGATCCCTCTACCTTTCTGCCATGTGAGGTTATGCTAGAAGGCACAGCCTTTGAACCAGAAAGCAGACCTCACCAGACACCGAATCCGCTGGTGCCTTGATCTTAGACTTCCCAGCCTCTGGAACTGTGAGAAATAAATTTGTTCCTTATAAGCCACCAAATCTTTGGTAGTTTGTTACAGCAGCCTGAACAGACTAAGACATGTGTCTATAGTTTTGTGTTTAAAGAAGAGTATGAACTTTAAGAAACTCATTTTGTAGGTTTTAACATGTATGAATCCAGCATACCTAGCCAGAATTTTTGGTTTAGACATGGAGTCTAGGGCCAGACATGTTCACGGTGACTCCATCTGAGATTCAGTCCTTACTGACAACGTGCTGAATAAGTTGAGGAGATATCCCATTCCAAATCTAAGAATAAGATTACCTAGGCCACCTTCTAGCAGCAGATTCTCTGCTTAAAAGATTGATAACTGTTTTAAAAAATTGTTTAATATTTATTTTTGAGACAGAGAGATGGCAGGGGGAGGGCAGAGAGAGCGGGGGAGACACAGAATTGGAAGCAGGCTCCAGGCTCTGAGCTGTCAGCATAGAGCCTGACACAGGGCTTGAACCCACGAGCTGTGAGATCATGACCAGAGCCAAAGTCAGATGCTCAACTGACTGAGCCACCCAGGTGCCGCAAAGCATTGATAATTTATAAATAATGTCTCCAAGGTAACAAAAATCTACATGAACTTAGAATAGGAATAAAACTTAAAATTTCATTTCATTTAACATTTCACCAAATGAAGAAATTCCATGTAAAATGCAACATCTCTAAGAGGTACTCATCCAGCCAGCTTTTGCTTAAAACTTACCAGTAACCAGGGCAGGACACCTGGGTGGCTCAGTCAGTTAAGGGTCCGACTCTTGATTTCAGCTCAGGTCATGATCTCATGATTCTGAGATCAAGCCCTGAGCTGAGAGCACAAAGCCTGCTTGAGACTCTCTCTCTCTCCCTCTCTCTCTCTCTCTCTGTCCCTCCCCTGCTCTATCTCTTTCAAAATAAATAAACTGAAAAAAAAAAAAAAAAACAAACACCTTATCAGTAACCAATTACTTACACCTTCACAAGGAAGACAACCATTGATGATTGGCCCTGACTCTGATAAAGTTCTTTCTTAAATTGAACCAAAATCTAACTTCTATTAATCCTAGGATGTTCTCTGGAGCCAAACCAAGTAAGTTTACTCACAGGTGTCTTCAAATATTTGAAGATCTCTTCCATCTCCCTGAAAAGTCAACCTTTTTCCAAACTAAACATCCCTAGCTCTAATTCAATAACCATTCCTTTATTGTGTATATTATCAAATGTAATTATGAATTCATAGACCACTAATCTATTTAGCCAGAGTCAAATATCCATGCCACCGAATGTAAAAAGTCCTTTGTCAAACCAATTTTAAATTTTAAGTTGAAAATGTCTAACTCAAACTTCAGTTAATAGCAATTAATTATCAAAGCTTACAAAATGACATTAGTCTCCACCCCGTTTTCTCTATTCCATTGCCATAGCGCGCACACACACACACACACACACACACACACACTACTGCCTGCTGGAGATGTGAAACTTGGTAATTACTTCCTAGGCACCCAAACTCTGCTTTATACCAGATGCACAAATAAATACTTTGCAAAGCACTAAAAGCACTGTGCTTGTCAGCAGCAATTTTCAAAAGGGAAGAAAAAGCATATTGTGCATTTCTGTAAATAGCAAATGGTCTACTGAATTTTTAGCTTGAAACTAGCTAGCAAGATTTTTAGTCATTGAACCAATACCCTCATTTTATTTAGACATAAGGAAATTAGGCCTAAGAAAAACAACTTACCCAAAATCACATGGCATATTTGTGACCCAGATTCTATAAGATGTTGTCCCATGTTCTAAAGAAACGTTGAAATACACAAGTCAATATCAGCATTGTTAATCACCAAGGTTACCATGTTAATCACCAAGATAATCGCCATGAAGGGATCATGAAACCATTGTACCATATGGATAGTCTTTATAAGAAATAATACTAGTATCTTAGAAAAAATTATAAACACTACAGTCCCATGGTGAACATGAGATATTTGTCCCTTGAGCAAAATACTAAGAGATACAGCATATGTCTCAGGTCATCCAACCATCAAATCATCCAGATCTTATCACATCTAAATACCTTCACTGATTCACCTCCTCTAATTGTCAGAGGAAGGACAAAACAGTGTTTTGGAAAAACACTGTCTGAACAAGGCTTATTTCTGTCTCAGTATGCTCTGTATTAAAAAGTGACTCCCTGGAGCTCCTGGGTGGCTCAGTTGGTTGAGTGTCCAACTTCAGCTCAGGTCATGATCTTGAGGTTCATGAGTTCAGCCCCCCCTCTGGCTATCTGCTGTCAGCACAGAGCCCGCTTCAAATCCTCTGTCTCCCTCCCTCTCCCTGCCCTTCCCCTGCTCACACACTCTCTCTCTCAAAAATAAATAAAACATTAAAAACAAAAAAAGAAGTGTCTCCCCACTCCAACCCCATTTAAGTAAAATAAGTAAGTGGTGAATTCCCTGATTGCAGGAAAGTTTAACAATGCTAAGTACACTTCTAGTCCTAACATGTTAATGACTCAGTAGCCATTAGACATAAATTTGTGTAAAATCCTCCAGACATGGGAATATAGGTATATTTGACGCATTTCCAAATCTCATCCCCTTTATAAGAAATAACTGTGGGGACCCCTAGTGACTCAATTGGTTAAGCGTCTGACTCTTGGTTTCTGCTCAGGTCATGATCTCACGGTTTGTGAGTTAGAGCCCTACGCAGGGCTCTGTGCTGACAGTGTGGAACCTGCTTGGGATGCTTTTTCTCTCCCTCTCCCTCTCTCTCTGTCCCTCCAACTCTCTCTGTATTTATCTCAAAATAAATAAATAAACTTATAAGAAAAAATGACTGAGGAAGCCTGAGAAAGGCAAATGAGATAATCATGTATTAGTTTTCCAGGCTGCATAATAAATTACCCCAAATTTAATGACTTAATATAGCAAACATTTCTTAGAGTTTTTGTGAGTTAGGAGCCCAAGCATAGCCTAGCTGGATCCTTTATTCAGGGTCTCACAAGTCTATAATCAAGGTACTGGCAGGCTGAAGAAACTTTTTGGAGCTCCAGGTTCTTTTCCAAGTTCACATAGTTGTTGGAAGAATTTAGTGTCTTGTGATTGTAGGATAGAGGTCCCTTTCCTTGCTAGCTGTCAGCCAGGGGCTCCTGTGAGCTCCTATGTAAGCTCATAGGCTCACTTTACATAGGTTCATGGTCCACTTACAATATAGTGGCTTACTTTTTCAAAGCCAGCAGAAGAATCTCCCACTCACTCTCATAAGAGAGTCTTACAACATCACCTAATCAAGGAAGTGATTATCCCATCACCTCTGCCATATTTTGTTGTCTAGAATATTATCTGTTCCATCTGAACCATAAAGGAAGGGGTTATAGAAGAGTTTGACTCACTGGGGATTACCTAAGGCCATGTTCACCACAGACATTGTTGTGGGCTGAATGTATCCCCCCAAAATTCATGTTGAAACACTACTCCCTAATGTGAAGGTACTAGGAGGTGGTGTCTGTGGTAGGTAATTAGGATTATATTAGATCATGGGGGTGGAACCCTCATGAATAGGATTAGTGTCCTTATAAGAGTCCCTAGAGATCTTGCTTCCTCTTTCAACCATGTGATACAGTGAGAAGATGGCCATCTATGAACTAAGAGGCAGGCACTCACCAGACACAGAACCTGACAATGCAAGCAACCTGATCTTGGACTTCCAGCTTCCAGATCTACGAGAAATAAATTTCTGTTGTCTATAAACTACCCAGTTTATGGTATTTTGTTATAGCAGCCTGAGCTGATCAAGACAAACCTCAAGGCAAAAGGTTTTAGTGAATTTAGTCATCCAGAGTTCCTTGCTCATCAATGACCTTTCACTTCATCCTAAATCATTTATACTTCCCAATGTGGAAATAGAACAAAGGGAGTCTATCCATCTGGATTGTAATAGTTCCATAGGAAAAAAACAAAACTCAATTATGAAGGAATTACAATAAACCACAAAGAAAGTAATACAAATTTCATTCTTTTGATGATCCAGATAATCCAACTAAATTACCTGCTTTGCTCTTTTGTTTTAGGATTCCAAATTAAGTCACTATCTTGATGCATCAAAAGATATACCAAAATTTCAATGCAATTTGCCCAGAGTTGGTAATTCAGCTGCTTCTGGAGAGTCACTATCCATTCCTGCACTTTTGGAGCACAGAGTAGGTCAATTCTAAAGTAGTGTTACTGAGAGCTTGTTTTCTCCTTCCATTTTAGTTAACAAAAATGTAGGATATTCCAACCCCCCAAAATAAACTAATACAATAAAGGACATATTTATTATTATTTTTACAGTTATTTCACTGAATAGCATTGTTTCCTTAACATTATTCATAGGACATTTACTTTCCTGGGAGAAGAGGGAAAGTAAAAAAAGAAAAAAAAATATTTCTAGTTCCTTTAGATTTGAGAGGAAAATCCATTTGTTTCATAATTTTTTTGGTCAGAATTAAAGAGGATAAAGTATAGGAATTAACTATCTACTATACACCCAAAGATATTGCTTGGCACTTTTTATGCTCCTGCATTGACAATGAAAACAAGGCTCAGAGATTATAAGTAACCCATCTAAGGTCACTCAGCTAGTTCATATGGTGATGGCACTGTACTCACCCAGTCAGATTTTCATTCGAGGTTTCTTTATTGTTTGGTTTTTAATATGTAAGCTGTGACTCAAAAAGAAGGGAACTTCAAGTGGATGATAAAACTAATTCAAATCATGATGCTAAAGAAATATGTGAAGGGAGTAATTTTTAAGTTAATCACAAAAAGTCTACAAAAAAACCCCAGAAAGTAATGAATATAATGTAATGAATATAACCAGCTCACAAATGTACATTTTTGCCTACATAATGTTAAAATAAAATTTTAGGGGCGCCTGGGTGGCGCAGTCGGTTAAGCGTCCGACTTCAGCCAGGTCACGATCTCGCGGTCCGTGGGTTCGAGCCCCGCGTCGGGCTCTGGGCTGATGGCTCAGAGCCTGGAGCCTGCTTCTGATTCTGTGTCTCCCTCTCTCTCTGCCCCTCCCCCGTTCATGCTCTGTCTCTCTCTGTCCCAAAAAATAAATAAACGTTGAAAAAAAAATAAAATTTTAATAGATTTCACACATTGTAACAAAAACTTAAATATTAGATTTCATACACACACAACACATACACACACAGTGTGTAGCAGATATATATGTATATGTATATGTATATGTATATGTATATGTATATGTATATGTATATGTATATGTATATGTATATGTATATATATACTGCCTCTCTAAAATAATCTGAAGATCTGACAACAGTCTCCAGACTTTCCTTCTGGCAATAACTAGAGCTACCCACTGCAAGCCAATTATTAACGGGCAATGTCTACTCAGGACTCAGTGTCTCCACAGGTGAAAATAAATACAAAGTCAAGTAAGAATGTGCGCTATGGTTTCAACCATCTACACTCTGTATACCCAAGTATCCTCTTGCATCAGTAACTGTTTGAGGAAAGATAGGTCAACTGGTCCCCCAGAGACCTGAAAATGATGAACTTTGGGATCCAGAGCATTTCACTTATCTCAGAGTCCAGTCTCCCTGCATTTGGGGAGACTGAGATATATCTGGCCTTGTAGACTCTCAGATATACTCAGAATGAAGCCCATCTCTCAGGGCCATGTCGCAATTCTCAAGCATGGCTTTAGGGGAGAAACATCAACCCTGAAGTTTACACATCTATCTCTACCAGACCATTACCAAGTTCTACAAGCAGTAAAAACAGAAATTACTTTTTAAAAAGCTGGCAATTTTTTTTCCCAGCAGAATACTGTTTTGCATCTACCAGCAATACTAAAAGGCTGTTAAAATTCAAAGCAGCATTTTAATGAACACATTATTACTAGAAGAAATTTGAGAGTAGTTCATGGTCCTGAAAACTTTATGTTCCCGATATCAAATATTCTTATTTTCCATACATCTCAATGAGTAAGTTATAATACATTGTATTTTTTTTTAAGCAGTGCTTTCAAAAACTCATGGTCATTGCAGTCGGACAATAGGAGTTTTAAAATTTCATCCTTGCCAATATCAAATTATGTAATCTTGGTGGGTGTGGGGGTGGTTCACAGTATGGCCTCTCTAAGCCTTAGTTCTCTCATTTATAAAATACACATAGCAATAACAATTTTTCCAGACTATTGAATGATTACATGAGACTAGATACATATAGCATCTAGCACAGAGAGTGGCACTTCGTAGGCACTCCGCAGTTGGTAGCTTTGGTTATGGATGTCTATATCATATAAGATAATGTCTTAATATATGCTGTGTGCTGTTCTGTCAATGCGGGATAGTGGCTCTGAAACCTGAGTAAGCATCTGAGTCACTGGGAGGGCTTGCTAAAACCCACATTGCTGAGCTTGGACCCGAGTTGTTGAGTTTCTGGGTCTGGGATGGGAGGCAAGAATTTACATTTCAAACAAGTTCCCAGTAAAGTCTGATGCTATTGCTGCAGCTAAGGAATCATGCTTTGAGAACTGCTAAGGAAGAAGAATATGTACTTAATTTAGAGGCAGCTGATCTGAGTATGAACCTCAGATCTATCTGTTATAGGGCACCTAAAAATTCAGAATCAATGCAACATTGAAAAGAACAATGAATTAAAAGTCAAAGCCTCTAATATGAGTAACTTATATAACAGGCAAACATTCTCAAGTTGAACCCCAGATTTTTACCTGTAAAATTGGCAATTAGATATCTTTATTCTCTTCTATAGCTTAAAAGTATATGATTATCCTCAAATATCTTGGATAATTATAAACAGAAGATGAGAGAAATACAAACAATAACTCTCATCCTGAAAACATTCAGAGCCAGGTTATAAACTCTATGCCTGGTTCCCTTTCTGTCCCCAATAGAACGATTTGCAGAGTCGAAGAAAAACAAGGCTGGAGATGCCTGGGTGGCTCAGTCAACTAAGTGTCCAACTTCAGCTCAGGTCATGATCTCACGGTCCGTGGGTTCAAGTCCCATGTCAGGCTCTGTGCTGACAGCTGGGAGCCTGGAGCCTGTTTCAGATTCTGTGTCTCCCTCTCTCTGCCCCTTGCAGTCTCTCTCTCTCTCTCTCTCTCTCTCTCTCTCTCTCTCTCTCAAAAATAAATAAACATTAACTTTTTTTTCCTGAAAGTAAAACAAGGGTGGAAAAAAGAATGTAAGTCATAGCCACTACTATAACATGTCATTCAATGTCATTCATTTGTTTATTATTCATTCAATGAAGTTTTTGTTTTTTTTTCAGTAGCTCTTGTGTTCCAGACAGTGTGAAAGGCTGAAGGAGACAGACAGGATGATTGCATCAGGCTAGCAGAACACTAATCCATTTATTTATCATATAACTTACGCTACCTTGAGGCATTTCTTGAGAATCAATTGGCCCTAATCCATCTAATGCAGCTGGCTGGGACACAATTTAGAGGGATCAAGAACTAAAACCTACACTGATTTAAAGCAGGGCCCACAAGTCAAAGTCAGATGGACAAGAAAAGGGACTGGGTATCAGTTATCAGATCCAGAAACTGAAAAAGTACTGTTTCAGAGACTTATGGTTTCCCAAAATCCATCCTCTTCCTCCTCATAGTTATAAGAACCTCCCTAGTTTAGATGGGCATATGGCATTTGGCAGAAAATATATTTCCCAGCTTCCCTTTCAGCCAGATGTGACTCTGTGATTCAGTTCTGGATGATGGATGAAAGCAGAAATGAAATATTCAACTTCTGGGTCATAACCTTATGGATAGATTGCTTCCTTCCCACTTACTATTTATCTCTTCCCGCAAACTAGAATGTGACATTTGTGACTTTAGCATGAGGCAAGAACAACATTGTCAAGATGCCTGTATTTCTGAATCACGTTGTAGAGCAAAATTGCCCTATCCCCTGGAACCATGCAGCTTAGAGTTTTATTGGAGAGAGAAGTATTTAAGCCACTGTACTCCGTGTATCTTTGTTAGAATATCTAAGGATATATCTTATTTAAAGCAGATATCTATAACTAGATCCTATCTACTAGACAAAATAATTTAGAAAGAGAGTGAGAACCATAGCCACTTTTGCTCGTAACATAGTTTTAGCATCTAGCATGCTGCCTAGAACATATTAGGTGCTAAATAAATAAGTAAATTCAATGGAATGAAATAAAATAGGTGTGGGTCCTGATTTCAAGGCAAATCATTTCACTATGAGAAGACAGATATTCATATTTTTTAAATTTATATATTGGAAAAGTTTAAGTCCTTCTGATAAACAGTTTAGAAACCAAGGAAAATAGTTATTGGGTGCTAAGCTTGCTAGAGAATAGGATGCAAATAGCATTGAATCTCAACTATATTTGTGCTATTATTGTGTTCCAAACTAAGTTAGTAATAAATATTTTTTAGTGCATACAATAGGCATTAGCAAGGTTTATATGAAGAGGTACCAAATTACTGGTCCTTTTCCTTTAGTGTGTTTTAAAGGGCTATTTTGATTTATGCACATAGAACCATTATGTATATATAGCCGCACCACATGTACTTATAATTTAATTAAAATATTAAAAGATCTTGTATTCTAGTTAAATGAGAGTTGTTAAAAACAAAAATGTGTTTATGAAACAACCATTATTTTAAAGTTATTTTTAAATAGCCATTTTATAAGGTTGATCCAAGAAATGCTATTACTTTATAAGGCTGGAATTTTATATTATTCACGCAATTAATGGTACATAACTCATAGAGGAGTTTTAATGTTTCTTTATCATAAGGGCTTTCTAAGCAAAGAAAACTGGAACCTGGCTAAAGAACAAATAGTGGAATTAAAGAGTCAATAAATAGAGACTTCTGGAGAGAAATGTGTTTATTTCAAATCAGGTGAAACCCAGAACCACCTGTTTACCTTTCAAAGGATTATAAAAGAGGGATCTTTCCTTTCTCTTCCCAGAGAAGATCTGTTTATACTGGGGATATTTGATATCTATCTATCTATCTATCTATCTACCTATCATCTCTCAGAAGGAGAAGCTGGCAGCTGTGTAACAGTTCCCAGTTTGTTGTATACAAATTCCCAGATTCATAATTTCTTCTTGGTAGTGCAAAAACGCCCTTGCATGTACATATAACATTTAGCCTTGATAACACAGCCCTAAAAGGGGAGAAGGGTCATAGGTAACTGATGCAGTTACTGCTGCGAGTATCAATAGTCTGTCTCTGATCTAGAAACTTCATGTTTGCTTTCAGGACAAAATTAGTGAAAATTGATATTAATTACTTAATATCAATAATTAGTAATATATATAAATAACATAATAATTAATTAATTGATATTAAATACTAACAATGGGCTATAAAAGAAACAAAGGTCTATGAACACTGTTAGACAAGTTGTACACTACGGATATGGTAGCTGAGTCTACATTTCTATTCCCTACCTGTTACCATATTAACGGAAAGAAAAGGTGTCAATGATAAGAAGCTTTGACCAATGAGTTTCATCCCCCTCAAAGTACAAAGACACAGAAGCAGCAGTTTTGCAAGAATGGCTCTGTGACTAATGCTCTTCTCTAACATTTGCCCTACTTTTCCTTTCAATTGCCTTTTCACATGTAGCTGCATAGTCAAAAGACTTCTTTGTGCATTCAAATTTCCACCTCGATTTGAGAGGAAAGCAACATTAGCAAAGAAATGTTACACAATATATCAAACACGGTTCATTGTAAACAAAAGAAAAAGGGTTATTTCGATTTTGCTCTCTCGTGGAGAATTACTGTCTCTTTTCAAAGTTAATCTCATTAGGATCTCCTTGCTTTTTCTGAAATTGTTCTCTAACAAATATCCTTTCCCTTTCTGGTATTTTCAGTCTCTGTCACTCTCTATTTTTCTCTGGGTGTCTGTCACCTGCCTGTTTTATGTTCTTGTGTGTCTCCAACTCCTCTCGTCCTCTCCTTTTTGTGTATCTGTCATCTATTTCTTGCTCTTTCTCTCTGTTTCTGTATTTCGGTCCTCTCTTACTGTCTCTAGGAGTCTCGGGCCTTATCCCTTTCTCCTCTCCACACACACACCTCCAGCATCCACATTTCCTCTCTGATGGAGTACACAGGCATTTTTATCTTTTGAAAATATATTCCCTCTTTCCCCGTGAGACTGCAGGCACTTAACACCCAAGAGCTCTCCTTTGAAAGCCAACCTCACAGAAAAGGAGTCCACGTAAGAACTGAAAAAGTAAAACTGAAAAACTCAGAGGTAGGGGCGCCTGGGCGGCTCAGACAGTTAAGCGTCGACTTCAGCTCAAGTCATGATCTCACAGTTCGTGAGTTCAAGCCCCACATCGGGCTCTCTACTATCAGCACAGAGCCTGCTTCAGATCCTCTGTCCCCCACCTCTCTGCCTCTGCCACGCTTGCCGTCTGTCTCTCAAAAAATAATAAAAACATTTAAAAAATAATAAAAGTTTAAAAAAAAGAAAAACTCAGAGATAAACTTTAAATAAAAGAGTATCAAAATGAAGTAGCAAGTGCCAAATAAAATAAGACAGAGACCAAAGATTCCTTGACATCTTTGGCATTTGGTTACTGGTAACAACGAGGGCCATTCCAGCAGTGGCGTGCACAGAGGTGGATTCCAGTGAGTTGAGAGTGAATAAGAGATGAACAATTTACAGCAGTAAATATTTATTAAGTGCCTACTCTGTGCCAGGAGCTGCGCTAAACTTTAGAAATACAATTGGGAGCAAGTCTGACAGTCTCTGCCTATAAGGAATATATAGCTAGTAGAAAATGAGACAATGTAAAACTAGTGTGATGATGATTTGACAGAGGAAAATTCAGATGTGGAAGCATGTCAGATGGGCACTGACCCTGGATTCGGGGGAACGATGAACATTTAAATAGGGCAAAGACTACAAATCCTAGTTCTCCTCTTCTTCTTGGGCACACAGCCAGATGACATTTCCAGCCTCCCATATAGTTAGAGGTGGCCATATAACTAAGTTCTAGCTGGCAGAATGTGAGCAGAAGGGAAATACACCACTTCCGGGCCTTCCCAATAAAGGTCACTCTGTGTTTTTATACCCGTCTGTTATTTGGTGATCTTGGATGCCACAGGTGAATATGGCAGGGTCTTCATCAGCCTGGCTCCTCACATCCCTGAACAGAGCAGACACCTTCCCCTTATCCAGTTATTTATCTCCCAGGGGAAACGTAAACAAAAAAGAAATAAACTTCTATTGTGTTTAAACCTCTGTTGGGCTTTTTGGTCAATTTATTATAGCAGCCAGAATTATTCTAATGTATATGAATTGGAGGAGGTGAAGGAATTAGCCCAAGAAAAGCAATGCCATTTATAATTTACATGTTTATGTGTCTATCTCCTGACTGGATAGATGGCAGGATCTTTGACCCTGTCTATTCAATTTTATATCCCTATGACTTAGCACAGTGTCTAATATGAATCAGTCACTCAGTAAACATTCATTGAATGAAAATGAATTAGTAAGTTACCTCAGGGATAAGATTACATTTTTAAAATCTGTGTTTTATCTTTATTTCAGATTTATATGAATCTAATGAATCTAAACAACTATCATAATTTACATTTTCTTCATTTTATTAAGCCTAGTCATTCTCCCCTTAATCCAGTAATGCTCCTCATATGTACAGCACTATTAAATATATCCCCAATATTGACTTTAGCTGTATTAATGGCATTCATGTCTGATTTTTCAAGCCTAGTGCATTCTGTATGGATGCCATGAATATAAATTTACAGTGACTATGTTATCTCTCTCACATTTAGACACAAAAGTATTGAAGAGTATTTTTAGTGACTCTTCATCAAGTCCTTGGATTGCATTTTTTAATGATTCTTTTAGAACTTGCCACTTGTCCATGGTATTCAATATTATCAGATCAAATGCAAATTGGTATAGCATTTAATAAATAATTTTAAAAATCGATTGTGTTGTTATAGTTGCATTGGTATCTATTTCAATGCTAGTCTCTATTTTCAGTATTTTTAAATTTTTTTATATTAAATATAATTTATTGTCAGATTGGTTTCCATACAACACCCAGTGCTCATCCCAACAGGTGCCCTCCTCAATGCCCATCACCCCCTTTCCCGTCTCCCCTACCCCCCATCAACCCTCAGTTTGTTCTCAGTATTTAAGTCTCTTAATAAGAGTATCTTAAGTATCTTAAGAGTATCTTAAGTCTCTTAACCTCCCTCTGTGTAACTTTTCCCCCTCCTCCTCCCCCATGGTTCTGTTAAGTTTTCTCAGGATCCACATATGAGTGAAAACATATGGTAACTGTCTTTCTCTGCCTGACTTATTTCACTTAGCATAATACCCTCCAGTTCCATCCACATTGCTACAAATGGCCAGATTTCATTCTTTTTCATTGCCAAGTAGTATTCCATTGTATATATAAACCAGATCTTCTTTATCCATTCATCAGTTGATGGACATTTGCTATCCAGTTCTCCCAGCACCATTTGTTAAAGAGTCAGTATTTTTAATTTTTTTATGTTGATTTATTTTTGAGAGACAGAGAGAGAGACAGAGACAGAGCACACGCAGGGAAGGGGCAGAGAGAGAGGGAGATACAGAATTCAAAGCAGGCTCCAGGCTCTGAGCTTTCAGTGCAGAGCCCAATGCCAGCTTGAACTCACAAACCATGAGATCATGACCTGAGCCAAAGTCAGATGCCTAACCAATTGAAGCCACCCAGGAGCCCCTGAGTATTTTGATTATTTGTGTATTACTTCTGAAATTAGGGAGACATACTATTTACTTAATACATGGTAGGTAGGTAGGTAGGTAGATAGATAGACATAGATATACACATTATAGTATTGATGGATTTAATATGCAACAATTCAACATTTAAGGTGTTCTCATTATGTGCCCCACACTTTTGAAGTCTTGAGACTATAAGGATGAATTAGCCAGATCTTTTTCCCAAGGAGATTCGTCATCTGACAACAGACACAGACTTAAAGAGCAATAAAAATATGAACAGTACCAAAAGAGATGTAAATATAGCATGTTATACCAATACAGGTAAGAGAGTAATTACTTTTGCTAAGCAATAGGAAAAGTGAGTTAAAGTTTGACAAATATAGTCAATTTACAGCTGAAAACTGAAATGACTAGCAGTTTCCCAGGTAAAATGATAGACAGGCCAAGACCATCTAGGTAAGGGGAAATAGCTTCATATATATATAAACAGAAGCAAAAAAAGTGGCCAGCACATTTGGGAACAATGACTAATATGTCATTTTTAAATACACGAATTTTAATTTGTAAGCAACTTTACTCTGTAAACAATGTCCTAGATTCATTGCATTGTTCCCAATTTCTCCCACTTTGGTACAGTTCTCTACTGGTTCTTGAAACTTGCCTTCCTCCCTCACATAGAATCTCCCTCCCAACAGGATTAGGAATTAGTTTCTGCCTCTCTAGCTCCTTGTGCTCTGGCTCTTAATTCCAATCTTGCCTTCAGGAGCTTTGGATTAGAGTCTTTTACTGTCTTTGTGTTCATTAAACTATAAAAAACAGTTTTCCATGTAACCAATCCCTTAGAAACTGCCCATGACCCAGGTCAGGTAACACTAATAAATATTAACATGTATTGACTATTGACGACAGCCAGGCATTGTATTAACTAATTTAGAGCGCTTTAACAACTCTGTACATACATATTTCTATCAGCCCCACCTTCGGGTGAAATAACCGAGGTCACACATAGGTAAGACCTAGTCAGGATCCCAGCCAGGGCACTCTGGTTCCAGTCTGTATTCTTACCCACTATGTTATGCTGCTCATTATGTGCTGGTCAGTTCATCCAATTCCAAACAAAGGGCAGGTTTTGAAATTTCCCAGCTTGAAAATCAAGGGAAGACAGACATTCAAGAAGAATTTGATGAATATTTAACATTTCCAAACATTACAGAGAAGTAAAAAGTAGGAGCTGAGAAAGAAGCCAGTGGATTAATCATTTAGGGAGTCATGGTAGCCTTCTCCAGAACATCCTACTCCACCAGAGGACTCATGGTGATAGAATTGGCACTGTCCGTGAAATGAGACTTTACGTATGTAGAGGCACTACATTCAGACTACTGTATTCAGAAGCTTGATGATGAGGGAGAGTCAAAGAGGTAGTTTGAGAGGCAGGCACATCCTAAGTAACTTTTTTTGTAACATGAGAATTTGGTGGGAGGTCTTCTAGAAACAAGGGAGAAGAAGGTCCTGGAGAACAGATAGCAGGTGATGCAAGATAGAGAGCAAACCCCTAGGTCCCGGTGGCGGGGGAGGGAAGGGATGGAAGTGAAAATACAGGTGGGTGGCCAGCCTCCAGGCAGGGAAGACTGTAGATGACAGAGTTCGGAGGTGGAAGGGGAAACTGAGAGCTCACACGCCTGGGGACATCTGTTTTTTCCAGGAAGTGGGAGGTAAAGCCTTCTATAAAAAATGGGGCAGGAGAAGTAGACCTGGGAGCTGGCAATGCCAGTTGTAAAAAGGACTGTCACAGCCACCATGGGAAAAGAGATATGGAGCTGATGAGACACGTAAGTAAAAGGATTGAAGCAACAAGGGCCCAGCTGAGGATGAAGCTCAAAACTTATAATGGAGGAAATCAGCATGATTATGTGATTTCACAAGCTGAGCGCTGCCTTCCAGCAGTACAGAAAACAGCTGGTTGGGCTGATCTGAATGGGGGTTTAGAAAACAGGGAGCTGCAGAGGACAAAGAGGTAAGAACATGGAGAGCATCAGAGACTGTCTTTGAAAATCATTTCCACAGTTCCAGGCTAAAGAGGAAAAAGGTAATCCAGCAGGAGAATGACAGACTCAGAGAACAGAGGGCCTTGAAAGACTCGCGTCCATAAGGAGATGCAAAAGGAGGTGAAAGAAGGAACATGGTTAATGTGCCAACAATTTGCCTTATAATTTTCCTCTGCTCCCTGATTCTTTAAATTATCTTGGGCACTTTAAACCTCCATGCCAGTGAATTATTTAACATTCTAAGTCTGCTAGATTTTTGCTATACTAGTTATTCTGCAACTTACACTTTCGCTAGTTTAAACTGAGTTTCTCTAATTGATTGCCTGGCAATCTAAAATTCATTCATTCTTGGGGCGCCTGCGTGGCTCAGTCGGTTAAGCGTCCGACTCCGGCTCAGGTCATGATCTCACAGCCAGTGAGTTTGGTCCCGCATCGGGCTCTGTGCTGACAGCTCAGAGCCTGGGGCCTGCTTCGGATTCTGTGTCTCCCTCTCTCTCTGCTCCTCCCCCACTCATGCTCTCTCTCTGTCTCTCAAAGATGAATAAATGTTAAAAAAAAATTAAAATTCATTCATTCTGTATCTGCTGCTAGCCCTGCAGTGGGTATGTAACTAGGAAAAGGCAGCTCCTCTGGGTAAAGGGGACACCTTAGGGCACATTGCAGGATGGTGAGGGCACCCCCACATGCTCCTCCATCCATGTGCCCTTGTGCAAGGCAACATATTCCCCAACCATATTTTCCAATCCCAGGTGGAACCAAAGAAAACAACTTTTAAATATATTTGGCATTGCATCTCTCTGGTTTGGAAGTAAAATCTTGATTTTTATGAATGGACATATTAAAATCTTCTGTGGAAAATATTTTCAGTGATAAAAAACAAATATAAGTATAGATGAGGAAGAGCATCACTAAGAGAAATTGAAAATACATGTCTTTAAATAAAAGAAACCCCGTATCGAATGAAGTGGCTACATTCCCTCTCTGATTGTAATTTAGACTCCCCCCTCCTACAGAGAAGCTTAAAATGCAATGGTTCAACGCTGGATTCATAACTTTGGACATGTAAAGTGAAACTCACTTGACAAGGTCAAATATTTTAAATAAACTTAATAAATCCGGGAGTAGAGAGCGGAACAAGGAAATGATAGGGCTGTCACTCAAACTTTCAAACTGAAAGATGTCTTCCTTCGTCCTCAGCTCCCACATTCAAATCCGTCATCAGAAAGACAACTTAGACTCTATAAACAGAATGTGATGCTGTAATGGGCCAGAAGCATGACTTTGGAGAGAGAGAGGCCAAGAACCTTCCTTCTGAGCTTTATAAAAAGCTCCTCTAAGCCTTAGTATTTTTAGTTATAATATTTATAACACCTACCTGCTCTTCTTTTGTTTTTTGTTTTTGTTCTCAGCCATTTTACCTACAGATAGAGTAGTAAATGAGAGTGATTTCAGAGTAGGAAATGAGAATGATTTCTGGAATCTGAGGAAAAGCAATTGCCATCTGTTATTTAGCATAATTTTACTGAAGACTTTGCTCCCTTTCTATAAGGAATGTTGGCTCTTCCAAGATGCTTTGGCTAGTGCAGGATTAGCCTTTAGGTATTTATATTTAAATTAGTTTATTTGTAAAAGTATAACCATGGATGCAATTCACTTATTTACTTTTAATTAAAAAAATGTTTAGTCCACCAAGGACTGGAGGATCCACTTTCAAGATGACTCACAAACATGGCTGGCAAGTTAGCGCTGGCTGTTGGCTAAGAGCTCAGCTGGGATTAAAGATTTGGGGACCTTGATTCTTCTCCACCCAGGCCTCTCCATGTGCCCAGGGTTTCCTCAGAACCGGGAGGCTGGCATCCAAAGGCAAGCATCTCCACATACAAGGAGAAAGCCAGGCAGAGTTTGTATTGTCTTTATGACAAAGTCTCTGGGGTTAAATAGCATCACTTCTACTGTACCTCATCAATTAAGGCAGTCACAAAGGCCTGCCCTGGTTCAAGAGAGGGGCAGGAGTATGTGGGACCAGAATCATCATTGTGGCTGTTTTTAGAAAATACAACCTCCCACACTGACTTTGTCACACACTAAATTCCTAAGCAGATTTGGATCTATTTCGGGTTTTGTTCGTTTAATCTGTCTATTGCTATATACCAGTACCATAGTGTTTTAACTGTTGAGACTTTATAATATGGTCTGTTATCTGATAGGGCTCTTCTCCCCTCATTACTCCTCTCTTCCAGAGATCTCTTGGATATTTTTGCTTGTTTTTATTCTTTTTTCATACTACTAATTTTTAAATTAGCTTGTCTGATTAAGAAGCTGTTGGTACTTTTATTGTGATAACATTGTACTCATAAAGTAATTTAAGGAACACAGACACTGCTTTAATGACGGAACTTCCCATCCAAAATCATGGTATACCTTTGTTCAAGTATTTGAAATGTATAATAAATACATTTGTTCAAGGAAAAAAAAATGTTTAATGTTTATTTTTGAGAGAGAGATAGAGTGTGAGCAGTGAAGGGGCAGAGAGAGAGGGAGACACAGAATCCGAAGCAGGCTCCAGGCTCTGAGCTGTCAGCACAGAGCCCAGTGTGGGGCTCATACTCACAAATCACGAGATCATGACCTGAGCCAAGGTCGGACACTTAAACCACTGAGCCACCCAGGCGCCCCTGGATGTACTTTAATCCTAACAATTAATCAGGATTTATGTATCTGGAAAAACAGTACACGGACCATAAACCATTTTTATTTTTGCAGTGAAATCTATTGAAGCCTTGGAAGATAGGTCCTTAAAGAAATAAGAATCAGTCTCACTTAGTCATTTAATCTTTGGGATTAAAGTAGAGACTGAAAATACATACATACATACATACATGAATACATTCATAAATGATAGATAGATAGATAGATAGATAGATAAATAAGGTTTACTAATTAATTCTCCTGATAAGGGACCTTAGCATTTCTACCAATATCTGATTTATAGAGAAGACTCAACCATCTGTAAGTAAATAATTACCTCTGGAAATTTAAGTGACTATTTTTCCCCTCTGCCAAGGAAAATGCTACTGGACTACAAGTTCCTGCTATCAGTTTTTACTAAAGGGACACAAATTAATTACAAATTTACTGAAGGATGATGGATTCAGAATAAATGTCCATAATACACTCTAAAATCAAATATAATTTTTAAGATTATATACTACCAGCCCGTCAGTTTCAATTATCACAGTGACAATGATATATTTACAAATATGAACACATGCATACTTATTGATTAATACATAGAAATAGGAATTATATATATGTATATTATGTAAGCGTACTGCCATTAAACTTCTACATAGTTTCTCAAAGTACCACATTTTCTCTGTGAAGGAAAAAATATGATATTTAAAAATCTTAGTTGTCAATGGAGAAATACAGCAAATATGTATTTGGGGATTGTGTTATACAAAGGGGCCAAAGGGCAAAATGTAGGAAAAAGATACAGTTTCTGTCCTATTGCACTGGACCACTGCCACCTCACACCTCTTATCAATATAAAGGCAATATTTGAAGCTCAATGTTCCTTATATCAACAAGGTTGCAGTTAAAGGTCTAAATTGTAAAATTAATGGGAAATAACAGGGATATAAAATGTGCTGATATTCCATATGTGGATCAGGATAATCATCTCCACTGGTCAGGGGCTAACTGAAAATGTGTGATTAAAGCTGCATCATTTAGCACAACAGTTGTTTAGGAGCTCTAAGAAATGTACCTTAGGACATGAGTGATGTTTCCAGAAACCAAGTAAAATCATCATTTGAAACCCACAGATCCAGTGTCCTTTGTGTTATTCAGGAAGTCTGTTATTTTTCATCAATACCCTGGATGATTTCACTTAAAATGATGGATACTTAAAATCAATCCTCTGGATGATTTTACCCATTTTCCTTCACACCATCAGCCTCATGACCACAAAACTCTTCTATCTAGTCTGCGCTTAAAGATGGTTAGCTGGGTCTGTGTAGCCACGTTACAAATTTAAAAACTAATATTTAACACTTGTATAAATATTGTGAATAATCTTGGTTAACTGAATCTCAGAATGAAGGCTATGACCAAAATGTTCCGATATTTCTTTGCTAGACTCAGTTATGGAAGAGTAGTAAAGTCGTTTTTTAAATCCTATGTTTGTAACTATAATGTGAATCTAATATGCACAATCTGCTAATAACACAGTTGTTACAATCAGCCATCTTCCTGGGTTATGTAAGTTGACCTTTTGCAATTTTCCACAGGTAGAAAAGAGTAACATTAAGTCTACCTTCCATGTTAAAGTCATGAAAATATCAGACTTAAGGCAATTTCTTGTATCTCACTTGTTTTAACTTTGTGAGTCCTGTGAGATACTAATAAATCCCCATTTTATAGATGTGTAAACCAAGGTTATAGAGACTGAAAATTAAATACAGTCATTGATAAAACACAATGGTAAATCCAATTATCTTAAGGCATAAGTACATTTGTAACTATAGTGACTGAACATGATAATATAAGGTATCTTAAAGCATCTGCAATTGAATCGATAATACTTAAATGTGCAAATATTTTACAGAATTCAAAGAATTTACTCACTTAAATCCTTCCTAATAATAATTAGCAATAAACAGATATTCAATATCTTTCCATCATGTTGCTGAACATTGCCAAGTTTCCATCTCTTTTGTTCTGGTACATTTACAAATATTCCATAACCTTTCCCAGCCATTTAGGGGGGGAAAAATGTGCTATTAGTTCAAGGGTGATTAAATCAGCATGTGCATGGAATAACTCCAATTCATCACTAAGATGAGAAAAGCTGTTAAAAGCATCAGTGACTCAATAGTGTCTTTTTCTTTAATAAAAATGAGCACATTAAAAAGAGGACTTACAGTAAACCATTTTTTAAGTACTTAAAGGCTATTATTATTTGAAGAAGTTTCCATGGACAGTGATTGCTCTACTAATATGGGTTGACTTTATATATGTAATTGGTAATAATATTAAAAAATATATATATAATTGGTATATTATATATCATTACATTATAATATTATATCATATTCAATTAAGATAAATGAATCCATTGGATTAATATGTGTGTATTATATATATATTTTATATTATAATATAAATTATATATTGGTTATATATTCATTATGTGTATAAATATATGGATATATATCCAAGTTAACACAGATTAATACACTGGATTATTTCCAGGGCATCTTATAACTACAATTATTTTAACTTTAATTTAACTCTAATTGGAATTTCATAAAAATTTAGTTAACATAAAATGTGTCATCTTATTTCTACATATTTAATTTTCTACACACAAGTTTTTTACAAAAAGCCACCCAAAGTCTATGCTTTTGGCAGTATTAAGCTTTCATCTTTGATATAAATATCTTATAAAAGATCACCTTGCAAAATTGGATTGGGATTGCTTACAAGTTGTTATATGCAGATGACAAAGAGAACAAGCCCAAGAAGGAAAAGAATATGGTTTTCCTTCCTGGCATTTAAACTGTACAATCAGCTCTTTCCAGTTAAAGAGCAGACCAGCCTTGGCAAGTCTTCTCTGCTTAAGTTTGGTTGCTGACTTTTGCCACCACTTTGTCAGTTTGAATCATCTTTGCAGAAAGAAATATAGAAAACAGAAATGTTTTTTGGCTGGGCAAGCAACAGCAGGATGGAAGCGAGAGAAGATAGTGAGCTCTCTGCTGTTGATTTGTTCCTATGTACTTTTTTTGTTCTGGAGCGGGTAGTAGAAACAAAAAACTCCGTAGAAACTCTTCTGATTGGAAAAATATTCTGAAAGGATTTTCTCATCTAACTCCTGACCACTGTTGTTAAAAAAGCATCTTATAGATTACAATTCCCCACCTAGAAAGCTACAGAGGACTTATTTGTTCACATCGAGCAGCAGAATCATTGTTTCTTTCTTCTTTTTATTTTAAATTTATTGAGGTGGGGCACCTGGATGGCTCAGTCAGTTAAGCATCTGACTTTGGCTGAGGTCATGATCTCATGGTTGGGTTTGTGAGTTCGAGCCCCAGGCTCTGTGCTGACAGCTCAGAGCCTGGAGCCTACTTCAGATTCTGTGTCTCCCTCTCTCTGCCCCTCCTCCACTCATGTTCCATCTCTCTCTCTCTCTCTCTCTCTCTCTCTCTGTCTCTCTCTCCCTCTCAAAAACAAATAAATATTAAAATTTTTTAATAAAATTCATTGAGGTATAGTTGACATACAATATTATGAGTTTTAAGGTATACAACATAGTGATTCTACATTTGTGTATGTTGAAAAATAGTCACACTCTAAGCCCAGTTAACCATCTGTCACGTTACAAAGCTAATACAATGTTATTGACTATATTCCCCATGCTGTACATTACATCTCCATGACTTATTTACTTTATAACTGGAAGTCTGTGCTTCTTAATCCCCCTCTCACATTTTGCCCATCCCTCAACCCTCCTTTCTTCTAGCAACCACCAATCTGTTCTCTGTATCAGTGAATCCAGGTTTTGTTTTGTTTTGTTTATTAGATTCCACATGAAGTGCAAAAATCATGAAGTATTTGTCTTTGAAATTCAGTTTGCTAATATTTGGCTTGAGGATTTTTGCATCTATGTTCATCAAGAATACTGGCCTGTAATTTTCTTTTTTTGTGGTGTCCTAGTGTGGTTTTGGTATCAGAATGATGCTGTCTTCATAAAATGAATTTGGAAGATTTCCCTCATCTTCAGTTTTTTGGAAGAGTTTGGCAAGGATAGGTATTAAATCTTTGTTAAGTAGAATTCACTAGTGAAGCTGTCTTGTGCTGGACTTTTGTTTGTTAGGAGGTTTTTGATTGCTGATTCAATCGATTTTACTAGTAATCAGTCTCTTCAGATATCTTAGTCTTAAAAGTTTATAAATTTCTAGGAATCTATCCATTACTTCTAGGTTGTTGGCATTTAATTTGTTCATAATAGTCTCTTTTGACCCTTTGTGGTATCAGTTGTAACTTCTTCATTTCTGATTTTATTTACTTGATCCCTCTTTTTATCTTGATCAATCTGGCTAAAGGCTTGTCAATTTTGTTCATCTTTTCAAAGAACCAGTTCTTAGTTTCATTGATCTTTTCTATTATTATTTTAGTCTCTATTTCATTTATTTCCACTCTGATCTTTATTATTTCTGTCCTTCCACTAACTTTGGGCTTCATGTGTTTTCCTTATTCTAGTTCCTTTAGGTGCAAAGTTAAATTGTTTATTTGAGATTTCTCTTGTGTCTTTTTTTTATGTTTATTTATTTTTGAGAGAGAGAGAGAGAGAGGGAGAGAGAGAGAGAAAGAGAGAGTATGCACAAGTGGGTGAGAAGCAGAGAGAAAGGAAGAGAATCCCAAGCAGGTTCTTCACTGTCAGCACATAGCCCCAATACCAGGCTCCATCTCACAAACCTTGAGCTCATGAGCCGAGCTGAAATCAAGAGCCAGACACTTAATCTACTGAGCCACCCAGGCTCTCCCTCTTGTGTCTTTAGGTAAATGCTATGAACTTTTCTCTCGGAACTGTTTTTGCTGCATCTTCCAGATTTTGGTATGTTTTCTTTTGTCTCTAGGTTTCTTTTTAATTTATCATGTTGTTCTATCTCTTTATATCTGTCGTTTTTACAGTATTCTTCTTATAATTGATTTTTAGTTTCATATCATTGTAGTCAGAAAAGATGCTTGATATGATTCAATCTTCTTGAATTTATTGAGACTTGTTTTGTGACCTAATATGTGATCTATTCTGGGGAATGTTCCACATGCACTTGAGAAGAATATGTATCCTGTTGCTTTTGGATGGAATGATTTATAAATATGTTAAGTCCATCTGGTCTAATATATCATTTAAGGCCTATGTTTCCTTATTGATTTTCTATCTGGATGATCCATCCATTGATAGAAGTTGATTGTTAAAATACCCTACATATTGTATTGCTTTCAGTTTCTGCCTTTAGGTCTGGTAGTATTTGCTTTACATATTTAGGTGCTCCAATGTCAGTTGCATATGTATTTACACCTGTTTTATCTTCTTATTGGAATGACCCCTTTTATCATTAGGTAATGCTCTCCTTCTGCCTCTTTTATTATAGTCTGTTTTAAAGTCTATTTTGTCTAATATAAGTATAGCTACCCCAACTTTAATTTTGTTTCCATTTGAATGAAACGTCATTTTCTATCCTTTCACTGTCAGTCTGTGTGTCCTTACATTTGGAGTCTCTTATAGGCAGTATATAAATGTGTCTTTTTTAAAAATCTATTCACCCCTCTATGTCTTTTAATTGGAGAATTTAGTCCATTTACATTTGAAATCATTACTGATAGGTATGTGCTTATTGCCATTTTGTTTGTTGTTTTCTGGCTACTTTTGTAGTTCTCTCTTTTTTCCCTGGTGGCTGGATGACTTTCTTTAATGTTTTATTTAGATTCCTTTCTTATTTTCTTTTTTATATTTACTATAAGTTTTTGCTTTGTGCTTTGTGCTTTTTGCTTTAGGCTCACATATAACAGCCTATTGATATAACAGTCTATTTTTAAGTCAGTAGCAACTTAAATTTGTACACATTCCAAAACTCTACACTTTTACTCCCTTGACAATTTATATTTTTGATGTCACATTTTATATCTTTTTATTGGATTTGTCATCTTTTATTGTATGTAGTTTTAGTTAATTTTACTACTTTTGTCTTCTGACCTCTTTAAGTAGATTTATAAGTGATTAACTTACTACCTTTTCTATATATTTACCTTTTCCAGTGAAATTTTCACTTTGATATGTTTTCTTATTAATTTTTGCCTTGTTTTTCAGCTTAAAGAAGTCCCTTTAATATTTCTAAGGCTAGTTTGGTAGTAGCTAATTCCTTTAGCTTTTGCTTGTCTAAAAAACTCCTTATCTCTTCTTCAAATCTGAATAATAATCTTTCCAGGTAGCATATTTTTGGTTGAAAGTTTTTTTTGCTTTCAGCACTTTGAATATATTGTGCCACTCCCTTCTGACCTGAAAAGTTTCTGTTGAGAAATCTGCTAACAGCCTTATAGAATTTCATTGTATGAAACAGTTTTTCTCTTGATGCTTTTAAGATTCTCTCTTTAAGTTTTGACAGTTTAATTATAGTATGACTTGGAATTATAATTCTCTTGGCTTCCTGGTCCTGAATGTCTGTTTCCCTCCCCAGGTGAAGAAGTTTTCAGACAATATTTCTTTAAATAAGCTTTCTGCCCCTTTCTCTCTCTCTTCTTCTGGGACCCCTACAATGGGAATGCGATTCTGCCTGATGTCGCCCAGAGGTCCCTTAAATTATCTTCATTTATTGTTTTTCTTTTTGCCTCTCATTCTGGATGAGTCTATTGCTTTATCTTCTATGTTGCTGATCCATTTTTCTACTTTATCCAGTCTGCTGTTGACCCCCCTCCACCGCCCCCAGCATATTTTTCAGTTCAGGCATTGTATTCTTCAGCTCTGTGACTTCTGTTTGGTACTTTCTTATATTTTCTACCTCTTTGTTAAAGTTCTTACTATGTTCATCCATTCTTCTCCCGAGTTCAGTGAGCATCTTTAATAACCATTACTTTCAATTCTTTATGAGGTATATTACTTATCTCTGTATCATTGAGTTCTTTTTCTGAAGTTTTGTTTCATTTAGAACATATTTCTGTTTCCCTATTTTGTTTGACTCTGTGTTTCTATGTATCTGACAAAACAGCTACTTCTTTCAGTTTTTATCCTTCTTATTCAAACTTTCCCTAGCTTTTGGGTTTCTTGAACCTTTGTAATTGTCTAAACTGCCTGATATATTCTTGATATAGCCCCTAGTTGAGGGTGTGCTAAGACTTTTCAGTGATCCAAGGAAAAGAATCTCATTTAGCACCTGGTTTCAGGCTGATGGGAGCCAGACCCTCAGGCAGCAGCTTTTAAAGTCTGCAAATATATACAGTCCTGTGGGACTGCATTTATAATACCTGTTGGCCTTTAGACCAGGAGATCTGGAGGTGTCCCTGGGTGAGTTGCAATTGGGATTCCAGAAAAACTTATAAGCTCCTTTCTGGGAAGTCTCATCAAACTGAGCTATCTATAGTCAAGGGAGTACGCAAGTATGATGTATCCTTGCTTATGTTCCCTAGGAGCACCTCCTAGACCTCTAGATGTGTGGGAAACTGGAAGCCTGTCCATCAGGCTGAAGCTCCAGGCTAAGTAAATAGGTCTTTTTCATAGGAAGATTGGACTTGTGTTTCAGTCAGCTGTGTACCTCCCTGGGGGTGGTGGCCTGTCAAGAGGTGTCTTTCTGATTGTTACAGTTCCATGGAGTTCTGGAATGCCAGTCCTCTTGGCCACCAGGGTCAGGTGATCAAGGGATGTCCCCTGTGTAGATTACACATGGCCTCTGGCTTTAACAAGGCAGCTGAAGAGTGTACTAGGCAGGGTATGCCTGCTAGCTTCAGAAAGGCAGCAAGAAAATGTCTTGTTTATGCATGCCTGCAGGCTTCAATGATGCAGCAAGAGAGAACCCTGTCAGTGCAGGCACTAGCTTTAGGCTGAGAGCGGAAAGATGTCATAACTTCTTGTACTTGTCCACACCAGCCAGGGAACAGGGAAGAGTTACAACTACCTGTGCTCTCCAGTTTCAGCAAGTGCTATAACTGCTTACCCCAAACTGTCCCAGCAATGCCATGATGCCATTTCCAAGCTCACTTGCTTGTGCTAGCAGGCTGTGTGAAGAGTATAACGATGGCATCTGTTAATGCTTCTGTCTCGAAGGAGGATCTCAACTGTCCTCCACTCCTCCAGCCAATGACCTCAAATCAGCAAATGATTCTCCTTCACATATAATCTAGGTATTTTTCAAACTGCTGTTTATTCACTTGGTCGTGGGAAGAGCAAAACCACACATGAGCCTTCCAGGAGGGGAACATCAGTTTCCTATGGCACTCTGAGATCCCCAGACATCAGCCCCATTGGTGCTCCAAACCAGACATTCTGAGGACTCATCATTCTGGTGCACATCTCAAGGGCTAGGGTGCCCAATGTGGGACACAAGCCCTTTGCTCCTTTGGGATATGTGCCTATCTGGTGAGATCCCTCACCATTGTATGTTGCTGCACTGGGGGTGGGATTTTTACAAGATTGTTTCTCTGCCTCTCCTACCATTCTCAATGTGGTCCTTTTACCCTTTGTTGTGGAGAAGAGTTCATCTAGTTTTCAGATCTTTTCCATATGAAATGATCCATATGTAGGTGTAGACTTGGGAGTCTATGGGAGGAGGTCAGTTCAGGACATTGCTACACTGCCATATTGGACCCTGCTCAATCATTGTTTCTTTCTGTTACAATAGATTATCTTTTTTTCTCAGAGGTAGAAAGGAAATTTTCATTTATTCCCAAATATTTTGTATTAGATTTTATTTAATGATTCTCAATAATGACACTGTTGGTCCATCATCCATGGTGAATGATAGCATAGTAGTGATTAATTCCTTTTGAAGATATTTTGCTATTGCCTGTGTTCCCCTGATAGTAAATAAGCAATGAGGCAATTCAAAGAGAGGAAAGAAAGTATAGGAACCCAATAATAATTTAAAGTAATTGAAACAGTAGAAATGAGAATCCATTTCAAACATAAGTACCAATATGCCAACATTTACACTTGAAAAGTAAAATCCTTCTTACACAAACACACAAAATTTTATGGTGACACATGCAAACAAAAATTGATTCCTCCATGTTTTATTCCTGGTTATAAATAAAATAAAGCAAAACAAATGAATCATCTGTTTCAGATTGTCTGCCCCACATCCCAGGATCCCCAGATACACCCAGTTTCCAATATCTCCCAGTCACTACACTCAGAATTGTATGGGACATTCAAAACACACAAATTTGCGTTTTCATAGACAGAGAAAAGGTCTGTGGATTTTAGAGATATGTCTGAAAATGGATGTGTGTTTGATGTAGGGGATAGGTGGATAAACTCCCCAGTGACAAAAGGCAATAAGAAGGAAATTAAAAGGCTGTGGAGAGGACACATTAATACAACAATAGATACTCAAGAGAAATAAAACATTATAGACATGAGTTATGATAAATAAAGATATCTCAAAGCTAGGTTGAGGAAGAGGGACAAGGGACAACTATATTCATGTCTAGAAAGGAATGTGCCGGAATTGTGGTGTCCTGTACAGATGGTAGAGTAGCGAATTGGAAGATGAGGAAGAAGAGGATGCCATCCTATTTCTATCCCTTCATCTTGGTCTTTGCTAGCTTTATTTCCCTCAGCTGTAACCCAAAAACTAATAATAATCCCAGGAAGCTCCAAGGCTAACATTTTGGAATTCAGGTGTCTTTTCTGACAAATTTGCTGATAAATTTATGGTAAAACTGGATTAAAAATTTTACTCAAGGACACATCATTTATTGAAATCTATTTCAGTTAGTATACCTAAGAACTAAGATGATTTCTGTCCTGTACAAGGAGAAATAGAGGCTCAAAATGCCCAAAGAAATTTTTCGTGGATTTTCAAATCTTTCTGGTACAGTCTGCTAACTTCTTGAGAAAAATGGTGTTTTGGGTCTATTTTTAAATCATTAAGGTCTACAGCTTCCTTTCACTAGTGCCCTTACTTTCTGTGGCTGTTTTATTTAATGGAAAATAAAACAATCCCAATGAGTATTTCAGCATCTGAACTGAGAAATGTAGGAAAACTTTCTCATGTTCTATAATTTTCCTTTTAAGAAAGGTAGCCAGAAATTCCTCTGCTTTCTCCATCTCCTCTCTTCCTTCATAAGATTTTTTTTTCTTTTTGTCTTATTTCCTATTTCATTTTGAAAGTTGTTCATAAATGCAGTGATATCCCAAATGGGATTCCCACTCCCCGGGTAGTATACAAGACATCTAATAGAATGCAGAAAATATAAACATATATTGTAATGTAGAAAGGAAATTAAAATTACTAATATTTAATAAACAAATTAATACTGGTCTCTCCCAAACACAGTTTATCCCCTGTCCCCTAGCAGCTGGTTACATATTACCTACGGTAAAAAAATTTTTAAAGGAAAATGGAAATTTCATGGTTTGAAGGGGATTGACAGAGGCACCCTAAATTCCTTCCTCTGAAAACATTATAGTTCGGTGTGCCTGCTCTAGGAGATTTATCTTTACTATACCAACGGTATTCGTGTTGCTGCCACAACAAACCACCACAAACTTAATTGTTTAAACAACACAAATTTATTACCTGACAGTTCTGCAGATCAGAAGTCCTTACATGGGCCTCACCAGGCTAGTCAAGATGTTAGCAGACTGGTTCTTTCCTGGAGGTGCTAGAGGAGAATTTGTTTCCTTGCTCAATTGGGTTTGTTGTGAGACTCCAATTCCCTGTGGTTACATGACTCTAATGCAGCCTTCTATTTTTCTTACTGATTGGCAGCTGATAGCAATTCCCAGCTTCTAGGAGCCAGACCATTTCTTGGCTCATGACCTTCTTCCTCTAGCTTTAAAGCCAGCAACAATAAGCAAGCCTCTCACATGTCTTAAATCTCTTATCTCTCTTTCCCCATTGCATCTCTCTGACCCACTCTTCTGCCTTTCTTTTCCACTTTTTAAGAACTCATGTGATTAAATTGATCCCTCTGAATATTTCAGGATAATCTCCCCATTTTAAGGCCTTAACCTTAATCACATCTGCAGAGTCCCTCTTGCCATGTCAGATAACATATTCATTGTTTCTGAGGATTAGAGTCTGGGCATCTTTGGGGGACCATTACTGTGCCTATCATGCCATGAAATTACTTTGTTCCACAAAGAGATTCAACTCATGCCTGCAGCATAATTAATAAATAATAAAAACTGAAAATAAGAATTCCTTTAGCTGTTTAAATGTTTGAAATGAAAGGCTTGGTCCATCGTTAAAAATATTTAACTGTTCCATTTTTCAAATTGCAGAAACAATTACTGATTGACATTAGGTAATTACTAAGCAAATTTCAATAAAGGCTTTGATATATTTGATAAATGGGGTTTAAATGCTAGTAAATGATTTAGTGAGTGCACCAACCATGCACAGCTGCCATTTACATTGACTAAGAATTGAGAATGAACTTAAAACCAGTTATCAAAATGAAGTAAATGTTTAAAACTTATGTCCACAGAAAACCTGTACATGGATGTTTAAAGCAGTTTTATTTATAATTGCCAAAACCTGAAAGCAACCAAGATGTCCTAAAGTAGGTGAAAGAATAACCTGTGGCATACCTAGACAAGGAATTATTCAGTGATAAAAAGAAATGAGCTATCAATCTATGAAAAGACATGAAGGAATTTTAAGTGCATATTACTAAGTGAAAGAAGCCAATTTAAAAAGGCTATATTCTGTTTGATTCCGACTATATGACATTCTGGAAAAGGCAAATCTATGGAAAGAGTGAAAAGATCACTGGTTGCCAGGAGTTGGGAGTAAGAGACGGATGAACAGGTGGAGTATATAGGATTTTTAGAGCGGTGGAAATACTCTATATGATACCATAATAATGGATACATAACATTTTAATTTGTTTAAATCCATAGAATGTACAACACCAAGTATAAATCCTAATGTAAGCTATGGGCTTTGGTGATTATGATGTATCAATGTAGGGTCATCATCTATAATAAATATACCACTTTTGCTGGGGATGTTGATAATGGAGGAGGCTATGCATGTGTGGGGGCAGGAGGAACATGGAAAATCTCTGTACCTTCTTTTCAATTTTTCTCTAAGATGTTTTGCTCTAAAAAAAGTATTAAAAATAAAAAATGAAGTGAATCAGATTTTGAAATTGTTTTATGAAATATAAAATTACGGTGTAATGAACACTACCACATTGTTGTCATCATAATTACATTATATCAAATGAGTGAAGAAAAGTTGTAAAGTAAAATCTGTTTTTAAATAAAATTGATTTCATCTTTATCTCATCTTTTAAAAGTATGCTTCTAAATGGGCATTACTAATGTAGCAGTAATTTATATAACAAATAAGTATATTGATCTAAGTAAATATCCTCAATAAATAAATAAATAAATAAGTACATAACATACATACATACATACATACATACATACATACATATTTATAGTACATGTCCTAAATTTTTACTTATGAGTTATCAAATTGAAAATTATTATACTAATAAGTTCATACTAAATACATTTGGTGGCTACATTACAAGTCAAAACTACATAGAATAAATGCTTATCAATCTGATATCATCACTTTTGCAAAAATTTTACAGAACAGTTAATAAGGTTTTGATTTGTCACCATTTCAATTTGCCACTGAAAAATGTCATTAAAGAATGGTTATTAAGGATGCCCAGAATTTTTCCACTTTGGAAACATTCAACAAACATTTTAAAAATACCACTTTTTCTAATAGGTAACTGAATTTTAAACATAGAACTTTAAAAGTCACAGGAACATTTGACATATAATTTATACTTACTTAGAATGCAGGGAATTTTATTTGCTGGTTATCTTAACACATATTTCTTGCTGCTAAAACATCCAAAGAAAATTTTCCAATGCATTAGCAACAGCTAGAAAACCTCCACTTTTCTTGGTTTCTCCATGGTTGTTGTATAATGGACATTTTTTTGTGAGTAGAAAAACTAGTCACAAGCAAAATCGTAAATGTTTTTAGCACATGGGCAATGAGTTACAATAATGCTTATAATTTTACTTTTATTTGATAGAAAGTATTCTTCCATTCTCAAATCATGCTATATTTAATTATGTTTATTTGTGTGCATGTTTATGATTAGTTGACATACACAGCATTGTTCCCTTTAAAAATACAGGTGAAATAAGTCAGAGAGAGAAAGATAAATAGCATGATTCCACTTATATATGGAATCCAAAAAAACAAAACAAGGAGACAAACAAACCAAAAAACATACTCTTTTTAAAATTTATTTATTTAAATTCAAGTTAGTTACTGTGTAGTATTGGTTTTAGGAGTAGAACCCAGTGATTCATCACTTACATAAAATACCCAGTGCTCGTCCTAACAAGAGCCCTCCTTAATGTCCATCACCCATTTAGAGCATTCTCCCACCCACCTCCCCTCCAGCAACTCTCAGTCTGTTCTCTGTATTTAAGAGTCTCTTATGGTTTGCCTTCCTCTGTGCCAAAAAACAGAATCTTAAATACAGAGAACAAACTAGTGATTGCCAGAAGGGTGATGGATGAGGGGATAAGTGAAATAGATAAAGGGGATTAAGAAGTACAAACCTCCAGTTATAAAATAAAGAAGTCACAGAGATGAAAAGTATAGCATAGGGAATACAGTCAATAAGATTGTAGTAATGTTGCTTGGTGATGGATGGTGACTACTTTTCATGGTGAGCACTGAGTAATGTATAGAATTGTTGAATATGTTGCACACATGAAACTAATATAACACTGTATGTCAATTATACTTCAATCAATCAATCAATCAATAAACAAACAAATAAATAAATAAATGTTAAATCCATTCCACTTACCAAACTATTCCCTGAGCCCCAGAGCCAATAGGCTTTAAGTTCTGGTAGCGCTTGAGAACTGTGAAGGTTGAGTCTCCCACTTCCACACTGTAGAATTGGTTGTCAACTTTGCTTTTGCTCATGTTGTAATGTTTGGCAATATATGACACATCCACTTGTTTATCGAAACCCTATGAAAAGAACAATAAAAATGTGAGACAAGCGAGCAACCAGAATGATCATGAGCTGTAGAAAAGCCTGTTCTTTTAATGATTACTAATTCATAGTCATCTATCATCATTATATAAACCTGCATTTCATATGCAAAATATGTATTAGTCTATGTAAAATAACCTGGAGTAAAAGAACTTAGAAAAAATACATTAAAAATATTTGGTTTTGGTATTAAAACTAATAATAATAAAATAATCTTAGATTAGGTCTACATAATCTTTTTTGAAATGTTTCATTAAAACCATTTAATTATTGAGCCGCCTGGGTAGCTCAGTCAGTTAAGCGTGGAACTTCCGCTCAGGTCATGATCTCACTGTTCCTGAGTTCAAGTCCCGCAATGGGCACTGTGTTGACAGTTCAGAGCCTGGAACCTCCTTTAGATTCTGTGTCTCCCTCTCTCTCTGCCTCTCCCCCACTCACACTCTTTCTCTCTCTCCATCAAAAATAAAATAAGCATTAAAAAATAAAAAAAAAACATTTAATTATCTATGAAGCAAACATCTACCAAACATATATTGGGCCCATATACTATGCTAGAAACTTCAGAGGTGATTCCTGATCATCCATTATAAGAGATGAGAAAGGATAGAAGATTGTATCTATATCCCTTTTCAAAAAGAAGTGAGATACAGAATAATGTGTAGTTTTAATTTTTTAATTAGGTAAACTTGAATTAAATGGTGTTGACTTCGTTTGTTCTCAATAATGCCCAAAATGTTATTATCCTTCATTAAACACTGAACAATTTTAGTCCAAATTAACAGTATTCTAAAATGACACATGACATCTTTTTATTCTTTACAAGCTTAGATTTAAATATGTTGATTGTTGTATGTTTTGTTTATCTTTAAGACAAGTCCTACTATTTATTACATTTAGCAATGGAAGAATTTGTCCTTGTAATTTGAATTATAATTTGTGAATATAATATAAATATCCATTATCCATGATTATTGTTTATCCATAAATATTTTTTTACCATAAATAAATTTATACTGCATTTTGTGACATTAAATAATTTCAACTCTGTAGCTGGAAAGGGCCTTACAAAATATTGTCTAGACTATTTCTTGTGACACACACTGGTGGATGCCTACCCAATAGTCACCCCCTCTCCTTCTTGCTTGATTTTGTTCAGGTTTTGAGCACTCTCATATTCTGTAGCCTCCTCCCCATACCCAGAATTGAAAACTGAATAATTCTCTTTAGAGGTGACATTGACCCTTAGTGGTATTTGGGTGATTTGTGGGCATGTTTTCGTATACCATATGATAGAAAATGTGCCTTGTACTTGGTTGGCTTATTGAATAATGCTAGTTTTCCTGCAATGAGTGGGACATTCAGGAATAATTTCTTATACAATGAATAGTTTCTTACATACCTTAGACTTTTGAGTTATGCCAAAGGTTTAATTACTAAACAAACAAAACCAAAACCCTGCCTTAATGTTCTGAGCCTAGAATCTAAACTAAAGGATCTTTGTATGGTTTTAACACACATTGACTTCTGAAAACCTGATTCTCACATAATTTGAAGGAAGATTTAGACCTCCTTTGTCTCTGAACCTCTGGTTGGTCATAATACCACTGTCCTTAGAGATTTTAAAATAAAAATTTCATTTCTAAATCTAAAAAAATTGAAATATAAGTACAAACTAATTTGCCCCTGCATGCTCTTGGAAAGGGAACCAGACACTACAAGTAATGTAAATGAGGAGACGACAGTGTGGACTGCATGGACATGAGTGGCAAAACCTACGAATCGAGAGCAATCTTATGCTAGCATCTTACAAGCCCAGACTCAAAGCAGAATGCAAGTCACAGGCACCCGCCTATGACTAGAAGACATATGGTGGCAGCAATCCAGTAGAAATGCACACAGACCTCAAAGAACAGAGTGGACTATAGATGAGGAATCCAGGTTGTTTAAACTGAAAATTGAAAATTCAGGTAATTTATGAATACAATAAGGAGAGGTCTGAAATTCAGGAGACAGTCCAGGAAGCACGGAACAGGAAATTAAACAAGACTATTAAAAATCAGGGCATTGTAAATTTATTCAAGGAGACAAAAATGGGATTTAGAATTTAAACAATGAGTGTGAACAACAGCAAAAACCAGAACATTAATATTTAAGCAATCCTTGATGTTAACCACAGTATCAGGAACTTCTCTCCATACAACAGTCCATTTTTACTCTAGGCTTTTTGGGTATCTCAGCAGACTAACCACCATTAAGGTCCTTCCCCCCCCCCCCCCCGCCCTGCTACCTGGTGTTGAAAGGTAAAAGGGTAACTGCTGCTAGACTAACAAATGAATTCATTTGTCAAGGTTAATTTGGGATGAAGGAAGTGCCGTAACTTCATCTGTGTGTTCTGGCCCTTTTTTACATCCTTTAACGTCCTCATTTCTGACCACCCACAAAATTCTCAGCACAAACTAGCTTCATCAAACCTACATTATCCATTTCTATATCCCCCACTTACTCTCTTCACTTCTGAAATGTCACTTGTTCCAACTACACCTCATATATATACTAATCTTAAGTAATATTTTATGTTCCAGACACTTGACTTAATGCTGTATCTTGGTACCACCCCACTCCTTCAGACTTGCCTATGGCTTTTCTAGCTCAGTTTTCAGACTAACCCTAAGAGATATTCTACTCAACATTTACAATCATTTAATCTAACAAATACTGATGATGTACATATTATGTGCCAAATTCTGGGGTTGGCCCTGGAAAAACAACAAAAAGAGAAGGTCTCTGTCTAGATGGAGGCAGTCAAGTAAGCAAGTAGTTAAATTATGGATGATATATTCTATAGTAGAATAAAGAAAAGGTGGTGGAAGCAAACAAGGAGTAGCAACTAATTGCTTGCATTCATTCATTTTCATTAATTCATTCATTTACTATGTATAATAAAAACAACTGCTAGATGCCAACCCACAGGTATAAATTGGTAATTCTTGAGAGGAAACATGATCAGTGTTTTCCCTGGACCTCCCTTCTAACTGGTTTTCAAATGTGAATGAGCACCTGAGGAGCTTGACCAAAGGCAAATCACTGTCATACCACATTGGAGATTTGGGTGTAGACCAGCACATAAATCCTGATAATCTGAGGATTAGATTGCCAGGCAATCCAGGTGGTTCTGACTTGAGGAACTTGAGATTTGAGAATCTGACTTTGAGAAAGACAGCATTACAGCAGTCATTCTCAAGATATGCTTCCTGGAGCATCAGTATCAGCATCACCTGGAAACCTGTTAGAAATGCAAATGCTCACTCCCGCCTCACACCTATTGAATCAGAAACTCTGTGGTCAAGGCCCAACAATCTGTCTCATTAAGCCCTCGAAGTATTCTGACGCATGTTGAGAACCATACACTATAGTGGAAGGATCACCTGAAGACTTTGAATCCGAACTTATACCTCTGCCTGACATATTTGAAAAGTAAAATGAGATTTCTGCATCTGCGTCAGGGAACACATTTTGTGTATTTATGTATTGCCAAATTACATTGCTCCTGGCACACAAATGGGAAACCAGAGTCCTAATTATGACAAGGATTACCCCTCATCTCATGTTGAAATATTTGAAAGAACCTCACTGACCCAGACTCAAAGTCTCAGTATTAAGAAAGGTCAACAGTTGGCCAAGTGCTATAATGAACTATATCATTTCATCTCAGCAATTATTCACAGTCCTGAGAAGCACCCTGTCATTTTTCCCAGTGCATGTCTGTAACAGAACTTTTTATAGGATGGGGAAGCTACATATAGTCTTGGCAGTTTGATAAAAATGGTTAAAACAATCACAGAGTGTATACCAGCAGCAAGATTTCAGTAAGAAGAGTATGAATTCCCAGTCAAAAAGTGACAAATAAAAGCTATCTAGTGCCTTGACACATTTTCTAAAATAAAAATTACTTCATGATCTTTTTTCTCCATTTTAAGCATGTAATTTCTCACAATGACATTGAAAATCATCATTTTTAATTAATTAATTAATTAATTTTTAATATGAAATTTATTGTCAAATTGGTTTCCATACAATACCCAGTGCTCATCCCAGCAGTGCCCTCCTCAATGCCCATTACCCACTTTCCCCTCCATCCCACTCCCCCATCAACCCTCAGTCTGTTCTTAGTTTTTAAGAGTCTCTTATGGTTTGCCTCCCTCCCTCTCTAATTTTTTTTTCCCTTACCCTCCCCATGGTCTTCTGTTAAGTTTCTCAGAATCCACATAAGAGTGAAAACATATGGTATCTGTCTTTCTCTGTATGACTTATTTCACTTAGCATAACACTCTCCAGTTCCATCCACATTGCTTAAAAAGGCCATATTTCATTCTTTTTCATTGCCAAGTGGTATTCTATTGTGTGTATAAACCACAATTTCTTTATCCATTCATCAGTTGATGGACATTTAGGCTCTTTCCATAATTTGGCTATTGTTGAAAGTGCTGCTATAAACATTGGGGTACAAGTGCCCTATGCATCAGCACTCCTGTATCCCTTGGGTAAATTCCTAGCAGTGCTATTGCTGGGTCATAGGGTAGATCTATTTTTAATTTTTTGAGGAACCTCCACACTGTTTCCAGAGTGGTTGCATCAGTTTGCATTCCCACCAACAGTGCAAGAGGGTTCCTGTTTCTCCACATCCTCTCCAGCATCTATAGTCTCCTGATTTGTTCATTTTAGCCACTCTGGTGTGAGGTGATATCTGAGTGTGGTTTTGATTTGTATTTCCCTGATGAGGAATGACTTTGAGCATCATTTCATGTGCCTGTTGGCCATCTGGATGTCTTCTTTAGAGAAGTGTCTATACATGTTTTCTGCCCATTTCTTCACTGGATTATTTGTTTTTCGGGTGTGGAGTTTGGTGAGTTCTTTATAGATTTTGGATACTAGCCTTTTGTCTGATATGTCATTTGCAAATATCTTTTCCCATTCCATCAGTTGCCTTTTAGTTTTGTTAATTGTTTCCTTTGCAGTGCAGAAGCATTTTATCTTCATGAGGTCCCAATAGTTCATTTTTGCTTTTAATTCCCTTGCCTTTGGAGATGTATCAAGTAAGAAATTACTGCGTCTGAGGTCAAAGAGGTTTTTTCCTGCTTTCTCCTCTAGGGTTTTGATGGTTTCCTGTCTGACATTCAGGTCCTTTATCCATTTTGAGTTTATTTTTGTGAATGGTGTAAGATAGTGGTCTAGTTTCATTCTTCTGCATGTTGCTGTCCAGTTCTCCCAGCACCATTTGCTAAAGAGAATGTCTTTAATCCATTGGATGTTCTTTCCTGCTTTGTCCAAGATTACTTGGCCATACATTTGTCAGTCTAATTCTGGGTACTCTATTCTATTCCATTGGTCTATGTGTCTGTTTGTGTGCCAATACCATGCTGTCTTGTTGATTATAGCTTTGTAGTAGAGGCTAAAGTCTGGGATTGTGATGCCTCCTGCTTTGGTCTTCTTCAATATTACTTTGACTATTCAGGGTCTTTTGTGGCTCCATACAAATTTTAGGATTGCTTTCTCTGGCTTCAAGAAGAATGCTGGTGTAATTTTGATTGGGATTGCATTGAATATGTAGATTGTTTTGGGTAGTATTGACTTTTAACAATATTTATTCTTCCAATCCATGAGCACAGAATGTTTTTCCATTTCTTTGTATCTTCTTCAATTACCTTCATAAGCTTTCTATAGTTTTCAGCATACAGATCTTTTACATCTTTGGTTAGGTTTATTCCTAGGTATTTTATGATTCTTGGTGCAATTGTGAATGGGATCAGTTTATTTATTTGTCTTTCTGTTGCTTCATTATTAGTGTATAAGAATGTAACTGATTTCTGTACCTTAATTTTGTATCCTGTGACATTGCTGAATTCATCAATCAGTTCTAGCAGACTTTTGGTGGAGTCTATTGGGTATTCCATGTATAATATCATGTCATCTGCAAAAAGTGAAAGCTTGACTTCATCTGCCAGTTTTGATGCCTTTGATTTCCTTTTGTTGTCTGATTGCTGATGCTAGAACTTCCAACACTATGTTAAACAACAGCAGTGAGAGTGGACATCCCTGTCGTGTTCCTGATCTCAGGGGAAAAGCTCTCAGTTTTTCCCCATTGAGGATGATATCAGCTGTGGGCTTTTCATAAATGGATTTTATGATGTTTAAGTATGTTCCTTCTATCCCGACTTTCTCGAGGGTTTTTATTAAGAAAGGCTGCTGAATTTTGTCAAGTGCTTTTTCTGCATCGATTGACAGGATCATATGGTTCTTATCTTTTCTTTTATTAATGTGATGTATCACATTGATTGATTTGTGAATATTGAGCCAACCCTGCAGCCCAGCAATGAATCCCACTTGATCATGGTGAATAATTCTTTTTATATGCTGTTGAATTCAATTTGCTAGTATCTTATTGAGAATTTTTGCATCCATATTCATCATGGATATTGGCCTCTTTTTTTTTTTAGTTCTCTTTTTTTGCTGGGTCTCTGTCTGGTTTGGGAATCAAAGTAATGCTGGCTTTATAGAATGAGTCTGGAAGTTTTACCTTCCCTTTACATTTTTTGGAACAGCTTGAGAAGATAGGTATTATCCCTGCTTTAAATGTTTGGTAGAATTCCCCTGGGAAGCCATCTGGTCCTGGACTCTTATTTGTTGGGAGATTTTTGATAACTGATTCCATTTCTTCGCTGGTTATGGGTCTGTTCCAGTTTTCTATTTCTTCCTGTTTGAGTTTTGCAAGTGTGTGGGTGCTTAGGAATTTGTTCATTTCTTCCAGGTTGTCCAGTTTATTGGCATATTATTTTTCATAGTATTCCCTGATAATTGCTTGTATTTCTGAGGGATTGGTTGTCATAATTACATTTTCATTCATGATTTTATCTATTTGGGTCATCTCCCTTTTCTTTTTGAGAAGCCTGGCTAGAGGTTTATCAATTTTGTTTCTTTTTTTCAAAAAACCAACTCTTGGTTTCATTGATCTGCTCTACAGTTTTTTTAGATTCTATATTGTTTATTTCTGCTCTGACCTTTATTATTTCTCTTCTTCTGCTGGGCTTGGGGTGTCTTTGCTGTTCTGCCTCTATTTCCTTTAGGTGTGCTGTTAGACTTTGTATTTGGGATTCTTCTTGTTTCTTGAGATAGGACTGGATTGCAATGCATTTTCTTCTCAGGACTGCCTTCACTGCATCCCAAAGGGTTTGGATTGTTGTATTTTCATTTTCATTTGTTTCCATAAATTTTTTAATTTCTTCTCTAATTGCCTGGTTGACCAATTCATTCTTTAGTAGGGTGGTCTTTAACCTCCATGCTTTTGGAGGTTTTCCAGACTTTTTCCTGTGGTTGATTTCAAGTTTCATAGCATTGTGGTCTGAAAGTGTGCATGCTATGATCTCAATTCTTTTATACTTATGAAGGACTGTTTTGTGACACAGTATGTAATCTATCTTGGAGAATGTTCCATGTGCACTCGAGAAGAAAGTATATTCTGTGACTTTGGGATGCAGAGTTCTAAATATATCTGTCAAGTCTATATGATCCAATGTATCATTCAGGGCCCTTGTTTCTTTATTGATTCTGTGTCTAGATGATCTATCCATTGTTGTAAGAGGAGTATTAAAGTCCCTTGCAATTACCACATTCTTATAAATAAGGTAGCTTATGTTTGTGATTAATTGTTTTATATATTTGGGGGCTCCTGTATTCGGCTCATAGACATTTATAATGGTTAGCTCTTCCTGATGGATAGACCCTGTAATTATTATATAATGGCCTTCTTCACCTCTTGTTACAGGTTTTAATTTAAAGTCTAGTTTGTCTGATAGAAGTATGGCTACTCCAGCTTTCTTTTGACTTCCAGTAGCATGATAGATAGTTCTCGATCCCCTCACTTTCAATCTGAAGGTGTCCTCAGGTCTAAAATGAGTCTCTTGTAGACAGCAAATAGATGGGTCTTGCTTTTTTTATCCATTCTGATACCCTATGTCTTTTGGTTGGAGCATTTAGTCCATTTACATTCAGTGTCATTATTGAAAGATCTGGGTTTAGAGTCATTGTGATGTCTGTAGGTTTCATGCCTGTAGGGATGTCTCTGGTACCTTGTGGTCCTTGCATCCTTGCAACATTTCACTCACAGAATCCCCATTAGGATCTCTTGTAGGGCTGGTGTAGTGGTGATGAATTCCTTCAGTTTTTGTTTGTTTGGGAAAACCTTTATCTCTCCTTCTATTCTAAATGACAGACTTGCTGGATAAAGGATTCTCGGCTGCATATTTTTTCTGTTCATCACATTGAAGATTTCCTGCCATTCCTTTCTGGCCTTCCAAGTTTTGGTAGATAGATCTGTCTTTGGTAGATAGTCTTATCGGTCTCCCTTTATACGTTAGAGCGTGTTTATCTCTACCTGCTTTCAGAATTTTCTCTTTATCCTTGTATTTTGCCAGTTTCACTATTATATGATGTGCTGAAGATGGATTCAAGTTACGTCTGAAGGGAGTTCTCTGTGCCTCTTTAGTTTCAATGCCTTTTTCCTTCCCCAGATCGGGGAAGTTCTCAGCTATGATTTGTTCAAGTACACCTTCAGCCTTCAGCCCCTTTCTCTCTCTCTTCTTCTTCTGGAATTCCTATGATACGTATATTGTTCCATTTGATTGTATCACTTAGTTCTCTAATTCTCCCCTCATACTCCTGGATTTTTTTTCTCTCTCTTCTTCTCAGCTTCTTCTTGTTCCATAATTTTATCTTCTAATTCACCTATTGTCTCCTCTGCCTCTTCAATCTGTGCTATGGCCACCTCCATTTTATTTTACACCTCATTTATAGCATTTTTTAGTTCCTCATGACCACTTTTCTAGTCCCTTGATCTCTGTAGCAATAGATTCTCTGTTGTCCTCTATGCTTTTTTCAAGCCCAGCAATTAATTTTATGACAATTATTCTAAATTCTTATTCTGTTATATTGCTTAAATCGGTTTTGATCAATTTGTTAACTGTCTCTACTTCCTGGAGTTTCTTTTGAGGAGAATTCTTCCATTTCACCATTTTGGGTAGTCCCTGTGGTAGCTAAACTGCAGGGAACTTCCCCTGTGCTGTCCGGAGAAACTTGTGTTGGTGGGCAGGGCCTCAGTCAGACCCGATGTCTGCCCCCAGCCCACCGCTGGGGCCACAGTCAGACTGGTGTTTACCTTATCTTCCCCTCTCCCAGGGGCAGGACTCACTGTGGAGTGGTGTGGCCCCTGTCTGGGCAGCTTGGACACTTCCAGGATTGTGGTGCTCCTTCGATGGGATCTGGCCAAGGGCATATTAGAAGGGGTGGATCCCCAAGGTGCACAGGGGAGGGAGGGGCAGGCTTACCTCGATTTACCATTGGTGGTCCCCTGTGGGAGGGGCCCTGCAGCACCAGGAGGGAGGCAGGTCCGTTATCCACAGAAGCACAGAATTGGGCGTTTGCAAGGTACAAGCAAGTTCGGTGACAGGAACTGGTTCCTCTTGGAATTTTGGCTGGTGGATGGGAGAGGGAAATGGTGCTTGCCAGTGCCTTTGCTCCCCCACCGAGCTTTGTCCTTCCAGGGCTCAACAACTCTCCCTCCTGGCGTCCTCTCTCCCTCCCTGCTCTATGAGAGCAGAGCTGTTGACCTTTAACATTCCAGATGTTAAGTCCCGCTGGCTGTCAGAACTCACGGAGTCGGGCCCCTCTGCTTTTGCAAGCCAGACTTCAGGGGCCCTGCCTTTCCCAGCAGGCTGCCCCTCCACCACCCCAGCTCCCTCCCACCAGTCCATGTAGCACACACTGCTTCTCCGCCCTCTTGTCTACCCTCAGCCTCTTCTATGGGCCTCTTGTCTACGCTTGGCTCCGGAGAGTCCATTCTGCTAGTCTTCTGGTGGTTTTCTGGGTCATTTAGGTAGATGTGGGTGGAATCTAAGCGATCATCAGGACAAGGTGAGCCCAGTGTCCTCCTACACTGCCATCTTCGAAAATTACCATTACAAAGTTTGTGAATTCACACACACACACACAATTTACTTTCAGGTTCTCTTTATACCTAACTTTGAATTAAACTTCATATAAAATCTAAAAGTTAGAAAACACATCCTTGAAAGTGCCTCAAATAATTGGGAAAAGCTATTTTAATTATTAAACAGTAAGACAGAGAGATAACGACACTGGAAATTTTCTTGGATTGATGTTGTAACCAAAATTTTGATGGCAAATATGTTGTGTTGAAAAGCTTCTGCCAGATTTCATCTGTGCCCCAAGTTTACAAATCCAAATTGAAACTCAAAAAGCTCAGGACATATTTAATACAGTATATTTTATCCTCAATTTCCATGCAGTTTTTTCATGATTATAAAGTTCAAATACAAACTTTCTCTTTAAAATGTTCCTATGAAAGTATGCCATTAAGTGTACTATAAAAAATTATCAATGCTAAAAAAATTTTCCCAGTTCAGGTCACTGGGAGCTGATAAGCTGAATCCAGGAAGGGAAGAACCAAAATTTCACACTGGGAGGGCATGACCAGACAATAAAGATTCTGAAGTTTCAAAATGGATCAGAACTACTTAAGGGACTTGTAAGAGATGGATTGCTGAGCCTCACTGAAAGTTTCTGATTCAGTAGAACCGGGGTAAGGCTAACAGTCTGTATTTTTAACAAATTCCTCACTTAAAGAACCACTATTTTATTTTATTTTCTTTAATACAATTTATTGTCAAATTGGCTTACATATAACACCCAGTGCTCATCCCAACAAATGCCCTCCTCAATGCCCATCACCCATGTTCCCCTCCCCCCACCCGTCCCCCATCCACCCTCAGTTTATTCTCTGGATTTAAGAGTCTCTTGTGGTTTGCCTCCCTCCCTCTCTGTTTGTAACTATTTTTTCCTCTTCCCTTCCTCCGTGGTCTTCTGTTTAAGTTTCTCAAGATCCACATATGAAGTGAAAACATAGAATATCTGTCCTTTTCTGACTGACTTATTTCACTCAGCATAATACCTTCCAGTTCCATCCATGTTGCTGCAAATGGAAGGATTTCATTCTTCTCTCTGCCAAGTTGTATTCCATTGTATATATAAACCACATATTCTTTATGCATTCATCAGTTGATGGATACTTAGGCTGTTTCCATAATTTAGCTATTGATAAAAGCACTGCTATAAACATTGGGGTACATGTGCCCCTATGCATTAACACTCCTGTATTCCTGTAGCGAAATTCCTAGTAGTGCTATTGCTGGATCACAGGGTAGATCTATTTTTAATTTTTTGAGGAACCTCCCCACTGTGCTCCAGAGCAGCTGCACCAGTTTGCATTCCCACCAACAGTTCAAGAAGGTTCCCATTTCTCCACATCCTCAACAGCATCTGTAGTTTCCTGATTTTTTTTTTATTTTAGCCACTCTGGTGTGAGGTGGTCTCTCAGTGTGGCTTGGATTTGTATTTCCCTGATGATGAGTGACACTGAACATCATTTCATGTGTCTGTTGGCCATCTGGATGTCTTCTTTGGAAAAGTGTCTATTCATGTCTTCTGCCCATTTCTTCACTGGATTATTTGTTTTTTGGGTGTTGACTTTATAAGTTCTTTATAGATTTTGGATACTAGCCCTTTATCCAATATGTCATTTGCAAATATCTTTTCCCATTCTGTCAGTTGCCTTTTGGTTTTGTTGATTGTTTCCTTTGCAGTGCAGAAGTTTTTATTTTCATGAGGTCCCAATAGTTCATTTCTGCTTTTAATTCCCTTGCCTTCGGAGATGCATCGAGTAAGAAATTGCTGCGGCTGAGGTCAAAGGGGTTGTTGCCTGCTTTCTCCTCTAGGGTTTTGATGGTTCCCTGTCTCACATTCAGGTCCTTTATCCATTTTGAGTTTATTTTTGTGAATGGTGTAAGAAAGTGGTCTAGTTTCATTCTTCAGCATGTTGCTGTCCAGTTCTCCCGGCACCATTTGCTAAAGAGAATGTCTTTAATCCATTGGATGTTCTTTCCTGCTTTGTCCAAGATTACTTGGCCATACATTTGTCAGTCTAATTCTGGGTACTCTATTCTATTCCATTGGTCTATGTGTCTGATTTTGTGCCAATACCATACTGTCTTGATGATGACAGCTTTGTAGTAGAAGCTAAAGTCTGGAATTGTGATGCTTTGATTTTCTTCTTCAATATTACTTTAGCTATTCAGGGTCTTTTGTGGTTCCATACAAATTTTAGGATTGTGTGAAGAATCAGTATTTTAGAGAATAGTAAATATAAGAGACGTAAGAGGTCACCATTTAAAGAGGGCTAGTTGGCGAAGTAAAAACGGGAAGCAATGCATGTCAAACCAAGTAAACAAAAGACATGGAATTAAAAATGTCATGGTGACTCTCCTTGGAATCATCACCTCATTAGCAGGCCCAGACATCATATTCCCAGGGATGTGTTTCATAGGTATAATATAGTATCCAACTGATGCTCTCTCAATTAGCTCATAAAAATAAACATTCCATAATCTGTTTATATTGAATTTATACTAAAATACAAAGGTATTCATAAATGCTCATCAAAATGGAAAGTCTTTCCAGAGAAGAAATTAGTTAATTATAAATAAGTAATATTGTATTTAAAAATTGTAAATCACCACAGTGGTAACTTATGAAAATCAATACGGTTCAAAATAATTATAGGTTTAGAACAGTTTATTCTATTATTGATTCACATTATTTTTTTAAATAACTCATTCCTCCACTGAATATTAATATCATGTTTAAATTTCTTTTAATGTTTATTTATTTTTGACAGAGAGAGAGACAGAGCATGAGCGGGGGAGGGGCAGAGAGAGAGGGAGACACAGAATCTGAAGCAGGCTCCAGGCTCTGAGCTGTCAGCACAGAGCCCAACGCGGGGCTTGAACTCACAGACTGCCAGATCATGACCTGAGCCGAAGTCAGACGCTCAACCGACTAAGCCACCCACGTGCCCCTCATGTTTAAATGAATCAATGTTTCTATGTGGATATAGGAGAAATTTTTTCTGCAAAAATTCAAAGCAAACCCATTTCCTCTCTATCCCCCATCTGTGAAAAAATTTTAAAGCTAAATTAAAAGAAGATATTATTGCCACTGGCAGTCTGGTAGGCAGAGAGGAAATCTGAATATAATCTGTTCTGTGAAAAGACTGCACTTTATGCAGACCTGTAAGAAAGGGCTTTGTGGAATGAGTCCGCATTATCAGTTAGTTGCTAGCCTATAGCTATGGAGTTTTGCAAAGAAAAATGTCCTACATTACTGATCTTATCCTGCAGGTATCCAAAGCTTTGACTGCATTCTTCTCAAATTTAATAACCTATATGCCACAAGTATTCCCTCCCCATTTTCATTTGTGTATGACTGTCCTAAGTTACTGCTAGTCATTTCCTGAGCAGGAGACATTAAGGTTTAAAAATATGTAGAGGTTGAGCTTCCTTAGTTTCTCTTGAATGGTACAGCTGAAAATAACACCAAGCCTGGATTAGTTCTGCACTTAACACCTGTGAAAACTTGAGCAAGTCATTTTATTCTTTCATTCATTTATTATTTATATTCTGTGTGGTTCCAAAAAGGATTTGTGTAGAACACCGTAAAGGATATGGGAACAATAAAATCATTAAATCCAGTTTTAGGAACAGACCTCAAATAAAGCAGGCTGGGAGATGACAGTTTTACCAGAAGGCTTAAGTTATGACTATCTATTGCTTTGAGCACAAAACTTAGTGTCATTCTTCCACTAAGCCAAAAGAAAAACATAATGACAACCAACAACAAAACACAATTAAGTGGCAAGTTTTGATTCATTAATCTCACAGAATATATCATACCAGACCACTTCATAGGAAAGATAAAATCTCTCTAGTACTTAACTCAGGAAGAATATTCAATAGTTCTTTATGTAATAACCCGGAATCAAACATCAAATAGTAGATATATTTTTAATCAAAAGCATAAAAATATTTTTCATATGATTTACATGACATCAGCTCTCAATAATTCAAGGGGAGAAAGAAAGGTAAAGCAGTATTAATTGCTTACTTGCTAAAGGTGAACTCTGTATGTATTCTGTTAAATACTGTATTTAACACTAACTACAGGTGAGGAAAGTGGCGTACAGAGCTGTTAATTGGTTCAACATTGGTTGAATTAATGGTCTTAGAACCATTAATTAGTTGTGTCAATATAAATTGAAGTTTATTCAACTCTAAAACGTGTTTTTTTTGTTTGGTTTTTGGTTTTTGTTTTTGTTTTTTTGCTAAACCATTCACTAATTCAGCTAGAATAATTTAGAACAAGGATATGGTTTTCTTATGATAAGGTGAGCTATGGGAATAGAGCTTAGAAGATCAAGAGAAATGAATGAATAACATGTCCTTCTCTTGTATTTATCTATTGTCTTAGCCTGGAGTTTGAACTTAGATGAACATTACATAATTCAAGATTGAAGTAGACAGTGTTGATGAGGGAAAGGTGGATTTTCAGAACTGCCTAGAAATGTAAAGGGTCTGATTCTATTTGCTTGTTAAATATATATTGATCACTTACTGTATGCCAGGCACTATTGAAGATGCTAATGGATATACCATATCCATGCTATGGATAGCCAAGATAAATTAGCTACAAAATGAGCCTACAGAAAATTAACTGGTTAATCTGTTAGATATTATTTTAGTATTGTCATTTGGATACAGAAAAGTATCTGGCAAAAGTGGTGATTGTGCTTTTGGTATAAATGATGTTGAGCTATTCATTCTCATATAATGACCAGTTATTTCATGCAGCTATTCCATGCAGAATGAGTTATTCCATGCAGAATGACCATGAATATTATGCAGAATACCATAATATGGGTTCAATCCATTTTAAATCTGAATCAAATAATTTACATATGAGTTTTAAAAAGGGAGATTTGAGACAACAATACTTAATGATATTTAGGATTAGATTCTGTTTTGTCAAGAGCATATTTTCTCCACTCTGTTTCTTAAAGTATTACTCTCTGAGGAGGATTACAGCCTGAAAGGTATATGACTTTTATATTGGTTTCCCAGAGATGGATACTCTGTGGAATCAATGGCTTATAACAAATCAATAATGCAGTAACTTTAAGACTTAAATTATGTTTAACCATTATTTTCAAAGACGTGAAAAAGCACACTGCAGTAATCAATAATAAAGTGGGAATGGCTTCTGCCCCTTGTCATTTATATATGAGGGCAGAAAAGTAATACTGCTTGAATGCTTGCTAATCACCAAGCTAGTATTAGGACAAGACACGGTGCTAGGTGTATAATAAATCATTTCATGTAAGACTTAATATTCTGATTTTGCCATTGAGAAATCCTAGACTGAGAACTTTAGCAAAGGGTAAAAATCCAGCTTTTCTCTAAGAATCATGACTGTCAGTTCTCAGTCAAGCTTTTTACAATCTTATACTCAGTATACTTATTTATGGAATAACAGCGATATGCTACTCTTTTCATTAGTGAGAAGGTTAAATGAGATCATCTATGTAAAGCTCTTAGTATGGTATAAGCTTACTTAAAAAACCATCAACAAAGTTTACTACTACTAGTATAATTATTATTATTGATAATAATAATTATACTAGTACAATTATTATTATTGAGAAGATAACATTTAAAAGCACGTAGCTAAATAGCAATTTTAGAATGTTTTTAACAAAAAGTTGGCTTGAACTGTAGTGCCATCCCAAGACACTATAATATTGCTATATAGTCAATACATAACCAACAGGGTTCAGAATGGTTAGGTAATAAAATATTTTTCTGTGTTTTCATCTGTGGCAAAAACAGTGTTCCATGAATATTCACATCCTCTACTACATTCCCCAGCCTTCCCCTGCAGTACTGTTGGGGCCATGTGATGATTTCTGGCCAATGGATTACAAGTAGAAATGGCAGGTGTTAGCTAAATTCAGGGGCATTTAGGGGATGTGCCACCACAATCCATCTCTTTCCATACTATGGTGTCTTAGCTGGCACATCACAAGATAGTAAGAACCTAAATTCTTGAGTCACCAGATAGAGAAGAACCCTTGTTAACCTGTACTAGACTTTGTATAAGAAGAAATAAACTTTTGCTCTGATAAGTCACTGAGACTTGAGGTCTATCTATTACTGCAGTATGTTTTTCATTCAACAAATACTTACTTTGGTCTTACAATTGTCACTCAATGTTCTAGGCACAGAGAATATAAAGTTCCTGCCCTCAAAGAGCTTAATATTAAATTCTCTCTTAAAGGATCAAACTTGGAATGCTGGCTTCATTACCACAATGATTTAGCCTACTAAACTAATCACACTGAATTCTACATTTTTTATTTACACGTTCTCAATTTGTCTACAATAAAAAAAGAAGTATAAAATAGCCAGTAATAAGTGGTATTATATAGTCAAGACAGGAAAAATTTTCCACCTTATTAAATAATAGTTAATTTTTAAAGAAACTCTTTCTTAGGGTAGGAGTAAGAGGTTATGTTTCCTCAAAAGGAAAGTAAAAAGTCATTTAGGAATCAAAATGTTTACAAAGAGTTGTCTCATATGTTTTTTAGAAGGGGAAATTAGAGTTTATCAAATGCTACATTTAAAAATATGGACACTGGAACCCTGTTTTCATTTACACAATAAAGAACATTATTCTTAAATCCAAATCATTATATTATTAAGATTCTTTCATTGCACAATTATAAAAAGATCTAATTAGTACTTAAGTTTAGTAGTTCCATGTTCTCCAAAGTCTGGGTTTTCATCTTTTGGATATGCACTTTTGTAACTGCCTTAACATTTTTAGGAATCAGTTAGAGATGTATAGAGTATATAACCAAATAAATATTCACCTTTAGAGAAGATGAACAAAAGAAGAGTTGAATGACACATTCCAGATTGGAACTGGTTTTGGAACTCATGATCTAAATTAACATTATTCTTCTTAACCTACTGAAAAATTCAGCTTTTGTATATCATGCACCCCAACTTCAAATAATACCTGTACAGAAAAGCAAAATTATCACTTAATGTATTTTCCAAAGTCTCACATGGAATTAAAATAGAGCATAATGAATGCATTGATTACTAAAGAACACTATGCAGATCAAAATAGAATGCACATATTGATGCTTTCCTTACAGAGCATGATTTACCATACACTGAAAACCACAGGTAATTCTGGGATATTTTATAGCACAGCTATTTTTAAAGATGTAGGCAATAACTTCATTTAATCTGATTAATGCCTTAACCATAATTAAACGTATAGTACAAAGCTATATTTATATTCATGTTTAAGATCATTCAAGAAGTCAAGTTTGACCTTTTCGTGCTTCAAGCAAACCAAACACATACCCGCAATCAACCAATACAGAAAGTTCACCATTATAGAAACAGATCTTAAGACCTTTACACTTTTTTGTTAATCTTTGTAGCATAACTAAATCTATTCATTAACTCAAATAATTATTTAATAAGTCATTAGGAAAAAAAAAACCTTCCCAAGGTATAAGACATAAATATAACATTAAATTTTCTCTTTTGAAATTTTCTGCAGCCATTGTCACATGTGAACATATGGAAAAAAAGTACTTTCAAACATGATGAAACATTCATTCATAAAAATAGCTATGCTAGCTATTATCCTGATAGTATATATATCTCAGTGATTTATTTCATGATTCAAGATATACCATGTTTTCACAAGAATGTTTGCTATGTCTTTAGTAATTTACCCATGGACAGCCCATGCATGAAAGCATATACATACAGTAAAACCTTGGATTACGAGTAACTTGTTCTGCGAGTGTTCTGCAAGATGAGAAACATTTCTAATCAATTTTAATTTGATAAACGAGCAATGTCTTGCAATATGAGTAGTATGTGATACCAAATGTCACATGATCACAACTGAGCCAATGGCTCTTCTCTATCTCTCTCTCGCTCATTGCAGTATTGTGGGTGACCATCTCCCATGCTCGGATCTTAGCCATGGTATTTGGCAGAAATCAGTGATTTTTCAGAACATTGAAAGGTGCCCACAACCAGCACTAGTGTATTTTTTGTCCCTTCAAAGTACCAATGGACAGTGCTTTGTTTTTCCATACAAGAGTTAGCTTAGGAATGCGTTGCTTCACTCTAGGTCAGACTGCCTGCAGATATAGACCCTTTCCTCTGCTGCCTTATTGTGAGTTACATTAAATAGAGTATATGACAAGAGCTTATTAATACTGTAAATGTAGTCAACATCCAAGCGTATACAATAGCCCCCGTGCAGAAAAAGATTCCATTGAGCCAATAGCTAGCAGTGATTCCATTAGTGATAGTGAAAGTCATCCTACACAATAACCCACCTCTCCTCTTTCTTATCTCCCTCACACCAGCCATGAAGGTTTTCAAAGGTAAGTGCAGGTTGATTTGCTTGTTTTTCTTTATGTTTTGAATTTTCTTTATTATTTTGTATTATATTACAGTATTGTAATCATTTTTATATGAATATTTTTGGGTTGTGGATGAATCATCTGAGTTTCCTTTATTTCTTATGGGGAAATTCACTTTGATATATAAGTGCTTTGATGATAAGCATGTTTCCAGAACGAATTATTCTCACAAACCAAGGTTTTATTGTATTGGGATTTTAGACAATGAATGCAAAATTAAACGCAATGTATAAAAGCAGATATAGAAGAAAGTCAGAGCTGGGCTTCCTCAAATAATACACAGGACAAGAAATCCCTTGAAAGGAAAAACTAAGACAATTTTTTTCTTTCCCTGTTACATGAAAAACTAAAATAATAAAGGAAAGGTTTATCAGTTTATATCTCAAAATTATAGCCATTCATTTACAAAATACAAAGAACTTCAAATATATCCATGCTCAATCTACTGATTCCCTTAAACCATATTTATAGGAAGTCAGTGTCTAATTTGGTGTTTTGAGGTGGCAGACAATCTCCGCAAAAATCTAAAATATACAAACGATGCCATTTATTTCATAGACCACCAAAAATGGTTTTCAGTTTCCCTGTAAGATTATACAGGTTTTCCTTTGCCTTGCCCCATCAAAATGTCTTTTCCTTTGCTGCTCCACTCCTCTTTGCTGGTATAAAAGACTTCTTTCCATCTAAGATGGCCATCCAATGAAGTGTAAAAGTTTTAACCACATAGTTCCATCATCTTTGAAACAGAAACACCATAACCCATCAAATGAAATAAAGTTGAGCAAATCAAGATACTTCAAATTCAATATGCTTTAAAGCAAAAAACTATATTTTTAAAACTATAACCCTGGCATCAGGTTTAATGGTATTTTTTTAATGTCCTAGGTACTGTAATCTGAACATATCACTTAAAACTAAACCATTCCATGGGCATTCTAGAATACCCATCTTTTTAAGTTCCCTGGTTTACTTATTTCCAGGTTTATAAAAAGTTCTAAGGAGTGAACATAGCCCATAAAGTATTTGCTAACATCCTCAAATTTCTAAAGATTAAGAGAGGAACATGATGCACTAAAAAATAATAAATCAGAAGTGATCAACAATGTTGCTACAAGAGCAAGTTTTTGTTTCTGTTTTTGTCTTTGTTTTTGAGAAAGAAAGAGAGCTCAAGCAGGGGAGAGGGGGAGAGAGAGAGAGAGAGAGAGAGAGAGAGAGAATCTTAAGCAATTTTACTTTCTATATTTTCTGTAACTGCTTATTGATAACAAATGAAAAAATTGGAAATATTACATAGTATAAAAATCCACAGATTAAGATTCAAGAGACCTGGATTCTGAATACACTTGACCAGTTGTTGACAAATTACTTAAGGTCTTTGTGTATTGTCTGTCTGACAAGAAGTTGGAAACATCCTAACCCTGCTGGTGATCAGGTTAAACACAACAGCATACCAGGAACCTGTGAAATGCCTCAGGAAACAAGAAGCTTCCAAAAACACAGTTTGAAAGTAAATCCCTGCGCATAACTGTCTCTAAAACTGAAAACACTCTTTTCTCTAAATTGCTAGAGTAGTAAGTCAGGCACAGGGCTACAGAAAAGAAAAATAAATAAACAAACAGACATCAAATAAAAATTCTACATGGAAAGTAAACAAAATGTTCAGAGTCACAACCAGCAACATTCTGCTTACTATAATATTTTTATATGTTTTAAAATCTATACAATATGCATGTATCTAGATACCAAAAGCTAAAAAAAAAAAGCAAAATACCAAAAGCAAAAAAAAAAAAAAATCAGAGTCATTAATAAAGCTCATGCTTTACTTCTCTTTATTCCTTTGCTTTAAAAGAACTCTCACTAGAAAGAGACATTCTGCATCTGTGCACAAAGATCAGGAGCTGACTGGAAAAATAGAGTTAACCTACAAAAAGACTGGATTGAAAACTACAGCTTAAGTTTTAAGATCTTTCTTATTGATCATCTTTGAAGTTCAGACTTAACCTTGAGATACATAAAACATGAATTAGTTTTTTGTTTGTTTGCGGTTCACTTTATAAGTGTTAATGGCCATCGTTAATGAATAGGCTCTCGGAATCTAAGGAAACAGCACACAGTCAAATAGCCTGCCAGTGGTAGGGCCCAGACATTCTACCCAGAAGTTCAGGCCTGCTCATTTCAACCAATGCACAGTCACAGTTGCAACTGCTTACCTAAACCAAAATATACATCATTCATTGATTCATTACGCAAATATTCAGTGACAGCCCACGCCATGCCACAAGTTGTGGTTAGCACTCTGGCACATCAGTGTGCGAATGAGACAAAATTTCAACAGCATGCTGGGTAAATATTCAACAACCACAGGGAGGGAGGGGACTTGTTTGTAGTAATTGCTTATTTACATAATGTACATACTCCGATAGTAACAGACTTCAATCTACTGACCTCACACCATTGAACTTTGAGTTGGGGAGAGAGGTGCTCAATCAACTCTTGTGAGCCTGTGTGAGCTTGCTCCACCACACCAGTGAAAAAATTCCTGCCCTTGTGAAAAATGCATTTTAGCGGAGAGAGAGACACAACATACTAGTCACACATATGGTATACCAGCTACCAAAAAGTGTTATAGGGGGAGAGGAAGTCTGAGAAGTCAGGTAGGCAGACTAGGTAAGAAGGGGCAATTTTAAATAGGAGAACCAGGAAAGGTTCCCTTAAAAAATGACATTTGAGCAAAGTCCTGATGGTGGTGGAAGAGTGAGCCAAGTAGACATTAAAGGAAGAGCATTTCTGGGAAAGGGTCTCTAGGTGACTACATGGTAAAGGCTTGGGTATTTACTTTAAGAATTTTGGTTTTTACCATAAGTGAGATGGAAAGACATTGAAAGGTTTTTCTGTTTTGTTTTGGTTTTAGCCAAGGAGAGGCATGATCTCACTTATACTTTTCAAATATGACTTTTGCTGATGTTTTGAGAGTTCACTATGTGGGGGTGAGCAAAGGAGGAAGCTCTGGTGATCATCCAGGCAAGAGGCCATAGTAGGTTGAATCACTAAATTCTACTCCTGAAACTAATTACACTATCTGTCAGCTAACTAGAATTTAAATAACAGTTGGGTCAAAGTGGTAGTGGACAGAATGTTGGGAAGTGGTGAGATTTCAGATATATTTTAAATATAGAGCCAACAGTATTTACTAACAAACTGAATGGGAAGTGCTGCCCAAAAGAGATTCCAAAGATTTTGTTCTAAGGCCCTGAGAAAGGTGAATCTAGCATTTACTGAATTAGAGTAGAGCAATTTTGGAGAAAAGTTCAGGAATTTGGTTCAGTGTCTGCAGAGTTTGATAGGCCTGTAAGTGAAGATGTAGGACAGGCACTTGGGCCTGAGTCTGATTTTGGAGAGAGGTTTGGGTTGGCCACATAATTGTGGAAGTAGTCAAGATACTGATAATACTTAAAACACTGGGACCCAATTGGAGCACCAGAAGAATGAATGCAAATTTATTTGAAGTTTAGTTAGCCATTTAACAAACACATGTTCTAGCAAGTACTAACTCACTTAATTCTCATGACCCTGGAAGGTAGGTACTATGATTGTCCTCTTTTTGCAAATTTAGAAACTACAGCACTGAGAGATTAAGTAACTTGCCCAAGGTCACAAGTAAATGGCTAATAAGTGGTAGATTTGGAGTTTCTAACCAAGGCTGTCCAGATCCAGAGTTCTTGTTAGAGACTGGAAGTTATCTAAAGGCCTGAGGCCTCCAGCACTATGACATTCAGAGGTCAGAGAGATGAGGCAGATCAGTAAATCCTATTTGTAGCATGTAACAAACACGTTTTATTCTCCAATAGAAATTCTACTTATACTCAGAGAGAATATTTGTTTCCCTGTATACATTTTTACATTTTCTGTAATAAGCACATATTACTTCTAGAATCAGAAAAAACTTTACTAAAATAATAGAAGGTGTAGTTATTTTTTAAACCTTGTTTCAATGGATGCATGTCACTGCCTGTTTACAGTACAGCTCAGTGAGAAGATACAATGAAAATCATTACAGAAAAACTGAATTGCTTTTTGCTTGGGGCATGAATAAAGTTACTATATAATTTATTATCCAAAGAACAGTCCTGAGAGTAAAAAGGAGCACTATTAATTATACCATAACAATAGGCTGAATTTAGGATTACCCTAAACATACCTATAGTAGGAAAAAGCACCCCAGGTAGCTTCTTTTTTTTTTAGTTTTTTTTTAACATTTATTTATTTTTGAGAGAGAGAGACAGACCATGAGCAGGGGAGGAGCAGAGAGAGAGGGAGACACAGAATCCGAAGCAGGCTCCAGGCTGTGAGCTGTCAGCACAGAGCCCGACACAGTGCTCGAACTCACGAACCGTGAGATCATGACCTGAGCTGAAGTTGGATGCTTAACCTACTGAGCCACCCAGGCACTCCCAGGTAGCTTCTTTCCTAAGAATAGTGTGTGTGAATAGAGGAAAGCAGTCTTTTATCTGGTCCGTTTACACTACCTTCTTATTATTGTTCGTTGTAGGTTAAATATACCTTTATTTGCTATTATTATTGTTTACCCTTTTACCAACTACCAGTTAGCACTGGGCATCAAAAAACAAACTAAGCACCCCCTGCATGTTACTATATGTGGGTATCAGAGAACTGCTACATAGAGCTCATTAGTCCTTAGGATGAGAAATGATAACACAGACTTCAGCTATTTTGATGATTGAAGCCACATTCAAGGATTAGGAAAGACATATTACTGACATCAAGTATAAATAAAATCTAATAAGAAATCACATTACACAGTGATTAAACACTATTATTTGTAATCATTAAAAAGAATTATCTTCATTTCTATTCTAACTTAAGAAAACTGGGAAAGAAAAAACATCTAACTACCCACCTCTAATTCCCAAGTCATTTAAAATCTATATCAATACTAACTTGGTGTAGAACATAGGCAAGCTGAAATGGCAAAATGGAAATACAAGGGAATATACTGTACCTTGTTTTACCTGTAAGGAACACACACCTGACAAAAGGCAATTTTCACATCCAAGGTTGGTTCACTGCAGTAGTACAATAAATGGAGGCTCATAAATACCTATAGAAAAAGGGGGGGGGGCATGAATTTCTAAATCACCTAATTTTTCATTATTTAATAGCATAAACTTTAATATAAACTAAACACAAGGTGTCGTGCATAACATATATTCAGCATAATCCTTATCCCGACTAGTACTAGGTACTTTTCACAAATCATAAACACTAAATAATAAAATAAGGTAAGATGTTTTATTTTTATAATGATCAACACCATCACAACCATAAAGATTAGATAAAAAGAATTGGATATACTTAATAAGTTAAAGTTTAGAACAATTTATTATAGAGTACTTTCAGTTCTAGGCAACTAACTTTAAAAATCTCAAACATATGCTCAAGAGCATATATAGCATGTTTATTGCAGAATAAAGGGACTTTTAAATAAACACTAATTGATAATAGAATTATATATAGGACTTGAAATAACTGAATTCAAGCTTAAGGTATCAGCGTAGATAAATTTTTCAAACATGATGTTGAGTGGGGGAAAAGGCAAGTTTCAAAAGGGTATGAAGATCATTATATTATTAATATAAAATTTTAAAATATACAAAATCATACACATTACTTTGTTATATAATCATAAGACCAAAACCAAGAAAAAAAAATGGGCACTATATTAACATAAATTTAATCTTGGTTAAGTACAAAGATTTCAATTACATTATTTTCCATATATTTAAAATATTTTATAATTTTGCAAAGTATTAAGGACAGGATAAAATCATGTAATGGTGGTAATGCCAAATTAAGCACTGTCTTATTGAGTATGATGAAGCAGCATCAGAGAAATCCAACTGAAATCTTTTTCAGTTCAGTTAAGCTCACTTTACTGAATATATTGTGTGCAAGACACAATTCTGTGAGTTAAACAATTTTAAAACCACGATTGACACAAGACTTCTGTTTCTAGAAAAATGAATGATTTGATATCCTAAAAACCACTCAGTGTAAAACTCCTAAAAAATTAAATGAAATATACAAATTATATTTTTAATGCATAACTGAAGTGCCAGAAGGAAAAGAAAGAAAGAAAGAAAGAAAGAAAGAAAGAAAGAAAGAAAGAAACGAATAGGAAAGGAAAGGAAAGGAAAGGAAAGGAAAGGAAAGAAAAAAGAAAAGAAAAAAGAAAAGAAAGAAGAAAAGAAAAGAAATTAATTCTGAGGCTGAAAACAATGTGAAAGAATTTATGCAGAGAAGTAAAAGAGCTGAAGTTGCCTCTTGTCCCTAGGTCATCTGCTGATGTCTGAAGATGAGAACTTTCATTTTTAGATAGTAGCATGTAGAATCCAAGAAACAAAGCTTAGAATCTATCTATGGTGGGAAGTCACATTGAAGACACCTGCATGGAGCTTAATAGAGAACTTTTAAACAAACTTTAGAACTAGCAAAACAATCCCAGAAGGAAGGTCTGAATTGTAAGAAAAAATATTTTACGTGGGAACTTCGTAGATTTTTTAAATTTAAGAAAGAATGAAAGGGCAAGAACATATAAAACATTCCTGAAGAAGAGCAAAATGGGTGTTTGTGGAGGTTAGGAGGGTCCACAGTTGCAGTTAGTAAATGTATGTGGGATCGATGCAGAACTAGACCTATAAATTAATAAAGAGCCAAAAACAGACACATACATACATGGAAACCTAATTATGTTAAAGTTTGCATCGCAAATATTTGGGGAAAGAAGAAACAATGCATTAAATCATGCTGAGACAATAGGTCATGCATCATAAATATGGGGGATGTAGGTGGGGTAGAAGCACACCCCTGTTGAAAGACAATACTCTATCAGATCTTTCACACTTCTCCATATCTTGCAAACAGAAGCACTGGCTGTCTTTATTCCAGACTATCTTCTCAAGGATAATTACAAAGCAAACAGTCTTGGAAGAGAGAGATAGTATCTCCCTCTGGAACAAAGGGCAGGTTTGATTACTCTCCAGTATAATAAAGATAAGGTGTCCCTCTGGGACAAGCCATGCTTACTGCCATTATAAATACATGGCTTCCTTTGCCAGTGTAAATACACTCCTTTGGAGTTCCTCTTCCAAAATGTAACCCACTCTATATGCAGTAGTCACCCGACCTTTGAGTCACCCTACGTGATTGAGGGCTGAGGAACGGGCATGAATGTTGACATTCTAGCTACTGCTATTAATGTGAGTAACAAGAATCTGTGTCTACTTCTTCAAGCTACGTGGTAGAGTCACGCATGTTTGTTTCATCATTATTTTTTTATTTATTATATTTTTATAAAATTTTTTTATGTTTATTTTTGAGAGAGAGGGAGAGAAAGTGAGAGTGGGGGAGGGGCAGAGAGAGACAGGGACAGAGGATCTGAAGCATGCTCTGCACTCGCAGCGGAAAGCCTGATGCAGGGCTCAAACTCAGCAACCGGGAGATCATGACCTGAGCCAAAGTTGGACAGTTAACTGACTGAGCCACCAAAGTGTCCCTATTTCACTATTATTTTTTTAAACCTTACATATATGAAATACCATTTGATATGTCAAATATTTTATAATAGGAAAAAATTCAAGTGACACAAGGACCTAGTGGTCCTTTATTCTTTTGCTAGACATTGCTGTGTAGGCACAAATGCCTGGAATCAAAACACTCATAATAGCCATTAATGGGAAATGATCTTGAAGAGAAATGCTGAGGGGTATAAAGAAGGAAGATAGAAGAAATTGTGCTTGATGATAACATTAAACTACTGAATTAAGAAATTCGGGAACTTTTCTACTTCTAGACTTTCTGTTATATAAGAAGGTGAATCCCCCATTAAAAAAAAACTACTAAAATATACTCAGAAAGCAAAAACTAAAACAAAGCAACAACAAAAAATATGATTTACTCCTCAGATTTTAATCTGTGAGATTATTTGATTGTATCCATGAGATTTCAAGGAGATTTATATATCATTTCTGCCAATTACCTCTACTTTTTAAATTTTTAAATTTAGTTTTAAATCAGGTATAATTTACACATAGCAAAATGAACTGTTCTTAAGTATCTATGTTGATGAGTTTCGACAAATGCACATCCACGTAACTCACATTCCAATGAAGATAAAAAATAGTCTGAAAACCCTAGCCCCCCCAAGCAAACAATGTTCTAACTTCTTTCAATATAAATTGGTTTTTCTTGTCTTTGAACTCACATAAATGCAACCATACAGTATGCACTCTCTTTTGTTGGGCTTCTTTTGCCCAGCAATATGCTTTTAGTACTCAGCCATATTGGCATAAATTTTAGTAATGGTTCATTCAATAATGGCGTTTAATGCATCACAGTGTGCTATCCATCTACTTTAGGACATTTGAGGTGTCTCTAATTTTTAATATTATTAATAATGCTCCTATGAATACCTACGTACATGTATTCTTGTATAAATATGCTTTCATTTCTCTCAGGAAAAGTACCAAGAGAAAAAATTGTTAGATCATGAGATTAGGAATATATTTTATTTATGAAAAACTGAGAGACACATTATCAATCCCCTGCAGCAATGTACGAAATTCAGGTGTTTTACATCTTTGCCAACATTTGGTTTATCAGTTTTCTAAATTTTAATCATTCTAATGGACATTTAATTACATTTTGTTATGGTTTTATTTTTTATTTCCCTGATGACTAATGATGTTGAGCTTATTTTTATTTGTTTATTGGCCACTTATTTATAATCCTTTGTGAAGTGCCTTTTCAATTTTTTTACCCATTTGGTGGTGGATTATGGGTGGGGGGGAGGAGATTATCTCTTATTTTTTACAAAATATAGAAATCTTTTATTTCAGATGAAAGTTTTCTGTCATATATACATATTATAAATATTTTCTTTCAGTTTGTGGCTTCATATTGAACTTAGAAATGCTGTCTTTTAGTAATATTTAATTTTTATGAAATGCATTTCCTTTGTCTTTCTTTTATTAGTAGTGCTTCCTTGAGTTTATCAAGGGTGTGATCCACACCAAGTTCACAAAGATATTCTTCCACATTTTCTTCTTGAAGCTTTGCGTTGTTAATTTTACTTTTAGGAATATAATCCACCTGTAATTAATTTTAATCTAAGGTGTGATTTTTTTTTAACGTTTATTTATTTTTGAGACAGAAAGAGACAGAGCATGAACGGGGGAGGGTCAGAGAGAGAGGGAGAGAGAATCTGAAACAGTCTCCAGGCTCTGAGCTGTCAGCACAGAGCCCAACACGGGGCTCAAACTCATGGACCCTGAGATCATGACCTAAACTGAAGTCGGACGCTTAACCGAGCCATCCAGGCGCCCCATAATCTATGGTGTGATTATATATTGAGGTATATATTGAAGTTCATTTTTCTCCTTATAAATAGCCACTTGTTCAAGTATCCTCAGTCATAATAACTTCCTTTCTATACTGAGTTACCTCACTGCCTTCGTCAAAAAATCAATTGACTGTACAAATGTGGATCTATTTCAGGAACTTTTTTTGGTTCCATTGACCTACTATCTATTTTTACCCCATTATCATTCTGTCTTGATTACTGCAGCTTTATAATAAGTCTTCAAATTAGGTAAGTCCTCCAAATTTTTTTCTTCTTTTTATTTGTGAGACTCTTCTGGGTCTTTGCATTTCCATATGAATTTTAAAATCAGCCTGACATTTCAAAACATTATTTAAAAACTTTCTGCAATTTGGTTGAGAATGTAGTAGAGCTATAGCTCACATTGGGAAGAAAGGTATCTTAACAATATTGGGTATAGTTTATCCATAATCATGGTGTATCTGCCCATTTATTTTAATACTCTCTAATTTACCTCAGGAATGTTTCAGAGTTTGCAGTGTATAGATCTTGTATGTTTTTCTTTAAGTGTATTCTTTAGCATTTACATTTTTGATACTAATGTAAATGGCATATTTTTAATTTCCGTTTCCCAAATGCTTATTTCTTAAAATAATGTTAATTTTTGTAAGTGAACTTGCATTCTACCACACTGTTAAATTCATTTATTAAATCCAGTAAATATTTTTAGTTTGTTTAGGATTTTTCTTACACATAGAAAAGTTGTCTGCAGATGAAAATAGTTTTTCCTTTTTCCTTTCCAATCTGTTTTTCTTGCCTAATTGTTCAAGTACAAAGTTGAATAGAAGGGAGGAGATGTTAATGATCTCTGTCTTTTAAGACATGTATATAGTCCACTTAAATTTAAAGTGAATATGAATATTGCTGAGATCAAGCCTACCACTGTACTCTTTGTTTCATATTTTACCCTTGTATTCTTTATTCCATTTTTTCCTCTTTTTCAGCCTTTTTTGGAAGAACTGGGTATATTTTTGTTTTCCATTTTATTTTACCCAGTAGCTTATTATTTATACGTATTTTTTAGTGGTTGTTTTAGAGTCTGCATTTTTAATTTTTAGTCATCTAACTTCAAATAATATGATTCTACTTTACATATAGTTTAAGAAACTTACACTAGTATACTTCAATTTTCCCCTCTAGTCCTCTGAACTATTGTTGTCATATATTTTACTTATACATGTTTTATAAGCCCATAACACATGGCTATTATTTTTGTCTTAAATAAGCAATTCTATTTTAAGGAAATTTAGATTACAAAGAAAAGTATTGTATATTTGCTCACATATTTTCTCTACGTAGTTCTTTCACATGCTTCTTTAAGTTTATTGTTAAGCATTTATGTTTTTGATATTATTATAAAAGGTATTTTTATTTTATTCCCATTTTCCAAATGTTCATTTCTGGCATTGAATGGGAAAATGTTCTCCCAGCCCCTCTTCAGTTTTTCCTTCAGTCTTCTCACAGCACTTTGTTCACACTTTCATTATGACTATCTTATAATATTGTTAACTGTTTTTTCATACGTCTATTCCATACATACTACATTATGTCCTTCTCAGGTAAAGTGACCATGTTTTATTCATGTTCACAACCCCAGGGCCCAACACTATTCTCAGTATAGAGCTAATGTTGAGTAAATGTTTATTGAATAAAAGCAGACTCAAATTAAAAAAGCTTCCTTCCTTCTCTAGTACAAATCTAAGTATTTTATTATCTCTGCATATTCAGATCTATAAGTTTTCAACAAATTTGGTGCTAATAAATTAGGAATGAGGAGTGTGTAGTGGTGGGAGTATGAGAGTCCAACACAGATGACCTCAAAATGCTACCCAGCAAGGCTGTTTTTAGTTCTGTACTGCTGAATTGGGCATGTAGGAAATAATAATATCCAGCCCGCCACCTAAAATGAACAATGTATTTTAATTTTTAATGAATGAATAATCTTTCTATGGAAAGTAAGCATCCTGACCTTTCCTGGTTGCATTATAAAGATTCTAAATGTAGCACCATGACTAAGTCACTAAGTCACTGCAGAAACTCCTTGTTCCACAAAGGGACATTACAAGAAAAATAATGTTCAGTATGATATTCTCAGTGATTTACAGAAAACTAGTCTGGTAATCATATTCCCTAATAACATGGCAGAAAGCATTTGGCACCACTGCATAGAAACAACATAAATGTCCAGGGCATTATCTCGATATTAGTCTAAAGTATAATTAATGACAATAGCTTGGTGCAGTATAGGACCCATGAGTAGCTTGAAAAGGGAGGGGATGCTAATTTGGGGAGTTTAGTGCTTTCAATTACTGGTTGTTCTTGTGGGAAAAGTCCCATATGTGCACTCCTTGCTATGTAGTATACTGAGTTTCTCTTCATTACATGGCTATATGAGTTAGTGACTACTCTGAACAAAGCAGTAGGCCAAGGTGTATGAATGAGATATACTTAATTTATTAGATTGAACTAGTGCACAACAGCTACTATAAATAATGTAACTATGATGTTTTAATAACTTAGATCAATAATTAAATTCGTTTGTATGTGAGATGTGCCAACAAACCACAGGAGGTTTAAGAAGTTTTACAGATGCAAAAAAATCAAATTGTTCTGGGCAGCTCCAGGCTCCCATGGTTTGTCACTAAATGTAATACATGCAAGAGTGAACTAAATGAGCAATTAATTACACAATATGTTTTGAGATCCAGCACTTTCCAAGTTTAACTGATATACAACAAATTCATTATCTGTAAATACTGTAAATAGTTTTTGATTTATTACATATGACTTATTAAAATATGACTCTCTTAACAGCCTGTAAGCATATGTACAATATGAGAATACAGAGTCATTGTTAATTACAAGAACAAAAAAATACTCTGTCTCTTCTATTCCCTAAAGAATTCTCCCAACTATGTATAAAAAACATACATATTGGGGCACATGGGTGGCTCAGTCGGTTAAGCATCCAACTCTTGATCTCAGCTCAGGTGTTGACCTCAGGGTCATGAGTTCAAGCCTGTGTTGGGCTCCACGCTGGGTGTGGAGTCTACTTTAAAAAAATTAAAAATTAAAAAAATTAACATTTTTGAAAAGTACATATAAAGAAACAAATGAAAAGTAAATATACCATGAAACAAGTAATTATCTTTTTAGTGCTGACAGAAAAAAAAATTAAATTTAATATTCTATTAAGAACTGTGCATTTGCTTACTTTAAGATATTATTAAATCTTTTGGTCCATGGACTATAATTTTTTTCTCAGGGACTACCATTTAGAGCAGAAATCAGCAAACTGTGGCCCATGGACCAAATTCAAATCACCACATGTTTTTGTAAATACAATTTTATTGAAACACATTCATTCATTAGTTTACATAGTGTCTATGGCTGCTTTTACACTATAATAGTAGATTTGAGTAACTATGATAGAAACTATATGACCTGCAAAGGCTAAAATATTTACTATCTGACACTTTATAGAAAAAGTTGCCAGGAGCACCTGGCTGGCTCAGCCGGTACAGCATATGGCACTTGGTCTTGGGGACATGAGTTCAAGCCCCACATTGGGCACAGAACTTACCTCCAAAAAAAAAAAAAAAAGAGAGAGAAGAAGAAAGAAAGAAAGAAAGAAAGAAAGAAAGAAAGAAAAAAAGAAAGAAAGAAGAGAAAAAATAAAAGGTTGCCAACCTCTGATTTAGAGCACTCTCGATACAAACATGTAGAAGCACATCATTAGCTTCAGTATAAAGGCAAAAATAATCCAATGACTCTAATCATAAGTATATAAGTACACAAAATACTTTTTCATAAATTATACTTAAATTTAATATATATTATTTCTTTCCAAGTAATCTATGCTTGTCTTTATTCCTTTCCAAGTAATCTATGCTTGTCTATATCTAAAAGCTAAATATCTCTTAAAATATTGTTCATATAACAAGATAATTGCTTCCAAAGAAATCCTTTGATAAACTTATTTAGCAGGAGTAAAGCAATAGAGACCAGAATATAAGAGATGAGAAAGCAACAAATACATAAGAAATAGGAAGGTTATTAAGAGAGAGGACATATAAAATAAGAAATGTAAAAACAGCAAAATTCACCAATTCAAGAATTATAATACAAACATTTTTAAGTTTCTTAATATTGAACATATAACATTGCTTCTGGTCCTAGAAACCTGGTAGGGTTAGCTAACATGGAAACTCTCACATCACAAAACTCTAGATTAGTTGGGTAAACTGTAACAAAAAGTAGTTTTGGATTTACATTAAAAAAGGAAAATTGCCAGTGGTGTTATGAAGTTGGCTCCTACAATCAGCTAGCAAAACCTGATTGGGCACATCTTTTCCCAACTCCATGCCTGCTGATGCTACTTCAGTGGGGTTTAAAATTGTTTTTTGTGGGAACATTTAGACTATAGAAACTGGTATATTCTACAAACCAAGCTTTCTTCAGAGAATTGGTGATTAAACATTGAGTAGTACACAACTGGAAGTTATCAGGTACCGGAAATGAAAGAAGACACTAAAAAAGATAAATCACAAATCTCCAGATATATCACAAGGAAAGCAAATACCTCAAGTGAGAATCATCAGATACTATAAAAAAAAAGTATTACCACCATAAGAACTTTATATGATCAAAACAATTAGAAAGACCATAAATAGGAGTGAGTGAAATAATTAAAGAGTCAGAATAAGGAACAAAGGAGGAGGGTTAAGATGGTAGAGAAGTAGGGTAACCCTAGGCTTGCCTCCTCCCTCAAACAGCAAGATAAATATCCAATTATTCTGAACACCCAAGGAATTGATTGGAAGTCTTAAAGAACAAAGTTGCACATCTACAAAAAGAAAAACAATAACCCATGGAAAGTAGGAACTGAGAAGAGTTGATTTGTGGGAGAAAAGAGCTTCAGGTGCTGCAGTGGGGAAGGATCCCTGATCACAGAGAGCGGTAAGCTAAGAGTAAAGAAAAACAAATAGTGAAAACACACAGGGGACAGCACAAGAAAACACTTCCCCAAAACCACTGGTAGGGAAAAAAGAAAAGGTTTCAATACCACCAGTTTTTTTATAAACAGCAAAGTTTGAAGTTTCAGAGCTCAGTGCCTGACAGCTTTCCAGTGAAGAAGCAGGACAGAGCCATGGGAGTAGGCTGCATGTTCTGAGGATCCCCTGGGATCCTTGGAGTGCTTTCAATAGAGGTGATAGGGTCTCTCCATTGGCAAAAGACCTGGCCAAGGCCACTGAGCTGTCCCATTCACTAGAATAGGAACAAAGATGCCAGCTTAGGGCAGCAAACGGTGGTACCAGCTGTGTGTTGCAATTTACCATAAACTCTGAGCTGCTGCCACCACGCAATCACTCAACTGTTTCCTGGGACAAGCTCAGGCTACAGGGCAGCAAGATCCTCCCCCAGAGGATCAGCACAGGTAGAATCCCAGGGAGCCTCTGAAGTGTGGGGTTTTCAAACACGGCTTTGTCTGAGACAAAACCCAGGAGGGCAGACAGTTCACACAGACAGGGTGAAAGGGGGGATCTGCTGGAAGACTTGGACACAGAAAAGGTGACTGCGCATCTCTGACATAACCAACTTCCCACTCTGGAGAGTAGAGAGGAGGGTGAAACCATTTTTACTCCTATCCAACAAGCACTGATCTACCCCAGTGAGCTAAACAGCGCCAACAAGTGGAGAACAGAGCTGTTACACCAAGCCACACACCCCTCTGCCCTCCAAACACATCTCTACTAGGGCAAGTTGGCCTGAGAATCAGAGACACAGGCCCCTTCCACAGAGAACAAACACAGCTCCTCCCAAGCACTAAGTCTACGGATCATAAAGTGTGTAAAGCTTCAGCTCTAGGGGAAATGTTACCTAGCTTCTTTGGGGGTTTGTTTTTGTTTGTGTGGTTTATTTTTCTGGGTACAGAAAGAGCTAATTTTTTATTTTTTTAATTTTTAATTTTCAACTTTTAATTTTTTTTATTCTTTTCTTTTTCTTTTTTCTATCAAGCTTCTCTTAATAACCAGACCAAAACATACCTAGGATCTAGCTTTATTATTTTTTTAAATTTTAAATTTTAATTTTATTTTATTATTTTTTTCTCCAAAATGACAAGTCAGAGGAATTCACCTCAAAAGAAAGAACAGGAAGAAATGACAGTGAGAGATTTCATTAATACAGAAATAAGTAAGATGTCTGAACTACAATTTAAAACAATTATAAGGATTCTAACAGGGCTTGAAAAAGCATAGAAGACTCTGGAGAATCTCTTACTGCAGAGATAAAAGTGCTAAAATCTAGTCAGGCTGAAATTTAAAATGCTATAACTGAGATGCAAACCCAATGGATGCCATAACAGTAAGGATGGATGAAGAAGAGGAACAAATTACTGATGTAGAAGAAAATTATGGGAAATAATGAAGCTGAAAATAAGAGGGAAACAAAGGTAATGAATCACAAAGGTAGACTTAGGGAACTCAGTGACTTATTAAAACTGAATAACATTCATATCATAGAAGTCCCAGAAGATGAAGAGAGAGAAAAAGGGGCAGAAGATTTATTTGAGCAAATTATAGCTGAAAACTTTCCTAATCTGAGGGAGGACACATACATCAAAATCAAAGAACAACTCCCATTAAAGTCAACAAAAGCCATCCATTGCCAAGGTATATCATAGTCAAATTCACAAAATACACACACAAGTAAAGAATCCTGGAAGTAGCAAAGGAAAAAAAAAGTAGAGATAATAAAGACTAGAGCATAAATACATGATACAGAAATAACAGCAACAACAATAACAAAACACACAGTAGAATAGATCAATGAAACTAAGAGTTGGTTCTTCAAAAAAATTAATAAAAATGATAAATCCCTAGCCAGACTTACCAAAAAGGAAAGAGAAAGGACCCAAATACATAAAATCACAAATGAAAGGGGAGCTATCACAACCAATACCCCAGAAATACAAAAAATTATAAGAGAATATTATGAAAAATTATATGCCAACAAACTGGACAATCTGGAAGAATGTATAAATTCCTAGAAATATGCAAACTGCCAAAACTGAAACAGGAAGAAATAGAAAATTTCAATAGGTGCATAACCAGCAAAGAAATTGAAACAGTAATCAAAAATCTCCCAACAAACAAGAATCCAGGGCCAGACGGCTTCCCAGGGGAATTCTACCAGACATTTAAAGAAGAGTTAATATCAATTTCTCTCAAATCATCCAAAAAATAGAAATGAAAGGGAAACTTCCAAACCATTCTATGAAGTTAGCATTACCTTGGTTCTAAAACCAGATAAAGACACCACTAAAAAGGAGAATTACAGGCCAAAATCCCTGATGAACATGGATGCAAAAATTCTCAACAAGATACTAGCAAATTGAATCCAACAATACATTAAAGGAATTAATCACCATGATCAAGTGGGATTTATTCCTGGACTGCAGGGCTGGTTCAGTATTTGCAAATCAATCAACGTGGTAAGCCACATTAATAAAATAAAGGATAAGAACCATATGATTCTCCCAATAGATGCAGAAAAAACATTTGAAAAAATATAGCATCCACTTGATAAAAACCCTCAACAAAGTAGGGATAGATGGAACATACCTCAATATCATAAAGGCCACATACGAAAGACCCACAGCTAATATCATCTTCAATAGGGAAAAACAGCCTTTCCCCTATAGTGTCAGGAATAAGTCAGGAATAAGACAAAGCTGTCCACTTCTCACCATTACTATTTAACATAGTACTGGAAGTCTTAGCCTCAGCAATTAGACAATGACAACAACAACAAAAAAATAAAATAAAAGGCATCCAAATCAGCAAGGAAGAAGCAAAACTTGCACTATTTGCAGATGACATGATACTCTATGTAGAAAACCCAAAAGACACCACCAAGAAATTGCTAGAACTAATATATGAATTCAGCAAATCATAGGATATAAAATCAATATACAGAAATCTGTTGCATTTCTATACACTGATAATGAAGCAGCAGAAAAAGGAATCAAGGAATTGATCCCATTTGCAATTGCACTTAAGACAATTAGATACTTAGGAATAAACCTAACCAAAGAGGTAAAAGATCTGTACTCTGAAAGCTGGAGAACTTTAAGAGGACACAAAGAAATGGAAAAGCATTCCATGTTCATGGATTGGAAGAACAAACACTGTTTAAACGTCTAAACTATCCAAAGGAATACACATTTAATGCAATCCCCATCAAAATACCACCAGCATTTTTCACAGAGCTAGAACAAACAATCCTAAAAAAAATGTGTATGAAACCACAAAAGACCCCAAATAGCCAAAGCAATCCTGAAAAACAAAAGTAAAACTGGAAGCATCATGATTCCAGATTTCAAGCTATATTACAAAGCTGTAGACTTCAAGAGAGTTTGGTGCTCACACAGAAACAGACATATAGGTCAATGGAACATAATAGAAAACCCAGAAATGTACCCACAACTATATGGTCAACTAATCTTCGACAAAACAGGAAATAATATCCAAAGGGAAAAGGACAGTCTCTTCAACAAATGGTGTTGGGAAAACTGGACAGCAGCATATGAAAGAATTAAACTGGACTGTCTTATACCATACACAAAAATAAATACAAAATGGATGAAAGACCTAAATGTGATACCTAAATGGTTTCATCAAAATCCTAGAGAATAGAGGCAGCAATCTCTTTAACCTTGGTCACAGGAAATTCTTACAAGACACATCACCAGAAACAAGGGAAACAAAAGCAAAAATGAACTAATGGGGCTTCATCAAGACAAAAACCTGCACAGTGAAGGAAACAATCAACAAAACTAAAGGCAAACTATGGAATGGGAGAAGATATTTGCAAATGTCATATCTAATAAAGGGTTAGTATCCAAAGTCTATAAAGAACTTATCAAACTCAACACCCAAAAAACAAATAATCCAGTTAAGAAATGGGCAGAAGATAGGAATAGTCACTTTTCCAAAGAAAACATCCAGATGGTTAACAGACACATGAAAGATGCTCAACATCACTTATCATCAGGGAAATACAAATCAAAACCATGATAGGATACCACCTCACATCTGTCAGAATGACTAAAGTTAACAACACAAGAAACAACAGGTGTTGGTGAAGACACAGAATGGGGAACCTTTTGTACTTCTGGTGGGAATGCCAACTGGTGCAACCACTCTGGAATATGGAGGTTCCTCAAGAAATTAAAAATAAAACTACCCTATGACCCATCAATTGCACTACTAGGTATTTACCCAAAGGATACAAAAATACAGATTGGAATGGATATATGCAACCCAGTGTTTATAGCAGCATTATCAACAATAGCCAAACTATGGAGAGAACCCTAATGTCCATTGACTGATGAAAGGATAAAGAAGATGTGGTATGTGCGTGTATACACACACACACACACACACACACACACACACTGTAATATTACTCTGACACCAAAAAGAATGAAATTTTGCCATTTGCAACAATGTGGCTGGAACTAGAATGTATTATGCTAAGCGAGATAAATCAGACCGAGAAAGACAAATACTATGATTCCACTCATATGTGGAATTTAATAAACAAAACAAAACAGATAAACATATGGGGGATGGGGAGATGGAAAAAAACCATAAGAGATTCTTAATAACAAGGAATGAACTGAGGGTTGAGGGAGGGAGATGGGTGAGGGATGGGCTAGATGGGTGATAGATATTAAGGAGGGCTCTTGTTATGAAGAGCACTGGGTGTTGTATGTAAGTGATGAATCACTGAATTCTACTTCTAAAACCAATATTTCACTGTATATTAACTAACAACTGAAATAAAATTTGAAAAGAAAAATAAATAATTTAGAAAGCTACGTAAATAAAAAAAATAAAAAGGAACAAATGCCATAAGAAATAAGTTATCACTACTATAAGAAGAAAAATTGGTAGATCTGAAAATGAACTAAATAGACATTGTGGGTAAAGTAGCTTTTAAATTAAAAGCCTAATAGGTTAATAGGCGGAATAGAAATAATCGAGTTAATGAAGTAGAAAAAGATTCATAAGCATTTATCACATACTAATAAAGAGATGGAAAATATAAAAGATCGAGAGATACAGGCAATAGAATAACAAGGTCCAAAATAAATAAAACAAGTTTCAGAAGGAACAAAGCAAATCAAATGTGCAAGGGGCAATATTTGAAGTGATAATGACAGTTAATTCTCCTATATAGTTGTAAAACATACTAAGTCCTTAGCAGGATAGATAAGAATAAATCCATGCCTAAAAAGAGTACGAAGAGCAGCCAACACAGTAATAAAATCCTAAAAGCAACTAGAGATAAGAGTCAGAATCCCCATAACAGAACAATTGGACTGAAGGAAGGCTAATGCGTATATAAGTATTAAACTAAGAAAAATGGTACCTTAGAATGTCACTTTAAAACACAAAATAGAGGGCTCCTGGATGGCTCAGTTAATTCGGCTCAGGTCATGAGCTCATGGTTCCTGAGTTCCAGCTGCACGTCAGGCTCTGTACTGACAGCTCAGAGCCTGGAGACAGGCTTCAGATTCTGTGTCTCCCTCTGTCTTTGCCCCTCCCCCCATTCGTACTCTGTTTCTGTCTCTCTTTCTCAAAAATAAATAAACTTAAAAAAAAAATAAAACACACAATGAAACCATAAGAAAGAAAAAAATACAAAACAGAACCAACATGATGAGAACAATAAAACATATAAACAAACATTAAACAAAAGATCAGTTTACTACCAACATACAATAGAAAGTAAAGTTCTCTAATTTTGATGAGAAAAATTCTAATTTTGATGGCAAAAACATCCTATAATTTGCAACCAGTTGGAGGACAAGTAACAAACATTAGAGGTTACCCCCCCTCGTTCATCAAATAGGGACTCAGAAGCCAAGCAAGGGAGCGCAATAAAATAGTCCCAATACAAAACCACCCTCAAAGTAACTTAAAAAAAAAAAGGTTTTCTGCTTAACAGCAAAGAAATAAAAAATAAGATATTATTTTACGTCTCAAATTCTTGAAGTTTTGATGATTAACATTCAATGCAGAAGAACAGACCTAACCTGCTAGCTTCCTCCCAGACATCTATTTCAATATCCTACTTTATTCATGTCAATGTAAAATAGCACTAAATAAATATTCATTAAATGAATTGCTATATGTTGCAAATTAATATAGATACAAACTGTGGGGGCAACTTGACAATAAGGTATTCGATTGCTTTAAAATGCATTTAAATTTTTTTAATGTAATTTATTGTCAAATTGGTTTCCATACAACACCCAGTGCTCATCCCAACAAGTGCATTTTAAATTTAAATAATTCCATATCTAAGTACTTATGGCAAAGATATAATCAAGTATCTGTACAAAGATTAATCTATAAGAATGTTCACCATAGCATATTCACAGTAAAATAATTGAAAAACTAAATGTTCAATAAAAATAGATTAATAAAAGCACGTTAAAAGCATATAGCATAATTCCATTTAGCCATTTATAAATTACAATATGTATAAATGTTCACAATACATTGTCAAGTGGAAAAATATAACCAAAATGGGTTACAATATGACCCCAATCTTTTTTAAAAAATAGATATGAGTATAGTCTTATAGAGATAGAAATGTGCACATATTTAATTTTCGTGCTTTTATATATTTTTCAGTTTAACAGTGAAGACTGCATCTTTTTAATTAAAAATACTACTACAGTGTATAGTAAAATAACAGATGTAAAGCTTCCTTCAGTTTCTTTTTTAACTGAAAGAAAACATAACAAATATCTAAGCAACTTCTTTTCATAGATAAGAAACTTAAGACCTAATAATAAATGGTTAGGAAATCTTCCAAATTCATACATCATCAGTGAGGCAATAAGGACTCACATTCAAATGTGATAAATGTTATGTAGTAAACACAGATTAAATTTCTAAAAACACTGACCAGCAAACATTTTAAATAAATTAGAAATGGCCTCTCAGGAATTGTTTTCTAATTCTACCTAAAATTCATGTATCTGGGGCCCGAACCTAAACACAAGTATTTCACTTAATTTTCTAAAATATCCTGTACAGAATGACATTAACACAGAGAAAAAGGATTTTTTTCATCATCCTTTTCATTTGGAAAATTATTGCTTAAATTGGTTCTAACAGATTTAACAGACACCACCAGTTTAGATCTCACTATCAATCACAAAAAGCATTTTATCCAGGTGAGGTATATAAACCACTACCTTTGCCTAGTTACATCTTTTTCTTCAACATTCCTCAAGACATTTTGCTATTCAAATATCAAGAGGTATAAAACTCAGCTCTTCAGTTACTTCATGAAACCCTATGTACCTACCACCACCACACCTATAATTCTACTCACACAATACTCAGCCTCTAACATCCTCATGCTCCACACATCTGTAATAATTTCTAGGTTTGTATGTGTTTGTATATGAATTACACATGATCTTCTCTAAATAGGAGCCAGAAAGGAAAGATGACATTGTTTTCCTCACCGATTCTACATTAATAAGATGATATTTGTAAAGCATATAGTGCCTCTTACATAATAAGTACCAAATGTATGTTTCTTATATATACAACGTGATAGATAGATAGATAGATAGATAGATAGATAGATAACATTTCACATCACAGAGGATAAATACATAAAGACTACAAGTCCCAAAAAGTAAAAACAGCAATAGTGATACACACTAAAGCATTTGGGTTTGGTCAGAATTCCCTATAATATGTAAAAACATTTTTAATATTAACCTTATTTCAAAAAGAAAATTCAAATTCCCATCACCTGGACTAAATGAAAAATATCCATGTATTTAGTATCCACTGTATGTCAGGTAGCTATACTGGACAGTCATGTACAATACTGAAGAATTCAAAAATAGAAGGTGAAAATCAGTGCCTTTATGGAATTTCCATAAAATTAAAATATTTGCATATACATGGGTTTATTTTTAAATCCTCAAAGTTAAAAATTTACCATTAAAGTAACTTTTAAATTTTTCTAAGGATTGACTTTTAAAAATATATTTATTTTAACACAGACGGACATAATAATATGCCTTAAGCAAGAAAAAAAAGAAAGAAACCTTTGGGCAATTAAGTCAAAAGGCAAAATGAAATCTTAATTCCACTAAACAAGTAGCATTATTGCTTTAATTATGTATCCCCACAATAACCAGGCCAATAGAGGCTATTCATTAGGTGAAATGTCAACTTGAATCCTGGAGAGGTGCTGAACTTACACAAACAACTTGGTCCCTTAAGTGATGTGGAAAAATCTAACAACGTAATGAGAAGAATAAATTCAGAGGTCACTCTATCTTCCAGTCACTTAGCAACTAAATTGGAGTGAAGAGGACAAGAGGGAAATGATTTCTAAAAATAATTAACCATAAACTCTGAAGTAGAGATAAGTAAAAAAGAGGATGAAAATGGAAGCAGCTTTTTCCATGGTTTTAAGCCAGCTCTTTTTGTAGGGACATATTTACCACCACCCAAAGGCCCAAATGCAAGGTCTGTTGCCCTTCCTTTCTATCTATACATCTCTCTGTCCCCTCCGCTTCCCTCTTTCTACTGCTACCTAGAGCCTTTCTCATGGCCTCCCTCATGGTTTCTTTCCACCATGGGGGAAAGATTTATCTGACTAGCCCCTTCTGCAGATATAATTAGCATACATCTATCTTGCACAGTCAACTCTTTAAATTCTAAAGTACAAACTTCAGAAAACAGAAATGCAAACAGATACTCATCTCATTTAGCAGCATAAAGTTTTGTTTGTTTTTAATTGGTCAAAAATTCACAGAATGAAGAAATAAAAAGAGGGTATTTGGGATATTGCCAATACAAACTCATAGCACAACCCAATGCTTCAAGCAGAAAAAAGCAGGCCATAAATTCACATAAAATCAAACGTTCTCTTATTCTTTTAGCCTTAGTGCAACAGATAATATTTTTAAACCTTTTTTAATGTTTATTTATTTTTGAGAGAGACAGAGACAAGTGCAAGTGGAGAAGGGGCAGAGAGAGAGAGAAACATAGAATCTGAAGCAGGCTCCAGGGGCCATCAGCACAGAGCTTGACATGGGGCTCAAACCCACTAACCACAAGATCATGATCTGAGTTTAAGTCAGACACTCAACTGACTGAACCACCCAGGCACCCCAGTGCAATGGATATTTTAAAAGAACATTTCCTGGGGTGCCAGGAGTAATATGATTTCAAAAGAATTTAAGAATCATGAATCATGTCCATCTTTTTTCAACAATGGTAACAGAGCCTTTACATTTTTAAAAAATGTTTATTTATTTATTTTGAGAGAGGGGAGAGAATGTGAGTGCATGAGAGCAGGGGAAGGGCAGAGGGAGAGGGAGAGAGAAAATCCCAAGCAGGCTCCATGCTGCCAGCACAGAGCCTATTGTGGCCTCAAATTCATGAACTGTGAGATCATGACCTGAGCCAGAATCAAGAGTTGGACGCTTAGCCAACTGAGCCACCCAGGCACCCCAGAACTTTACGTTTTGATAAGTAGACAGGCCACAGATAGGGAAGAAGGGCAATGATGTCAAGAGTTTTCCTTAAAAGCAAAAGAAATATTTTGTTTTCCCCCTTTACATATATTTGTTGTATAATTAACTGGTTGGTATTTAGAAGGATATATATATATATATATATATATGTATATACACACATATATATAGAACTCCACTTGCATTTAAAGTTGGAAAATCTAGTTCAAATTGTATGAGTATTTCTTAACAACAAACACAATGTTTTTGGTTTCTTCTAGTGATATACTCAGCCTAATATATTTGTAATGGCATTTGTACCTAGAATTTTAGCATTTGGATCAGGGCAAACATCTCTATTTGTTTATTAATTTCTGTCGTAATCTCTAGGCCCTCTATAACCTTTAAATATGTTCAGTAGACTCAGTTGTGTCTTAATTATCTCACAACGTAGGGAACTTTTGAAGGAACAAATTGAATATCGCCAAAGATGAACATTTTTATTTTTTGTATCACTCTCCTCTCCAATGAACATGTTTTGGAAGCACTCCCTTTCCTTGAATTGAAAGCTGACTTCAGCTATCCCAGCTGGGACAGAGCCCGCTGAGTAGAAAGGAATTGGGAAATGTCAATCAGCTTTGACAGTCAGGATTTAAACTCCAAGGAAAAGTACAGAAATGTAAAAAATCCAGTTCGGATCCAGAAAGCATTTACAGGTTAGGATCAAACTAAACAGGAAGAGTATGAAGGTGTAAATCCTGAGAAATTGTGTTGAGAAAATGCCATTCAGCATGTCACTGGCTTTTACAGGTCAGTGGTTTGACAGGAACAGTTCAAAATGTAGGAGGAAAAAGCCATATTGTATGGCTACTCTGCTAGTATATCTTTTACAGTAAACAAGACAGTATAGAAATTATAGTGACCAAACATATTTATAGATAATAAAATAGGCACATTTCTCATTTACAGTGGCTTCTGTGTCACAATGCTGGATTCCCCCTTCAGGACTGAGCCACTCATTTCTCCAGCTGCTGGGAGTTTTGTCTGCTGACCGCACACAGCGGAGTCTCTTCCCAGGAATGGCCCACTGCTAAAGGGAGCTTCTCTACCCAAAGTTATCCCCCTTTCCCAGTGAGTGTGGGGTACCAGCCCCCAAGCCCCTAACACACTTTGTCTTAATTGAAGGCATCTCTGTAGGGTCACTCTCAACTTCACAGCTCCCCATGGGAAATGCATTGTAGTTTGGCTTCACCTTCTGCCCATGCTGCTGTTCCTACCTCCTTACAGGTGTTTTTCTAAAAACACTCTCCAAAGCATCACTCTAGCTCAGAATATGTTGCCCAGGAAATCCATCCTAGAAAAATTGATACCAGCAATAGTTCTGGGAAGCCCACTTTAAGATGGAATTTGGATCTGGATAACCTGTCTGGTAAGGATAATCCCATCACTAGGAATAAGGCCTAGTATGCACTAGTGGAACAACTGCTGTAACTTTGACAAGCGATGACCTGAAATGCAGTGCACCAACAGGTGCAATATCTTAGATACCTGAGAAGTTGAAGAGACATCATAACTGAAAATACTGTGAAGGCATGCCAAAGGGGCACAGAGCCAATCTGAAAGAGTCACCGATGGCCAAATGTGGAACCATTTAAGCAACAATATAAAAAATGTAGCATTGAATTCTATTCCAAAATACAAAATAAATACACATGAGTCCATAATTGACATAAATTAATTATTAAGTAAATAAATTAATGGGGGAGAAGAGACAAGTCTCTCTACAGAAGTTTTCCAAATAATTTATGTTGATATCCACCCCCTCCAGGAGGAGAAACTTAATTTCTACCTTACTATCTCACCTCCTGATTCCCCAGGGTGAACTTCCTTAGTGATTTATATCCAGAGTATAGAAGGGGGGAAAAGTGATATTAGAGTGGAGAAACCTGGCCAATACTACCTCAAAGAGGTGATCAAGGCTAAATTATCAATGATAAGTCATGTTGAATTCATGAACCCTTTATATGATATGATGAGAATGGCACTTAACTTTGTGGTATCCTCCAAAAAAAAAACCTGCGAACCCTGTCTAACCATAAAAGAAGCAGTGGACAAACCCAAATCAAAAGACTTCTGAAAACAATAACAACAACAACAACAACAACAACAACAACAACAACAACAACAACAGAACTTGACCAGTGTGCCTCAAAAATATCAAGCACCGAGGGCAAGGAAAGTCTAAGAAACTAGTCACAGACCAGGGAAGCTAGGGAGACATTGAAGTAATTCACAGCGCTAGGTCAGCCAGAGAACTGCTTGGTAGCAATGAATAATGGGAGTAGGCAGCGGTAGCAGGTGTCTAGAAGCATCAGAGTGCAGAATCATTCCATTTTTTACGCTCTTACCTATGCCTAAACCCTTGGTTCTGGACTGGTCTTCCAGCCATCCAGAAAGATCTGTGAACCCTTTTACTGAATCCCTTTCTGCTTAACCTAACAAAGGCAAAAAATAGATCTTTGCAGAGTAGAGATTAAACAAAAACCAAATAGTACCTGGAGAAGGTCCACTTAGAACCAATACCGAAACTTTCCCCCAGTAAATTGCTAAAGATTAGCACTAGTTCCTTAATGGGGAAAAACTGGAAATTAATACTGGAACCCATTACTCCCTCATTATTCAATTGTGTATTGATCTCATTAGGGAAATTGGCTTGATGTTTTCAATGCATTCTGTCATCCTCTTCATAACATTCTGAGTTAAAGAAAACTTCTAGGTATTTTTTCACATGTAGATATCTGGACTAGATAATTAAAATCAATATTATGTTATTTAGGTGGATAAACCTAGAAAAGTATAGGAGAGAATATTCTTTACCTCCCCTGAGAAGATTTTAAATTCAATATAGATAGTCCTCCTTGCTAAGAGCTATTAGACTAAGTTACAAAGATATGGAAATTTTCAGCTGCAAAGTGCAAAAAAGTAAAATTGCCCTAGAAATGCATTTTATCACAGAACCAATAGTCAAAGACATTAGCCTGAGTTGCCAAAGCATATCTAACATATTCCCAGCCTCTTTATTTTAAACCACATTTAATCACTTTTCAATTTTGCTTTCTGTTTGTTAAAATCTGTATGTCAACGAATTTGCTTTGGAAAATAAAATATAGTTCCAACTAAATTTCAAATAACCTCTACTAGCATAAATATTATTTCAACTTTGAAATACTTTAAAAATCAAATGGATTAAGTATTCCCAAATGTGGGGAAAAACACATAAGCAAACACACTTTTTAAGCAAACCAATTGTATAAATAAATTTCACATCATTGACTAATCATAAAATATTTTCTATTAATGAAATAGCTTAATTGATATTTCATGTTATTTGACTATAGATATAGGCAATTATTTGAAAACCACAGTTCTACAGCCATACCACCCTGAACACACCCAATCTCATCTGAAAATGAGCAGTACACACACATGGGTATTTGTATGTATGTATAAGTGCATATGTGTTACTAACTTAGAGATGTTGGTCCATAGGCCCACAGCCCCTACCGTCTAAGCCATGCTTTGTATCTTTTGAGCCATACTTAACCCCTTCACAACTGATTAGACTATGCTAACCTAGTTGATACTGGCTTTTCTTGGGAATTTAAATTAGAAAATTAAGAGACTATAAATTATATGAAGGAATAAGTTGTGTTTCAAAATGAGGCTATGGAAGTGAAAATTGAGCCACATGTTACTACAATGATACATTTAAGTCATCACTAAAATTTAATAAACATTAAAATTTATTGAACACTTATGTGCCCAGAACTATGCTAAATGCTTTACATGCATTATCTCATTTAATCTTCACAATAATCTTATGAGATGGATACTACTCCTGTTAACCACATTTTATAGATAAGGAAATTGAGTTACAGAGGGGTGAATAACTTGCCCAAAGTCCAACCCTGGCAATCTGAATCCATACTTCTTATTCTTATTCACTCACAGTATTTTCAGTAATATTTTTTTAAAAAAAGGAAACTAAGAGAAACTATAAGAAGATGATGTAGTTCCCTGAAAAAGAAAGAGAATCTAAAATAAGAATCTTACATATCTATTTCCCTTGAAAACTAACTATAATATACAACCTGCTATTGGGCTCATATGAGATTTCTATATAATTAAAATCAAATGTACCAAATAAACATAATTAATTTGTGTACTTGCATAAGCTTAACAAATCGCTTTATGTGTTATTCCTTCTAAAGTTTCCAGTGGATTGCTGTTTCTAATTACTTGTCTTAATATATTTAAATTTAAACAAACAACATGGTACTCTGAGGAACACCAAAATTCTGAAATTGAAATTAGGCTTGTAACTTAACAAAATTATAATTAGCTATTTTTAATATCAAAGAGGCAAAAAGTACTTGTCAAAGAACCCAATTACAGGTATTTATTCAGTAGCTAGTATTACATTGTTCAGACATTGTGAGGGTATAGCAATGAGCGAAACAAAAAAGAATGCTTTACCACATTTAATTTACATTCTATTCATATCAGACCATTTTAAAAATAAATTATAAATTAAGTGTTGTATAGTGAAAGATTCATGCCATTAGGCAACTTCTAGGAGAATGATGCCAAAGCACAACTTAAAACTGCAAGGCCAGAACTGACCAACCTCAACCCACATAACTGAAAAAGAGGCCACTCTTATGAGAACTCTTATTAAATTGGCCTACAGGTTGAGCTTTACATTTGATCTTTTAAATAAATATTTACATATTGTGACCACAGAGAAGTCATAAATTGTAATGACTGTCCAAATAAGAAGTTTATTTGCTCATGCTCATTATTTTTTTCTTTTATATATTTTTTTAATTTTTTTTTTTAGGGAAAGAGTGTGTGCACACACATGCATGCACACAAGTGGGAGAGAGCAGAGGGAGAGGAAGAGAGAGACTCTTAAGCAGGCTCCGTGCCTAGCACAGAGCCCAACACAGGGCTCGATCTCACAAACCAGAAGATCACAATCTGAGCCAAAATAAAGAGTAGAATGCTTAACCAACTGAGCCATCCAGAAACCCCACCCCTGCCCATTCTAGTTGACTGACTTCCTACATGAATCCTGTATGACAACACAATAAAATTCAGATGGAATTCATGATGCTGAACTAGACTCACAGAATAGTAATTAAAGCATGCAATGCCAATAATTGACTTAGTAAATCAGTATTATAGTAAACCTTTATATCATATTATATAATTTGAGAATAAGACAGCAGGAAAGGTTATCTTGGGCATGGTTTTTTAACACATATAATAGGATTATTTACATAAAAATAATATACCCAACATTTCCTATCAACAGACATACTTCAAACAGCAAAATAGGCTACTCAGAAATGTACATGCAGATCTTTACTACCCTCATGTTATATAGAGTCTAATTTCATTCTTGATATTTGATAGCTGACAGCTTTCCAGCTCTCCTCTCTTCCCATCACCTCCCCCACTTCTGTCTGGGCAAGTTGTTAAGAAAGCTCAGATGCTCCGTTCTTTGGTGACATCAGGAAGTTCAAACCAGTCAAGTCCTGAGCACTGCACACAGAAACCCTCATCTCAGCCCCACCCCTAATCACAGTAAAATCCCAACCCAGTCTCCTTTCCCTGTTTTCTCAAACCCATTTTTGACCCTGCTTAGGAACATGTCTGCTCTCCCCCCCAGAAAGTCTCATTATATGAGTAATTAGACTTTTCACAGTCTTGGTGCATGTATGGTATCATTATTCTCAAAATCTAAAGCAAATTTTGGGTGGGAGACCCATCTCTCCTCTGCAAGGTGACCATAACAATTGGCAAAGCATGCATGTCTAGATGATAATTGCCATTGCTGGGGGTCTTTCTACTCTTGCTTTGGCTTGCTAATGGACTCTTCTGCCTGCTGAAGAGCATGCACTTTGAGCTGCTGCCTACTAACTAGCTTGTGCTTTGAGCTATGCTACTTTGTGCTACATTTGCTGAGTTCTACTGAGCTCCTGTTAGGATTTAACTGACCTAGGTAGGACATTTCACTATTTGGCATCTAGGGACTAAAGTATGGGATTGGGGCCTTCCTTAAAGTGGCCCTGGATCATGTATCTTGGCCAAGACCTATCTGTGTATCTCAGATTAAAACATGTGTCTTGATTCCAACATATACCACCACTGATGCTAGGCTGGGGATGTATGTTTCACCCAGGAATTGGCCCTTTCTTCAGAGTGCTTAGGAGAAAGACTGAAATCCTGTGTAACATATAGTCTCATTGGGTGGTCTTTTGTGTGGACCTGCTTAGGAACATGCCCTGCTCTCCCCAGAAAGCCTCACTATGTGAGTAATAAGTCTTTTCATACACGCTTGGTGCAGAATGACATCATAGTCTCAACATCTGAAATAAATTTTGAGTAGGGGTCCATTCTTCCTCTGCAAAGTGAGCATAACACTCCTCCACATTAATGACTTAAATATGCCACAGTTATTTTTTTAGGTCTTGTTTTAGCTATAGTTTAGTTGCCTTATATATATCCAAAATTCCATATGTAAGAGAGTTAGATCTCTACCTCAATTCTGATGACCCAAGGGTATGAACAAATGAAAACAGCCCAAAGTTTTCAGGTAATAAACATTTATTGATATACAACAGGCCTGAAATTCTGCTACACATTGAGGATATAGTGGGGTTTTCAGTCTAATGGTAAGAACAAAGATTAATCAATATCATTTCAAGAAATGTCAATTTTCAACTGTGACAACTTCCAGAGAAAGAAATTATATGATTCTATGCTGGCCCATCTATTATAATAGGATCAATCCTGGTCAGTTAAAAATATTAAGGAAGTGATATATGGGCTGAAAGCTGAAGAATGAGTAGAAGTAGATAGATAAAAAAAGAAGTGTAGAGAATGTCAGACAGAAGGACTAACATTGGCAAAAACACAGTGTTGGAGGGAACATAGAGAAATGTGAGTGACTGAAAGTCAGAGCAAGCATTATGGATGAAGGGGTTCAGAATAAGCATCATATTATCAGACTTGTGCATGAAAATGATCAGTCTGGGAATGCCTGGGTCACTCAATCGCTTAAGCCTCTGACTTTGGCTCAAGTCATGATATTGTGGTTCTTGAGTTTGAGCCCCATGTCAGGCTATGTGCTGACAGCTCAGAGCCTGGAGCTTGCTTTGGATCCTGTGTCTCCCTCTCTCTCTGACACTCCTCCAACTGCACTCTGTCTCTCTCAAAAAATAAATAAATAAATAAACATTAAAAACATTAAAATGATCAGTCTGGGTAAATATAAAGAATTATTTGAAGAAGACAGAGTAATTGAAAATCAAATATCAATAACCCAAAATCAGCCCTATTAATTTAAATCATGAATATATGTATTTCTTCCCTTTCTTTATCTCCGAAATTTTTTTACATTTTTTTTAACGTTTATTTATTTTTGAGACAGAGAGAGACAGAGCATGAACGGGGGAGGGTCAGAGAGAGGGAGACACAGAATCTGAAACAGGCGCCAGGCTCTGAGCTGTCAGCATAGAGCCCGACACGGGGCTTGAACTCACGGACAGCGAAATCATGACCTGAGCCGAAGTCGGCTGCTTAACCAATTGAGCCACCTAGGCGCCGCTATCTCCGAAATTTAAGAGACCATAGTCACTGCATAGGACTATATATACCTCAGTTTGTGTTTTCTTCCAAGTTTGAGATATAAAGTAAGAGAACCTTACCTTTGAAATAGAAGTTAAATAAAAATTACCAAAAATGAATGAGATTCACCATTTATAAGGATAACATCTTAAATACAATTTCTCTATTGCAATGAAAATCAATCCTCATTTACTTCACAGTAATCTAAAACTTATAGACACCAGATGTTTGGTTGGCCTAAAGAAACTTTGAAGTTAACGTCTCCCAATTAGTGTATAAATTCAACTACTAAAGCACATTAATACCTTAGGGGGAAAAAAAGTTTTAATACCCAAACAAGAATCTAAATAGTTTAATATATTTGGTTTCTGTGTAGTAAAAAAGTTAATAGCAGGCCTGAGACTGCTATCCTTCAAAAGGCCTGCTTGAAATTATAGCCACTGACTAAAGTATGGAAACTTGGATTGGAGGGATGCTTCTGCCATTGCCAGAACTGATTGGAATGTCAAAACTGTATGTGCAAGCAATGTGGTTTATGCTGAACACCTGCTTACCTTATGAGACTCTCAAATTTTGGTATGCGCCAGACAAAGGGGACAACATGATTAGCCCCCAATAAATATCTTAGGCCCTGAGTCCCAACTGAGCTTCCCTGGTAGCCATATTGCCACAATTTGTTGCTGGAGAAATTACACATGTCCTGTGATACTCTACTGGGAGAGGACTCTTGGAAGCTTGAGCATGGTTTCCTTCAGACGTCACCCTGTATGTTTTTTTTTTCCTTTTGCTAATTGTACTTTGCATCCTTTCATCTTAAATTTTTTTTTTAATGTTTATTTTTGAGAGAGACAGAGTGCAAGCAGGGGAGGGGCAGAGACAGACAGACAGACAGACTGACAGAATCTGAGGCAGGCTCCAGGCTCTGAGCTGTCAGCACAGAGCCCAATGAGAGCCTTGAACTCATGAACCATGAGATCATGTCCTGAGCCGAAGTCAGACATTTAACTAACTGAGCCACTCAGGCACCCCGCATCCTTTCACTTTAGTAAATCCTAGCTGTATGTGGAACTATATTCTGAGTCCTGTGAGTTCTCCTATGAATCTCAAAATTTGGCAGTGGTCTTTGGAACCCTGACACAGTTGTCATATTTTATCAGGAAGTAAAAAGAGAGTTAATATATCATTTATTCCTATTTTAAAATTCTTACACTTAATAATTACTAATAAAATATTAATACATAGGAGCGCCTGGGTGGCTCAGTTAAATGTCTGACTCTTGATTTCAGCTCAGGTCATGATCTCGCAGTTTGTGGGTTCGAGCCCCACATCAGGTTCTGTGCTGACAGCGTGGAGACTGCTTGGATCCATTCTCTATCTCTCTGTCTGTCTCTCTCCCTCTCCCCCTCTCTCTTTGTCCCTCCCCTTCTTGTGCTCTATCTTTCTAAAAAATAAACTTTAAAAATATATATTAACACATATTATTTACCTGGTCACATTTCATAGGAAATATTTCCAGATGACACTGTATTCTTGGTGCCCACTGATACAAGATTTATTGTTAGGTTTCTCTCCTATATATTCTCTGTAAATGTATCCCTGGATATATAACCCAATAAATATATAGTTATAAGTATAGATAGTGATAAGATATCTTAACACATATGGATATGCATTTCAAAAGAGAAAGTGGAAACAGAAGCTTCTATCAATAGATTTCTCTGAGAGTACATCAAGAGAAGCCTTTTAATTATGACAGCATACAGGGTAATGCAAATGGTACATGTATCACGCTAATTAAATATGGAATTTCATTTCTTAAAAGTTAAAAATCTAGCTCTCAGCATGTGCTCATATACGTGATTCTCATTGAGGTGAGCTTGGCAGGCATGACTTTATAAAAAATGGAATCTAAGTGTGTGAGGAATTCACATGATAAATAAGAAACAAGCTTCTGTTTTATCACCTGGGTGTCTAAATATCCAATACTTATTTTCTTTCCACTTTCCACTTTACCAGACTTTTAGTGGACAGTTATGTTTCAAGATCATAGTGCATTTTGGAATTATTGTATGCAAATATAATGAAAGAAATGTAATTAGTTTTAAAAAATAGAAGAAAAACAGCATATTATTAGTGACAGGTTAAAAGATCATTGTTTAATAGTCATAATTATAGTACATTATCCAGAGTTTTAAGATTATTTTGAAATTCTTTTATAGGACACAAGCTAGTATAGTAAAGAACATCAAACCTTAAATATATTTTCCTCTAAGATTTTAATTCAACACTGTGAATTGCGTATTATTTCAATCAGTTTCTGAATGAGCTATCCAACTATGTAAGAATCTAGGAGGAAGCCATCACTTTAACTTCTCCTCAAGAGTTTCAAAGATAGTTTCAGAAAATATGAAATGACAGATGTGCTTGGAACTTAATTTTCTATTCTATGTTAGGACAATATGCTAAAGAATTCTGTGTTCTCTGTTACAAGTATGACTGAAGACCATTTCCATAGTGAGAATGAATTTCTTAAGAGTCTGATATGGCTGTCCCTAAATATTTACCAACATCATTTCAAATTATTAAGTTTTGCACATGAGAAATATACATTCCTAAAGCATTGTAAATCCAATTTACCTGGCTTCACTTGGAAGCATGTTTTCAATGGCTTTGGTGAATTGTTTTCCTTGATTTTTTTTAAAAAAAGTTTTATATCTAATAATAATGTATTGTGAATGTCACAGTTTGTCTTGTGAGTCATGAAAACATAAAACCCCTAATGAACCAGAAATGAAAAGGGGGCATTCTCATAGTTACCCCCACATATTTGTTCTCCTGGGAGTGGCAAAAAATGTAAATATATACTTTGAATATTATAATTATTTGAAAAAAGACATATAGATAATACTACTATTCTCAGGTCTCTAGAATATTTTCTCATCTGTCAGCAAAATCAGTTACAAGGTAGAATCCGTCCCAAAAGACATTTAGACCAGCCTTGGGGATTATGTACAGCCAAACTAAAATTATTCAGAGATTCTCAAAGAATGGCATTATTATACAGGGAAAACAAACAAACAAAATATAAAATCCCTCAGCATAAACACAGAACCACTTGTGGGAAGAGCACAGTGGGACACTGGCTGCCTAACTTGCATACACTAGGTCCTACCACCCTGTGCTCTGATGGAACTGCCCCTCTCAGTCACACTTGCCTCAGTCCCAGTGGATAGACCCCTCCCCCAGAAGACAGCACAAACCCCTGCCCACACCATGTCTCCTGACAGGAAAGTTTTGCAGAGCCTCAGTTTTGATGGAGGTGGTGACAGGTCTTATTTCACAAGCAGACCACAGCACATCTAATTAAAACCCACCAAATTCAGGCCAGGGACCAGACACTGCTCACAGCAGGCAAGAAGAGTCCCTGCAGACAACTGGCCTAGAGAATAGAGCAGCCAAAACACAATAGTAGAGTGCAAGCAGCACACACCAGAGACACTTCCTGAAGTGCCATGCTATGGGTACTACATAACCTCTTCTTCATAAGGCCATTACTTTTAGGAGCAGGAGATATAATTAACTTTCTAACACAGAGAACGAAGCAGAATCTTAGACAAATGTGAAGATATAGGAATTTAACCCAAATGAAAGAGAAAGATAAGGCCAAGGCCAGAGATCTAGGTGAAACAGATATAAGATATAAGTAACATGCTTGATGGAGAATTTAAAGCAACAGTCATAAGGATATTCACTGGACTTGAGAAATGAATAGAAGACATCAGTGAGACACTTACCTCAGAGATAAAAGAGTTAACAAAGCATAAATCTAACCACAAAAGACTCTTAATAATAGAAAACAAACTGAGGGTTGATGGAGGGAGGGAAGTGGGAGATGGGCCAGATGGGTGATGGGTATTAAGGAGGGCACTTGTGATGAGCACTGGGTGTTGTATGTAAGTGATGATCACTGACTTCTACTCCTGAAACCAATAGTGCACTGTATGTTAACTAACTGAAATTTAAATTTAAAAAAGAATGAGAGATGAAAGTACAATAAACAAGATTAGAAACATGTTGATGCAACGAACACAAGGCTGGAAGAATCAGAGGAACAAATTAATGACCTAAAGGATAAAGTAATGGAAAAAAGTGAAGCTCAACCAAAGAAGGAAAGAAGAAACAAAAATAAACTTAAGAAACTCCATCAAACATAATAACATTCATATTATAGGAGTCCCAGAAGAAGAAGTGTCAGACAAAAGAAGGCAGAATATTTATTTGAAAAAATAATAGCTGAAAAACCTCTCTAATCTGAGGAAGGAAAAAGACATCCAGATCCAAGAGGCACTCCCATCAAAATCAACAAAAGCAGGCTCACACCAAGACATATTGTAATTAAATTTGCAAATATAGTGACAAAGAAAAAAAATCTTAAAAGTAAAGTAGCAAGACAAAAGATGTCCTTAACTTATGAGGGAACATGCATAAGGCTAGCTGGAGATTTTTCAACAGAAACTTGGCAAGCCAGAGGGAGTGGCATATATTCAAAATGCTGAATGGAAAAAATCTGCAGCCAAGAATACTCTATCCAACAAGGCTATCATTTAGAATAGAAGGAGAGATAGAGGTTCCCAGATAAAGGAGATCATGACACTAAACCAGCCCTGCAAGAAACGGTAAAAGGGACTCTTTGAGTGGTAAGGAGAGACCAAAAGTGGCAATATAAAGGCAGTTAACATAAAAGCAGTAAAAATTATTATTTCTGTAAAAATAAGTCAAGGAACTCACACCAAAAAAAAATGATATAAAAAATAATTATATATACCTAAAATGTGGGGAGGAGAGGAGAAAAGAATGGGTTCAAACTTAAATGACAATCAACTTAACATAGATTGCTATATGCAGAAGATAACCATATATCAAAAACCACTAATAAACATGCAAAGAATAAACAGAAAGAAATCCAAATATATCACTAAAGAAAATCAGCAAAATATGAGAGAAAGACAAGAAAGGAGTAGAGAAAATCTCCAGAAAAAAAAAAAAAAACACAAACCAGTAATAAAATGGCAATAAATACACATTTATCAATAATTACTTTGAATGTAAATGGACTAAACACCCCAATCAAATGACATAGAGTACCAGAATGAATTTAAAAAAAAAAATCCATCAATATTTGCCAATAAGAGACTCATTTTAGACTTAAAGACACCTGCAGATTGAAAGTGAGGGGATAAAGAAACATTTCCCATGCAAGTGGATGTCAAAATAAAGCTGGAGTCATAATACTTCTATTGAACAAAACAGACTTTAAAACAAAGACTGACAAGAGACAAAGAAGGACACTATAATAACAAAGGGGACAATAAAATAAGAAGACATAACAATTATAAATATTTATGCACCCAACATGAAACACTCAACTATATAAAACTTATATATTTATATAAACTTATATATAATTTATATAAACTTATATATATATAAAACTTAATAACAAACATAAAGGAACTAATGGATAATAACACAACAATAGTAGGGAACTTAACCATCCCACTTATATCAATAGACCATCTAAACAGAAGGTAAACAAGGAAACAATGGCTTTGAATGACAACACTAGACCAGATGGGCTTAACAGATATATTCAGAACATTCCATCTTAAAAAGCAGAATACACATTCTTTTCAAGTGTACAGCGAACAGTCTCCAAAATAGATCACATATTAGGCCACAAAAGAGGCCTCAACAAATACAAAAAGACTGAAGTCATACCATGCATCTTTTATGATCACAACACTTTGAAACTAGAAGTCAACCACAAGAAAAAATCTGGAAAAAGCACAAATACATGGAGGCTAAACAGCATGCTACTTAACAATGAATGGGTCAACTAAAAAATCAAAGAAGAAATTTTTTAAAAAAGCACATGGAAACAAAGGAAAAAGAAAATACAACAGTAAAAAATCTTTGGTATGCAAGCAAAAGTGGTCCTATGAAGAAAGTATATAGCAATACAGGCTTACCTCAAGAAGCAAGAAAAATCTCAAATAAACAACCTAAACTTACACTTAAAGGAGCTAGAAAAAGAACAGAAAATTAAGCCTAAAGTCAGCACAAGGAAGGAAAAAATAAAGATTTGAGCAGGAATAAATGATGTAAAACTAAAAACAAAACAAACAAAAAAAATAAAACAAATCAATGAAACCAGGAACTTGTTCTTTGAAAAAAATCTATAAAATTGATAAACCTCTCACTAGAGGAGAAAGAAAAGAGAAATGACCCAAGTAAATAAAATTACAAATGAGAAAGGAGAAATACCAACCAACACCACAGAAATACAGCAATCATAACAGAATATTATAAAAACTATATACATCAATAAATTGGCATTAGAAGAAATGGATAAATTCCTAGGAGCATATTTACCAAAACTGAAACAGGAAGAAATAGAAAACTTGTACAGTTCAATAACCAGCAAAGAAACTGAATCAGTAATCAAAGAACAACAAACAAGCAAAAATCCAAGTCCAGAGGGCTTCACAGGCTGATCCTACCAAATACTTAAATAAGAGTTAATACGTACTCCTCTCAAATTCCAAAAAATAGAAAATGAAGGAAAACTTCCAGATTCATTCTATGAGGGTAGCATTACTCTGATACTAAAACCAGATGAAGACACCACTAAAAAAGAGAACTACAGATTAATATCCCTGATGAACATGGATGCAAAATTCTCAATGAAATATTAACAAACTGAATCCAACAATACATTTAAAAAATGATTCACCCAATCAAGTGGGATTTATTCCTGAACTGTAAAGGTGGTTCAATATTTGCAAATCAATCAACCCGATAAATCACATTAATAAAAGACAGGATAAAAACTATATAATCTTTTCAATAGATGCAGAAAAAGCATTTGGCAAAGTACATTGTCCATTCATGATAAATAAGAACCCTCAAAAAAGTAGAGTTAGAGGGAATATACCTCAACCTAACAAAGGTCATATATGAAAAACCCACAGCTAGTATCATCCTAAATAGGGAAAAACTGAGACCTTTTTCTTTATGGTCAGGAATAAGACAGAGATGTCCACTCTCACCACTTTTATTCAACATGGTACTGAAAGTCCTAGCCACAGCAATCAGACAACAAAAAGAAAAAGGCATTCAATTCAGCAAGGAAGAAGTAAAATTTTCACTATTTGTAGATGACATGATACTATATATAAAAAACCCTAAAGACTCGACTAAAAACTGCTAGAAATGATATGCTAATTCAGTGAAGTTGCAGAATACAAAATCAATGGGCACAAATCTGTTGCATGTCTATACATCAATAATGAAGCAGCAGAATGAGAAATTAATGAATCAACCCATTTACAATTGCACCCAAAAAAATAAGATACCTAGGAATAAACCTAACTGAAGAGGTGAAAGACCTGTACTCTGAAAACTATATAACATGGATGAAAGAAATTAAAGACGACCACAAAGAAATGTAAAGATATTCCATTATGGATTGGAAGAAAAAATATTGTTAAAATGTCTACGCTTCCCATAACAATCTACAGATTTAACGCAATCCCTATCAAAAATCCCTACAACAGCATTTTTCACAGAGCTAGAAAAAACAATCCTAAAATTTGCGTGGAACCACAGAAGACCCCAAAGAGACAAAGCAGTCATGAGAAAGAAAAGCAAATCTGGAGGCATCACTATTCTGGATTTAAGTTATATTACTAAGCTGTCGTGATCAAAACAGTGTCATACTGTCACAAAAATATACACACTGATCAACAGAACAGCATAGAAAATCCAGAAATGAACCCACAATTATATGGTCAATTAATCACTGACAAAGCAGGAAAGAGTATCCAGTGGGGCGCGGGGGGGGACAGTCTTGTCAAGAAATGGTGTTGAGAAAACTGGTCAGCTACATGCAAACTGAACCACTTTCTTACACCATACACAAAAATAAATTAAAAATAGATTAAAAACCTAAATGTGGGACTGAAACCATAAAAATCCTAGAGAAGAACACAGGTATCTTTGACATCAGCCATAGCAACTTTTCCTAGTTATATCATGTGATGCAAGGGAAACAAAATCAAAAATAAACTATAGAGACTACATCAAAATAACCCTATGAGCAGCAAAAGAAATAATCAACAAAACTAAAAAGGAATCTACAAAATGGGAAAAGACATTTGCAAATGATATATCCAATAAAGGGTTAGTTTACAAAATATATAAAGAATTTATAAAACCCAACACCCAAATACCAAATAATCCAACTAAAAATGCACAGAAGACATGAGTAGACATTTTTCAAAAGAAGACATACAGACAGCCAACAGACACATGATAAGATGCTCTACATCACTTATCATCAGGAAAATGCAAACCATAACTACAGTGAGATATCACCTCAAACCTGTCAAAATGGGTAATATCAACAACATAAGAAACAACAGGTGGTGATGGGGATGTGGAGAAAGGGGAACCCTCTTGCACTGTTAGTGGGAATGTAAACTGATAGACAACAGTATGGACATTCCTCACAAAGTTAAAAATAGAACTATCTATCCAGCAACTGCACTACTATTTACCCAAAGAATATAAAAAAAACTAATTCAAAGGGATACATGCACCCCATGTTTGGAGCAGCATTATCTACAATAGCCAAATTATGGAAACAGCCCAAATGTCCACTGATTGATGAATGGATAGAGAAGATGTGTGTATATCTATTACACAATGGAATATTACTTAGCCATAAAAAAGAATGAAATTTTGCCATTTGCAATGACATGGATGGAGCCAGAGTATAATGAGTCAGTCAGAGAAAGACAAATACCATATTATTTCACTCATATGTGTAATTTAAGAAACAAAACAGGTAGTGGCCTTATTCTCTGCCTTTCTCTTCTTGTATCTGAGGCTGCTCTGCTCTTATCAGCCCCTGGCCCACAGTCTCTTTGAGACCAAGCACCATGCCTTCAATTAAGTTGCAGAGTTCTGATGGAGAGATATTTGAAGTTGATGTTGAAACTGCCAAGCAGTTTGTGACTATCAAGACCATATTGGAAGATTTGGGAATGATGAAGGGAAGGATGACCCAGTTCCTCTACCAAATGTTAATGCAGCAATATTTTAAAAGGCCATTCAGTGGTGCACCCACCACAAGGATAACCCCCCTCCTCCTGAGGATGACAACAAAGAAAAGTGAAGAGATGATATCCCTATTTGGGACCAGGAATTCCTAAAAGTTGACCAAGGAATACTTTTTGAACTTATTCTGGCTTTGAACTGCTTACACAGCAAAGGTTTGCTTGATGTTACATGCAAGACTGTTGCCAATATGATTAAGAGGAAAACTCCTGAGAAGATTCCCAAGACCTCTAATATCAAAAATGACTTTACTGAAGAATAAGAAGCCCAGGTACACAAGAGAACCAGTGGTGTGAAGAGAAGTGAAACGTTATGCCTGACACTGTACCACTGTAAGGATGGTTCCAAATAGTAGTTGCACTGCTCTGTTAAATGTCTGTTAACATTAGACAAACAGTAGACAAATACAGCAGCAAATCAGTTGTTTTACCAGAATGTTGTCTTCCTTGCATGTGGAGTTTGAGTACAGATTCCAAACTTATGGCTGAGTTTCTTCTGGTATGATCAAAAGTTTCTTTTTTCTTTGCTCTGAAAAACTGACATGTAGGTTCTCTATAAGAGAGATGGCATTTTGGGATTTCCATCTCTAAATATTTCTAAATCTTAGAAATCTCTCTAAAGCAATTTCTGCCTAGCTTATTTTTAGTTAACTTTAGTTTAATAAACCTTTTAAAAGTTGGCATTGTGAATAAAACAAGTTGCAAAAAGTTTTCTGAAAAAGAATTAAAATAAAAACAAAACAATCATAGGGGGGCAAAAGAGAGAAGCAAACCAAGACACACACTCTTAACAACAGAGAACAAACTGATGGTTACCAGAGGGAAGATGGGTGGGGGGATGGGTTAAATCGGTGATGGATTAAGGAGGACATTTATTGTGATGAGCACTGAGTGTTATATGTAAGTATTGAATCACTAAATTGTACACCTGAAACTAATATTACACTGTATGTTAACTACCTGGAATCAAAATAAAAACTTAGAAAGAAAATGGAAAGACCATATGGCAGTAATATGGGGGGAGGGGGTATCAAGATGAATCTACATTATGCCAACACCTGAAAAAAGAAATCCTATTAATATTACATAGTCAATGTTTATCAAGCTTTGATTACATAGAGATAACTTTAAAAAACCATAAAAATCGAGGCTCTCCTTTTCTCCAGCATCTATCTCTGAATATAAAAACTATTCATTTTATAGTAGGATAAATTGTTATGAAGGAAATTATTGACCTTTTTAATGGTCCACTAAAAATGCAGAAAAACAACTAGCTTTTAATTGTGTGCATAATTTAAAAATATAGAATATATAGGAAATCTTATTGCAGCTATTTCAGATTTTATTTTATGAAAAATCACATGCATAAAATACTTTTCAGATTAAAATTAAAATGGCATGTTAATAGAATAATTTTGACTTGTCAGAACTGAAAATCATCATTCATGGTTTGGAAAAAAATATTTCCTAGTTTTGATCTTTAAGTGATTATTAAAAAATTAAATCCATACAGTTTAATTGATTATAAATGTAGTTCCCATTGAGTACTCTGTTTCTTTTTGAGGGTTATTAATTTCATTTTTAAATGGGAGATTAAGCATGTGAATTGTCAGTACATGAATTCATATGATAATTTAAATTGTACCACTTTAAGAAAATAGCACATTACACATAGAGATTTGGCATATTATTTTCCAAAGAAATGTTCAAAGAGAATGCAAGGTCCCTATATATATCCACATAACCTACTGTTTGCTACTAATTTTTAAAATAGACTATTATGCGTCACCTGGGTGGCTCAGTTGGCTAAGCTTCTGACTCTTGGTTTTGGCTCAGGTCATGATCTCACAGTTCGTGAGTTCGAGCCCCACATCAGGCTGTGTGCTGAAAATGCAGAGCCTGCTTGGGATTCTCTTTCTCCCCTCTCTCTTTGTCCCTACCCCACTTATGCTCTCTCTCTCTCTCTCTCTCTCTCAAAATAAATAAACTTAAAAAAATTTTTTAAGAAAATGAACTATCGCTACTAATTTAATCTCATAAATATATTTTGAATATTCTGCTTGCATGTAAATGAGGAACCATGAAGACTACTGAAATTATTGATTATATCACTCACTGGCCTAATACTCAAATATATGAAAATTAATGTTAGCCCTGTTCTAAGAAAATTGTACTTACACAAGTTCATCTTGCTAATTTCCTTACAATAGCACTAATTTATAAGTTATTTCTTTAAAACCACCCTTGATTTATTCACCTTTATTTTTATGCAAATTAAATTTCAGCAAAATATTACTACTTCATTTTAATCCCAAAATATTGAATAACATCTGGTCAACATTTTTATCACTTATTGCTTCATTTTCAATTATAAAATCTCTGTACTTTTAAATACTTAATCTACTTTCTGTTTTATTAATCACCTTTTTTATCTGCTCAGATAGGAATGGCAATTTAATAGCCCTGGGAAAAGTTGTCTAAAAATCTACAATTGGGATAACTAGAAAAGGTACACTGAGGGAATATTAAAATTTTAGTTCCATTTAAAATTTCATCAGAAAAATATGAATTGATAAGGTTTAGAATCTTCACCCAAGATGCTAATAAGAAAGTCAAAATGCAAGGAGGTATATTTTTAATAGTCTAATGAATTATCCTGGTTTAAAAATGATTTCTATAGCATGTTTTATGATTATGATGTAGATATTTATGATGCATACATTATTATTGCCCCTAAAGAGCTTGTTATCAAATGTGTAGAAGTAAAGTTACCAGACAAAACACAGGCAATATTTGGGACATACTTATACTGAATAGTTATTTGTTCTTTATTTGAAATTCACATTTCACAGGGAATCCTGTATTTTTATTTGCTAAATCTGGGATTTTATGTAGAAGCATAATTATAGGAATACTAATTCATTTTTCCCTCACATTTGAATTGAAGAAACTCTTGATCTTTAAATGTTGCAAAAATATGTGTTCTTAGGACCAGCTACATAATCTGAGGAACCCTATGCCAAATGAAAATGCATAGCCTCTTTTTCAACAATTATTCTTCCAAGATGGCAATAGTAGGGTATTAAATCAAGTGCCCATGAAGCTAGCCCTGTTCTTAGAACCCCAGGCATTAGGATATATATGAACTAAGTGTCCGTACATTACAGAGAAACAAAAATTGGTTCATTTTTAACAGGAACAACAAATGTCCATAAAGGACAACAAAGCAAATATTTTAGGCTTTGAAGGCCATATAGTTTCTGTCACAATATTAACTCTCCCATAAATAAACTGATGAGCATGGGTTGTGTTTCAATAAAACTTTATTTACAAAAACAGTTGGTGGACCAAAATTGTTGACCCTGTAGTTTGCCGACCCCTGGACTATGCTACAAACATAAGCAAAATTACCAGTTAGATTTGTTTAGATTCTAAATAGATATACCCACTAAGGCAAAAATTCATCTAGGGGATTGCAATCATTTCCCTGGGACATTATTTTTGCAAAGATATGTAACAGAATCTATTTTTTAATGTATGTATCTTTAAATTAAATTCAGTCATCTAGCTCAACTAAACCACTGTCCCAATTTTCTAGGTCCATAAAAATATATATCAGGAATGACAAAGGAGAAACATAATATATATTTGCTTTCTCCTCCTCTTCTATTTAATTTTTATTTACTTTCCTATGCTTTTCTTGGAATAAAACTTTAGAGTCCAAGGAAAGAACATGAAGAAAAGCATGAAAATGACTGTATGGCCTATATTTACTGGAGTAAAGGCTGCATGCCAGGCCATGCTGATCTGAAGATGAGACTGTTAGGTCTAGAAGCCTCAAAGACTTTCTTGGTGTTCCAAGAGTTTTCACATAATGCAAGCCCGTTGGTAGTAAATAGGTGAAGCAGTTATTATTTTCACTTTAAAGATAGGAAACTGAGACCCAAAGAGGATAAATGTCTTCCTAGAGTCAAATATCAGAAATAGAAGAGCGAGGCTTATGTTCCAATCTTCTGAGCTTTTGGTATCACAGAAAGTACAGAAAGACTCCTGTTTTTGAGTAACTGATAGACAAATATGGACAAAGAATGAAACATAAAGACCCAATGAATAAAAACATACATTTGAATAATTTGGGTTATTCAGACATCCTTATACATAATCTAAGTTCTCAGTGAAGTCAGAATAATTGATGGTTATGTAAGACTTAGTTACAGGAATAATTGCAAGTTATAGGGTGGAGAAAACTAGTTTTAAAACAGCCTAGTGAAAAATATAAATTTTCTGAGGGACTTCCACAAAGATTTGACTGATTGGGTATGTCCCAGTCATTTTGGTGGTGAGTTTTCAAGCTAATCCTTTCCCTCTGAGTCTGAAAAGAAGTGAAAAGTTACTATCTTGTACAGTGGACTGGGAAGAGTTGTGTCTAATCCATTTGGTTTAGCAGCTATCTGCAACAGGCTTCTTCCAGAGCAAAAACAGATTTTTCTGACCATTTCATTTTGACCTGACTTTCTTAACCCATCCATCTTAATGGCTGGAATAAAAAGAGATGCTTGGAACCCCAGAATATTATATTATGTCTCCCAAAGTGTGTGCCTTCCTTTTAAATTATTCATTCTCACCTAATACCACTTTTAAATATGACTTGGAGTGAAAGGAAAAGAAAAATACAGGATTATTAGCCAAGGTTTTCCCTTTAAAACCAAAAAGAATATGTAAAATGACTGTCCTCTCAACCATAATATGTATCAGAGTGAGGCTGCCAGGTTTGATGCAAAGAAAATGAAACTTTAGAGTCATAGTATCTGGCTCAAATGCAGACTCCATAATGTACTAGCCATGTGACCTTAAACTTGATCTGTGTTTCCATTTCCTTAGGAAAAATAACATCTCTATTGTAGTGATAAGGAGAAGAAATGAATTACATTCTAGGGGCACCGGGGTAGTCAGTTGAGCATCCAACTCCTGATTTCGGCTCAGGTCATGATCCCAGAGTTGTGGGATTGAGCCTCACATTAGGCTCTGCACTGAGGGCGGAGCCTGTTTAAGAATCTCTCTCTCCCTCTGCCCCACTCCCCCACTCACACGCATTCATCTTTCTCTCTCTCTCTTAAAAATAAAAATAAAATTAATGAATGTAAAGATTCTAGTATGTAGGTTCAATGAGTAGTTTTATTTGCTCTCATCTTTTGAGTATAAGCAACAATACTCTTACAAAAATATATTTCAAAATTCAGAATAGATTATATTCAAAATTCTGAATTGAATTTGATATATATTATAATGTTACTTATAAAATATGAACAGTTTCTGTTTTAAACTTATTAAATATCTGGTTTTCACTTTAATTTCCTTTATTATACTTAGGTGCTTTTATCTAATCAATGAACATCTAGACTAATTCTTCGATAATAAACACATATAAAAATAAATGGCTGATATTCTGACAAATGTATTAACAAAGAGAATGGTTTTCTTTTCCACTCAACTAAACAATGAATCAACTTTTCCCATTCACCATTTCCAAATCACCACGATCAGTTTCCCTAATAATATGGATTTTTTTATGTAAAGATCCCCGAGTTAACTTTCTAATTCTCAAAGATTATAATAACAGAAATACTATCTACTAAATTCAGGGAAAATTACAATCTTAGACATAAATCTCCTTGTAAGGAAAAATTTCAGCCATCTTATATACTTGATAAAGTAGGCAGAACTTGAACACATTTTCTAAAAGCCATGCAGCAACATATTAGAAGAGAGAAGAGTCAAGGGAAAATAAATAAATAAAATACATAAAATAAAATAAAATAAAATAAAATAAAATAAAATAAATACTACTCCAGGTATCCCTTCTCTACCTTGATGCTATAGTCATTTTCCAGATTATTTTCCAGACTGATAAATCATATTATTCTTTTAATTTAAATGGTGGTGCCATTAACTGAAATTGGGACTTCAGAAGAAGGAAGAGACTAGAGGGTGAAGTTGACAGATATAGTGCTGAGTTTGAGGTGCTTGGAAACCTTAATTGTGGAGATACTTAGTCCATGATCATACATACTGGCTTATTCTACACACAGCCACCAGAGGAACCTTGCTAAAATATTAGAGCATACGTCTTTACTGGGCAAACTCCAAATGGCTCCAATTTCATTCAGAGTGAGATCAAAAGTCCTGAAAGTGGTCCTTTAGGTTACTCAATCTAGCACCATCAACACCTCTAAACTTGCTTTCTACTTGCCTCACTAATTCCAGTCCAGCCACACTGGCATGGTAGCTCCTCAGAGATCTCAGGCTCACTCTCACCTCAGGGCCTTTGCTCATGCTCTTCCCTTTGCCTAAAACTCTCCTCCCCAATACCCATGTATCTTCTGTCCTGGCCGGCTTCAGCTCTTAACTCACACATCACATTCCCAGTAAGGTCTTCCCTGACCACCCTAGTTAAAATTGCTACCATCTGCCAATCCCAGTACGGTGAACCCTCGTTTCCTGCTTTCTTCAGTCCACAACACTGTTCTCTGTAAACATGAAATGTATTTTGTTTGTTTGTTTTTTCGTTTGTTTGTTTGTTTGTTTATTACCTGTCCTCTCCTACACCCCCAACCTCCTTCCTGACCCGTAGAATATGAATTCCGCAATGGCAGGGAATGTTGACTTTTGATTCACTGCTACATGTGAAACAACATAGTAGCAGCTCAACAAATATATGTTTCATGATTAATGCCACAGTGCAGGAAAGATGCCCAAATAGAAGCAATGGTTTAGAAGACCCATAAGTGGGGTGCCTGGGTGGCTCAGTCAGTTAGGCATTGATTTCAGTTCAGGTCATGATCTCAGGGTCATAAGATCAAGCCCTGATTTGGACCCTGAGCTAAGAGTGGAGCCTGCTTCAGATTCTATCTCTGCCCCTCTCCCACTTGCACACCCTCTCGAAATAAAAAAAACATTTTTTGTTTTGGTTTTTTTTAAAGAGTCACATAGTGAAGGCTGACATTAGCACATCCATTGTGCTATACAGATACACACTTTTCTAGATGTTTTTATAGCTCTTAGGTTACAACTAAAGAAGCATTAAGCTAGGGAGAAAGTCTGTATGAAAAAGAGAAGAAGCAAAATGTTTAGGCACTTTTAAAAAAACACTTAGAGAAACAAAGCCAACCATTTTGTGCTTCTTAATAATTTGTGAAATTATAACACATTCATGTAAAATCATTTTTAATGAAAGATAACACAAAACCAAAGAATGCACTGAACTGTGCCAATCTATGCAATGGGGAGTATATGAAAGGTAAAGTTTCTTGCATTTGAGATGCCTGCAATTTCTAAAATAGATTTTAAAATATATTACTACTCATCAACACTTACTTGGTCTTGATCTTATGCCTCTATTTAATTATGCATCAAATGAAGGGCAGTTTTAGTGTTTCAACTCACAATAGTTCTTAATAGCCTCCTTCAGCATGAATAAGTGAACTGCCAGATGAGAAGCAACTCTAATAAAAACAGGGTCCTGTAGGAATTGTAAAATGGCTTATGATGCTTCCTGTGAATATCAGAGAGGGACTATAAAGTACCACACAAAGTGTGGATATGTGTTTTGTGATTCCTGGAAGACATGTTGGTAAGGCAATAAAATGTGAGCCACCAATTTAAAAGGCAGCTTTAGTAGGGATAATCAAAGAGCTGAGTTTCTTATCAAGTATCCCTGTCTTTTTATTATTATTATTATTTTGAATTGCTTCACACGATCTCTTTGAGCCTGAGAAACTTTCTTTTTGAAATTATACCGTGAAATTTAGTAGATTACTCCCCGATCCTTGAACACTGACAATATTCTCTATGTAACACTTTATAGAACTAATATTCAGGAATTTTAACCAATATGTGGTCTAGGTCTAGGGCATTTTCCCTCCTCTTTATAAATATTAACATAGCTTTCTCTAGGATAGCTACTTGACATTCTGAGTCATTACATATATCTAAAAATTCAAGCTAGCATTTGCAACCAATTTCCTGAAAAATATGACTCAAATAAATTATATCCAGTAGCCTGTATTGTTTGTCTCTTTTAGGCCTGTGTATGTGTCATAATACTAATTATAAGAGCTCTATATACAGCTTATATTCAAGTTGCTTTGAAGACACTGATTTGCTGAATCCAACTGTTTACCTGGTTCTATACACTAGCACTAGTGCTAATTCTTAGTAAGGAGAACATACTTCTATGTTTAATTATTTAGGTACATGGGTCTGGCACCCAAGAAGGATGCTATACAAGCCAGTAAAATAGTTTGTGAGTGAAATTTAAAACCCTTGACTCTAAAACCAATCTTGCCATAAACTATATAATCTTTGGTAAATTCACTTAATTCCTTGTGGTCTAGATTTCTTATTTTCAGTGAAAGGGTAAAGTGGGTGGTGTTTAAGAATATAATTAAACCCTAAAAAATATATTATTCTAAATTATTTTTAGTTATTTTGTCTACAATTTGTTTATATGACCACCGGATTTGCAAAATGTACACTCTTGGAATACACAGGCTAATATTCTTTCTTACCTTCCAGACACGTTTAATAGACAGTGAGTGCATGCTTTTCCACTTAAATTTGAGACCCATTCATTTAAATTCATTGAGACCCTTCATTCAGACCCTTCCATTTAAATTTGAGACCCATCATTATATACTGATAGACATTCAAAAATAAACTGGATAATCCTAAAGGTCAAACTTTTAAAGAAAACAAAAACTTACATAAAGAACATTATTGCTTACTTATATAGAATTTAGTCTTGGGGCGCCTGGGTGGCTCAGTCGGTTAAGCACCCCACTTTGGCTCAGGTCATGATCTCACGATTCGTGAGTTCAAGCCCTGCACTGGGCTCTGTGCTGATGGTTCAGAGCCTAGAGCCTGCTTGGGATTCTGTGTCTTCCTCTCTCTCTGACCCTGCCCCGCTCACACTATGTCTCTCTTTCTCTCAAAAATAAACATTTAAAAAAATTTTTTAAAAAAGAATTTATTCTCTGCTATAGCCTTTCTAAAACAACATCAGTTGTGGTTAAATAATCAAGAAGTAAGAGCTGACACTTCAGTAGTGCTTGCCTTGTGTTCTTAGTAGTTTATGTCTAATAACTCAAACTTCACAGCATTTATAATGCACTATTAACCACCCCCACTACAAATGAGGAGACTAAGTTAGTTAGGTTGTCTAAATCCACAGAGCGGGTAAACAGAAGAGATGGGATTTGAACACAAGCAGTGAGAATATTTGTACTCTTAACCATTATATCCTCCTACACTCAGCCTGTTTGGTTGGGGGAAGTTAATTCCCTACAACTTTGAGAGGGCCTCCTTCAAGGGAGGCAATGACAATCATCCCAACCACCTTACCATCACTATATGGCATTCCTTGACAAGCACAAGGACACAGGAGAGTGCACAACCTAAATTGGACCAATCAGACTAAAAGAAAGAATATTTACTTCATGGTAGAAAGGAAGGTCTACCCCAAAACAAGGATGTATATACTGCCAATCATCACCTGCTAATCATGAAGGAACCCAGTCTGGGGATCAAAGCCCAAACAAAAGAGGAAAGAAAAGCCAAAAGAATGATGAAGATGGGAAGCTGATGCCCCCCATTCTATTACACTCTCAGCCTGCTCTGTCTGTGTACTTTTTTTCTATTTGGATAACAAGTTCCTTTATTCTTTAAACCAATTTGAATCAGGGGGTCTCTTTCTTATACCTGAAGACATCCTGACAAATACTGGTATAATTAAGCACTTTATTTACAAATTCTAAATTGTTAAAAATCATTGTTCACGGGCGCCTGGGTGGCTCATTCAGTTGAATGTCCTACTTCAGTTCAAGTCATGATCTTGTGGTTATTGAGTTCAAGCCCTGCATCTGGCTCTGTGCTGACAGCTCAGAGCCTGGAGCCTGCTTCAGATTCTGTGTCACCCTCTCTCTCTCTGCCCCTCCCACCCCTCTGTGTCTGTCTCTCTCTCAGAAATAAATTTAAAAAAAAACAATTATTGTTTAATCTAACCTGTATTCTCCTTCTGCCCTGATCCCAAGACCTGTTGTAATTGCAGGATTTACATTTATGTTAATTCCCATTGAATCTTACCACTGAGTCATTTCTTTTCCAGGACATTCATTCATTTGACAATTAATTATTGAGCACTTACTCTGTCTCAGGCATTGTGAGGCTCTGGTTTTGTGAGATAAATTAGTCACAGTCCCTACCATCACAAAATTAATGTCTAGGAAGGAAAAAAGACAACAAATTACCATAACATGCAATGATGCTATAATTTATAAACACTGTGTGTGTGTTTGTGTGTGTGCATGCACATGCACACATGTGTGTGATGTAGGTGCTCTGAGGGCATAGACAATGGAATCTCTATGATGTCTTGGAGGACTTTATGAATACTTTACAAAGGAGGTAACATTTTATTTGGATCTTGAGATATGACTAGGAGTTTTACAGTAGAGAAGGGGCATTCTAGGCAGTGGGGAAAATCATGATCAGTATCATATAACTACAAGAGTGTTGGAAATGTTAGAATGGTGGGTAGCTCCAATGATGATGTGCTTCAAAGAAGTAAGAAAAGAGACAAGCTCTAAGAATTCAGGCCTGGTCAGTCTCAAAAGTCCATCTGGTCTTTTGTTCTCATACCTGAAAGTACCTTAACACTTTTCCTCACTTCAGCCACCATTATCCTCTGTTGGGTTAATAGAGTTAAATAAAGGCCAAAGTTATGTATCTTTGGCTTTTCTAGTTCTCCATCTAACACCAGAGGCAAAATCTCAAGGGATGCATTTAATCACCATTATGGTGTTTGTGCAACCCTGATATTTGTGAAATCCTGCAATTACTTTCTTAACAATCATAATTTCCACTTATGATCTCTCAAATCTCTCATTGCTTTACTAATTTTTCTAACCTTCCCTTTCACAGTTAGTTTTGAAGTATTATTGGAAATTTATTGGTTATTTAAATTAAAATGTTAATTTATTAACTTCTTCCTGTAAAGCCAAGTCACAACTTCAAACTAGATACAAACTATATTCTAACCCAGTTAAGAGAATGTAAGAAAAATCAATAAAGTTTTTTTAAGTCTCAATTTGTCATTTAACACTTAAACAATATACTTTTTTGAGCACCTACTATATGCATGTTATAAGGACTGGGAATTTTATGAAAATGCAGCCTAGCACAAAGTGAACAGGAAATGACTAAATGATCAAATCTAAAATGGCCACAGCCTGAAAAAAAATGTTGATGATAACACAGAAGAAGTTTCATAGAGCTCATGACTCCACAAAGGAAGAAACTTTCTCAAATCAGATTCCACTGAGCAATTCTTCCTGCTCATCTAAATTGAGGATTAAGATACAAGATCTCCTAATAATGCAGGGTCAACCAGAAAGCTTTACCCCCATCATGAAAGGTAACAGAGAAGCAGACTGGAAACCCCAAAGAGCAGTGATGCCATTGTTTCTGGAAACAAAGAGCAGCTGAATTGGCAATCTTATTAAATATTTCAAAGAAGAACAAACCATACATTTCAGCATTGTGATGGTGAGAAGACAGAAGTGCTATCTATAAAGATACTATTGGGAATCCATATTCTCAATAAACTCAGAAAGCCTTAAATTACTCTGAAATTGTTTTCAAGAGTAGAAGTTAACAGATGTGAAACATCGGAATTAGCAAGTCAAAATAACATAGGATAAGAAATCCAAATAGGTCCAAGAAAATTCTCTTCCTCATTTCAACCTCCAGCTTCTATCAACACCCTAATGAAGAGAAACTGATGTTTAAAACCAGATAAATATATATATATATATATATGTGTGTGTGTGTGTGTGTGTGTGTGTGTGTGTGTATATATCAGATATATATGTATCTGAAAGCGTGCAATATATATATAACGCTTTCAGATACATGTAACAAAACAGTAAATAGAAGTTTATTTTTTTCACTTCAAAAAACACCTAGAGGTGGGCAGATTTTGGTATTGCTTTAGTAGCTTGATTATTTAAGGCCAGTGTCTCTGTGATTCTCCTGTGCAGGGTACTTCAGCATCACAAAATGGTTGCTGTAACTCCAGATATCACATCCTCATTAGTTGCTAAAAGAAGTAGGAATGGACTAGTGTCCACCAAATTGGCCCCTGTTTACTTAATGAAATTTTCTCATACACTGTGTTGGCAGACTTCCACTTAGGTAGAACCATGTCACATGACCACCCTTCCAGCAAAAGAGGCTAGAAAGAGAATTTTTAAGAAACTTTTCCAGGCTCCATTGTGAGTGGAATAAGAAAGCAGAGAGAAGAAGGGTTGGAAAGGACTTGGGGAGTCCATCAGGACTGGGGCTGCCTGCATATGCAGGTTGCAGACTAGGACATAGTTTTTTGGTCCATATAGTGGGTTTGACCATTGCTAACAAATCTTTTTGCCTTGAATCACATATTAAACAGTCTTTTCAAATACTTTGATGCTTATTTATTTATTTTGAGAGAGAGAGAGAGAGAAAGACAGTGAGTGCAAGCAGGGGAGGGGCAGAGAGAGAAGGAAGGAGAGAATCCCAAGCAAGCTCTACGCTGACATCCCCCACGATGTAGGGCTGCATCTCACCATCGTGAGATCACAACCTGAGCCGAAATCAAGAGTCAGATGCTCAACGGGCTGAGTCATCCAGGCACCTCTTTCTTTTCAAATATTTTAAAGACTGATTTCTATGCCAGGTGGGCACCTTGATGACAGCTGCAGTCAAGATACTTAAACCTGAGGGAACAGATCAGAAAAACCTCATGAATACATAATGATGCCTTAACAAACTCATTCCTGATTGTGTAGCCTACACATGATTGAACCATCATAAGAATGTTAAATAAAGATGTTAAGTGTACTACAAAAAGCTTCATGTCTAAAAGGAGGGGAATCACATGAGGTGAGGCTGGTCACAAGCCACAAATACAAGGCATCTAGAAGTAATATCTATGACTATTTCTTATAAATTTGTCTTTGTTCACAAGCAGGCAAACCTTGTAAGTTCTTTCTATAGTAAAGTGTTCAGCTACATTCACAGGAATGCTCATCTTTACAAACTTCTGCAGGCAGTTTAGTACATGCAAAGAACTGCGACCATTAATTAGATAAATCTGTTTGTCTAGCCTACAGAGAGTTTTGAAGTAAGCATTTCTCTCCACTAACTACAGAGGTGAGTAGCTGATTTTAAAGTGATCCTTGTACTGTACATGCGGTCATTTTAAGTACCCACATCAGAGGTCTTAAAACATCCCAGATAGACAAGCTCTATTCTAATCCAAACAACATTAACAGAAGGAGATTCTAATAGCCTCTATTTAAGTATATCATAAAAATAGCTCTCATTCCCATTGAACTATGCTTCTGTTATTAATATTGACTAAAAGTCTAAAGAGTATGGAATGAAAAAAAATTAGAAAGAGACAACACTTATGCAACTTTGAAGTAAAAAATCAAGTTATCTCTGAAAATTTAAATTATGTCTAAATTTCATGAGGGGTCATCTAGAATCCCCTGTCTTTAAATGGCTTCCCTGTGGACTACAGAAAGTACCAAAGAAGGAGAAAGTAAATCACACAATTTCTGGAAACTTAACCATTGCCATTGCTGTAATTGTGTAAATCACACAATTTCTGGAAACTTAGCCATTGCTGTAAATGGACAATGCTTCCTGGGGCCTTAACAATGTACTGGTGTCAAGGAAACGTGTTCTCAAAGAGCCAAGCTGATTAATTTCACCAACGGTCATGAGCCACAACACAGCCAGGGGACATGACAGATTGACTGTAGGAGAAAACTATTATTTTTCCTCTGACCAATGCTGTAACTGTTGAAATCATAGCTGGGAAGAAGTAAGCTCAATCATGCAGTTAAAGTGTTGTTTTGAACCAACTGGCCAATAATTTTCTCACTGAAATAAAACTTCAGGGAGCAACCCATAGAAGTGAAGGAATGTCCCATTGCAACAGATAGTTGCTTCCATATTCTTCAAGCCATTGAGGAAAGATGGCAGTGTACATTCTCAATGTCAACCAAATACCTTTTTTAAAAGACTTAAAATAAATAGAGCATGTTCTAATAAATATTCTCAAAAAGTACCTACAGACTTATCATGATCATGATTATTTTTTAATAGAAGATAAACTAACCATCAAATGCAGTTCCTTTGCAAATGCCTTATTAGTAATATCAACAAAGTGACCAGTCTGCTTAATCAGTAACATATTCTTAGATTACTGTTTTCTGAAGAAAAACAATGATAAAGGGATTCTCATTTTTATATTTAAAAAAAAAAAGACTAAAATGGAGGCCTGGGTAGGCTAGAAAATGGGGTTTGTGAAGAGTAAGGAAATGGAGAAGCCTTCTGATTCAATTTTGCTTAGGATTATTGCTATTCTCCAGTTTACTGATAGCAACTCACTGTGGGCTCCAAAACAAATACACCTGCTTTTTTTAATGTACAGAAAATTTTAAATGTATGTCCTGGTGTCAATGAATGATATTGATTGTCTGTGACAATCTCTCACTCTTTTGCTGATTTCTTCCTCAATGCACATGACCTTTTAGAATAGGGTGCTGGGACACCTAGGTGACTCAGTCAGTTAAGTGTTGGACTTCAACGCAGGTCATGATCTCATGGTTTTTGGGCCTGAGCTTCGCATCAGACTCACTGCTGTCAGCACAGGCCCACTTTGGACCCTCTGTCTCTGTCTCTCTCTGCCCCTCCCCCACTGGCACGCTTTCTCTGTCTCTCTCAAAATAAATAAAGAAACTTAAAAAGCAAAACTGCAGCAAATGAAAAAAAAAATAATAAAATAAAATAGAATGCTGAGGCAGAAGGAGATATTCTCAAGTGGAATAGCTAGCTCCCTTTCTTTCTCAATGCATACATGCTCTCCTGATACATTTCCCGTCTGCTCTTATGCAGTGCCAGGCAGAGGACTTTGGAGACCTCCGCTATATACCTAATTCAAACTATAATCTTATCTTGAACGACAAATTTACATCAATACCGAATATTTTAAAAATTAAGAATATCTCTCATGTTTTCTGATTATAAACTCTAGAAAAGTTTGCCAAAACCAAATTTTCTATTTCTGCATGAAGAAATGAGGGGGGAGGGGGTTGCCTCTGTTTTTGCTAAGCCCTCAAACATAAACTAAAATATGCCTCTTGGATAATCCAGCACTATGGGGTTCAGAAATTGAATTTGTCTTATTTTAGATATCTCTTTGTCTTAATTTTCTCCTCAATGAAATTTAGGTTAAGCATGGAGAACATATTTCCGCTATGAATTTACAGCATCGAACAATATCTGGCATGTAGTTAGCACTTAATATATAATTATTCAATGAAAAGATGCCAGAAAATGCAAAGAGAATAGAGAAGACAAACGGAAAGGAAGGAGAGAAAGGCATCAGACAGGTACAGTATTACTGAATTAAGCATTTGTAGGCAATGGAGAAAACTGTCTATGTTTATGAACTTCATGTATGGCATACACACCAAACCCAAGATATTTTCCCCATTCTTCCCTCAAATGTTTAACATATTTTGTATTAAAAAATTATCAATGGCTTTTGTCTCTACAATCAACTGATCTCATGTTTAAAGACAGGCAGAACCAATACTTTTACCACAGTGCATGAACATGTCAGTAGTTTGTACATCCTCTCCAGAGAAGAGTAGAAATATACATTTAACTAAAATCAGCCTATTTATTTTAATTACCCACAGTCAAAAACTTACTTAGTTACAATGAGAAAATTATAGCTATAAAGTCATGTTATAAAAGTTTCCATTCTTTAAAATGCTCCTGCTTTGAAATTGGCCAAAATTACCAACATTATGCTTCTGTTTTGCTGATTCTGAGAACTCAGAATTCCATTAAAATTAGAGAAAAACCCTTTCAAACTTTCATAGAAATAGGGTAAAACCCTGTATATTGCAAAAACAAAAACAAAAGCAAAAAAACAAGTATTTAATTTGTTTAATTAGTACCCAGATTTTTTTCTGAGCAAATAGTCACACCACAGGTAAATTAAAATCACACATAGTTTCAAATATATGTCATTGAGTATCTGAAACTTTAAATACTAGTTCCATTTTTAATGGTTGGCACTAGGTCTTATAATAGGTGATGGAACACTCCTTTGCCTTAATTACAAATGTCATTTCTCATTGTATGCTTTTAAGGAAGTAATTGTAGAAAATACAGCATACTAACATGAATATATCCTATATTCTGCATGACTAAGAAATTGGCATTTTTACTAATCCCTAATAATAACTTATTTGCTTATGCTTATTTATCCAAAAAGTATAGTTGAAAGAAGCAATACCTAGTTAATTAAGAAATCCATTTTAGTAGGGTTGGGTTGTGATAAATTGATAAATATAATAAACTATTGGCGGCTGGGTGGCTCAGTCAGTTGAGTGTCTGACTTCAGCTCAGGTCCTAATCTTACGGTTCATGGGTTTGACCAAAAACCCACATCAGGCTCTGTGCTGACGGCTCAGAGCTTGGAGCCTGCTTCAGATTCTGTGCCTTCCTCTCTCTCCACCCCTCTCCTGTTTGCACTCTGTCTCTCTCTCAAAAATAAAATTAACTGGGCACCTGGGTGGCTCAGTCTGTTGAGCGTCCGACTTCAGCTCAGGTCATGATCTCACAGTCTGTGAGTTTGAGCCCCACCTTGGGCTGTGCTGACAGCTCAGCACCTGGAGCCTGATTCGGATTCTGTGTCTCCCTCTCTCTCTCTCTGACCCTTCCCCACTCATGCTTGGTCTCTCAAAAATAAATAAATGTCAAAAAATTTTTAAAAAGGAAAAATTAAATAAATAAAATCTTAATTTTTATTAAAAATGACAAATATTGAATCTATATACCATATCCACTGAGAGTGAATTTCCTAGGAGCTCTTCTTGGGTCTCACAGAATATCTAAAACATTATGAAACCTTCCTTTGGACTCATGTGATCCCTCTAATTGCCTCCCTCTTTTCTTCCTCATTAGTCTTCCACTGATTCAGCAATGACTTCATACTTGGATCACAGTCTCCTCTTAATCCCTGATACCTTGCTTGGTGAGTTCAATCCCCATGTGGTTTACCAGTCCAACAGCCTTGCTTCATCATTCCCTCTCCTCAGTTCCATTTATTACCCACCTCCACTTTACCTCAGGCATCCACATCTTAAGCTTTATCTAACCCAGAACTGCCTCATTTTTTAAATATTAAACTCCAGTGTCAGATTCATTGAATCACATCCTCTCATATCTCCAGTTCCTTCATACACACTCCATCTTCTCCTCTACCTTTTAATCTCTCTGTTTGGTTCCAATTCATCAGCCCACTCGTATTTATTCTGTCTCTTTTCTATGACTAATGTAAGTATCATTTCGAGTACACTCTTACCAAACCACTTAACTCCCATTCTCACAATCAATTCATCACACATACCAGGCAAAACTTCAGGCCTGGATTGATTCAGCTGTCTATTCATTCCTCGTCTATGCCTAGATTGATAAGGCCTACTAGAGAGAAGACAGAATGCATGCAAAAAGACAGGATGCATAATCATGAAGATGAATGGTATGAAAACTTCATGAATTTCCAGCTTCAACTGGACCTCAAAGTTGTTCTGCCATCCTCATAATGTCCTTGTTCTTTGTCTCACAGTAGTTAGATGACATCATCCCAGACCCTCTACTTTTATTACCTACTTTATCATTTTTAACAAATAACTTTAATTCCTTACTTCATAGAGAAAATAAAAGTCATCATTTTCCTCCTCCCAATGCTAATTTATTTTTAAGCAACTCAATATTTTCTTATTCATTTTTGTGCCAGTAGAAGAGCTCTTTCTCCATTTATATCCCATTCTCTCTCCTCTCTCTGACTTCCCATAACCTCAAGTACCTCTTCCTGTTAGTTAGCATCCTCCTGCCCAATTGGGTCTTTAACTTCTATGCTGGCATCCCTCCTCTCTGTCTATAATTATGTTCAAATCTCTCATATCTAATAATAAAAACGTAACAAAATCTTTATTAAACAAAATATTTATCTATTTCTCTGGACACCGTATTGTGTTTTCTTTTGTCTTCATAATTATACTGGTACACACAGAGGTCCATGTTTGTTGCCTTTCACTCCTCACCTTGCATTTAGTCATCTACCAAATGCAATCTGCCTTCTATGTCCTCCAATGCCACCAAATCAGCTTGTGTCCATATCAACACTGACTTCAAAATTAAAAAATCAAATGGAAAGTTTTCAATCAGTATCCTACCTAACCCTTCTGAAACATCCTTTTTGAAAATGATCTCTCCCTCCCTTTACGTCTTCCAAGTCTTTGCTCATATGCCATCTTCTTATCTACCTAACCATACTACCCGGTTTTAAATTGCAACACTGACTCTTGCATACAGTTTCTCACACTGCTTTATTACATTTTATTGTATTTATCATCTTTTAACAAAATATGAAATTCACTTATTTATTATATTTTTGTCTGTTTCTCCCCAGTAGCAAATAAGTTTATCTGTTATGTTCTCTGGTTTATCTCAACATCTCACACAAAGTAATAGCTCAAAAGACCCTTGCTAAAGGAATGGATCTCTTGACTTCCAGGACAACAGTCTCTCTTGGGTTTTTCTCTTGACTCTTGCGGGTTTTTTTCTCCATTTCCTTTGCAATCTCCTCTATACTTCCCTTAGCTTTTAGTGTTCCCCACGTTTTCATACTTTTTTGTATTCTCCCTGAGAGATCTCAGCCACTGTCACTATCTCCTTCATGTTAGCTACTAAATATCTATATTTCCAGTTTAAGTCTTTCTTCTGAATTCCAGACCCATATATCTAACTTCTTCCTAAACATCTATACTTCAAACTCTCTCCCAATCATCTTGTCCCCCAACCTACTAGGGCTATTCACTCACATGGTTATGAACTGGATCTATATTTATATGCCTTCAATAAAGTACCTTTTCTAAGGTAAGTACAATATTTTACCTAAAACCTCCTGTTGGAGGTGAATGTTACTGTGGATGTGAAAAATAAATGTGTATGTTATGTAACCAGGAAGCACTCAAAACACATCACGAGATTTACAGTTCTAGTAGTGTGAAACTTGAGATATTTATGGGTAGATCAAGAAAGGCTTTGCTCTCACATTCAGTGGCATTTTTTCTATAACTTTGAATAATCATTAGGTAATTAATGACCTATTATACTGAATTTTCTGTTATAAATACATAGAGATAAAAATTAAAAACCATTACCCTCCACATCATTTGTATCTACAAATGAAAACTATCAACCAGGAGGCATTATCTAATAAACTTAACCAAATGATCATGATTCAGAGATAAACCATACAATTATAAGTAAGCAGTACTATCTCCAGATGTCAGAGAAACTGTGTCATGGGCAAAACATGCACTATTCTAAATAAATTTTAAATAAATATTGCACATACACTGTGGAATGCTGAAAAGAACAATGAAAAATGACAACCTGGATTCAAATTTTACTTCTACGTATTATTGTTTGGTTTCAAAAAAAGTTAATAATTATGTGCACATACTGAACACTTACTAACTGCCATTCACTCTTCTAATAGTTTTGCATTTTGCAATCAAAACAACCCTACAAAAGAGGCACCACCATGTTCCTCAGTTTCCAGAGGAAGGAACCGAAGAATGTAGAAGTAATTTACTCAAGATCACAGTTTGTAATTAGCAGTCATGTTTCAAACCCAGACTGCTTGTCTGACCAGTATATATATATATATATACTGGTCACTGGCCATTCTAATACATTTTTTCATGACAGAAAAATACACCATTATTAATGTTTTTGTGCACTGCAAACTAAATATTAAGATATCAGCTAATTCCAAGAGCTACCTGAATACAGAATTAGATCTAGCTCATTGTTCTTCGTATAATAATAGTTTCAACAATTCATCACATTTTTATGGACCATGTCTTTAGAATACCCTGTTGGCTCATTGACTATTTAAAATCATTTGTTGTTACACAATGACTGTGGGCTTTCTTTTTTGTAACAAGAGCTGAATTTCTCTTTTAAGGTGTCAAACCCTAGCTCAGGTAGGGACTTTAACTGTCCCATGACATTTTCTTGCCTTTCTCTGGTTCTATTTGATCCAACAAATACTATTTAGAAGCATAATATGTGTGGGTAAGGGGTTCACAAAATCTTTCCCTTTCTCTCTTAGAATTTGACATTCAACTCATTTTCCAGATCAGTTCCCTTGGCAACCTCATAAAGGAGGTATGTCGGCTACATTACTAGGTAGCATTGCTTGTGGTAAAAATAATTTCTGCTTGGTTAATTGCAGCTGAAATGGTAAAAACTATTAATGATAAATACTTCATGGGGATACCATAGTTTTAGGCTCATAACTGGTCATGCCTTTTATAGAAACTTTGCCTCTGGATTGTTAAAGTATATATTGGCTCCCATGATATATAAGGCCTTTAAGCCAGGGTATCTTTCATATCTGCTCCATCTGATAATCATTCTTTCAAACTTGAGATGTCTCCTGTGGAATGAAAAAGCATAGTCCTTGGACTGCCATACAAACATCAACATGGACTGCTGTGAGGGCTAGTTCCATGGAATAGCAATACCTGATAGCCAACTGGGGTTCCTGCCCCATGTCCTTTTAAGTGATTTGATGACACATGTGAACTATGGTAATCTTGTGAGTTTGATTATTTAGTACAACCTGAAAAGACTCTCAGGCTCTGCCTTCAGAGTTGAGAGTGATAATAGATAACAGAATAGTGCATAAATAATTAATAAACACACCAGGAAATGTTTCTGATTGCCTTTCTACTATATCTCATGACTGAGCTCATACTGTGTACTGTACTTAGTACAACAACCATATGCTGTAGAAATATATGCCTGGTATACAGAATTAAATAATGTTTTGTTGGATGGATGGATGGATGGATGGATGGATGGATGAATGGATGGATGGATGGTTGGATGGATGAATGAATGGCTCTCACCAGTACAGTGAGTGAAGGAAGCTGGAGCCTCAGTTCTTAAGTCTCATTTGATTCTAACTCAGCTTTCTGGTTGCCCCAGCTCTGCCCTCTCCTTGATTTTGAATCAAGCTATTGATTCTCTGCCTGACATCTTGCACTGAGTAACTTTCATTTGCATCTCCAGTTCTCCTCTCCAACTTTCTCCAATCTTCTCCGTGTTCAGAGGCTAACCAACATAGAACTCATTAACAGACTTCCAGCTTCCTGTTGAGCCACAAAAGGGCACCATAAAATATTAGAGGGAGGGTGAGGAAGGCAGTTGGGGATATTTGTTCCTTGAGCACCCTCCTTGTGGGGTCAGTGAGGTAGCTGTAAATGTCATAATTATTGTATTATGGCTCTCTCCACACTATCTGTCATCTTCAAATTTTAAGAACTACTGTCCCCTCACACCTTCAGAATTATGGGTTGTAATAGCTTCCTATTGTTACTTACCCTAGAGATCACACTATCCTTTGTTATTTCTCTATACCCTGTCCAATATTTAAATTAACCCCTTTATTAAATGCTCCTCAAATTGCCAAATATGAGTTTGCTGTTTCTTGCAGACTTTTGACTGAAGACCTTTGCTTCTACTACTTTTCAATTCTATTGTAGTATGTTTTCCTTCTCCTAATGTTTCTACTTGTTTTAGCCACCAGCCATGATCCACCTTTAGTGCTCCCATTTTTCCAAACTTCATCTAATCTAGGTGGAATTACTTCTAACATTTGTTTTTTTGATTTTTATTTACTCTTTCCCTCATGACCATTCTATATTTCCCTGTCCAAAATAATTACCCATGCCCTTATAGACTCTACCACTTACATATCGATATGATGAATAGTCAGGGATTAATTTTTGTTTTGGAGATGTAGCAGGATATAGTTGAAGACCAAAGGCTTTAGGTTCTGGATAGATGAGCATTTGACCTTCAATTCTAGTATTTTGCTGATGCCTGAGCAAGTCAATAAAACTACTGGAGCTTCCATTTCTTTTGCAAATTAGGAAGAACAAGGTCTATCATCCAAGGTTTTAATAAACACTAAAGATTACGTATGTTGATGTTTAGCATATAATGTGTGCTAGAAAAAAAATGTTGTATATTATATTATTATTGATAACATAGTTAATACCCAAGAGCTATTATGAAGCACACCAACTGAGGGATCATTTTCAAAGGTCCATTCAGGCATATTGGGGAATTTTAATTCTATGTAGCTATAGAAATCTTCCACTGCCTAATTTTCTCATATTAACTCACAAAACCAAATAATCACAATTATGATTGTTGTTAAACATAAAAGTAAATATACTATTATTTCTAGCTGCTGCAGATATAAAGAGCAAAAAAGTTATGTGTTCAAGACTTTTATTTCTTGCTTGTAAAAACATCAAAAATGTTTTTTGATTTTGAAATTTGAAGTTAACAAGAAAATGTCATATTAATTCCATCTTTCCCCTATCAGTGCAACATATTATGACAGCCTTCAATGTATATGATTTTCCTTTAACATTAAAGCTATCTTTTTGTAAAGCTGCCAAGATATTTGGCACAGTTACCAGTCCAAATTAAGAATATGGCCTTTTAAAGTGCAAACATTGACAAAGTAAAAACTTTCCTAGGCAAATGAGTTTCACACCACACAAGAACAAGAAGAGACAAGATACTTCTGTTTCCTTTCTCAGTATGTATTAGAAAAAAATCTTTAAATAGTCCTACTAACTGAATAGCTTTAAAGTCAGAATAGCTGAGAGGTTGTGATTTGTGATGTTAAGGCTGTCAGAAAGGACTTTTTAAATTTTCTTGCCCTTCTTTCCAGTCCCTGTCAGTGATATCTGAAACCCCTTTGGTAATAAAGAAATCTATCATCTATCATTAGAAGTTTAAAATGTAAAAAGTTATTAAAGTTAAATTGATAGCTATATTTGCTTCTTGTTTTTTTCCTGATTTTGATACAGAGTTACAGCAAGGATAACTGAAAGGTTGAAAAGGAGGAGGCTGGTGACCCTCAAGACAAACATCATCTAATTAGTATTTATGCCTAAGGCCCTGCAACCTAGCTCTTCAAGATTCTAATAAAATTCCTTAATATGCCTCTTTTTGCTAAAATATGTGTCCTTTCTTGTTTTTTGATGGCATGAAGTTTATATAGAGATTCTGAACCTGTTCAGAAGCATTCCTTCATCCAACAGCCTTTAAAAAATCTGTTGTGAGATACGTGAATTCAAACCCTTATTAAACACAAAGGCAGCCTGCCACACTATGGAACACATGGATGACCCCCTTGAGTATCCTGTAATATAACTTGAGATGCATTGGCTTTGGTGACAGAAAGGAACCCAGTTAGGTTTTTCATCTCATTTTGTTTTGTTTCTGGCACATAGGCACTGAGAAGAACAAGAAAATGTTTCTGTTCTCATTCAACCCCTTAAGATATGTGGAGCACAAAGACAGATGCATTAGAGACAGAAGCTGCAGAAACTATTTTCAATTGTATTTTTTGGAATACTGTCCAGAAGCAATTCTATTACAGTATTGAGGTGATAACCAGAGCTGGGGCAAGGTTCACTATCCACTTCTGCATCTGACCTTGGGGACTGATAGCTTTCCAAACAGCAAGGGACAGCACCTTTAACAGAGACTTCAACATTTTCACATCAGACAGCAAGGCTGCTTCATAAGCAGAGATATAGATAAGAGGATGGTGGAACCAAGAAAGGAACAATTGGCAGAAATACTGTAAACTGGGTTGGCAGATTAGTTCAAGAGAACATATGAAAAACTTTTTGGAACTTCCCTCAAATGTTTGCTAGGTATAAGAAACACCAAGGGAGGGGCGCCTGGGTGGCTTGGTGGGTTGAATGTCTGACTTCAGCTCAGGTCGTGATCCCGTAGTGGGTTAGAGCCCTGCATCGGGCTCTGTGCTGACAGCTTGGAGCCTGGAGTCTGCTTTGGATTCTGTGTCTCCCTCTCTCTCTGCCCCTCCCCTGCTCACACTCTGTGTGTCTCTCTCTCAAAAATAAATAACCATTAAGAAAAATTAAAAAAAAAACACTAAGGGAAAGAAGAGGAATATCTGGTAAATGGAAGATGAGGTCCATTTTCAGCTGGTAAAGAGCTGGAGCTCCTGTGGTGTGTGAGATAACACACAACACATTAATAAGATTTGGGGGTCTAGAGTCAGTCCTTGGGCTCAGATGCTAACCTATAGCTGTTTGATCTTGGGCAAGTTATTTAATGATCAGTGGTTCAGTTTCCCCATCTATAAAATGGAGATAATAATAATCTTTACTTCACAGTATTGATGTGAGGTTTCAAGGATTCATACATGCAAATGGTTAGAATAGTAACTAGCACTAAGATGAACATCTGACTGTTATAATCTGGTCCCATTTGTACTCACAGGCTGATGATGTCGGAGACGCCTGGAAACAGAGGTTAAGCGGCATCTTCTAAACCAAATAGACATTTCCTACTTTTTCTACCATCCCAAGTCAATTGGCACAGATCATATTAATATCCATTCAAATCATGTAAAAAAGTAACAAAGAAAAGGTTTATATATTTGATCCCTGGTTGATGAATGTGTATTAATAATATCTTGGTGAATCTTAAATGAACCAGGATTTTGAGAAGCTTCATTCTGTTTGCAACTCTGAAATTCACTTAATCCTCTTGAACTCTGAATTGATTACTAAATCTGCATCTATATAATCAGGCCTAGACAGTGCAAAATATGAAAAATACAACAATGTAAAAGATAGTATGCATTCTCTCAAAATGATAAGCCTTTTTATTTCAATCCTGATCAAATCCACCTTTGATGGTATGGGTATGTCTTTGTGCACCGTATTTTCTTTTATATCAGAGTTCAGGTTTATTTGAGGAGCCAAGCTATTCAGATCATTTTGGTCTTCAGCCCAAGCTTCTATGCTGAGTAAGTAGATGAAACAAATTAACAGGTATGTGATTCAAATGTAAATGTATGCAATCATTTGGAAATGATTAATATCTACAAAATAAGTGTCCTGAATGAAAAAGCTTACAGAAGTTATTATTTTAGCATAGATTTTCCCACAAATGCTTTAATTTGCTTCTGCAAAAATCAAATTGCCCTTCTTCAATTTTTAGATAAGTAGACAAAAGAAAAATTCTAAGAAAGTCTCTGAATCAAAAGCCACATAAATTTAATTATTCCCATTGTATCCTTTTCCTTTTTCCCAATATCTCAAACCATCCCAACATCTTAATTCTCTGAATAGTCTCATGAGCTACCTCCTACACTTAAGGAAGAGTCGTCCACTTGAACGTCTTCAAATACTTGGCTTTGAGGCTTGCAGGACTAATCTCATCATGCCTTTACCTTACCATTCCCCTCCATCATTCTCCCAAGTTCTAGCTTGTCAAATTACCCATTCTTTCAGGGAGGTTGACCCCCATACTGCTCTGGACATGCCTTAATCTGTTCTCTCTCTCTTGTACCCTTCCATCTTGCCCTCTGGTATTTAAAGTCTTTCATCAGCAAACTCCCTCACCTGTGTCCTCAAATTATTTACCTTCTTGTTATAACTGACATCTGACTTGCCCTTACATTGCTCTCAAGTGGTAGCTGTATAGTTTGTTTTATACTCCATATTTCTCAGAGATTTCAAGTAAAGTTAGTTTGTTCCTCTCCAAAGCCTTCTCCAAAGAGTTTATCTTTCAAATCCTAAATCTTTACCTTTCAAATACTTAATCATTTGAAGCTTGTTTCATTAGTTTGCCATTCATTACTTTTTATTCCATGAATCCACCACCTAGTGACTCTCTTATTTGTTAATGACCTTACCACCTAACTTATTGTCTTTATTCTCTTCTACTATCCTATCATCCTTCCTTCAACATTTCCCAACACATATGCTGGCCTCTCAGTTTCGTGACCACCTTAACTCTGAAGACTTTTTCTCCAATTTCACATGGTTCTACTCTCAAGTTTTAACCATCATGGATAATTGCAGCACCTTCAAATCTCAATTTCAACTGTACCTGCTTTCCATCCAAATCACTCATCCAGTAATCCATACCAGTACTTTACCATCCTCACTAGGGATCTCCAATCCATTCCTCCTACCACTTTTCATTTCCAACCCCCGACTCCAAATAATCTTGTTTCCCTCCTTATTCAGCATCTCAAACATGGTCCAGCATTGTAATTGCTCTCTGACGGATTAGATTTGGAATAAAAAAGGGAGAGAGAGAGAGAGAGAGAGAAAGAGAGAGAGGAATCAACCATGGCTCCAAAGTTATGGAATGATGGATTTGCTATTTACTAAAATGGGGTAAGCTCTTCCTTCATCATATCTGCATGGAGTAACCCTGGCCCTTGCTTAAAAAAACTACCCAATTATTCTTGCCAGAACCTGAGTAAATGAACACTACTGGAGAAAATCCTAAAATAATGAAATCCTAACTCACTTCAAATTTGAGTCGACATTTCTCAACAGTGCCATGGTTCTTCCCTCAGAAATTTAATTCCCATGAGGCACCTGAGAGGCTCAGTCAGTTAACTGTCCAACTCTTGATTTCTCCTCAGGTCACAATCTCATGGTTTGTGACATCGAGCCCCATGTTGGGCTCTGCACTGACAGCACAGAGCCTGCTTGAGATTTTCTCTCTCCCTCTCTCTCTCTTTGCCTCTCTCTCTCTCTCTCAAAATAAATAAATAAACTTTAAAAAAAAAGAAAGAAAGAAATTCCCATGATCCCAAATGACTGCTTCATTCCCTCTTCTTGCTGCCCTGAAATCTTCAAGAACCCTTTCTGCTCCACTGTAACCTAATAACCTTACCTCATAATTCAAGATATTTTATTTGTCATTTCTCCATCACCAACTCTTACTCTTTCTGCCATTCGGTCCACAATAATGCAAGTAGTGTTGCTGCTCAGATTGTTGCCAACCAAACCTTCCTCTTGTGCACTTGCTCTAATAAGTCTCATTTTCTCAGTCTTTCCTATAGCAAGTTCTCACATTCTGCTAAATTATTTTCACCAGCATACAAATGTCTGTCTACATCACTCATCCTAAAAAAGAGAACAAAAGCTTCTGTTGAACCCATGTCCCGCTTGAGCTATCATCCCATTTCTCTGTATCCTTTCACAGCAAACGCCCTTAAAGTCTATATTTGTTGTTTTCAAACCCCTTTTTCTCCTTTTCTCTTGAATCCATTCTAGTTAGGCTTTTGCCCTTAGCACCCACTGAAACAGATCTTGTCAAATTTTAATGACTTTCATGTTGTGAAATCCAATGATAAAATTTCAGACCCCAAACATGCTTGACCTCTTGGTATCATTTGACACAGTTAACCATTCTCTCCTTTTTGAAAGAAGTTTTTAGTCTCTGAATTCTCTGTTGAGCTGGTCTTTCCCTCTTAAGTCTCATGATCTACTGACCTCCAAATGTTGAAGTGCTCAGTCCTTAGATCTTTTCACTCTTCCTTTCCTTCCCTAAGTTATCTCCTTTTGTCTCCTTGAATATCATCTAATTCTGACCACTCCCGAATTTGTATCTATAGTTAGGATTTCTCCACTGAAGCCCTGAGTGTGTGTGTGTGTGTATGTGTGTGTGTGTGTGTGTGTGTGTGTGTACACACTCCACATCACCACTTATATGTCTAATAGGTGTCTCATAATTAAAATGCCCAGAACTGAATACTTGTTTTTCTCCTAAAAAAACTATCCATCCTGAGGTCTTCCCCCATTTCTATAAATACCAATTCTATCCTTCCAAAATCTTTCAGCCATAATTGGTCCTCCTCTTACTTTAATACCCCAAATCCAATCTGTGATTAAATTCTATCTGCACTGCTTTCATTATATATCCAGAATTCAATCACCTATTATCATCCTCATAATACCATCTTGATCTAAAACACTAATATTTCCAAGTTAAATCATCAAAACAGCCTCCTCCTAACTAGTCTCTCTGTATCAGTTCTTGCCTCTCTGGGGACTACATACAACACAATAATTGAATAAATGTCTTTTTTTTTTTTAATATGAATTCCTCTACCGAGTTTCTTTTTTTTTAAGTTTATTTATTTATTTTGAAAGAGAGAGAGCCAGAGCATGAGTAGGGGAGGGGAAGAGACAGAATAAGAGAGAGAGAATCCCAAGTAGGTTCCACACTGTCAGCACAGAGCCCCTTGCAGGGCTCAAACTCATGAACCATGAGATCATGACCTGAGCCAAAATCAAGTCAGATGCTTAACTGACTAAGCCACCCAGGTGCCCCTGAATTCCTCTGTTCAAAACCCACCACTGGCTTCTCAGAGTAAAAGAAAAATTCCTTACAATGGTCCACAACACCCTATGTCATTTGGTGTCCTGCCTCTCATGGCATCATCTGCTACCATTCTTCCCATCCAAATTCATTCCACACTTGTCTCTTTAGTGATTCTCTAATAAGACCAACACACACCTGCTTCATGGCAGGCAAAGGAACAAGAAAGAAATTCTTATGTTCCCTCTGCCTGAAACTCCTTTTCCTAGATATCCACATGTCTAGTACCCTCACTTTCTTAAAACCTCTGGTCAAATGTCAACTTATAAAATGGCCCTCCATTACTATACTTTAAAAATAGCAAGCCAAACTCCATCTTCAGCATTCACATTCCCTTTGTTTTTATATTTATCCACAGATATTAGCAGCATCTAACAAACTGGAGTGTATATTTACTTATTTGCTGTTTGTCTATCTCAATTACAATGTCAGTTCCTTGAAGATGAGTTTCTATTTCTTTTTTTCTGTTTTCCCAGCATGTAGAACAGAGGCTGGAACATAGGGTATGCTCAAGAAATATTTATCAAATTCATTCATTGAAACAACATGCTCAAAAAAGAAAAAAAAAACTACACACACACACACACACACACACACACACACACACACACACATTACTCCCTTCACCAAATTTTTTCCATCTCTCTAAATATCTCCACAATCCCCCCAACTTCCCAAGTAGAAAACCTATGTGTCCTCTTTGGTCCTGTGTCTTCCTCTCATATTCCACATACAATTCTTCAGAAGTCATGCCCACTCCACTACAAATTAGATCCCAAACCAGGTCACTTTCTCACCATCTTTGTGGCCTCAGCTCTATTCCAAACCTTCAGGATCTTTCACTTGAACTATTGCAATAGCATCCTAGTTGCCCTTTGCCCACAGTCTTGACATCACACAGCAGCCAAAGTGATAAATCTAAAGCATAAATCAGAGCTCATCATTACCCTATCTCCCTGGCTCTCACTACAACTAGAATAAAATCTAAATTCCTTACCACAGCCCACAGGCTCTGCATTAATGGCATCTGGCTGCCTCTCAAGTCTCATGTCTCTCCAGCCTCTACTATTTATTATACTCTAGTCTGAGTGTCCTTCTTTCTTTATCTTGAACATGCAAAGCTCATTACCTTTGCTTATTTGCTTTTGAAATTCCTTCTTTCTAAAAATACTCTTTTCCCAGGTCTTCATATGGCTGCCTCCAGCTCACCATCCAGGTCTTAATTAAAGTATCATATCCTCCCAGAGATCTTCACTGACAATTCTAGCTGGTTACTGATCCATCCTTCCCATTTACCATATATTAAATGCTTTCTAGAACTTACCAGCATGTGAATGAATAAACAGATGAATGAACTACATATAATTGTCTCGCCCATTCTCTTACCCCCAGTAGAATGTAATACCTTTGAGGGGCATGAATACTTCTATGTTGTTCTCCATCATGTGCCCAGTGTGTAGACTAGTGCATAGTACACAGTGTTACATATACAGTAATGATTTGATTACTGACTTCATAATGTTTACTCACATTTATTAAATGCCTGGAATGCACTTTTCTCTGTTCAAACTATGAAGGCTATACAAAGGTGAAAGTAATTCCTATGCTATGAGATAAAAAGTAAACAAACTACTGCAATGTAATGTGATGTTCTCTGTGTTCCTCTCTAAACCTCCTAAACATAAACTACATAAATTATTAGAACCCACCAGTCTATTAGAGTAAGCTATTAGGCTACAGAGTGAGTACATTGCTCTGTCATTATAACATATGCCTGAACACCTTAATGTATTTGGTTCTTGTCACTTTAACAAATTCAAATTTCTTTTTGCCAGCCTCACTGCTTCAAATCTCTTCTTACAGTTAATTTAAATTGCATCAGTTAAAATCTTCCCTTTTTATCACCATGACTACCTCGCTACACTCCTTTAGTTCTTCCTCTAAATTCCTAGGTCTTAATAATTCAATTCAGAAAGTGCTTGAGTGCCTATGAGCATATTGAGTCTGTACATCTTGTCTTAGTAATCTAAGGCCCCACATCTGTATCTACTCTCTCACTTCTATGCAGCCAACTTCATTTATTAATTCATATTTTTTTCCTCCCTTTGTCTACTCCCATTTGGAAAGAACTTCCCCTTCAAATACTATATCCCTTGCTCCTACCTGCTCAGTCAAACCCAGACATGGTTGGATTAACAATAAATTCCTGGTAACAAAATACAGAAAATACAAAAGTAATTAAATCTCATCCTAATACAAGTTTCCAGGACACTAAATTCAGTATTTGTCATCAATCCTTAGGGCCATATAATATTCAAGGTTCTTGTATAATAGTAGTGAAAATGTTTAATAAGAAAATTCTGATTAAAACACATTTCTATGGTAAACTGGCCTAAATTTAAAAAATTTTAAAGTCATTTACTTTTTAAAGTAAGATATGTTATCCTGAGACTATTTTCTGAACAAGTGTATATTATAATTCAAAGACTATGAAAAGTATTTTGAAGATATGACATTAATCTATAAGAGAGTCTACAATTTCAAATAAGAAAAAAAGCAGGTATTAATTTAAAACACCTTAATTTTTTTCAAAAACATACAAAATATTTTTAAAGTATTACATGAATCAGTTTATTATGACATCCATTTGGGCATGGGAATTGAATGCAAAATTCTAACATTTCTAATTCCAACTAAAGATCTGAACTCTTATGTTCAAAATTTGCTCAGCATTCTGACACATGAAAATAAGAGATTAATTTGACTTCAGACATTCAACATTTTAGTATATTATTAGGAGCTAGTTTTTACTTACTTTGTCTGAAAGAGAAAAGAGTAAAGGAAAATCAGAGTGAATGTAATAGTGAAATGTGGAGATTACCATTGTAAATTTTATAATTGTTATCAAAAGTTTAGGAAGGCAGAATATTGTCATAGTGTAGTATAACTAGAATTGTGTGTGCAGAAGAATATTAAAATTAATTTAAAATTTCTAGAATCCAGATAGGTGTAAAACACATGAAATTCAGAGGGATAAGCCAGTAGTAAGAAGTCCCAAAGTTTATATTCTAAAACAGTAGAAGATAAATCAAATGTCTTTTGTTTACTTTTGCTTTTAAGATAAAGCTGTTATTTATATTTAACTCCTTTGAACCACTTCCTGTACCATTTAGGATATACCATAATAATTAAGAGTTAAAATTTTAATTGAGATAAAATCAATGGATAGTGAAATGCAAAAACCTTAAGTGTATAATTTGATGATTTCTGATACATAAATACACCTTGCAACCACTAGATAACAAAAACATAGAATATGTCCCTCATCCCAGAAAGTTCCTTGTGTCACTCCTAGATCATCGTCCTACCCCATAAGCAAGCAGGGTTGAATTCTATCACTGTAGATTAGTTTTGCCTGTCCTTGTCCACTTTATAAAATGGAGTCATGCAACGTATAATTTTGTGTGCCTGGTTGATTTTCCTAAGAATGATGTTTTTCAGATTCATGTATGTTGTGCCATGCATCAATAATTGATTCTTTTCTATTAGTGGGTAGTATTTCTCTGAATGAATTACCACAATTAGTTTATTTGTTCACCTGTTGTTGAAACTTTGGGGTTGTTTCCGATGGGAGCAATTGTGAATACAGCTGCTATGAACATTCAAGTACAAGTCTTTTGTGGAAATACACTTCTCATTTTTCTTGAGTAAATAGATATCTAGGAGTGGAATTACTAGGTCATAGGTAAGTATATGTTAACTTTTTAAGTAACCAAACTACTTTCTCAAGCAGTGGTACCATTTTTTCCTCTTTGGCAATAGGTGAAAGGTCTAGTTCCTTCATATATCACCATTTGGTACAGTCAGCTTTTTAACTGTGGACATTCTAGTGGGTATAACATGGTATTCCATTGTGGTTTTAATTTGGATTTCCCTGATGTTGTTACCTTTCAAGTGTTTTTTGGCCCTTCCAATGTCTTCTTTTGTCAAATGTTTGTTCAAATATTTTGCCCAATTTTTTTCAACTGGCTTATTTGTCATTTTATTATTGATTCATAGGAATTTTCAAACGTATATTCTGAAAACCAAAGCAATCTATAGATTTGATACAATCCTTACCAAAATACCAACAGTGTTTTTCACAGAACTATAACAAATTATATTAAAATTTGTATGGAACCACAAAAGACCCAAAATAACCAAAGCAATCTTGAGAAAGAAGAACAAAGCCAGAGGTATCACAATTCCAGATTTCAAGATATAGCACAAAGCTGTAGTAATCAAAACAGTATGACAGTGGCAAAAAAGTAGACAGATCAATAGAACAGAATAGAGTCCAGAAACAAACCTATACATATATGGTCAATTAATCTATGACAAAGGAGGCAAGAATATACAATGGGGAAAAGACAGTCTCTTGAATAAATGGGGCTGAGAAAACTGGATAGCTACATGCAAAAGAATGGAACTGGACCACTTTCTAACACTATATACAAAAATAAAGTGGACTAAAGACTTAAATGTGAGGCCTGAAATCATAAAAATCCTAGAAGAGAGCACATGCAGTAAATTTTCTCACACTGGCCATGGCAATATTTTTCTAGATAGGTCTCCTAAGGCAAGGAAAACAAAATTAAAAATAAACTGTTGGGGCTACATCAAAATAAAAAGCTTTTGCACAGCAAAGTAAATCATCGATGAAACAAAAAGGCAACCTGCTTAATGGGTTAAGGTACTTCCAAATGTTATAACCAATAAGAGGTTAATATTCAAAATATGTAAAGAACTCACACAACTCAACATCAACAAACAAATAAACAATCCCTTAATAAGTGGGCAGTAGACCTGAATAGACATTTTTGCAAGGACATAGAGATGCCAACAGATACATGAAAAGATGCTCAATATCAATAATCATCAGGGAAAGGCAAGTCAAAACCACAATGAGATATCACCTTACACCTGTCAGAATGGCTAGAATAAAAGAAGACAAGAAATAACAAGTGTTGGCAAGAATGTGGAGAAAAAGAAACCCTTGTATATGGTTAGTGGGAATGTAAATTAGTTCAGCCACTGTGGAAAACAGTATGGAGTTTCCTCAAAAAATAAAAAGTAGAAATACCATATACTCAGGGTGCCTGGGTGGTTCAGTCTTGATTTCATCTCAGGTCACAATCTCAGGGGCATGAGATCTATCTCCATGTCCAGTTCTGCATGGGGCATGGAGTCTGCTTAAGATACTTCCTCCCTCTCTCTCTCTCTCTCTCTCTCTCTCTCTCTCTCTCACTTCCCTCCTACCCCCACCCCCTACTCACACTTAAAAAAAAAAGAAAAAGAAATAACGTATGATCCAATAATTCCACTACTGGATATTTACCAAAAGAAAACAAAAACATCAATTTGAAAAGAGATACGCACCCCTATGTTTATTGCAGCATTATTTAAAATGGCCAAGATATGGAAGTATGGAAGCAACTCAAGTGTCCGTTGATAGTCAAATGGAAAGGAAGATGCAGTACACATACACACACACACTCACACACACCCACAAATACTATGCAGCCATAAAAAAGGATGAAATTTTGCCATTTGCGACAACATGGAAGGAACTACAGGGTATTATGCTGAGTGAAGGAAGTCAGGCTGAGAAAGACAAATGCCATATGATTTTACTCATATGGAATTGAATCTAAAAAAACAAAACAAGTGAATAAACAAATACACAAAAAGCAGAATCAGACCTATAAACACAGAGAACAAACTGATGGTTGCCAGAAGGAAGGAAGTAGAGGGATGAGCAAAATGGGTGAAGGGGAGTGGGAGGTACAGGCTTCCAGTTATGGAATGAATTAGTTATGAGAAAAAAAAGCACAGCACAGGGAATATAGTCAATGGTATAGTAATAGTGTTGTATGGCGACAGATGACACTTCTGGTGGGCACAGCATAGGGTAACATACAAAGAAACTGAATCACTATATTGTATGTTGTATGTTTCTGAGAACTAGTCCTTTTGTTAGAATCTATATTGCAAATATTTAATCCCAGCACATGGCTTACCTTTCCATCTTCCAAGCACTGTTTTTGAATAGGCAGAATTTATCCTCTTATTTTTACCATATTTTTTAAATTTTATAATTAATAGTTTCTGGTTCCTAAGAAATGTTGCATACTCTAAAGTGTAAGATACATTTTTTTTTATTTTTTTCTTGAAGTTTTATGGATTTAGCTTATACTTTTAAGTTTCTAATCTATCCTAAATTAATTTCTTTGTAGTGTGAACTAGAGCTTGAAGTTTATTTTTTCCACATATTTATATTAATTATGAAGTTTTAAGTCAAAGATTTTGGATGAGAAACATAAAAACGCAATATTTAAAATGATTTCTTTTACATTTTGCCACTTTTATTTTATTATTGTAGAGGCTGTTTTTAATGTAGCTCACGTCTATACAAGAATAGTCTGAACAGAAGTGGGCTAAAATGTTCATAGGTCTGGGGAAGGCAAACCACTTCTGCCATTTGCTTCTGACTCAATTCCACATTTTCTGAGGATATTTGCTAGATGGCTCAAGCTTAGGAGGTCTCACACATCCTGGGGCCAAACATGCATATGGAGCAAACTGCATCATCTGCTTCTCTTATGAAATGCACTAACTTTGGCAAATGATTTGATTCTCACTTTAGCAGCCATCTGCAAATTGTGCAGTTGCCCTCTTGGACAGAGGGTCTATGCAGCCCTCTTTTTTTTTTTTTTTTTTAATGTTTATTTTTGACAAAGGGAGAGTCAGACAGACAGACAAAGCACAAGCAGGGGAAGAGCAGAGACAGAGAGGGAGACACAGAATCCAAAACAGGCTCCAGGCTCTGAACTGTCAGCACAGAGCCTGATGTGGGGCTTGAACTCAGGAACGGTGAGATCATGACCTGAGCTGAAGTAGGATGCTCAACTGACTGAGCCACCCAGGTATCCCAGCAGCCCTCTTTATAATAAAGATATCATGATGTTATTTTGCAGGGCTTTTTAAAATTCTACAAAATAAAATAACCAAGTGAAACTAACACTTGAATATATCTAATTATGGAGTCTCATTATTCTATTTAAATGTTTTGAAAACTACAAATTCTGTTTAATATGGGGTCCATACCACTATTCTTGCTTTAGGGAAACCACAAGCTCCACTATAATATAAGGAAAATAAAAGCTGTGTGATGCAGAATTTTATCTTGCCCAGGGCCTAAAATAAAGGTAATTGTTCTGAGCAGTTAATAAAGCCAAGATACAAGCTGCACCTATTAGCAAAATCCAAAAAATTCTCAAAACGACAATTTGCATTTCATCCTTTTCTAAAGTCCTGTCAATAAAACAAACCAAGGGAAGATAGTAAATATGCATCATTTGTACTTTCATAGCATAGATATAAACTGGTTCACAGTGATGAGGTCAGTAAAATATTTTAGGAGAAACCAATACAATTTTGTAGCTGTGTTTATGATGTCCAGAGAATTTGACTTATTACCCAGAGTCACCAAGTCTGACTCTTCTAGCAATCAGATATTAATATTATATAAAAGTTTTTGTCTTCATCATATCTGATTTTCACACAGTGGTAATCCAAAGTATTTCAAAATCTATAGAGCTAATTTATAATTTTTGTGATTTTTACATAAAACTCAAATATTTGCTGCAAAGTGTTGTATTCAAGGCAACAAAATGCAACAACCAGAAGTAATTAAAAGTAATTCTAACTCCTAGGTGTACCTCTTGAAAAATATTGCATGAAATCTAATTTATAACCCATTTCTTTAAAATCTTATTTTGCTTTCCTCATTCCTATTGATTTTCTGATTTTCCCACTCTCACTTTCAACTCTCTTCCCTGACTTTCCTTTTGTCTGTCTCTTGATGAGACTTTCTCTTTCCTTTCCAACTTCCTTTTTATCCCTTGCTATTCTCTTTTTCTGTCAAGGCAGTATCTTCATGCAATGTGTGCATCTATTGTTCAGCCTCTAAAGATTCTGTTCATCTGCATAGTAGGCAAGAGAACAGAGAAGAGTGTGTCCCCTCACACAGTTCCTGCCCCTGTTACATACATACAACCCCTCTTCAGCAGTCTCAAGATAATTTAAGGTATCCAGCACTGCAGTGCACCTCCAGCTAGTACTTATCCTTCAATCAAACTCAACAGAAAGGCTGAGGTTAAGCAATTTTTCTCAATTAAATTGAGGATAATAAGGAATTTGGCTTAGGGCTTTGTCCCCCAAATAAAACATTTTCCGAGTGAACTTCTAGCTTCTCTAAGGCTTTACATGTACAAATATACTTTATCCATCTTCCAAACTGCTGGCATTATAAACTTTCCCCACTTTACTAAAACAAGGGATCTAGATTAGAACAAAGAAAATTAAACCTATGATTGTAATTTTGTGTGGTCACTGGGTGAACATGCACCAGTTTTTTTTCACAGAATATATAGAGAACTCTGATCATGGTGGATTCTTTTTTTTTTTTTAATTTTTTTTAATGTTTATTTATTTCTGAGACAGAGAGAGACAGAGCATGAGTAGGGGAGGGGCAGAGAGAGAGGGAGACACAGAACCCAAAGCAGGCTCCAGGCTCTGAGCTGTCAGCACAGAGCTGACGTGGGGCTCAAACTCACAAACGGTGAGATCATGACCTGAGCTGAAGTCAGTTGCTCAACTGACTGAGCCACCCAGGCACCCCATGATCATGGTGGATTCTTAAAGAATCACTTCTAATTTCACTGCCTGATAAGCAGAGATATAAAAACCTTTACCCCCTTAACTACTTAGGGAACAAGATTCTAGCTAATTTTGTGCAAAACATAGGGTCACTAGGTGTTCCATTGCTAGAATATAAAGAAGGTCACAACTTAAAATAATACACATAATCTTTCTGGTAAAATGAAAGTGAAATCTATGATAAGGAAATTATATAGTCTACTTCTATTGAGTGATTCCAAACATTTTTTTTTATTTTTTTTTTTTATTTTTGAGACAGAGAGAGACAGAGCATGAATGGGGGAGGGTCAGAGAGAGGGAGACACAGAATCTGAAACAGGCTCCAGGCTCTGAGCGGTCAGCTCAGAGCCCGATGCGGGGCTCGAACTCACGGAGTGTGAGATCGTGACCTGAGCCGAAGTCGGCCGCTTAACCGACTGAGCCACCCAGGCGCCCCTGATTCCAAACATTTTATTCTACATGGTCCAAACTGGAAACATCACACTTAAAATCACATTTTATCAAGTGTGGAAGACCCAAAGAACATTAAATGCCATAAAAAGTTTCACCACTGTATGAAAGACTATAGCGCTACATCTGTCCAGGCCTAAAAGATCTTAAAGTCAAATATGAGTTTACTATCTCTCAAAAAGATGTACGATAGTAGAAATACATAATCAATAATATGGGCTCTAGTTTTCAAGGTATAAAGATATATGAATTTTGAGTTTTCATTAAAAAGCCATCTTCTTCAGGAAGCTCCCATGATAAGGGTAAAGCATTTCCACCTTACTTAATTTCGATGATCCTAGCACTTTATTCATCTTTGATCTGGTGATTAAATGCAGCTAGTATATTTGACTTCAAAGTCAAGCAAGCCTGTAAGCTATATATGTATAGCTTTTCAATAAGTAACAGTGAAAATGTACGTTCTATCTTTACTATCACTGAATGGTTTTTAAGAATAAGTCTGAGAAATGTGAGCATTTCTGTTAGAAATTGTATGGCCTACATACAATACAAAAACTGTTAGCACTTTCCCTATTTTGTTGAGTTTATTTTGTTAATTCATATTTATATCATGTTTCCTTTTTCCATGATCAGTGGTCTTCTATTCCTCACGATTACCAAGCAATGTTTCTATGTTTTCCTCATACCTATCTCTATAATCTTATTCCCAACTTACTAGCGATTTCAAACTAATTTTATTCCTTTCAAACCTTATGCCCTTTCCAACCAACTCTTAATTCTTAGAAAATAATTTCATCTCCTCACTCACAGAGAATGCAGAATCTGTCTGTACCAGTTAGGGTACAGTCCTAAATTGCTATAACAGAGACTCTAAAATCCAATACTTAAATAAGATAAATGCCCATTTTCTTCTGGCATAGCATGCAAAGGCAGATAGGCAAACAGTCTAGGCACTACTCAGGAGGATAGACTGGATCCCAAGTGGGAAGTTTGGCTCATGCCCTCACATGATGAAAACATGTGGTTTTCATCTCCGCATCCAAGACTGAATGCCATTTTAGTCATTTCCCAGTCAGGTAGAAGGAGAAAGGGTAATCCCAGGGTAAACCACTTACTGTATCTTTACTAAAAGATATACACATCATCCCATTCATATCCCATTGGCCCAAACATAGTCACATAATCACATTAGTTGGAAGGCAGGTCATTGCAAGGGATGTTCTATTACCAATGAGAATAAAAAGAAAATTAGTACCAGAGGACAATTTAGCAGTCACCATCAAACCAGTAAGTAGAAAATTTTCAAATTATTTCTACAAATCATAACTTAACCCTAACCGTAAGGCACTATATATATATATATATATATATATATATATATACACACACACACATACATACACACACACACACATACACCTGGATCTATACCCATCCCTTCTTATTCCCTTTGGTTATCGGAGGATCTATTCATCTTCCTATCATCCTGAACCTGCATTTATTTCATTTTCCAGGAGGCTTCCTCTGTCACTTATTCTCCTTCTTTTGTAACTTCAAATATACCATGTCTGCTGTCTCCTTCCCATCAAAATTTACACATATGTAGATCCTTATGTTTCCATTCTTCAAGGTCTTCCCGACATATCTTCCTATTACCCCCTTCATAAACTTAAATTCTTTGAAAATTCCTCTAAAAAGTACAGACATGCTTTCCTGTGAACTGACCTCATCAGAATCACCTTGGGAACATTCTAAAAATTCAGATACCTTTGTTTTATCCTTGGAGAATTTGAGTCAGTAAGCCTAGCATGGCATTACTAGATGGTATTTTTAAAGCCCCCCAAAGATCTTAAATGCATCCAGGTTTGAAAACCCCTAATATGCGCTCTGTCTGTACTTCTTACCTCCTATTCACACACCCAATTCTGGTTTCATCCTTACTAGTCCACTGGGATGATTATGAAAATTACACCTCTATCCACCTGCTCAAACAGACTAGAAAGCCACAAGTCAATCTTGACTCCTCTTCCTCCTTCCTTGCTTACCATCACACCATCACACTCATCATTAACCACCAACATGTCCTCTGTATTGTTAAAGATAACATTTACTGGTTATATGTATTGACTACTTTATTCCCCTTAACAACCTTAATTGGTATTATCATAATCACCAGTTTTTTTAAACATGAAATTTATTGTCAAATTGGTTTCCATACAACACCCAGTGCTAACCCCAACAGGTGCCCTCCACAATGCCCATCACCCACTTTCCCCTCCCTCCCTCCCCTCATCAACCCTCAGTTTATTCTCAGTTTTTAAGAGTCTCTTATGGTTTGGCTCCCTCCCTCTCTAACTTTTTTCTTTCCTTCCTCTCCTCCATGGTCTTCTGTTAAGTTCCTCAGGATCCACATAAGAGTGATAACATAATCACCAGTTTATAAATCAGACGCTGAAATCCAGAGAGGCTTAAAGCTGGCCCAGCATCACAGTGCTAGTTAAGTGGCACCAGGATTTGGATTCAAAGTCTGACTCTGAGTCCATGGTCTTAACTCTTAACCACTATTATAAAAGCTTCTTTACCCATTAAATACCTTTCCAAATTGCTCAAGCTTCACTAACATGACTTAGATCATATCATCTCTTTCCTGGTTTAATAAAGTAGCCTCTAACTAGTCTCTGTGCCTCCATTCTGTCTTCTTCAACCAGAGAGATGCTTCTATTGAAAGGGCGGGCCTACGCCAGCCGACTCCATCTTGTTCTGTGTCCTTCACCTTGACCACACCTCCTCCCCTTGAGTAACCCCCCCTCACCTGCCTAACAGGACTCGGACCCTTCCCCAGGACCCTTCCCCAGCCAATCGGCTGAGGCCACAGCCATTACCTCACCAACTGCCCCTAGGCCCCAATAAAACCTTTGTCCTTTTGAAACTCACTCTCTTTCCCTGGTATCTCACCGCTGCGTCGGTGCAGGTAGGGGATTGAGCTCGAGCTAGCTCGAATAAAGGCTCTTTGCTTTTGCATCAGACTCGGCTCCCTAGTGGTCTTTGGGGATCACGAATTCTGGGCATAACACTATCACCTCACTAGACAACCTGCCCATACCAGCTCAGAAAAGATTTAGAACAAACAGTGTCCATCCTTTCTTGTCTTCACATTCAGTGACATCCTACTGGTAGCTTTAAAATCAACAGAGTGGAAATATTTATAACACAGAAATGAGCAAACACCACAAACGTGGGGGTTTTGTTCCTCTGAAGAGCTAGTTTTTAAACATTTGTTAGTATGTCATTGTTTTCAATTAAGTCTTGGCATATCAGCCAGAGACTTTGTAACCCACAAGGTGAATCATGATCATGTGATTAGTTTCTCAAACATCATACACCTGGGCTAGTTGTCTCTTTCATGTGCTCTTAGAAAGCCTTGAACATTTTCATCCTACCACTTATCACACTGTGTTGCAATAATCTGTTTACCTGTTTTTATTCCATTAGATTGTTTAAGGATAGCAAGTATTTCTTTCATGTACTCCTAGCATCTAAAACAATGCCTGACACATAATTAGTGCTTAAAAACTACCTGTGGAATACATGAGAGAAATAACAGATAAATTCTTTCCCCAAAGATTTGCCGAACCCTACTTTAGTCCTTTTAAGCAGTATCCTTGTTACCTTTTACTCCTCAGTTTATGAACCATACATTTTAGTACTGTATGTATTACAGATAATCTATCCATCCCCAGATCACACTTTTTAAAAAGCAGCAATAAACTTGACTAGGCTCTTCAATATTAGAAATAGCTACCCTCATCAAAGTCACCAAAAATGTTCTTTTGCATTTTATTTGCTCATATTGTACAAAGTTTGGCTTGGAATAGAATTGCAGCCTCAGCTTCCCCCTTACAAAAGTCTTCTGGGAAAGAAAGTAGTTCTTGACAGCTAGTTTCTGTAGCTGGAAGACTGCCACAAAAAAATCTGAATATGCTGCTGTTCCTTAAAATAAAACCTTCTCCCTCATTCATGTAAATTATGTTGCTTGAGAAGGATTTTTCCACAGATGAGTACAGAATAATTAATGTAATGTACAAATCCCATCTCTAACTAGAATTTTGACATAACCTACTCCCAAATTGCCCCTCAAGAAATTTGGCAAAAGTTCAATATCTTTTTATGTGTATAAATGACAACGCCCACCAAAAGAAGTGTTTTCTTTGCAATTGCTTATGTCAGTATTTCAGAGCCTCTTTTTGTCAAGTGGTAGTAGTCTAACTTCATTTTATCCCATATCTGAATATTACTTGAATTATCTCTCAAGTCCTATTTTAAGTTAGATGACATTCACTGCTATGGTCTATTCAAATATTAAATCACTTTATAAACAAAAATACACTGGGCCATCTACTGTGTGTCTGGCTCTCTTTTAGGCATTGAAAAATCAGAAATACAAAGATAATAGAAGCTTCCTCACCTTGGGGAGTTTATAGTATAGTAAGAGAGAAAGGCAGTAAACATATGAACAAATAAACCATATGCTTTCAATGAGTAGTGAGTGCTTCAAGGAAAATGACGACCGTGTAAAGAAACGGCAAATGTGTCATGTCAGAGAATAGGCAGGACAGGGTGGGCTATTTTAGATCGGATAATCAGGTATGTTTTTTCCAAAAGAATGACATATAAACTCTGATGGGAAAAAATAGATATCCAAATGTGCGGTGGAGGGGAAGGGTCCCAAGCAGAGGGAATACAGCAGCAAACTCAGAGACCCTGAGGTGAGCAGGAGGGTAGTATGTGTGACTGACAGGTAGTCAGTAGTAACAGGAGAACAGTGATTTTAAATCACATGGTCTCCCACCATATTTAGTTTTATTTTCTTTAAGAAAACACATACTCATAATGTGAATCATAAGCTTATCAGGCTACAACATGAAATCTCTGGACACAGAATTGGGAAATAACATAGTAAAAATGCTAGAGCATAATTCAAAAATTAGGAAATGGTGAGTCTCGAGTTTTCATTACCTTTTTTAATAGTATTTAATTGTGAGTTTATACAATTTGATTTTAATAATGGCTATGTTTAACAACTGGGTGACAAAACTCTTTAGAATTTAACAACTGGTTCCTGCAAACTGGTGCGTGCCAGCTCCAGCAAAGCACTAATGTGTGCTCTCTGTGAGTAAGCGCTCTTTAATCTGTCCAGGAACCTAAAAGGGTCTATAGAAATATTTAATTTTGTGTCTTACTCCCTGGTGTTGAATGGTTTCTCCCATTTCCCCACACTCACCTGAAAACAAACAAAAAAGAAAACAAAAAAAAAAAGGAAAAACTGGTTTGTAGACATATCATTTGTAGTATATTCTGGAAAGTAAACCGGGTTTTTTTTTTTTAATTTTTATGATTTCTCATATATTAATGTTAAGATCAAAAGCCAGGGTTCTAGGGTTCCATACTATATATTAGCAGTGAGAAACTAATAAAATTGTTTTAAGACAATCATATAACAAACTTAAATCTAATACTGAGGTTACTAAGATGCTCTTTAAAGTGCCTAAGCATTGAGATAAAAACTAATGATTATGTGACTAGATGGCTACTCAGAGGGTAACTTTTAAAATGTTAAGTTCTTTTTGCAAAAGCCAAGTGCACAAGAATGGGGTACTAAATAATCAGTATCACCATGTTTCGAGTTGATAAATATAAGAGCATTGCTAGAACTGTAACACTGACTTAACCATGAGTATGCAATTTTATTTTTTTTCTATCCTTATCCACACCTTCATTATCACTTATTTAAATTTAATTTTAACAAATGGCTTACCAAACATTAAAATTTTTCACTGTCTGTTGGAGATCTAGAGCAGACTGATTTATTCTGCAGAGGAAACAAACACACACAAACAACATGTAATATTGCTCTTAAAGCTGCAAAAAATTAACAGTTTACAGATTGGCTCTCTAGTATAAGGAAAAAAATAATTTAAATAATAACAAATTACATTAAATATGTTTATTGTATATACATGAAATAGGAAAGTATAAAATGATGGTTTTAAAATATGTAGTTCAGTTATAAGCAAAACATACAAATTACAAAAGATCAGGGGCTTTCACAGGAACAACTGCAAAATGGTTCTCTTTAACAATAATTTGTCTGCATCACGATTTTAGCAGGTTTTACACATATCAAAAGACAGATGTCCAATTTTATGTATGGAGAATTGTTTTAAATGAACTGTACATAGTATCATAAAACCTAAGCTAATAGGCAAATTGGCCTGAAGGCCTTACTAACAAATGTGGCTTTCAAGAACAGGAAAAGAAATGGCCTGGGTACTCATTAAATAGAATTGACTATAATTCACTAACTTCCAAGTGTGGTACTACATTTTGTATCAGAATTAGGATTGCCGTTGGCTATAGAGTTTCCTCCAAAATATGGACATAGTGGACTGCTCATCTTTCACTTAGCTTATTATACATCAGATGGAGCATTTAGCTATGTGTGGTTTAAGAACAGATTACGTTCTAAATCACAAGAATTTGGTCCCTGAAGAGTAAGAGTGAGTCATGTGGGTTCTAGGAACCCATATGAGTTGGAGATTTTGCAATATAGCAAAACCTGCGGTAAAAAATAAAGTCTACTAAATATTAGAAATGTTAGCAGTATTTTTGTAAGTAAAGAAAATTATGATTAAAAAATAATACAGAACCACCTTAACCAAGTGATCAATGTTAAAATCCTAGTAATATGACATATCGATATTATCTAACTCCCTGACAGAATGCACTAAAAAAAGCATTCTTCCTCCAAATTCATAACCTTAATTTAATCATAAGAAAACACCAAACAAGCTCAAATTGACGAATGTTCTACAAAATACTTGACCATTATTCATTCAAAGCATCAAAGTCACAAGAGACAAAGACAATGGAACTGGCACAATTTGGAGGGAGAGACATATATGGTAAGTAAATGCTATGTAGGATACTGGACTGGACCTTGGAACAGAAAAAGGACATTAATAGAAAAGCTGGGGAAATTGATTAAAGTCTAATAGTGATGGATCACTGTTAATATTTTTGTTTTGTTCATTCTTCTTTGGTTATGTGAAGTGTAAACCTTAAGGAAACTGAGTAAAGACTATATATGGAAACTGTACTGTCTTTGCAAATCTCCTATAAATCTAACATTACATCAAAAGTACACATTTAAAAAAACATGAATTTATAATACATAAAAGATAGAGAAAAATAGAAATTATATCTCTTATCACCAAACAAATCAAACATTTGATTGCTGATTTGTTGTTATGTTGGTTTGATTTGTCATGTTCTCTTTTTCTGTCTTTCTTTTTTTCCTTTTCTTTATATTAAACCTCTAAACACTTGTCTTTGGTAAGGCTGAGCAATACTAGGAAGGGCACACATTCTGCAACCTGAGTGCCTAGCTTCAGATTCTCTCCCTTCCATTTACTGTGCGATTGGGGCAATTAAATCCAAAAAAATAAAAATAAAATTTAAAACTTAAATAAATTAACTTCTGGTGCCCAGTTAGTTTATGGTACACATGGACAAAATAATGTCTCCCACATTGAGTTGCTATAAGAATAAATGAATTAATACATGCAAAGCACTTAGAATCGCATATGCATAAAGTGAGCACCATTTGACAGAAGTACAAAAATAGTTTGTAGGCAGACTAACATCTCCCACTCTAGAAAGCAAAGTGGGATCACTCTCTCCTTTTACTCTCCTGCTGTAATGAAGTTGATGTTACTGGAGGGTGGCCATAATTGATCAGACACTTGTGACTGAAATTTGGACTTCTGAAAGTATATTGTTGAAAGGAACAATCCAAATGACAGCCATGCCTTAGTTTAAAGCTAGGTTCTCTTTTCTGCTTATTATGGATCTTTGATAAGAAATACAATTGCTGAGAAGTCTGTTTTGCTTGCTGTTTGCTACGAGCATTGTGAGGCCTTTCCTGAATGTAACCCGCTGTGTAGTAGAATGGGTTGTAAACCTTCCTAAATGTAGTCTGATATGTAATGGAATGAGTGATTGTACATAAACTAACCGGCATTTCTCGCTTCTGTAAACCTGCTTGCTTAGCACATTCCTCACCTACCCTACCCCCTTCCCCCTTCCCCCTTCTTCCTCCCGCCACAAGTAACGGACAAAGCCTTCCTGCCAAAGGACAGACAAAGGACGCCCAATCAGAGAACAACAAATGTCCTTACTTTAAAATCAACTAATGAGGCCCCTCATAATTTGAAACCTCCCCTGTGCTATTTGTCTCTGTCTATAAAAACGCTGTACCAACCCTGATCGAGGCCTCTTGCATCACCGGCGACGAGTGTGCAGAGGACCAGGTTCGAACCTGCAATAAACGACCCTTGCCGCTTGGCTTTGACTTACGACTCTGGTGGACTTTTGTGGGAGGTTTCGGAACTTCGGGCATAACATTGTGTGAAGGGGCAGCATTAGCAGAACCAAGAAAGCAAAAAGTTCCCAGCTCCAGCACTCCAGCCAAATTCTCCCCAGATGGAAATCAGGCTATGCTTTCAGCCGCCTACCTCTTTCTTGCTAGCCATCTTCCCCATGCCCCACTAACTCCAGGGCTCCTGCTGCTCTATGAGCCATCGTATGCCCTTCCAACAAATTGCCTTGCTGCTAAAGTTTATGAATGTTGCTTTCTTTCATCTGCAGCCACCACAAACATGTGTGTGTTCCCTGATGCTGTATCTGATGACCTGATTTCTAAAGTCTGTGAGAAGAGGTATCCCAGAGTCTTGCTTCTGAAGGCATTGTCCTCAGATTACACTTTGACTGAAAAGGAATGAAGTGTCTCTACTTGGTGTCTGAGATAAAGTTAAAGGGAAAGGAAATCCTATTGGAATGTAGGCTCCTTGAGGAAGGGCTCACAGTGGTTCAGCCATGTCATGAATATTGCTCATCATGCAAGTTCTCTCTGGGCCCAGTATAAAGAGTAAACAAAGGTGGAGGCCCATTATTCATGGAGATTTAATGGACAACTCAACTATTGATCAGACTGATGCAAAAAAATGGCACAATTTGGTTTTGTTCTCAAGACCACTCATTGTACCTTAAATACTTAAAGTTCAATCTTGGGGCGCCTGGGTGGCGCAGTCGGTTAAGCGTCCGACTTCAGCCAGGTCACGATCTCGCGGTCTGTGAGTTCGAGCCCCGCATCAGGCTCTGGGCTGATGGCTCAGAGCCTGGAGCCTGTTTCCGATTCTGTGTCTCCCTCTCTCTCTGCCCCTCCCCCGTTCATGCTCTGTTTCTCTCTGTGCCAAAAATAAATAAACGTTGAAAAAAAAATTAAAAAAAAAAAAAGTTCAATCTATATCCTTCAATGGGTGCCTCATAATAAGACTTTGATATTAGAGAACAGCCACGGGTATCTTTGTGTTTTGCATGTTGGAAAAATTATTCAGGAAGATGGAATGATTACTGAAGGCCCTAGATTACCATGTAAATGCAGTGCTACTTATATGATTGATGAGAACTCAGGAGAAATTCATTGGGTCTTATAAGAAAAGCTCCTAATTAAAAATTTAGATTATTAGATTACGGGCTTGGGTTGGATAAGATTTCATAAGAAACTACAAAATAATACTCAAAGAGCTAATTGAAAGCACAAGCAAAAAGTCTCCACTAGAGCTTGTGAATGTAATATACAATGAGGATATTATGCGCTGCTAATCAAAAATCAAGAATTCTAATGAAGAATAATACCATTAATGTGATATATTTAAAGATATTCCCTCAAGGTGAGCCTTGTTTTAGTTTTTAAAATTCATCCTATTATAATTCTGGTAACTGCTTGATTTTATATTTCACTATGGACTTGCTGGATATTTATACAACTGCAAACTGCTCAGAAAGAGGAGAAACAGAAATGGGGATAATTAAAAAATTATAGTGCAACTATAAAATAGAAACAAAAATGGAAAATTGTGAGGTTAATATACATCTAAAAAAACACTTAACTTTTCCGTAATGCCAAAAGGGAAGAGTACTCCTCCCCCTCCCCTTAGCATTTACCTTAGAAAACTTGACATTCTAAATGCTTTCTCAGTCTTTTTGATATGTATATAAATCTTTTTAAAAGATTGATAAGAATCAAGCCAGTTCTGCATTCCAGGAATGCATTTCTTGGAGGCTTCAGAGAGATTTCTTTGAAGTGTGAACTTATAGGAGGGTGGATGGCTCTCCTTTCCCTGCCTCTGGGAATTTAAACCTAGGTGCTTGGCCTCATGGTGTTACTTCCTGCTTGTCATCAAGATACAAGGAGTTGGGGAGGGGAGGGGAGATACAAGGAGTTGAGGTACAAACTTCCAGTTATACAATAAATGTTATGGGGATGTAATGTACAGCATGGCGACTATAGTCTATAATATCGTATTGCATATTTCAAAGTTCCTAAGAGAGCAGATCTTGAAAGTTCTCATCATAAGAAAAAAAAATTGTAACTCTATATGGTGCCAGACAGTAACTAGACTTATTCTGGTGATCATTTGTTCACAATGTATACAAATACAAATCATTATGTTGTACACCTAAAACCAATATATTGTTAGATGTCAATTATACTTTAATTAAGAAATAAGATACAAGAAATTTTATTCCTTTTCTTTCAGTTGACAATTAGCATGAATGCAATGAATTGTATCTGCCTACCTCACGGTAATAAAAGGTGAGATTTTTTTCTCTCATTGCAATCTCCTCAGCAGATTGCATGTGATGTGCATCTCAATCTGATTAATCTTTATACAATAATAAAACTTTTTCATTCTTTTCTATATGGAAAAGATTCACTGGGATCCAGGAGATTTTATTTCCAATTATATTTCTCCAGCTCAGCTTAGTAGTAATGGGATATAGTGGAAATAATTACTAGAGAAGCTAGTTAACTTCTCTCTGAGTAATGCCAAGCCCAGATGTGGAAAGCCATGTAGGATATGCCATCAGACACAGAAACACTAAGTAAGCCAAAAACTAATTAATATAATCTAAGAGAAGTGCTGGTGGTGGGTCAGGTTGGGGAGGGGGATTAAACAGAACTTCTGAATGTTTTTTTTAATATTAATTCAGTATTACTTCAATACCAGGGTAAGGAGCACTAGAGAAATGTAATGACAACACACAAGAGAACAGTGTTCCTATGACACAATAGGCAATGAACTACAAAACACTTGGAAGGAATTACAATATGGTAAAATAAATCTTCCCAAAGACTGGAGCTATGTCAATTTTAACTCATTTTTTACAACATTCTATGAAAATGTCAAAAAACTTTCAATGATGACATTGACAAGATTGAGTGATCATAAGGTGTGAGTGCCTAGATACATAGTTTTGTACAATGATGAAAGAAGTATATTCATGATGTTTTGTAAAGCTGAAAGCACTTTATTTGATGGTTAGTAGTTTGCAGTGCAAGGCATCACATCTGTTTTTCTATTATCCTGTACACTGTGTGTGAAATAAAGAACATTTCCTAGACTCTGATCTGTAGAACACCAAAGTCCCACAAGACATTATTTATAGTCGATGAGAAAAAAAAAAAAAAAAAAAAAAGCCAGGAGGTTTTATGGTCAAATAAATCTGAGAATTCCCCACTTGAAGTTTTACAATCTAGGTAAGCATATTAAATGCTATGAGAAAACATACAATAAACAATTCCAATTAATTAGAATCTCCCCAATTATTTGACCATGAATTCTCCTCCCCTTTCTTTTTACCCATTTAATAATAACAATAATAATAATGATAATGATAAAAATAGCTATCACGTATTAAGCACTTACTGTATGTCATAGTTTTATGTACCATTTTTTACATGTAAAACTCACTTAGTCCTTATAAAAACCATACTAAGAACATACTATCATGGTTATCTCCACTTTACTAATGAAGAAATAGAGGTTTAGAAGGATTCAGTAATTCGCCCAAGGTAACCTCAACTTGTGGTAGAGAAAGAACTTCAATCTGGAAAGACTACCTCTTAGCGACTTTGCTCAGCTGTCTCTTCTCTTCCTTAGCAGAACTGTGTGTGCTCAGCCCATTCATTACCTCAGAAAGGCTATTGCTTTCACTTCAATTCTTTGCATTTACTTCTCTGAATGATTTCCATTCCATGTTTGGTTAGAGATATGTTCCCTGGTTTCCATACTTATCAGCTGCACTATCATCATTTCATTGTCTTTTCCCTCTGTTTCAGCAACACTTCTCAAGATTGTCTTCCACAGTGTCTGTGTCTCCATTCCCTCATCTAGACAATAGTAAATAGAATAATAGTAATACTACCTGTCTCATAGGTTATAGTGAGGCTTAAATAAACTAAGACCTAAAGTGAAAAGTCCTTTGAACAGCACTCTGGTCATAGCAGGAGCTCAGTGAATATCAATATTAATATTCACCATCTGTATCATTGTTGCTATTTTCCTCAGTGATTCAGCCTCTACATGGAGTCAGCCTCTATGTGATACAGAAAACAATGTACTGGTAACAGATATATAACAACATTTGACTGCCTAAAAATGTAGCATATATACAGTAGGAGGATTACAAACCAGGTTTTGAGTTGGTAGATCTTTATTTCTGCCAAGGGTATGAAGTAACAAAGAAACAAAAGGTCTTCATACCTACTTTCAGAAGAACAAGGTTTTCTTTTCTTTGTTTCTTGCCATGCAAACTACCTGTCGCCTTTCTCAGTCTAGTTTCCACGGTCATGCAATGGAAAGTCCCTTGAAATCTAGCAAAAATAAATTGCTGGTACTTGTTTTTATTCCTAATATGACTTTGTGTGTTTCCCTCTGTGTCTGTAGATATTTAAGCTCGAAGGTAGGAATGAATGCATTAGAGGAAGACAGTGAGAGGCTATTTTTAACCAAAATCATGTTATCTTCTTTTAAAGGATATTCTTCAGGCAAAATTAGCATCTTCTAAAAGCACTTCTGAGATTCCTTTCCAGTTCCTTATTTAAAACTTGGAGATTTATGTACTTGAAGAAAGCAGTTATATAAGTTCAGTGTTACTTCATTCATGAATTTCAGAGAAGCTTAATATTTGTATCATTATATCTATTTTTAAAGAACTGTATGGGTTAATAAACCAAATCACTGTCAGTTGTCAGTTGTCAGTTTGTATCCCTTGATCTATACAGCAGTAAAGTATAACTGGATTACTTCCACCTTTTGGATCTAAAGGTGGCTTGTCCAGTGCTTGAGACAACATTGGTTTTCTAGCCTAGAGCAGTGGCTCTCAACAAGGGCTTTGTTCTTACCACTTTATTCCCACAGAGATTCCATTGTTCCTCTCTCCCATCACTACCTAAAGGGGCAGTTTTACTGACTAGCAATAAATAGTAACTACAGCAACTAACACTTGAAGTGCTTACTCTGTGTCAGGCACTGTTCTAAGCACTTTATATATATTAACTCACTTAATTTCATCCTCATAGCAGCTAAATGAGGTAGGTTCTAATATCATCCCCATTTTAAAGATGAGGAAACTGGGGCAGAGAGAAGTGAAAAAAACTTGCCCAAGGTCACACAGCTATTAAGTGGCAGGGCTAGTATATGGCAGAGTAGAGATTCAAATCCAGGCAGCCTGGCTCCAAGGTTCTTGCTCTTAATCTCAAGGCGGTGCTGAAGCAGGGTGGTATGGGATTCCTCAGGAACAGGAGGGATGCGGTGGGGAGGAAGGTCATCATCTCTACAGCCTGCTCCACTTCCAGGTCTCCACCTAAGAGTAGCCTTAGGCAGAACAACCCTGTTGGTTTGTTGATGAGACTTCTCAGTGTCAGTAAAGATTAAGGAAAGAGAAATTTAAAGGCTGAACCAACAGGATTTGGAAATTGATGGATAGAGAGCGAGTTAGAGCCTGTTTGGTAGAATGCGCTATTAACAGAAATAGAGAATCCTATCTGCCTTCAGGGAACTTCAGTTGCTTTCAGGAAAGGCCAGAGTGTAAACACACCACTTGAATTCAATGAAGAAAATAGAAGGATTTGCTCTTGTTACAGGGGGACAAAGGAGGAGCACTTTACCAGCTGGGCAAGGACAGATCATCAAGAAAAGCTTAAAATAGCAAAATCCATTTTCTAAGATTATAGACCAATAAATCCAGTATTCCCCCTTTACAATCAATCAACAAAAACTTTTTTAAAGTGTTACCTCTGTTGTCATAGTCAACTAGAAACACTGCAAATGTATTAAAGGTGATTCTAGTTTTTAATTTTCTAAGTACCGATTAATTTTAAACTATTTCTATCAAAAATGTCTCATCCAAAAACATTTTGGTTTTTGCTTCTTGTTGTTTTTGTTTTGTTACAAAAATGGGCCATATAAACTCTACGTGCAATCTAAATATGTTCTTGCCCTTCTCTGTATGGTACTCTTAAGGATATTCATCTTGTCTGTGGAAGTGTTTAATTACTATATTGCACACCTGAAACTAATATAACCCTGTGTATTAACTGGAGTTAAAATTAAAAAAAAATAAAATAAAAAAAGAAGAAAACCATGAATGGGATAGCTTTACAATCAGTACATTTCTGGTAATACTATAATAAAATTTGGTTAAATCTTACAAAAAAAATAAAAAGGAATATTCATCACTAAATAGGATGCCATCCTATCTGCCACCCTTTTAGGAGAGTTGTAAGTAAGGGTTTATTCTGCATTTCTAAGCAGCAGGTGTCAAGAGGGTCAAAGGATTTTTATTGCCCTTAAATATTCTAGGCATAATGCAATTTTCATTGTTTAAATGCTTACATTGTTTAAACTACTCCCATTAATCCATAAATTGTACACTAACACACAAATCTAATTAAATCTTTTTTTTAAAGGGTGACTTTTTTTAAAGGGCGATGTCACATTTGGCCATATCAGAAATAATCACAACAGAAATGATTCAAGTTAAGGATGGTTTTCAATAATGTTGGTGATATCTAGAATTAAGCTGTACCTTGGACTTTGTCTAAAAATCAGATCTAACGCATCTGCATTGTTCATATTCTTGTGATAAAAATTGAACTCACTGAATTGAACCACTTAGGCTTCTAAACATTTGGGAAAGAAAATATAATATGAAAAAACACAATAGAATGAAGAGGTAGGATATGTACAGCTTCTGAGGCTACCACTGCAGACATGATCACCCAGATTGAGGAAGCAGAGTTAGGTATGGGAGACTGGCGTGGTGAAGGAAGAAGTGGACTGCAGTCCAGGTGTCCCAGCTCTAGCTGGTTTCATCACCTCTCATGCTCAGGCCCTCAGCCTCAGCAAATGTAAAATAAGACATTGGACTAGAAGGTCCCCAATGTCAAACTATACAAAATCTAAGATTCTAAACTCTGAATTTGTTGTCTTAATGTCTTTAAATTCTGCATTTTCTGTAATGTGAAAAATTGCATGCTTTTCACTGTTAAAAATTATAGTATAATTGAGAGTGGGGCTGAATATCAGAAGTTTTATTTTGAACATAATAAATTTGGGATGAGTGTAGATGAGTTGTCACTTATGTTTGCAGGTCTAGATAGAGTGTTCAAAGAAGTCAGGGTTGGTAATACAAATTTGGGCATATTTATGTGTATTTAGCCACAGGATTGGATGAACTAGTATAGGAAATAGGGAAGAAAAGAATTATGATGATTGAGCTATCTAGTACTCCATCATTTCAAAACCATGAGCCAGAGAAACCATCAAAAGAGCCATCAGTCAGACAAGAGGAAACCATGTAGCAGGGTGATCTGCTGCATCGAGACCTGTGAAGGAGGATAAGTCACATGAGAACTAAGAATTGACCAGTGGATTTAACATGCTGTTTCTTCTCCCTGAAATGCTATTCCAGTTGTTCACAGAGCTGACAATCTCTCTTTCTTCAGGTCTTAACTCAAAGTTACCTTCTTGGTGATGCTGGCAATGGCCGCCCTACCAAAAATGTCCATACACTTCTCCAGTTACCTGTATCCCCTTTCCCAGCGTTATTTCTTCTCCTTCGCACTTTATCACTATGTAGCAGACTACATGCCTTCCATTGTCTATTTCACTCATTAGAATAAATGCATAAAGACAGGGATTTAAGTGTGTTTTGCTCATTGCTGTTTTGTCAGCACCTAGAAACTGCCTGCCATCCAGTTGGCACTTAGCACTCAATACTAATGAACGAATGAACAAATCCACCAACCACTACATCAGATTTAGGAGCTTTACAAAGTTGGCATTTTTTTGTTGTTGTTGTTTTTAATCAAAGCTTAACTTTGGACATAGACTCATCTTCCTCTAGTGAAAAGTAAATGTGTAAAGGAAGAGATACTTGCATGTTTCTTAAAAATATTAAAAAACTAGCTTGCTAAAGGTCGGCCAAAGATTATGTAAACCGTTGTGTAGATTTTGATGATGCAAGAATATATAAGTCAGGGTGACCACTCCCAAGGAACACTCAGCCTGGTAGTGAATGAAAACTCCATAAATGGGAAAACCACAGCACAGCATGGTAAGCGCAAACATAGGTGAGGCCACTAGAAGCCTCATCAAAGTGAAGTCCAGGCCCAGAGAGGTAGAGAACTGGGGCCAGACTTCACCTGTGCTTGACAGGGAATACATCACAAAAAAAAAAAAAAACAAACCCGGGATTTAAGTCATTTGTTCACTGAGTATTCATTGACAACTCAGCACCATATTAGGCACTGGGGATATAATAATCAAAACAAACACAACCTTTTCCCTTTCAGAATCCAACCTAGCAACACTTACAACCCACTTGTGTGAAGTCAGTACTTCAAACAAGCAGCTATTGAAACACTTTATAGGTCCTGGATCAGCCAATTCTAGGTAGTCGTGTCATACTGGCCTACACTGGAGCGGCTCTATGGTGTGAAATCCAAGCACACCCCGTCACTGCTCCAGTGGTTACAGAAAAAGTACAAGGTTTTATTTGTTTTTTTTTATTTTTTTTAATGTTAATTTATTTTTGAGACAGAGAGAGACAGAGCATGAACGGGGGAGGGTCAGAGAGAGAGGGAGACACAGAATCCGAAGCAGGCTCCAGACTCTGAGCTGTCAGCACAGAGCCCGACGCAGGGCTCGAACCCACGGACCGTGAGATCATGACCTGAGCCAAAGTCGGACGCTTAACTGACTGAGCCACCCAGGCGCCCCTACAAGGTTTTATTTGAGCAAAGGCAGTCAACTGAGCTATATACAATTTTGTTTTTTAAAGAAATGCATTTAGTTTTGGCATTTCAAATGGAAACAGGTCACTGGAAGGCTAGATGCTGGGATTAAAAATATATAAATCATAACATTTCAGCATAAATTTTTAGTTTTTTCAGATAATTCATTTCTAAGTACCAGCTATCATTCTAGATGATTTTATATTGTGACTGGTACTTGCCAACTTCCAAACTAAAAGGACACCAAGGAACTAAATGTCTTAGGCTAACTCATGAGAAGGAAAAACAAATTCATTTTGCAAGAGCTAATGCTACAAATTCTTATGAAATTATGTATTTGGGAGTGAAATGTAAGTAAATATATGGATAGTCATACAACTTCTTTCTTAACCATTGTACACATTTTTTGCACATATAGTGAAAGAAAACTTCAGGCAATCATGTTTCCCTTGGGAAAGACAGTCATTATATCAGATTTTTTTCTTTTTTCTTTCTTTAATTCTAATATAGTTAACATATAGTGTTACATTAGTTTCAGGTTACAATATAATGATTCAACAAGTCTGTTTATTACTCGGTGCTCATTAAGCTAAGTGTACTCTTAATCCCCCTTCACCTATTTCAAACCCCACTGCCCACCGCCCCCACCCCCGTCCACTTCCCCTCTGTTCTCTGTAATTAAAAAAGAGTCATCAAACCTTTCCGTGAACCTTCCTGAACCATGGTATTATTTCACTAATTGAGCCTATGGAGAAAGATACTGTTTTCTCAGATTTTACAGTGTTGCTGATTCTGAAGAGTATTTATAGTGAAGTTCACCAATTAATCAGGAATCTTGCAAAATTTTTGATCTCTAAGTATTAAACCTAGAATTCTTTTTTAAAAGACTATTTTTCTAACAAAAAGTTAAGAGGAACAAGCAGAAATGTGTGCAACTAAGTGATGTCCAAGAAAGTATAAGATGATATCAACCTCAATGACTTAGGAAAATCTTTCTCTCCACATCTCTAGCACAAAATCATAAAATGTTGAAGAATAATCTTCATTTCATTCTGTCAATAACATATGAGAGGAAAAAGCATTTGAGTAAACTGAATTAGGAGATTCCTGGGATCAACTGTGTTTGTGACACAGTTTGTGACATAATTGTTTTTGAACAGTCTGACAAGTCAAAGGGTGGGAACAGCTTCAGCAAAGAAATGATTTGGGGGGTGGGAGGGGCAATAAAATGGCTTTAGAGAAGGTTGTGGTGGTCAGTGATCTCATAACTATTTTTGTATAACTCACTATTGTTTCCCTGCTTAGGCTGTCATGCTATACCTTTTCTTTCATGAGAAAGGTACATGTGCATAAAACTAAGCATGAAATGTTTTGTCAAGAAAGCCATTACCAAGGTGCTCATCGATCCTAAATTTCCTTCTGTCTGTATCTACAAATGCAACTGTGTCTATGGTTTCAGTACACTACGTTAAATGAAATTACTGAGTCATCAACAAAATCTAAAATCTATTTCATGTCTTATATTTTAGAAGGCAATAAAAAGTGTATATTTCTACTTAAAAAAATTAATGTGTCAAATGTCATTACCTAGAAGGTCAAACATTCAGGTATAAGGAAATATCAAATATACAGAATTATCCATCCCTTGTGAGTTAGGTGTTCACTGTACTTTTGAGAAATAAAACCTTAAAAAAACTCTCTATTATAAAAGGAAGAGAAGATTGATATAAGCCTGTATCTACTAGGTCAGATCTATTTCACATGCTGGGTTGAAAGAAGAGCACATAGTATTTCTGCTTTAGAGTGAGTGAGTTTAGCTCACATCTTCTGTCTGGTGCTAGTAACATTACTAGGACTCTGCTTACATCCCCCTGGCCTTGCCCTCTGCATTATGAAGCCTGCTTACCAGGAACACCTGAAGTTCTCTGCCTGAGGGCTTTATCTGGCCACAGGGAATGTGCTCAACCTGCATGCAGGACAAACTCAGAAGTGCAGAGTCAACACCCACAGAAGTAGCTCTCAATAAATGATGGATGAGGAATGGAGAGATATATACCCAAGCTGCCTCACTTGTGATAGCTCTGAGGTGAGCTAAATTTATTCTACCTCCCTGAGTTTCTCTGCAGGATTGAGCCCTTTGGTATATCTGGTGAGTGAGTGGACAACACACCATTTTGTGTTGTTGTTGTTTTTTTTTAATTGTTTTTAATGTTTATTTATTTTTGAGACAGAGAGAGACAAAGTGTGAGCAAGGTAGGGGCAAAGAGAGAGGGAGACACAGAATCTGAAACAGGCTCCAGGCTCTGAGCTGTCAGCACAGAGCCTGATGCAGGGCTCAAACCCATGAACTGTGAGATCATGACCTGAGCTGAAGTCGGACACTTAACCTACTGAGCCACCCAGGAATGCCTGTGGTTTTTTTTTTTTTTTTGTTTGTTTGTTTTTAATGTTTACTTATTTATTCTGAGAGAGAGAGCAAGCGCAAGCAGGGAAGAGGCAGAGAGAGAGAGAGGGACAAAGAGAATCCCAAGTAGGCTCCCCACTATCTGCACAGACCCCCACAGGGGACTCAAACTCATGAACTGTGAGATCATGACCTGAGCCGACATCAATCAGAGTCAGAGCTTAACCGAGTGAGCCACCCAGACCCCTGCCACCATTTACTGTTATTTCCCTTCCCTCTCTCACTTTTCCCACTCTTCCACTCGTGTTCCCTGTGATCATCTCCCAAATGACCTACTCTGCACATAAATCCTTGCCTTTAGGATTACTTGGATATACCCAATCAAAACACATGGCCAGAATTTATGCTTCAGTTGTACATAGGCTTTAAGTGTGGGCCAGAGTTCACATATAAATATAAACACGTTAGGTTCTAAGAGTATTTAATTAGTCCACATGTTTGGCAATTGGCAATCAGAAGTTATACTAGGACTTCTGCTTTTTCCCATGAGGGACTAAGAGCCAAGAGAATTATGTTCCTGCTATTAAAAAGGAGGAGGGAGGGGAGGAGAAAGAGAAAGATATATATCTGACACTGAACAACGGCCAGAGCAAGACTGTGACCTTGAAACCAAAAACAAAAACAAAAACAAAACAAAAAAAGGAGTGATCTTTACATTTTCTCCAAATTATTGCCTGGAGGCAGCTTTAAAGCCACAGGGAAGGAGAAGCCTGAGAAAGCTCGAAGTCTCATAGTCTAAAGCAGGTGAGGAGATGAGTTGAAGGAGGCTGAGCGAACTAGAATCCCTGGGGCAGAGGACCACAAAGGAGAGAGAAAAAGTTCCTGAAACCTGAAGAGAAAGCCCTCTGAGGCTCTACTGAGTATTGATCAGCACACATCTGGGGTAACACCCCACATGGCTATGGAAAGAACTTCCTGAAGGAATTCTCAGAGCTCAAGCCAGGCTGGGAATAGTTTGTCTTCTCACTGGCCATAGTGGAAAAAATGGGTAATCCATAGAACTTGTCCTGAGAAGAGTGTCACCTGAGCAGTGCAGCTAAAGGCTGCAGAGGACCCACCAAAATAAAACATCAAAGCAAGATTTGGAAAGGTCAGCGTGATCCAAAGTAACTTAATTATACACTACGACAAAGCCCAGCACTCCTATCCCCTTGGCTTTCACATCTACATAATTAAACAGAATGTTCAAAATATCCTAAATTTAATAAAAAGTTACAAGTTATGCAATGCAGCAGAAAAAAATATGACTCTAAGCAGGAAAAAATATCAGTCAATAGAAACAGACTCAGGAATGGCAGAAAGGTTGCAATTAGCAGACAAGAAACTTAAAGTAGATTTTATGAATTTTATAAATGTGCTCAAGTATTTAGAGAAGATATATATATATATATATATATATATATATATATATAGTAAGGGGTGAAAGATATAAAAAAAAGATATAAAAAAAGGCCCAAATAGAACTTCTGATTATGAAAAATGCAGTATCTGAAATGAGAAATTGCAAAGAATGAAAAGTCAAAAACCATGGACTCATGAGGTCCATGGGATTTTACCTACCACTTTTCCCCCTAGCCCTTGGCCTCAGGGCCTTTGCACTGGCTGCTCCCTCTGCCTGGAGCACACTTCCCCAGGTATCTGTTTGACTAGCTCCCTCACCTCCCCAGGTCTCTGTTCCCCTTTTCAGTAAGGCCCTCCCTGGCCACCTCACTCAAACCTGCCTACTCCTCTCTACTCCTTCACTTCTTTCTCTGCTTTATTTTTCTCACAGAATTTTTCACCATCTAACTTGCTGTACATTTTATGTATGTATTTTGAGTTTTGTCAGTTTTCCTCACTATACTCTAATCTTCATGAGGGCAGAGGTTTTTCTCCCCGTGTTCACTGCTATCTCCCAAACCCCTGCAACAATTCCTGGCACATACTAGTGCACAAAGATTATTTATCAAGTGAATATTTTAGAAAAATAACTCTGGCTCCCATGTGTATTGATTGTCTACTACAACATGAAGGAAATAGAAAACATGGTTTCATAAAAGTGCAATATAACATCTTTTAGTATTATATCTTCTGGCATCGATATACACCTTCATATTAGCAAATGTATATTCTCAGCATTGCTCTCCTCTTTTCTTCTCTTATTAATAACCTAAAGTCTATTTTTTTTCTTTCCCCTGCTCAGCACAGTGACTGAAACAAAGGCTTAAAGAATCTAGCAGAAATGCAAAACAGAAAGATTTGGTTGCAATCCAAACTCTCTTTTCCTGTGATTGAAGATTAGCTAGGACTGGATTTGTGGAGAGGAGAGGAGAGGAGAGGAGAGGAGAGGAGAGGAGAGGAGAGGAGAGAGTGCAGCAGTGGCTAACTAAAAGAGAAGGAAGGGCTGAGCTGAGGCCTCAGAAATGGAAGGAGGAACAGGACCCCCATCTCTAGTAGCACCAAGGAAGTGAAAAGAGCCAACTCTGGGCAGCCCTGCACTAGATCTTTAGTCCTGATCAGACAGATGGACATGTTTTGTGAGGGTGGGAAAAGCTTTATCCCTCTGATAGAATGACACCAAGCAGAACCAAATAGGAATTTCCCCACTAGATGAGATTTAAAAATGAGAAAAATTACAAAGCAGTACTGACTGGTAAACACAGAAATAGAATGCAAATATAATTTCTTTTGCCTATAAGCTATTTAAATGGCACAAGGAATCTCCTACCACAGACTTGGATGAGACAAGGGATCTAATCTGCTCTAAGAAGAAAAGCAGAGTCAAATTCTCACCAAGTTAAAATTTTTAATAAGTTTCTACTATCATTTTTTCCTTTAATAATAGTAGATGATGAGAATTTCTTGTATCTCAGTCATTCGATGACCCTGAATGTGCATTTTTAAAAATTTTCTTAAAACGTTTTTTATAAATTCTATTCATAGGAACTCTGCCTTAAGAAAACTGGCCTTCTTATATTCTTAGTATTGGAAGAGATCAATCTGTCAGCCTACAAAAGCAGTGGCTATCACACTTCATGGAGCATCAGAACCACCCCCCCGCCCCCCCCCCCACGGATTTGTTTAAACACACTGCTGGGCCCTGCTCTCAGAGGTTCTGATGCCTAGGCCAGGAGTGGGGCCTGAGAAATTGCATTTCTTTTTTTTTAAGAAAGAAAGAGAGCATGCATGAGCAGGATAGGAGCAGAGAGAGAGAATCTTTTTATTTATTTTTTTAATGTTTATTTATTTTAGATTGAGGGAGAGCAAGAGCAAGGGAGGAGCAGAGAGAGAGCGGGACAGCCATCCCAAGCAGGCTCCATGCTGACAGTATGAGAGGCTCGAACTCAGCAACATGAGATCATGACCTGTGCAGAAGTCAGATGCTCAACCAATTGAGCCACCCAGGTGCCCCAAAAAATTGAATTCCTAACAAATTCTTAAGTGATACTGATGCTTACTGGTCGGGCTTTAAGAACCACTGACTAAAGTATGGTGTTTAACTTTTGAAGTGTTATAAGCATCTCTGCCTTCTGTAAACTGCTGTTTCTTTCTTGTACAAGTTGTATCCCAAGTCCCTGGCACAGGATGGGCTTTCAATAAATACTTGTTGAATGAATGTGTTAGGTTTGTTTCTAAAGTCATGCTAAAGTAATCAGACATCATTATATCCATATTAAATTTTTTACCAGTTAAAAAACTTTCTGACAAAACTTCTATATTATCAACATACTTTGTAAGTGAAAGCAACATTTCTAGGATAAGGCTTTTGTTCTCATAATTTAATAAATTGAGACTTTGATTTTACACCACAAAAAAGCAACAGGTGTTAACATACTGTTCTTTAATTAGCCAGAGTGAATGAGAAACTTGAACTGATGTACAAATGACTAATTGAAGTCAACAAAAGGCTAAATGACATCACTGTTTGCAGTACCAACTCAAGTTTCATAATAGCCCAAAAGAAAAAAGAGATAGAGAGAAGGGAGGAAATACTGGAGGCATCCAAGCACCAACAGAAATATAGTACACATTGAACACAAAAGAACCTGGTCTAGGTCACCATATTTGTTATGGGCTAATAGTCTGCACAGATGCCTTCTTTGTATGTATCAACTTGTGATAGTTTAGTAACAGTAAGAATATGTAGTGGAAAATGGTATTTTATTAAATAGTATTCTTAGCTTTTTAGCATTATGTTTTGTGGTGCACTATTACATTTTGGGTCATCAAACATTTAAAATTAATATGTTTCTAAAAGAGGAAAAAGGAACCACTAACTATAACGACGACTCAAATGATGGTGCATCATACTCAGAATCAAGTAAACAAATGAAACATAAAAAAAAATATTTCTATCTTAAAACTTAACATCAGGATGTTATTTTTTAGTGAAACCACACCATCTACAATATTAATTTAATATTAATTTAAGTTTTATTATTTTGGGGGCACCTGGGTGGCTCAGTTGGTTAAGTGTCCAACTCTTGATCTCAACTCAGGTCACGATCTCGTGGTTCATGAGATTGAACCTTGTGTTGGGCTCCACACTAACAGGACAGAGCCTACTTGGGATTCTGTCTCTCCCTCTCTCTCTGCCCCTCCCTCTATTTTGCTCTCTCTCTCTCTCTCTCAAAATAAATAAATAAATATTTTTAAAAAATGAAATGAATTTGAGGAAATGAGAGAAAAAGTATAAAGAGATTATTCTGTTTTTGTCCCTGTGAAGCCAATACTAATAGTTGGTACTAATTTAACCTTTAAATTAGTATTTATAAGGGCCTATGAATTATGTGAATACTTTTGAGATATGACCTTCTGGTTATATGTCTATTATTTTAATCAGTTTAGTGGTGCAATAAATGGGAATTGGACTAAAATAAGGAAATTGGTATTTCAGAATAAAAGTAGTAATAATAATATTTTCTTCACTTTATAACTTTAGATATGTGACTATTCATAAAAGGAAACTTTTAAAGGTATTTTAAGTAAAAACTAAAAGGAAAAGAGATAACAGACTTGGTTTGGGGAACATATATAATAATTAATGTAATTTTTTTTTATTTTTTTTAACGTTTATTTTTGAGACAGAGAGAGACTGAGCATGAACAGGGGAGGGTCAGAGAGAGGGAGACACAGAATCTGAAACAGGCTCCAGGTTCTGCGCTGAGCTGTCAGCACAGAGCCCGACGCGGGGCTCCAACTCACGGACCATGAGATCATGACCTGAGCCGAAGTCGGACGCTTAACCAACCGAGCCACCCAGGCACCCCAATAATTAATGTAATATTAACATTAATTTAACTCAGTACTTTTTAAATTTATTATCTAGATTTCCTTTCTCCTAAACTATCAAGACTTGTCTCGTAAGGCAAAGACTAAAAATTACTATGCTATGCTATTTACAAAGAAAGCATCTGAGAAAGGGATTTAATTATAATATTTGAGAACAGAAACACTACCCTTAATCACTGTTCATGAATTTGCTAAACTGGAATATTGTATGGTAAACAGTTTTCAAATTTTCCAAGAGAGATAAAAATACAGTTCTTATTGTAATAGGGCTATGAGGATTAATTAGTCAATATTTGTAAAGAACTTTAAAGATGAAATGCTTCCCTCCTTTCTGTGTCACTGAAATCATTAAACAACTGACAATATTTCCTTCTTAAAGTTTTGAAAAGGTCTATCCAGTGCCATACAACTATCTAAATTTTTCATGTTAGAATTCAAAATTTGAGCCCCCTATTCATGAATAAAAATAATCAGTTCTGGGGCACCTGCATGACTCAGTTGGTTGAGCGTCATGGCCATTGGGCTGGCCCTGGCTGTGGAGCCTGCTTAAGATTCTCTCTCGCTTTCCCTCTGCTCCTCCCCTGCTTATGCTCTCTCTCAGATATGATAATAATAATAATAATAATAATAAAATAATTAGTTCCTTATTAAAAATATTCTTATTAAAAATATTCAGATCAACTTGGGATTTTCAAAGATAGAAACATGCACATCCTAGGAATGATACTAAGATTGTTGAATTACTTTTGCTTTCCAATATTTGATAAGATACACAAATACCAAATTTATGATTCCTGAAAGAAGGTTTAGAACAATATAAAATATTTATTCCTTACAGAACAGCTTCAAAACTCCACGTGGGTATATTTGTAGAGCTTTCTTTTTTTTAAGTTTTTTTTTTTTTACATTTATTTATTTTTGAGAGACAAAGAGAGACAGAGCACAAGTGAGGGAGGGGCAGAGAGAGAATGAGACACAGAATCCGAAGCAGGTTCCAGGCTCTGAGCTGTCAGCACAGAGCCTGACACAGGGCTCGAACTCAAAAACATGAGATCATGACCTGGATGCTTAACCAACTGAGCCACCCAGGAGCCCTGGTAAAGCTTTCTTTATATGTCTCTCTTAAAACTGATGGGATATTCAGGATTGATTATTCCTGGAATTCATTTTGCATATTTGCCTTTCTGTGCTCTGGAATTTGGGGCTACCAGCAAAGATAACTATGTACCTGTTCAGACACTGGTAGCATAGAGTGACAGTCTGGCAACATCTTGAGGTAAAGAAAGAAAATTTTAAACGTATAAGAAAACGAGCTAAGCCTTTTTTTTTTTTTTTTTCCTGAGGCGGGGGGCGGGGGGGGGGGAGGATAGAAAGGGAGATAAGAAGGGCATAGGTAATTCTGCATAGTTTCGAAAAAGCTTCATGAAAGAGCTTGAAGCACCAGGGCAGGATTTCTCCACCTTGGCACTACTGACATTTTGTGCCAAATAAGTCTTTGTTTTAAGGCTGCCCTGTGCATTGTAGGACATTAAGCAGCATCCCTGGCCTCTGCTTACTAGACACCAGTAGCACCCTCCATTCCACCCCACTCCCTGCCAGATTGTAACAACCCAAATGACTCTCGATATCGCCAAATGCTTCTGGGGAGTAGGGTGCAGACAGAATTGCCCCCAGGTGAGAACAAGAGACAAGGTTTGGCACAAGGAGAGGACCAACATCCGAAGTGCTTGCCTAAAACAAACACTGGGAACTTGGACTACGATGCTAGCCAATCTAAGAGTCAGAAATGGCAAATGGTGCCACGAACAGCTATGAAAAATCGGATCCACTAGCTGGGAAAAAAAAAACATGCTGATAAGAAGAGCTACCTTCGAGTGGTATCTACTGGGAACTACACTTGGAGTGGCCACAGCTTTAAGTAACTGCCAGACAAAGCTCCACATCAGACACTTAGTAGTGAGGATTTATGGTCCTGGGCTATGATGCATTTTAATGAAGATAATTGTCTAATAGCTCCTTTTAGGAAATTTGATGGGCTTCACTACCAGAAACTTCTTGAAGAGAATTCATCGATTTTCACTCAATTCAGTAGACAGTAATTGAGCACTTGGTGCACGTCAGGCCATGTGCTGGCTATCAGGAATGCAGTGATAAAAACATTCTACCCTCAAGGAACTTACGCTCTAGAAAGAAACAGAATTATAACGAGTCTGGTCTCCAGCTTCGTGGCAGAGGGTGTGGCCTAGGCAAAGAGGGTCCCAATTCTCTACAGAGATAACCACCATATAACTAGAATTTCAAAATCAGAGGACTCTTCATTTTTAAAGAGCAAAATGCTTAGCTTTTTCCCCCTTTCATTTTCAATCTCTCAGCCATTTCACTGGCATTTCAGGCAGCTGCTTTTCCTTCATTTCAGAGCAATCAATATATGAACATTTTAAACAGCAAAAAGGCACTTCAGTTGCAAATTTATTTTTCTCCTGGCATACACGTGCACAATCATTTGGATTTACACGATGGTGGTAGCCAGCCAAAATCAGCAAGCCTTCCTAAAACAGTGTTTGACTCAATGATGATGGATGTGCTGTCTTTTCTCATTTCGGCCCATCTGCCTAATAATAGCAAGGTAACATTATCAATAAACTACTGGCATGGCTAGTTGGGGAATGTACAATCCAATTATGTACAGTTTTTAATTCACTACGGGCAAAATGCTCACTACTTTTCCACATATGATTCCCAGGCCCATCTTCAGTGGAACTGAACCACAGCCTTTGTAGACTAGTCATTAGTATTCAGAATAAGAAACAATTGCTTGGAACAGGAAACAGAAGCCAGACATTTGGCAGCATCACACAGAGTTCACTGCTGAAGTCAACCGTCAAAGCGACTCCGGGCTGACAGTAACTGGCCTCTGTTGCCATGGGAACAGCACTGCGCTGTGTTAGTAAATAGTTTCGGTTCTCTCACCTGCTAGGACATAAATTCAGAATTTACTGCTGATTGTTAAGTCCACTGTTTGTAAGTGACCTATTTACAGAGTAAATATTATAAATCACTCTTTGTTTCAGAAAAAATATCCAAACGTTTCTAAAAATATCTGAACCTTAGGGCATCCAAACATGATTAAATTTAATCGTGCAAAATACTTGCCAGACAAAACTAGTCCATCCCTTCATTCCCATGATTGCTTATTTTGCCAGAAACTAGTTCCTAAAAATACAGAAATAAAATAAAAATTAAAACAGTGAGGATGTGAAGATAGTGCTAAGTAAAAGACCCTTCCAAATTCAGAGTAAGGAGTCAAGCCACTTTTAATTTTTTTTGTAAGCCACAGCTGCAAATTTCAAGCTATAAAAAAGTCCTATATTTTTTCACATCTTTCATCCTCACTCATAGCCAAATGAGCTGAGTAAGGCTGCCTCCTGCCCATTTTTGACTTAAACATCCCTTTATGGGAATTCCTCTGTCTTAATAATTATAATAATTATTATCCCCAACCGAGATGTATGAAGTATGACAGAAAAAAAAATGTCTTGACTACGGCAGTTCAGGAAAAATCCCATAGTACAAGCCTCTGAGTCTCAGCATGCTTACTCCCCATCTCTTCTAAGTCATTCTGGCTTCATTAAGTTTCTTCTTTCAACTTTTTTCAATTTCATGCTAAATTATGTTTTCCCATAAAGTGTACAAGTAAAAAGTTATTTTCTCTTTTGGTCTGAGTAGCCAATTCCCCCTCATCAACAAACATGAAGACATGCCCATCATCCTCTTCTGTGATTTCTACTTGCATTCATCAATAAACATTTACCAAGCAAATGTCTCCACGTCATGTGCTACACACTTGGCAGAGTGGATAACACAAAGATGAATAAAACATGGTGTTTTTGCTTTTAAAGAGCTAATCTAGTGGTGGAAAAAAAAAAAAACAGAAATATACACAGATATACTACAATTTAGTAAGAACTATAGTAGAAATATATTAAAAATGCAATGGGATGAGGTGCCTGGGTGGCTCAGTCAGTTAAGCGATGGACTCTTGATTTTGGCTCAGGTCATGATCTCATGGTTTGAGGATTCCAGCCCCATGTTGGGCTTCACTCTGACAGTGTGCATGCTGCTTGGGATTCTTTCTCTCTCTACCTTTCTCTCTGCCCCTCCCCCATTCATGTGCTTTCTCGCTCTCTCAAAATAAATAAACATTAAAAAAAAGTGCAATGAGAGCATTATGAGGTAAAAAGCTAATTTTGATTAAGGAAATAGAAAAGTTCCCATTGAGAAAGTGGTTTTTCCACCTTATCTTAAAGAGTAAACAGGAGTTTTATATAGGGTCATTGAGAAAGGCAGATGCTAAAATAGAATTTTCAAAAAACTAAAAAAAATTACTCTCATATATATATAAAATGAACATGGGTCAAATACTTTATTTGACTTACAGAGAGTTATAGCCTCTACTGGACAAAATTCATTTGCATTGCTATGAACAGAAATCATTTATATTGCTATGGATAAGAATCATTTGCAATGCTTTCAGTTTTCTACAACTTAACTTCTACCACTACAAAGCTGTGAATAGTCTAGTCAATAGAAAATCAATCAACTCTGCATACCCCTATAGAAGTAACAATCTCATAGGATCCTCTAGATAATACCCAGTATTCCCTTTACTCAATTTCTAAGTCTTAAACAACTTTTCCTGACAGAATAAAGAGGCTTTCCAGATTTGGGGGAACATAACATTAAAAACGAAGAGCTATGGAAAAGTAAGTACTTAGACATGACTAAAGATGAGGTCATGGGAGGAGAAAGATGTCAGTGGAGTCACGGAAAAAAGTTAAGATTAACTGGAATGGGGGTTAGGGGTCAAATTCTAAAGGATCTCATATGCTCTGCAAGAGTTTAGACTTTGTCCAAAAACACTGGAACCCATTGAAAGATGGGTTCTAACCTTAAAGTGTGAAACTAAAAGATGTTTACTGTTCCCTTACTCTTAATTCTTAATTTATTCAAATCTATATCTTATACATTTATGGCTGAAGAATTTATTAATCAAATATTTAATTTCTCCCTGTTGATTTTCTAAACTTTAAAAATGTTTCTATTTCTATCCATACTTCTATCTATAAATGTTAACTTAGAAAAAAAATCATGTAGACTCTGGAAAACTCAAACAATTATCACTGGATTGTTACAATATTATTCCCCTGGGAAAACTTATATTTCCATTATTTAAAAACATAAAATCATTTACAGTAACTATATGATAGTCACATACTAGAAGTAAAATTATTAAAATTATTAAGAATCAGAGAAAAGGTAATTCTGAATTTGATGGTAAAGCAAGAAAATAGATTTTAGATAGATATCTTTGTTTATTACAAGTTTCAAGAAAAATTGAAATAAACTCAAAACTGTCACAATCATTTTCTTTTTAAGACCAGCAGGAATCTCTGCTAAATTCTCATTGTTTTTAAAAAATCAAGGAAATAGAATCAATTTTCATGCCAAATATCATCACAACCCAAAACAATGCAATTATCACGCTAAAAAAAAAAAAAAAAACTAGATAATCTGATACTATCAGGACTTTATTTTATATTCTCTAATGCAGCATTTATCAAACTTTATCAACTTTAGAGCCTCTTAAAAATAATTTAGGACTCTAAAGAGATTGTTTATGATTGTCTTATCTATCAGATTTACCATTTTAGAAATTTAAGCTAAAAATTAAAAATAACTATATTTTCAAAAACAAAAGAGTGACATGACGGGCACCTGGGTGGCTCAGTCGGTTAAGCATTAGACTTCGGCTCAGGTCATGATCTGGCAGTCTGTGAGTTTGAGCCCCATGTCCAGCTCTGTGCTGACGGCTCAGAGCCTGGAGCCTGCTTCAGATTCTGTGTCTCCCTCTCTCTCTGACCCTCCCCCATTCATGCTGTCTCTTTTTGTCTCAAAAATAAATAAACATTAACAAAATTTTTTTTAAAAGAGTAAATTTTTTTAAAAATATAGTTAATGTCTGGCTTAAAAGAGGACAGCTGTTCTCATATTTGTGTCTGCATTCAATCTGTTGTGAAATGTATCATGTAGCCTCTGAAAAACTTTACTGCACATTCTTGGAAGAATGAATGTAAAACAGGACAAACAATATCTTAGCATTATTACAAAAAGGTTCTTGGTCCTGCATATTTTCTGCAAGGATCTCAGAGATGCGCAAATCACACTTTGAGAACCACTGAATTAATGTATTCACTCGAAACTACTTTCGAATCAGGCCATAAGCAACCTAGTTGCATCAATTTAAGAATCCCAAAGACACTATTATATTTGCTCTTAAAACTGTATATACTGGGGCGCCTGGGTGGCTCAGTTGGTTAAGCATCTGACTTTGGCTCAGGTCATGATCTCAAGGCTTGTGAGTTTGAGCCCTGCAGCAGGCTCTGTGCTGACAGTTTGGAGCCTGACACCTGCTTCGGATTCTGTGTCTCCCTCTCCCACTCTCTCTTTCTCTCTCAAAAATAAATAAACATTACAAATTTTATTTAAACTGTAAATATCATATAATATGCCCAGAATCACTAAGGAAAACAAAATATGAAATATAAAAGATTGGAATTTTCTCTTTTAATATTTCAAGATAAATTAATTTCCTTAGGGGGAGAATCAAAGAGAAGTTGTGGCATGGGTTTGCTGTTTACTCTTAGGAAAAGTTCAACAATTAATGAAAAGATTTAACTCTAACATTTTCTAAGATAGCCTTTACCCATTGAATCTGGCCATGAAGGCCATGAGCTAACTCTGCAGTAATAATCACTTTCTATGTGT